>NC_040915.2:71662153-72345701 GCF_004126475.2 Phyllostomus discolor | reverse complement strand
AGACCTCTCTGCAGCCTTTTACAAAACACCTATTTATTTTAACTACCTGTGTGAAGTTATGCTCCGTACCACCTAAAGAACTTGGTCTAAGATACAGGTATCCACACCAATTCTTTTCAAATGAGTGGGATGTCTGGTGGATGTCTCGACTTTTCAGATTATGAGCTTTTTTTGTTTTTGTTTTTTCACTGATTTTAGAGAGAGAAAGAGGAAGGGAGGAACACACACTTGTTGTTCCACTTATTTGTGCATCCACTGGCTGCTTCTTGCACGTACCCTGACTGGGGACTGAACCTGCAACCTTGGCATATCAGGATGATGCTCTAACCAACTGAGCTACCCAGGAATCAACCCCACAATCTTGGCCTATTGGGACAACACTCTAACCAACTGAGCTACCCGGCCAGGGCTCAGATTACAAGCTTCTTAAATTTCAGGGTCTAAACTTCTTCCTTCCTTGAATGCACATCACAGTGCCCAGGACAGGACTCTACTCACAAACAGAATCTAATTATTCCCTCACTCATTCGGACATTTCTGCATGCTGATATGTGCAGGCTTGTGCTGAGTGGTGAAAATAAAGTAGTGAGTGGGCCGGGCTTCCTGCACGCCTCGAGCTGGCTAACAGGGGATGGGTGGTGGTCACGATGCATGCGGTGTGGTGCAGAGAGCCCGGGTTTGTGTTTCCAGACCTGGGTTTCAGCACTCACCGGACGTGACTCTCGGCAAAGTTACTTAGCCTATATGACTCTAGGTTTTCTTATCTGAAAAATGAGAATTAATCCACCTCCTTTGGTCAGTCTAAAGAATGGACTTTAAGCACAGTACCTTATAAACTGGTTAAGTGGCAGCAGTTATGAGTGGTACCAAAGGGACATGCAGAGCAGGAAAGAGAACCCGTGGCAGAGGCTGTCAGGACACGATGGAGGACACGATGGAAGGGAGAAGAAAGAATGCGTTGGCAGGCCAATTTCCCAAGCTCCTCCTCCGTCCTCAGGAGCAAGTGAATGTTCCCAAATGTAAGCACCCCATGCGCTTCCTGCCAGAAACAGCCTACAAGCCCGTCCCACCCCGAGACACTGCACCTGAGCCGGCTCTTGTTCCGGGCCACGCGTGTGAGCGTGTAGCGGTTGATGGTGTAGAAGTAGTCGTGGTACGGCACATCATGGGTGAGCACCTCCGCATCGATCACGTAGCACTCGCTCTCCTGGCTCGCCTTGTACATAGTCTGTGGGAAGGAAGGCCACTGAACACAGCTGGATGGGAAAAGAGCCTCCTTCCCTGCTCCCACCTGACGCCCCACTTCGGAACAGAGGACCCGGAACCATGGGAGATGCTGCCATTTCAGGGCTGAACCACGCTTGCGCCCAGAAGCTTCCTCCAGCATCGGCCCTGCCTCCTATGCCCCAGAACAGAGGCCGTCCAGCCTGCACCACACGCCTCCCCCCACCTCACCTGTGTTTCCCTGACAGTGGCAGTTTTGGGAGCCAGAGGGTTGGTAAGGGTGATGGTGTAAAGGATCACACGGCTCTGGTTTCCATTCTCTTCCTTTTTCCATGGATGGACAATGATATCTGAGGGTAGTGGAGAGCCCTGGAATGAGGAGGGAAAGAGGCATGCCCTCCCCATGCTGAGTGTCCCCTCTGAGTGAACTTCTCTGGGCTGCAGTGCATGCCCACTGGCCTCCAAAAGGAAGCCACAGGGGCTGCGGGCCAGGGAGGAGGGCCGGGGGGAGGGGAGCTGAGGCAGAAAGAGCCTCATTGTGGCAGTGCCATGCATCTGTGCAGGGCTCCTGAACTCTGATTGCTCCTGGCCAGGGCGGAGGCCTTGGGGCCACCTACAGGGTGCTTGCAACACTGGAGCCACTGTGATGAGGGCCTGGGAGCCTGAGAACAAGTGCTCCCCTCTAAGGCTGACCGCCCTGTGCCCTCGGCCGGCCCACTCCTCCTGGTAGCAGGGTCCGCTGATGCCCAGTAGCTCTTCCACAGACTCAGATGCTTAGCAGCTGGTGGGGCAGAGCTGCAGGGCCCGCTGTGTGTTGAACAGGGGCAGAGGGATGAGGCGGGAGCACCGAGGTATAGAGCATGGACTCTGAGACCCCTAGACCCAAATCCTGGCTCAGCCCCTTCTCAGCTGCACAACCTCGGGCAGTCTGAGATCCATCTTCCTCTTGGGCATGGTGTGGGTCACAGTACTCACATACAGCACAGATGTGAGGATTAAATGAGATGATGTCATGTTCTTTGCTTAAAGCAGGTGCCTAACCAGTAAGTGGTGGCTGCTACTCTTTATGAGACAGTGAGCCCTGTAGGGCCCTGGCCTCTCTGAGGCCTGGGGGCCCAGCACCACGTGCCTGAGCACAGTGGGTAAGCATTGCGCTGTGGCACTGGGGGAAGGAGTCGCTCACAGAGTCCTAAGGGAGCTCAGGCACACAGTAAGGCCAGAGAGAGGGTGCCCTGAGCCATTGGGTGGCCTGGAAAAGGAGGGTGCTTAGGAAGAGAAGGGAGAAGGGTGGGAGGCACCAGCCCAGGGAAGAGCAAACCTGAGAAGCGTCGCTGCTCCATGAAGTCCCGCTGGAAGGGTGAGTCAGTGAACAGGAGGTCATAGAGCTTGTCCACACTGAAGTTGAAAATTTCATTCACGTATTGCCGACCACTCAGGTCCTCGTAGAAGGCCTGGACCTCCCCTGCACAAAGAAGATGAGGAATAGGCAGTGAAGGGAGGGTAGGGGGCCCTGGGGAAATCCCCCGAGCTCTGTGTCTGTGTGGCTAATGTGGGAAGGGTCCCCCAAGGTCCAAGGAGACCAGGGAGCTGGGCCACTGAGCTCCGTCCATCCTTCTGACAGCTACACCATCGACTCCAGAGGCATGCCATTCATGAAGCCTTTACAGAATTTGGGGATGCACTCTTTGCTTCGCACTTTCAAGCCTCCCTAATTAAGTGATCTTAGACAAATTTAAATAAATGGCCACTTCTTGAGCTTGCCCAAACACAGAGGGTCAGTTATCTAGTGTCTCTAAGTTGACCACAAGTGACAACAAATGGCATGCAACTCATGGCAAAGGTCTGTTTGAGCAACAGTGACCAATCTGCAATGCTCTGTGTGCATAAACGTTTCTCAGAGCCTGGCTGGCATGGCTCAGTGGATAGAGCACCAGCCTGGGAACCCAAAGGTCACCAGTTTGATTCCCAGTCAGGGCACAAGCCTGGGTTGTGGGCCGGGTCCCCAGTTGGAGGTATACAGGAGGCAACTAATTGATGTATCACTGTCTCTCTCGCACATCGATATTTCTATCCCTTCTTTCTCCCTCCCTCCCCTTAAAAGAAAGAAAGAAAGAAAGAAAGAAAGAAAGAAAGAAAGAAAGAAAGAAAGAAAGAAAGAAAGAAAGACAACAAAAAATGTTTCTCAGGCTAGGCTGCTCTGCAGGACCATGATCTCTAGGTCTGCCCTCCTGCAAAGCACCCAATTCTCCCATGGTGTCAATAACCTTGCATTTCTGGAAATTCCCATCTGCTGCTGGAGAATGTGTCTGAGGGTACAGGTGAGTTGCCAGAGCCCCAGTGCTTCTCCCAAGTCCTCGGTCCCCCCAGTCCCCAATCACTGCACCTTCTTGGGCTGCTGTGTGATTATAACAGGAGGCTGACATTTCGGCCCCCGTGAGCCCTGAGGATGCAGAGAGGACCTCAGGCGCATCCTGCCAGGTCCTGCCCACAGCTGCACAGGACAGGCGTGATGGGGGATCCTCAGTCCTCAGTTTATGTGAATGGCACACCTGCTATCACTCAGGACCCAACCTGCACAGTCGTTGCACTGGCCCTGCATCCTGGATGGGAACCAGCCAATGGTGAGGCCACCACCGCAGGGGACCTGCAGAGGGGCCTTCCAGTAGCTGGGAGAAAAAGCACTGTCTGCACTGGCGCACTAGGCAGGAACCTACCACCCACTCGGTGGAGGTGCTCCCGAGTGAGGTCCCAGGAGCTAACCCTCTGCGGGAGGCAGGGAAGAAGTTCTCTGAGCAACACTGCAGAGAATGGGGAGTCTCCGGAGTCTGCCCAAGTTTTCTTCTTGCCTGGTCTGACATCCCTATGCTGGAGTCTCTAAAGCAAGTTCCTATCATGATCTACTTGTTTCCAGGTCTCGGCTAGTGGGCTGGCCCTGTCCGGTGGCAGGTAAACATCGCCTGGCCAGACCTCTATGTGCGGGGCAGGGAGGCAAGGCCAGCCAGTGTTCATGGGGGGATGTTTAGTGACCAGACTGGACAGCAGAACAGCATTACATATTGAGAAAAAAAAAGACACACATAGAATGATGAGGTTCATGCAAGTACGTTCTTAAAAAAGGGATGTGTATATTAGTAACGAATACACTTTTTTTTAAAAGAAAAACTCTGCTACCCACCCAGCAGATACTGCGTCAGAGCAGAGACCAACTTCAGTGTCCACACAGGGACATCCCTCTAGCCTTCCCCCACTCTCAGAGCCCCACCTTCATCGTGGGTGTCGGAAGAGTCGCTGAGCTCGGTGGGGATGCCGTCACTGTCTCGGAAGTCCAGGGACGGGGAGTTCACCGGTGCCATGAGCTCCATCTTCTCCTCAGGGATACTGTCCACAGCAAGCTCCTTCTCAAGGGACCCGGTGCCCTCCAGCACCTCCTCCTCCAGGGGCAGGCCATCGAACTGGGGTGGGGACAGCACAGTCACCCAACAGGGAAGGCCGGGACCTGGCCCCAGGAGCCCTCGCAGCCTCGGGGAACTGTGCTCGAGTCCTGCTCTGGGAGTCCCACCCCGGAGGCGAGGGCCCTGTGCAAGGCCCGACCCCCCTCATCCGGCCAGCCCTCAGAGGGCACAGCGAGCCCAGTTTGGGGGGCAGACTCAGCTCCCAGAGCGGCAGGCCCGTCCCGGAGCCGCACCTCCACTGTGATACGTCAGCCTGCATCTCGCTACCATCTTCTTTTCTAAGGGGCTCAAAAGGTTTCATGAGCATTTTGGGTTCATTTTCCCATTAGCCCTGGAAGGGAATAGATACAATTCCTGACATTTTAAAGATGATCCCAGAGGCAGAAAATGGAGACTTGGCGTGAAATGAACGACGATCACATCGTAAGGCCAGGTAGGCAGACCCAGGAGCCACTATAACACATGCCTGCCTTTCCTGGGAACCCACATGTTCCGCTACCTGCCAGCTCACCCCGGCCACTCTGCCTCTACCCAGCCTCGGTTCCCTCTGTAACCAAGCCCCAGAGGACAGATAGCCTTGTCACACGCTTTTCTCTCTTTCATAAAGTCTAGCACAGTGGGAAACAAATCAGAGTGCACATACTAGGGACTCGAAACCATCCTGATTGACTAACTGAATAAACAGGCAGCCTTCCCATAGTCTTATATTCATGTACAACTCTGCCATCAGATCAGCGCAGTGAGAGTGGGGCCCGGAAGAGCTCTCCCAGGGGCTCATCTGGAACAATGCACTTGGACAGTTTTCACTGCTCACAGCCGAAGTCGTTACCCGAGGCACGGAGAGCCCAGCCTGGGATCCGGGACTGCACCTTCAGAACGGAGGGGGCCCATGTGCTGCACGACACCTCCCTCCACTCGCTCCCCAGGTTACTGCCCCACAGGCCAACCCAGCTGGGCAATGCCGGCCACTGGGTCAGGGGTGCGAGCAAAGGGCTCGCAGCCCATACCGAGACGGGGGCTTCACTGCTCCCCGTGGATGTCAGTGTGCTGTTGGTGATGGACTTCTTGGGCAGCTGCGGACTGGCATCCGGCTTGGTCTCTATGCTGCTTTTGGATGAGCTGTCATTCACTTCATTCTCTTCCACAGGGATCTCCTCACAGTAGCTAGAAACAGACACCATGAGCCCACGTCAGCCTCGGTGCACACAACAGTCCTGAGGACCTCAGACCCATCTATGCATCCAAAACTGTGGCTTTCCTGCACCTCAGCTTTGCACCTGATCTTACGCAACTACCCGCCCCTCCCTGCCATTGCTCTTTTAAAACCTCCTTCCTACCTTACACCCCAGCCCCCACATAAAATGTCTGGCTCCAAACTTACCTTTTCTAGACACCCTCCTTAGACTTGTCCCTACTGAAATAGGACCATTGTTTGTCATAAAGTATTTTCTCCCACTGGCGTCCCGTCCCATCCCATCCCAACCTGACCACTTGAGTGAAACACCTGGGCTCTGAGCCCACATTTTCTTTCCCACAGTGTCCCACACTAGGACAGAACTCCAGACATGAGTTCCCTTCGGGGGCCTGTCCAGATTCTGCATCATTGTAGCCAACTTCTCAGCATTGTACACCCAAGGGGAATGCTCCTTGAGCTAGAGGCAGGTGCCCTTCTAGGGACACTTTAGGGATGTTACCACACCCTCTAATAAGGGAGAAGTCATAATCGTCATCATCAACATCTGACTTATACTTTACATGTTACCACATCTGGAGGCATCTAAGTCGTTACATGCGTCTGAGAGATCACCAAACGACACCCACAGAAGTTAAGTGGTACCGCCATTCAGTGCCAGAAGTTTTCCCTGAGCCCAGGTCTGCGTACTACACATTCAATGCTCCTTCCTCGAGTTCTGTTCCTCTGTGCCTCTCACACTACCACCAAGCCTCCCCTACCTTCCAGCCTCATGCGTGCTGGTGTGACTTTGCAGTCCCCCCTTTTTCGATTGCCAACAGCACGTGGTAACAGTGATACACCTTCTCCTTAGAATACCCTTCTCCTGACTTCTAGGACATGAAACTCCCCATGCTCCTCCTGCCTCACTGAACATTCTTTCATGATTTCTCTTGCTGCTTCTTCCTCTTGTTGAGTATTCTCAGGACCAGTTCTTGGTGGTTGCAGCCAGTCTCCTGATGGCTGTCCACTGAAACCCCAAGTGTTTGTCTGCAGCCCAGACTCCCCGGTGAGCTCCACCCTCACACACAGACGCCCACACGACATCTCCCCTTGAAGAACAGTCATCTCAAACTCAAGCGGCCAAAACCAACCTCCTGTCCCTCCCCCCCAAATTTGCAGTCATATATTATCATGTGTCTCAGTTTGGAACAACTCTATCCTTCCAGGTGGTAAATCCAAGAAAACATTAAATCCACCTTTGGTACCTTTTTGATTCATCAGAAAATCCTTCAACATCCTTCTCTGGTTCTACCTTCAAAATATACTTAGAAACTATACACTCATTGTCTTTTTTTCTTCTTCGTTTGAAATCTTTAACAATTTTTTTTTTATTTTAGAGAGAGGGGAAGGGTGGGAGAGAGAAAGGGAGAGAAACATTGATGTGAGAGTAAAACATTGATCAGTTGCTTCTTGCTCACCTACCACTGGGGACTTGGCCCACAACCCAGGCATATGCCCTGACCAGGAATTGAACCGGCAAGCTTTCGGCTCACAGGCCAGCACTCAATCCACTGAGCCTCATCAGCCAGGGCTCATTGCCCTTTCTGCTGTTACCCTCCTGATCCAAACCACTATCATCTCTCATCTAAATGATCTAAATTATTCAGTAGCCTTGTAGCCAGTCTGCCCGTGCTCCCCTTCAGTCCACTGGCAACCCGGGAGCCAGAGTGATCCTGTTAAAATGTTAACTCAGATATTATCAACTATGTACTCAAAGCCTTCCCATTGCTTCTCAGCTCACTCTGAGTAAAAGCCAGTCATCACACTGGCCTAGAGGCCCTTAGGGTCTGCCTCCTGACCTCCCCGCTTCCCACCTGCCCCTTTTCCCAGCGGCTGGGCTCACTGTCCCCTCTGCCCAGAGGTGTCCTTGTGGCTTCCTCCCTCCCCTGCTTAGGCCTTCATTCAGTGTCGCTTCCCAGCAGCCTTCACTGCCGACCCAGCCCCCCAAGAAAGGCCCCTGGGCAGCCTGGTCCACCCCTCTCACCCCATCGTGTTGAAGTCGTCATCAGGGGGCACGTAGTCCTCGTCGTCACTGGTCAGGCCCAGCTCATTCCCGTAGCACTGGTGGACAAAGTGCCAGAGCTCCTTGGGGCACAGGGGCTGCAGGCGACAACACAGATGCTGACCCTGCCTTCCTCGGGACCCCGCTCTTACGCGTGGGGGTCAGAACAGCCACGCTGCACTCGCCCTGCTGAACTGAGTGCGACCAAGGCCTCTGTGACGGCTTCGCCCTCCTCCCAGGGTCTCCACAAGACACCAAGCCTCTGCCCGAGAACATGTCTTTCAGCAAAGCCAGGAACCTGGTGTGTGCACACAGCTCAGGTGTCCATGTGGGACCACCTGGCCCCCAGGGACAGTAACTGTCTGCTTTTCGCTGGCGTGGATGCAGTCCAGCATGAAGTGGTGTGAAGAAGTGACACTGTGGAGCAGGCGACCACAGAGCTTCTGACCAGGACTTGGAACGAGCACCAGAGAGCCCCTGAGCCAGCCTAGTGGACACTGTAGAAATCTTTCCACACTAACGGAGGCCAAGCAAGCCCTGCTGCGTGCGTCGCATCCCAGAACGAGGCGTGACCCCACAGGTGGCCCGTTCCGCAGCTGGGCAGTTCCTGTGCTCAGAGAGAGGCCTGCATTCTCATGGTTTAGGGGGCCTCAAAGGTCACTGCCCGGAGCCTCTCTCGACTCCCTAAATGCTTCCTTCTTATCCTTGATCCAGTTTGCTGACAGCTACATGTCTCAGTTCCAGCTTTTCTTATTTCACTGGGTGTCTACATTTCCTGCTCAAAAGCACCATCCTAACAAAAGTTAGCTCTCATGAAGTTCAAAGTGTTGGGAAAGAGGCAACAGAATGTCAAAGAACTAAGACCAGAGGTGGAGACCATGAGAGTGTCACGGCTTGGGAGGAGTAGAAGGTGGCAGGGATAAGTATGTGAAAAGGAAGGGCAAGAACATTAGGAAACACAAGAGCAGTCAATATTGTTACAAAATTATTCAAACTAGCCAATCTACGCGGCTTAGCCTCCCTCCCCTGCCTCATACCTTCCCCGCCCATTGAAAAACCACACTGCAGGCTCTTGCCCAAGCTTTCCCCAGGCTCTCTGTGCTTCCCCACGGGGTTCTGCGTGGGCTATCTGTACGTTCAAAAATGTACAGAGTCATTTCTCCATCTGCACGTCTCATCACACCCCATTAAAACAAGTCCTGGCACATTTGAAAAGGTGAGCTGAGCACCTAGAGCTGATTGGGACCCAGCTCCAGGCCGTAGAAAGGCTGTTCCCATGGACACAGGCTCCTCCCAGGACTTCGGTGAACTGGCTGGTGAGAGGGTGAGAAAACTTCCAGAGCCCCTGGACCAGCCCATGCCCCAGGAAAGCGCAGCCCTCCCCCAACCCAGGGCCCAGGCCCAGGGAAAAGAACACCCAGGCTGGACACGCCTCATCCTCAGGCTGAAGAAGTAGCAGGGCAGCACTCACCTTCTCAAGGAGCGCGTTCTGCCACAGCCGGAACATCATCATGTACGTCCTGTCCCGCGCCCCAAATGAAGTGAAGAAGTGCTACATCGGAAGGGAAAGTCCAACAGGTGTGAGTTAAGACTTACAACGTAATGAATGAAGTCACAGTGCTCCTCCTGCTACTAATGTCACCGGCACATATGGCCGACTCTCAGTCACCTGTGACCGTGGCACAGGTGTGCCAGCAGTGAGGACCACGGAGGTGCCACAGCCTCCAGTCCCCATTGGGTCTACATCCTTCCATAGTCACCTGCTTTTCTCTCTGTGTTTGAAGTTTTCATGGCTGCAAAAACACTTCCTTCACCACCTGCTGGGGCTGGGCACGTGGGCCAGCCCGAGCGGGGAGAAGACCACCCTCACCCACTCGCTCCTTTATTCAACGACACAACAAGTACTCTAACACTGGCACATGCTAGGCACTATTCTCCACGTTTGGGCTGCAACACAAACCAAATGGAAGGAGATCCCATCTCTCACCCCAGTCCGATGCCTCCCCGTTCCATTAATGTAAGCTAAGTAAGGGCAGAAATAACAGGTTGGGGTACTGGGGTTTAGGGGATGGGGAGCAAGATCAAAGATGAGACTCCGCTTACCTTTTCTGAATCGGTGCAAACTTGGATGGCATTGGGAATGAGGCGAGCTGTTTTTTCTTTCGTCATGGAGCAGATGTCCTTTAAGCGGACAGTCAGCTAGCATTGCCACAGGGACAGAGAGGGGATCAGAAGCAACAACAGGCGTTAGCACAGCCAGGTGAAGGGCGTTCGTGCGGAGCAGTCCAGACAGAGGAACCCAGTGTGTCTAGGTGTCTCGAAACCTCCTGAGAGACCCCCTGGTTCACCCCTGATCTCAGAGGGCACAGGGAGGTGGGGCCCAAGCCTTGCCTGGAGCCCACGGGCACCTCGATTTGTGGTCCAGAGCCCCCTGCTCACTTCTGCACCATCTAATAAAGGTGCAGAGGTCCTGTTACAGTGCCACTTACAGCAACACGGGGCAGTAGCCCTGGATGGGACCATAAAAGTCACCTAGTTTATCTTTTCCCACTGTATTTTATCAGATGAGGAAACAGGCAAAGAATGCAGGATGAACCTCGAATCACCCAGCTAATTAATTATTAGTGGCAGGATCCAGAAAGCATACAAGCCAGTTTCTCTGAGTGCCAAGGCCAATGCCCTGTTCCTCCACTGTCCTGCCTTCTGTGGTGACTCCTGCCAAGTCTTTGCTTTCGGCAAGTGCTCTCCACACTCTTTTCTACACCCAGACAGGTAGGAGGAGAGGACATGGTAGTGGGGGATCTAGCCACCCAGACTCAGGCACATGCTTTTGCTAATTACGCAAAGGCTGGGTGGAGCGTGAAGTCAACCATGGGCAGAGAGCAGGAGGCCACAGCCCAGGGGATGGCCCACGGAGGCAGCCCCTGGTCTTTACCAGGGTTTCCCAGCGGAAGATGTTGCTGTAGAAGCAGATCCAATTTTCAGAGAGGTAGAGTCGGCCCTGAAGAAGAATGTCTCTTTGGAGTGCACATGAGTAATCTGTGGGATGGGGAGGGGGACAGAGCTCAGAGGCAGGAAGCACTTGATGCACACCTCCACAAATCAGGCCTGCCATCCCGCCCACCAGCACCAGGGAGCCCAGCCACCACCACCCGGGTGTGTGTGAGCTCATAGCCCAGGGAATTCCTAGCATCCCACCATCAGGAAAGTGAAGGGTGTGAAATACATGGCTGCCTAGAGAGCAGAGGAGCCAAAAAGGCCTATAGAACCATAGACCACCCCTCCCCAACCGGCAGCTGCCCCAGCCCATCACTGCTGAGCCATCTGCAGACAAGGGAGGGAGTGACGCCTGCTATGTGGGGCTCTCTCAAAGCTACCATGCACATGGTGCTTGGCCCCGAGCCCCAGCCACTGGGTCAGTGCTGTGGATAGCCTCTCTCCCTGTTCCCAGACAGACTTCCTTACTTGAGGAACCTCTAGGGAGAGGAGGTCTGAGTGATACCCCAGAACTCCCAGACTTCCTCCAGGGCCCCAACTCCCACACCACTGGGCTCACCAACGATGAGGCGCTCCGTGTCTGGAAGCTGTTTAAAGAGCTTTCTGAAGTCTTCGTTTCTCTGTTTGTAAGTGGGGCTTAACACCTGTGTGACAATGGACAAAGTTAGTGGGGCATCCCTGTTCTGGGTGGTGGGGAGGAAGGGGCAGGGGGAGTGCCTGCCTATGTGTTCAGAAGGCAGAGATGGGGCTCATTATCCCACAGAGCCTCAGAGGCCAGGGGAGGCAAAGGTGGCTTGGCACGGGGAGGCCACTGTGGAGAGAGTATGATACTGTCGCAGGCTTTGTACCCAATGCCCATCAATGAGAAAAAGTCAAACATACTACTTAGTGGGCCCATATGAAAGCCCAAGAAGACAGAGGAACGGGGTCACCTCCAGGGAGCCCTCTGGCACCCCCCCCCCCCATGTCAGCTATAGCTGTTCTGCCTTCCACTGGCAGGAGCACTCCCTTGACAGTGAAGCAGGGGCCCAAAGGGGCTGCCTACCCCCCACCCCAGCAGGACTCAGAACATCACGGTGCTCAGCACAGTCCCCAGAAGAAGGTATCATGACTAATAGTAAGCACTTGCTGCGTGTGAAGTTCATGACTGGGAAAAACATAATAAAACATAAGACTAGTACAATGTTATATACGTCAGTCATATCATGGGGAGGAGTCCTACTTTTCCAAAGACTGTACTAACCAAAGTCACAAAACCGGTACAAGGATAAGCACCCAGTAGAGAATTTAAAACTACATCTGGCAGCGAGAGGCACCCAAACTCATTCCCTCACCATCCTTTGTAAGATTATCTAATCTAACCCTTATCACTGAGGAAACTAAGGCCAGAGAGAAGTCTCCCCTTGCCCAGGGTCCCCCAGCTGGTCAATGGCAGATCTCCCGATCGCTGGTCCCGTGCTCACCTCCTACCACTGCCTGTGCCTCCAGATGCCCTGTGTCAGCCTTGCTTTTGGAGTGTCTCAGTACAGACTGACACACATAAATTATCCTGGCAAATCCTCCTCAGAAATACTGGGTGGGCCAAAAAGTCCATTTAGTTTTCTCCTCAAAATAAAAAACACATTTTTTCATTTTTACCAGTAGCTTTATTGATTTGGGTATTTTGAGTATGTTGGCTATCTCCCACATGGTATAATGATTGTTCTCAATGTATCGATTTGATTGCTATGAACTTCAACTGGTCTACCTGACCATAGAGCATCGTCCAGTGAGAAATCTCCAGCATGAAACTTCACAAACCACTTTTGACACATTCAATCAGTCACAGCACCTTCTCCATACACTGCACAAGTCTTTTTTTGTGTATTTCAGTTGTGTTTTTACCTTTCTTGAAATAATAAAACACAATACACTAAAAATGTTGTGTATTTTCTTCCATCTTCAGTAGTAACATGGCTGCACAGAAATTCACCAATTTTGATAAATTTTAAATGCACGCTGATATGGCAGCTGTCACAATACAATCTAACAAAATTGTTTCAAATGAAGTTCAAGGCAAGTTAAGTGCTACCAGAGAGCCATCATACAACAACAACAACAAAAAAACAAAAACAAAAAACTAAACAAAATTTTGGCCAACCCAATACCATGAGCCAGTTGGACACACAAAAATCTTGCTCCTTCAAAGCTCACAAACTTAAAAACAAACAAACAAAAAAACCCAGTGCTCTGCAGATGAAAGGCACCAATGACCATAACGGTGCAGGAAGAGCCATGCACCGCAGCTGAGAGGCACCTGCTCTCCACCCGGCAGACGGCCGACCTGCTGCTCCCAGGAGCACATGCGAGCAGATAGCCGTCCCAGGGACTGGGGGCGTGGG
The DNA here is from genome assembly GCF_004126475.2 of Phyllostomus discolor. Lineage (NCBI taxonomy): Eukaryota > Metazoa > Chordata > Mammalia > Chiroptera > Phyllostomidae > Phyllostomus > Phyllostomus discolor. The sequence goes on along the minus strand of NC_040915.2, from coordinate 72,332,411 downwards.
CAGACGAGTCATGGCCATTTACACCTTCTCACCCACTGTCCCGGGGACCCCCAGCCTACAGCTCTGCGGCCAGGGCATGGGTTTCAAACGTCAAAGCATGGGTTTCAAAGCAGACGGCCCACAGGGAAGTGGAGGCTGCGGCCCTGCCGCACTCACAGCGCGCACTGACGGCCGGAGCTGAGCGGCCCACCGCTCCTGTGCCCGCACAGGAGCGTCCCGGGAGCTTGGACAAGGGAAAGAAAGTGACGTGACTCCCGTGTGGAGATGCTTTCCAGAAGTGAGAGAGGGAAGGGAATGCTTTTAACTGCTTTCCCTTGAGTTAATTTGAATTTTAAACTTTTGTTTTGGCTTGCTTATAAAAGGAGTTTTACTCGCCACCGTGGACGCCTGGCTACTACCCCAAAGGTAGTAGTAGCCAGTTAGGATTCTTCTGTGTTGCAGAATCCTAAACTTTGAATATCACCTGCCATGTGTTTGAACCAAGTATTAGGGGGTGACTATATGGAAGCCAGCCAATCCAACGATTTCTGTGGCCAGAAAAGACCCCAGAATACATGTGTCTGGCCCCTATTTTACTTCCACAGTGACCCTGAGATAGCCGCTCTCCACGGCTGTCTGGCCTCGCAGGACGGAGACCACACTGAAGAGCCCGACTGGACGCTTGCTCCATTCCCGACTATGTCTGCGTGGCCTCCGGAGCTGCAACCAGCTGCTGGGGATGAGTCACCGCCATGCACCTGGAAGGGCCACGGGCCCTTCGCACACAGCGCTCCACCTGCCCGCAGGGTGTGGGTTACCCCGTCTGACACATGAGGAAGCGGAGGCACAAAGAAGTGGAGCAACTTGCCCAAAGAACTGTGGTCACTATGTGGGAATGGAGACTACGACTGCAGGGAGTCCGACCCATCACTCCGCCTGGCCTCAGGGTCACTGTGCCGGGTAAGTGTGGAACGACAGAGACACCCCATCGTCGAGCTCTCTTGGGGAGGAGACATTCACCTGCTCGGGGCTGCCCACAGCCTCCCCTGCCCAGAGGCAGGTCTTTTGATGGGGGGCGGGGTGGGAGACAATCTAATCCAAACCCTTACATTACTGACAAGAGAACGAAGTCAGTCTGGACCCCCCTCCCCAGTTGCAGGGCTAAGCAGGGAGTGACAGGGTGCACGGGCCTGTGGGCCCAGACACAGAGACCTGAGGGCGCACACTCACGGCTGGGACGTCCTCAGGTCCATGCCAGCAGCGGAGCTCTGCCTCAGCAGGGACCTCCACAGCCTTCCTCAGGCACCACTGCGGAAGCCGGTCGTCCCGTTCCAGCAGGAGGCTCGAGAGCACCCCAGATTCCGCCAGAGATTCCATCGCTCCCCAGAGCTACACCTCTCACTGGAGCCCAGCAGCTGGAGCTCTGCTTCCCTGCTGCCCCCTCAGGATGCAAACAGGCGCGCCTGGACTGAATGCAGGAGGGCAACCTGGCTCCGAGCCAGAGGGTCTACGTGCCCCTGGGGGGTCTCCTAGAGCTCTGCTCCCAGCACAGTTTCACGGGTGGGAGGGTGTGGTCAACACGGTTCTTGGGACAGACTTGCTGGCTGGGCTCCCATGGCTGGGTTTTGCTTCACCCCGCTTGTCCCCCACAGTGCGTCGGTCTTCGAGCCAAGCGTGACCCAGAGGTGATGGAGTGAAGCCCCTCCTCCTGGTCAGTGGGCACAGCCACTCCGGGATGCCAGCAGAGGCTAGAAGAGTAGTCAACACGGCAGGTGCACAGGGCTAGCTGCGGACTCTGAATGGCAGGCCCCAGGTAGACAGGCAAACTACACAGGAAGAGTGTGACCCCACAGCCAAGTCCAGAGGCCCACCCCACAGGTTACTCACGCAAGGCAGAGTGGCTCATAGTTGCTCTGAAACTCCAGGGAGAGAACCAGTGCCCAGCCCTGCAGCTCTGTCTGGCCTGGCCTGTACTCAGTCCATTCAGTGTGCAATCTCTACTCTGGGCAGACACGGGTCACTGTGACTCACTGCCCTCACCCGGCAGAGCAGCTACCAGTGCCTCTGGCAACACAGCCTGTGCTCAACCCCACCCCTGCACACACCCCTTTCCTCCAGGACCTTATTCCTCTCCGCTGACCAGCAAACAACTTCTTTGTTAGACTCGCTGGGGAGGGGGAGTGGGGGTGGAGGCAGGACGGGTGGGTGGGCAGGGCCAGAGCCCTACACATGCTTCACGTTACAGAATCTGGTGAGGGTGCTGGCCAATGTCCTGCAGTAACCCTGGCCTGGCCTGGCCTCCAGCAGATGTTTCCTGCAATGGAAAGTAGCTGGTCTCTGTGCCAAGTGGGGGAGGGGGATGTGAAGGTACCCGGGTGCTGCTGTTGTGATGAAATCTGAAGTTTGAGATGTAAACAGCCAGGGACTCCTTAGGGACACACTCTCCCCTTGCCGATCCGACCATTCACTAAATTCCCCGCAGCTGCAGCAGCAGCAGCAGCAGCAGATTTGGAACTTGAACTCCTCTCATTGCAGATGTGCTGCCAGACGGTGCTGCAGGGAGAAGGTGAGGTCCACCACCCCTGAGGCATCTCCTTTCTTTCCAGAGGCCCTGCCCTGCCTCCAGCACTAGCAGCGGGGGATCAAGGTCAGGAGGATTCCTAGGCAGCTCACAACCTGAGGGCCAAGTGGCGATGCTAAGAACAGAGAATTTGGCTCCAGGTCAAAAGGAGAGAGACCAAAGCACGGAAGCGTGTGGAGATCTCCAGGAGAAATGGGAGCCTGGCCAATGAGGGAAACAGGAGCTCCAGACAGAGAAGCGGGGGCAGGAGTCCACAGCACAGGCTGGGGAGAGGTTCGCTCCCTGGAAGGGCCAGACCTTTGAAAGTAACAGGCCCCTCCCATGCCCTAACCTAGCGCTGCCCCCTGTGCCAGGAGGGTCTCACACCTGCCTGGGATGACTGACGGCTGGTGCCTTTGTCCCAGGAGCCTCAGCGATTTGATGCACAGCACTCAGACCTTCCTGTGCTTAAAGATGACCCATGAATGCACTGAAAGTGAGGAATCTTGACTCCCAAACCCAAAGATTGGGACTCAGAGGAACCTAAGGTCTCCCCAGGGAACAGTGCTGGAGGAAGCAGAGGAAAAGTCTGAACACTTCTGCAGACTCCTGTACTCCTCTCAGCGTATACCCCTGGGCCCGGCCGGGGTCTCCCTCCATCCCACCACCACCTTCTCCAGGGAGGTTGGACACCCAAACAGCTTCAAAGCACCTACAGCACTCAGCGTGCTTGTTTCAGCTGTCAGCTGCTCAGAAACACTGCAGGGGATGAGTGTGCTCCCCACACCCCCGAACACTGTTCCTGTGGACCCAGCGCCTCACGTGCACCTGCCCACTAGGCTCCCCGACGCACACGCATGGGCTTGGGGTGCCCAGTCCCCACCACGTTCTCCCAGTCACACACTGGAGCTGCTCCCTGCCCTGCGTGTGTCAGCCCCGTCCTCGCAGTCTAAAGAGAGATTCATGAGCTCCATTTGCCAGGCAACCAGGTGCTTCTGTCCTGGGCCACACAGACCCCAAGACCTAGGTCCACAAGGGCTCATTCTATAGTGTTTCCTCGGAAACATCTGACTATTGCTGTGGCCAAATGTGGAGATGACCGCCAGGGTTGCCACGGGGTAAAGCAGGTGCAGGGTCAGCCTTTGTCTCCTATGCCCCCTCCCACAGTCAGCCAGGCAGGGCTGGGCAGGGCAGGGCCGGGCTGGGCAACAGCGGTCGGCGTCTGAGCACAGGGAACTGACCCTGAGCTAAACATTAACTCTATGGCAAACACTGGGCGCTGGGACCAAGTGGTGCCCCCTCTTGGGGCACAGCCGGGGGAAGCAGGGTGGGAAGGAGCCCAGGAGAAAAACAGGCAGATTCTGGCAGAGAATTGGTCTCATCTAGGAAGACACTAGTTAAGACTCTCAAAGGAAACCCTGGCCTTTCAACCCAACCAAATCGGGGTGGGGGAACCCAGATGGGAGATAAAGAGACAGGGGTGGGGGAGTGACTGGGCCCTGAGAGAAGCCACAGGGTGGGAGTGGTGTGATGCAAGAAGGTACAGCAGAGTGGGGAAGGGTGTGGTCTCCCCAGGGGATGGGACCACTCTGCGGCAAGTTAAGAACAGCTGAAGGGGAACAGGAAGACTCTTCCAAACAAAGGGGAAATAACAGAGGGGAGGCAAACAGAAGTGGGGGAAACAGAGTCAGTCCCCAGAAAACAACAGCAGGCTACCAAGGTTGGCAGCAGCAGGGTGCTGCACTCCCACTCCGGTCCCCAAGGGTGCCCATTTCATTCCTGTAAAGCTCTCTTCCTCTGGCTCTTAATCCCAGGCCTGCCAGACACCTTGGCCTTAGCGCAGCATGAACACCGCCCCTTCCTCACTGGGAGAGCCAGCTTCTGACCCTGGGCCAGCTGCCAGGGTCCAGGTGCTTGTCCTCTGAGCATAGGAGCGCTCCTTCCTCAGGTGGCTGTGGAGGGGACGGACCCCAGAGGGAGAGGTGAGGTGCGTGAGGATGCTGCCTCCGCCTACCCGAGGCGCCACGAAGATGACCTCTGTCACCATCTGCCTCCTGCTCCTCGACGCAAGCCCATTGCGCCCCGCAGAGCCATCTTCAGGGACAGCCTGCAGCCCTTTGGCCTCCAGCTCTGCCCTCGGACCCCTGCTGAAGCCAAAGCCCCCTTTCTGCTTATCCCTCCATCGCAGCTGCACTGGGGCTGCGCCCCCCATGCTGGGGGCCACGATGGCTGAAACTGGGATGGTGGAGTGAGAGATGTAGTTGTGATTAGGCCTGGGATGGACATGGCCAGCTGCAGAGGACACCACCTTCAAACCTCACCCTTCACCTAACAGCCCTGCCTCAGCCTCGCCCCGTGCCCCTGGGGTCCAACCACTTGTGATCCACTGTTTAAGCCAAGGTACTTTGTCATCATGAGTGGATAAAATGCAGAGACAGACAGATGAAGGAGGTGGCTGTGAGTGGGCAGAGAGATGCTGGGTGGCGGCTTCTCTCATCAGACCTGACCTGTCTACCTAGTGGGCCAGCCACCCCGCCCTGACTCCCGCTGGCCTGAGTCTGGCCGGGGCGTCTCCATGCGTCCCTCGGGCTGGGCCTGCAAAGCCTTCACCTATCTGCAGGACTTCCGGTGCAAGGATGGGGCCTCTGGCTGCGCAGAAGCTGCCGCCCCTCCACTAGTGTCAGGAGGGACACTGTAAAGAGGACGTCAGCGGTGCCAAGAATGGGACACAGGTCACAGTCCAGCCGTCCAGGCGATACAGAGGCTGGTACAGGGACTGGGCAGATGAAGGGAAAACAGAGAAGCGGGTCAGAGCCACAGGGGCAGGGCAAGGACCTCCTAAAAACTGTGGAGAGATTCCTGGGAGGCAGTTCTGCAGCCTGGTAGTGGTGGGGTGGGGGGGATTGAGCTGAAGTTTCCTGCTGGGGCATTTGCATGCCAGAGCAGACACACACGCTGCACTGAAGAAGCAAGATAGCCACCCTAGGGCACCCGCGCCCACATGCAGGAACCCAGGTGGCTCTGAGATAACCCAGAGCTGTAACCCAGGTCACAGCTTCTAGATGAAACCAGGCAATCACATGAGGAGAAGAGCCACACTCCAGCCCAGGGTCCCATCAGACTGGGCACACCTGGGGGTGATGCCTGCCACATGGAGCAGACGCCCTGAAGGGACGAGCCCAGGGCCAGAGCCAGAGCTCTGGTCTGGGCCCTGGGAGGGCAAGGGTTTCACTGGGCAGGGGAGGGGCCCGAAGGTACTTGAAGCATCCTCTCCAGGGCTCTAACCACTGTGGCATGTGCTGACTCTTCTTTGGATATAAAAGCACATGACAACCCTGGCTGGTGTGGCTGGCCTTCGAACTGAAATGTCGCCAGTTTGATTCCCAGTCAGGGCACATGCCTGGGTTGTGGGCCAGGTCACCAGTAGAGGGCGCATGAGAGGCAACCACATATTGATGTTTCTCTCCCTCTCTTTCTCTTTCCTTTCCCCTCTCTCTAAAAATAAACACATTAAATCTTTTTTTTTTTTTAAAATAAAAACACATGACAAAAGAATGAGAAGGTAAACTGGACACAGCTGACATCTGAAGCTCAGGCCAGCTGGAGGTCCCTTGTCATTTCTCAGCTTCAGCCTCAGAGGAAGATTAGCACAACCAAGAAGAGGGCAGTAGCCGGCCCTGGAGAGCAGACACAGGAGCCACATCTGCCTGGTGACCCTAAATTGGGGAGCAGAGGAGGAGGGAGCAGCAGGACATTTCCAGCTGGGTTCTAGGATGGCTGGTACCACTGAGAATGTGGAAGGACCCCCAGTGCGGCAGCCTGAGGCCCCTGCACACTCAGCCACTGATATGATGCTCCTGATATTCACTCAGGGTGAGGGGGGAGGGTGAAAAGAGGGTGAGAGGCAGGGAAGGCCTGGGAGCCACGTGTTCTGTGGACGGTTTTGTAAGCTTGGCAGAGTTAGTCGGAGCTGACTGCCTCCGCACATCTCCAGTGGCTGGGGAAGTCAGACAGGAAGCAGGTCCCCAGCCCTGCCCAGCTCCTCTGATCTCCCTCATGTATCTGTCATGAAAACCCTTGACTTCTGGGCCCTTCAGTGGCAGCTTGCCCTGCAGCCAAGAGGCTGCATGTACTTCTAGCTGTCCCTCTGCTGAGTGCTCAGATGCCGGCTCGTACGTGTGGGGCTGAGGGAGAGGAAGTCAGAGGTGAAGGGACAGGAGAAAGACAGGACAGAGCAAAGTCTGCAAGAATCACAGAGAGAGGGCCAGCCAGGAGACTGGAAACCAGAGGGAAGAGGTGAAATAGAGGTGGGGAAGGAAAAGGGAAGTCAGAGCGGAAAGGGCACGGAAGGAATCAGGGAAAGGAAGGCATGACAGAACGAGCCTGGTGCAAAGCGATGAGGAAGGAGGAGAGTGCAGCTGCCAGGGCAGGCCTGCAGGCCCCGGTGTGAGCGTTTCCAATGTCTAACATCCGCAGCCAAGTGTCTCCGGTCCACTCGGACATGGACTTTGCAAGACAGCTCAGAAGGGTGGAAGGTTTCGTGGGGTCAAGGATGTGAATTCCCACCTCCTGCTCCTCCACTGCTCCCCTACCCCGAAGGACCTGTGCTCTACGCAGCAGGGAGGCTGTGAGGCCAGGGAAGGGCCTGGGGAGGGGGCAGCCAAGGTGGCAGGATGGGAAGGAAGAGTTGAAGCTGCCCGCTCCCCCGTGCCCCCGTAGGCCACCTCAGCCCTCACCTCCCCACATCGGCACAGCCCCCGCCTCTGCCTTGTCTGTGCTTCATTGGGCTAAGTCAGGCAGATTGATCAATGCATGGAGCCGCCGCCCCGGGGTGGGCAGGCCACTGGCATGTGGGGAACATTTGGGGAATCACTGAGCTGAGTAGAGACATCCCTGTGCCCCACCCCCCAAGTGATTCTGACCCAAGTCCCTGCCTTAAACCCAAGCGTGTCCCTATCCCATCCCCAGAGTGTCTTCAACTTCTGTCGCCCACAGCCACCCTGTCCCACCCCTTGTCCAAGCCCATGTGACCTGCTGGAGCAGAGCCTGGGGCTCAGGAACAGGAGAAGATGGTGACCAAGTGACCCCTCAGGATCAAGTGGGAGCAGCAGCGCCAGGGGCCTGGCAGAAAGGTGAGGCCAGACCAGGGGGCAAACGGCTAGCTCCTCCAGTGTGCAGTCCCAGGCGGGAGCCCCCCCTGCCAGGCCAGCAGAGACCTCGGTTCCCCGCTCCTCCGGGGACATTTCAACAACCTGCGGCCCCGTCTGCATGGTGAGGAGAGGCGGCCCCACCATGCAGTTTCCGGGCCTGGGGCAGCGGGCCAAACCGCCCCACAGACGCCCCCAGGCTTCAGCTCCACCACAGACCCAACTGTGGGGGTGTCTCTAGAAGGGGCTTCTGAGGTGCACCCAGGGGTGGGGGCCCAAATGCCACCACATGGTACAGTCTCTCTACTAAATTCTTCCCTGCATCTCTCCCAGGAAGTCTGTCTGCAGGGGCATGGCCAGGAGTCCAGGGCAGGATGAGGTGCGCCCAGCCCCCTTGCGTGCCCTGAATGAAACCCGCCCTGCCAGGAGCCCTGCCCTGCGGCAGAGCAGCACTGCCACGTCTGGTGTTTGATGGAGGGCTGGTCGGGGCAGAGGCCCACCCGCCTGGACCCCTGTGTCTGCTCAGACCACAGACAGCCCCCCGCATGCCACACTTCTCCATCCCCAACCACGTCCCCATCCCTACCGCTCACGTGCACCCACAAGAAGAGAAACGGGATACTTACATTATACCAGCTCTGGCTTTTCTGAAAGGACAAAATAAAAGAGGAAGTCGCGTTAGTCAGGGAAGAGATGGTGGGCGCAGCCAGGCTCTCCTGGCTCCGGAGGGCAGGTGACACAGACAGCAGGGTGGCAGCGAGGAGTCCAAATGCAGCTGAACACTCCCCAGGGGCCGCTCGGGGGAGCCCTCCTTTCTCAAGGCAGCTCCGAAGGAAGGCCGGGGGCAGCCCATGCTGGCAGCTCTGCTGCGCTGGGGGGACAGGCAGTGGCAGCACCAGCCAGAGCTCAACCGGAAAGGAGTCGGAGCCCCATCACAAGGTTCTTCTGATGGGGGACAGGATGCAGGGCAGGCATCCGAGACCCAGTCCCCAATGGGCCCTGACCAGAAGCAAAGTGCGGAGGGAGACCGCCGGCCTCCCACTGCTGTCGGCTCCTCTGCAGAAGGCGGGCAGGACGCCTGGGTGTGAGGGGGGAAGGGACTGCCTGGAACCCTTCCAACCCCGTTGTCAGCGAGCAGCTGAGCCTGTTCCCACTCCTGCTCAGCAACTGACTGTGTCCTCAGTGGTACCGGCAGGGGTTGGGGGGTGGGGAGTGGGGCTCTGCACCGGGAGGAAGGCTAGAGCACATAACTGCTAACTGTCCCCCCAAAGTGCGGCACCACAATTCAACCAGCAAAACCAGACTTCACCCCAGCTCCAGAACGCCAGTGCTCTCCATTCCCAACCCAGGTAACTGAAAGGTGTTTAGGGATGCCTTGTCTCTCTGATCTTGTGGGCCTGGGGGCCTTCACGCACATCCCACCGGGAAGGCAGACGGCACTGAGGAACAGACGTGCGCACACATGTGCAAACACTTGCCTAGGCCCCATCCTTCGAGGTGCAGATCCAACACGTTCAGATTGGGGCTGGAGTTTGCCAGTTGTAAAAAGCTGACCAAGGGCGTAATCCAGGTGGAGTCACTAGGAGAGGGGAACGCTGCCTGTAGCTCGACATTGTAACTGTGGGCAGAGCTGCAGATCTTGGGCATAGTTAACCGCCCCTGTCCCCTCCCTCTGGTGCTAAGGGCCCACTGTCTCAGAATGTCCACTGTGGGCGGCTGGTGGGTGCAGGGTGGGTGAGCGTGTGTGTGTGTGGTGAGGAAGGCGTGGCCATGGGACCTCCCGTCCCCAGCTCTCCCATTCCAGCAGAAGCTCCACAGAGACTCTCCCCTATCACCTGGAAGGGCAGTGTGAGTGAGGAACACAGACAGGCATGGGCTCTGCTGCCTCTGACTGGCTTTGTTTCAACCTCATATCTGAGCTCAATGGCCAGAATATGGCCAGACAGGCAGAAGGCAAGGCAGGCCCTCCATCTCCCAAGCTAGATGCTTTCCAAGGCCATTTCCAGACAGAGGCAGCCGCCATGGCCCACCTGGAAGTCACGTACTCCCACCATAGCCTCGTCTCCTCCTGCGAACCAGAGGCCTCAGCAGGTAGAGGGGCCAAATCCAAACGTCCGACACCAACCACCTCATCACTGAGGGACTTACTATTACACAGGAATCCTGAAGTGGAATCGAAAGTCAGCCTGCAGGTGTTTCCACACTGGGACACTGAATTCCTGGGCCCTGACGCTGTGGTCGCAGGCCCCGAGGCTGCGTAGATATTCATTCAAGCACTTTCCCCAGCAGTGAAAGGCATGCGCTGGGAGCTGCCTGCCCCTTGGTCAATAGTTTGCCTGCATTTCATCACCCCAGCCAGATCATCTGCCCCGGCTTCACAGCTCAGAACCTCTCTCTCACCTGCCCCTAGCTCCCTGCCACCTTCTCATCCTAGTCTTCACATAAGACCCTGGGAGGAAAGGGGGCAGCAGAACTTGGGCTGGGTACCGGGACCCAAGGTCCTTCCTGATGGTGCTCTACCCCCTGCCTCAGGCAACAGAAGAAGTCCTGCCACACAAATGCACGTCCCTTCTAAATCTGTCTGTGACAGAGAACTTCTGAGGGTCAAAGACCCACAACAGGAACTGTGCCTCTCCTCTGACTCGCCCTGTGATCTCGTTGTGTGAAACATTTGCTGTTTTGTGAAAGGGCTTAAAAATGTGTGTTCTCAAGGGCAAAAACAGGAAATATGAGGAGGGACCCCCAAAACTGGAATTTATTTACAAAAAATGTGTATTTATCCTTACATGTTCAAACTTCAGTTACCTTCAAAGTACTCTCCATTTGATGCAGTACATCTATTGAGATTTTTTCCATTGCTTAAATCAATTTTTGAACTCGATGATTTTGATGCCTTTTAGTGCTTCTGCCATTTTTTGTTTCGCCTCTTTCACATGGGCAAAACATCTTTGAGGACTTCTTTCAGCCGGGTAAACAAGAGCAGTACCTCGGGGTGAGATCGGGTGAATAGGGAGGGTGGGACACAGGGGTCAAGCCATTTTGGTCAAAAACTGCTGAACACTGAGTGAGGTGTGGGCAGGTGTGCTTGTAAATCACCCATCACAAAATGGGCAAATGCACTGAAAGGGTCCTAAAAAAAAAATTGACTTAAGCCAAACACAGCCTCTTATAACACCACCAGCAGGTATGCTGATACAGATGGGTTCCTAGAACACCCAGCTAGGGGGGGAAGCCTATACTCAAGTGGCCTACTCTCCAGAAGATAATTCCAGTTTTGGGGGGGGTTCCCTCTCATATACCATAGAGAGTAAGGATTTTTATCTTGTTCCTCAGCATGAGGCCACCTCTACCCAGCTATTTCTGGGCAGATTCTTATCTGCTACCACTGAGGTGCCACTGGAAACACTAGGCACCCTCCTCCAGCCTAATCCATGGTAGTCCCTGAGAATACCCAGTGTGGACTTGAGTTTCTGAACTCTGACCTGCCTGTTGAATTCAAATTTTAGAGACTGAAGGCTCTGTTCTACCAGGACTGAGTCCTGATGGGGGGGGGGGCGCAGCTTGTGGGGGCCTCAGCAGGCGAGAGCAGGGTAGTTTGTTGGCAGGAGGGAGGCTGCCTGCTTTGTGAGCTCACTGAGATGCCCCTTCGTGGGCCAGAGGCATGGGGAGACCAGAACCCCAGAATGGGAGTGAGGGCTTTTCTAATAAGTTGTAAATTGAATTGGCTAATAGGGGACGAGGCGCTACCAGTAGAAAGACTGTCTGGAGTGCCAGGGAGGCTCCCCTATTGGCCAAGACAATGGCAGGGGGAGGTTCTTACACTGAGAGCACAGAAAACTAGAAATATCAATGAATAGGGCCTGAGCACAAAAAGCTAGCAAGATAACTGATAGAAAAGATAGCCTTACCCACCTCTTCTGGTACCAGATTGGGGTGGGACCAGGGAAAGGCAGGCACATGTGGCATAGGAGTCAAACTTTGTGCAGGGAGAAGTGCTAGACCAGAGAGACCTGTCAGCCTAGCCTGTGGAAAGAACAGACTGCTTGGAAGGTGAGCCTCCCTGAAGCACTCGAAAGTTTGGGAAGCTGATTGGTCATTTTGAGAAAACACTTGGCCTGCCCACACCCAAAACAAATGTAGTCCCAGGGGAACTGAAGCGCGTGCTCTCTCTTTTGACGTGCGCTTGCGCATGCACTGGACTTGCGCAGTGCACTCACCTGTTCTCTCCATGGGCCACGTGGCCGTCGCAGTCTCGGAGTGCATAGCCTCCAGGAGGGAGTCTCTTAGTTTCTTCCTTCTACCTCTCTTCTCTCCTCTCCCCTCCCTTGTTCGTGTGCACGCACTTTTGCCTTCCTGGTGCGGCACTGGCCAGTAGGTACTCTCCTGGGAGTACATGATCTTTTGGCCTTGGAAGCCACACGGCCCATGGCTGCGCAGACTCTACATGCAGGCTCCAGGGCAGAGCCTGAAATGCACAGCAGCCCGGAACAAGCTACACAACCTGGATTGGGACTATGACTGCTAAGCAGCCACCTGCAGGCTCCGAAGGGCTGTACTTGAAATTGGACCAGGAACTCAGGACACTGGCCTTTGTCTTGGCCTTGCTGAGGACACGGTTGGACATTTTCCATGGCAGAGACGGGAGCCCACCATTCTTCCGGGTTGTACAGCACCTGCATAAAAACCTCTTTCCTTCTGTACCAGTATCTGCCTCCTGAGTTTGGCTTTATGGTGGCAGGCAGTTGAACCTCATTATTTTGTTTTGTTAAATTACAGAGGGAGTCAGGAAAAGTACCCAAAGACGGAGCTGCCACGGGTGGGGAGCTGAGCAGAGGTCATTTCTATTGCCTCCTAGAAGAGGTCTGAAGAGCAAGCACCTACGGGAATACAAGTCCCCTGGGCAGAGACACAGTCCCCTAAACTCATCTCCCCAGTGCAGGGGCTCCAGGGACTGGAAGACGCGGATGAGGGGGCAAAAGCGGGTAGGAGTAGCTCTACATCTAATAGAAGTTAGGAGAAAAAAACTTCTTACTTTGATCAGGTTAAGTCTGTCATACTGAAAAGAAAACCACAAAATGAGGAATGAAAAACGGGAAAAGTCAAGGGGAAAAAAGGCCCAGGGACCCAGAGCCAAGGTGACGCAGCGGCCATCCTAGATCAGGGAGCTGGTAAGAGCGGGAGACGGCCGCTGGCTCCCTCTAGTGGCCCCAAACCGGCACTACAGAGCGGAAGCTGGCCGGTAGCACAGACTCCAAGGGTCCTGGGCAGTGGAAATGAGCCTGGACGTCTTTTAGCCCTACTGCACTGGTCAGGGCTGCCGCCGAGGCCAGCCTCATCAGTGCAGTTTCAGGTTTACAGGGGAGGGACACTACTGATCCACTAATTCAGCCCCCACAGAGAGGCCCAAGAAGACATGGAGGCGGGAGGAAGGAAGACAGACACTAAGCGGGAGGCCAGCTCTGGGGGCCGTGGAAGCTCTCTCCAGCCCCCTGAAGAGTAATGCAGTCGCCTCCTCCAGGAGACGGACTGAGACAGGGAGTGCGGTGGCCTGGCTGGGATAACACTGATAGGAGCTCCAGCCACCAGCCCCCTTGCCACAGAAACACGTGGTCCACCTGAGACCATGCCCCCAGAGGGGGAGGGGGTCTCTCCCCACCACACAAGCACATTCTCCTTCTCTCTCCACCTCACCTCCACCACTTTCCCTCACTTTCTGCTCCCAGCCGTGACCTGGGGAAAACCTAACTCTCAAGTCTGTGTGTCCCACACACCCATTTCCCAGACCTGGGGTGTAGGGTGCCCCTCCCCCATGTCAGCCTTGTTTTAACTGCACTTAGAGGATGGTGCTGTTGGTGGCACAGTCACGACTGGTGGGAGAATGTGGTGGGGAGGCGGCCATCCAAAGCCAGGGACTGGAGGGTGTGTGTCCACTGGGGCTGGCACTGCCTCAGCCTCGCTCCTCAGAGGGAAGGAAAACCCAAGTCTTTCAGTCACCTCCCCCTTAGCTCCTTATGAAAGGGGCCAAAATTAACACTCAATTCACACTCAGCTCATGGTCACTTCTTCATGCCCCATGGTGCCTTTCCGAAATCTCAGAGCCCAGGCCTGACTCAGTGCCCTGGCTCTCTGAGACAGGTCTAGCCACCTGCTCCCAAACAAGTCTCCACCCCAGAACTCACCCAGCTACACCGGGCTTCTCCTTTCAGGCTTGATTGTGGATAATCTAAGTAGTTTCTTATCCCCCTTCTCCAACTGTGTTCTGCCTGAGGGTGGGGAATCTGGTTTCACATTCCTTTTCAAAAGACCTACTTGGGAGATTTTAGCAAATCCTCATTACTGAAAACTCCCCTCAACCTGCCTCCTGAGGACAAGAGGCACTCTGAGTGGTGGAGACTAATGACCATAAATAATCTCTCTGCTCATCAAACACCTTGCTGGGCAGAGGGCAAGGAAGCTTAGAGCTTCCCCTTAGGTTGGCAAAGTGTGCAAAGACTGTGAGCAGACTCAGGGAGATGCAATAACCTGATGCCCCTTCCAGCAACATCTGCTCTCCCCCCGGGTGGGGTGCTGGGGGCTTGAGAGGGCAGGCAGAGGCCACCTCAAAGACCTGTCACCAGATGAGCCTGCACCCGCTGAGCCGCCCGGACACACCCAGAACACCTCCTGGCTTCCTCACTCCACGTGGAGTGCCTCCCCTGTCCATAGCCAGCGCGAGTCTTTGACCTTCCTTGGAACCCAGATGTGCTTTCAGCCTGAAGGTCCTTCTGCAGGAAAGACAACAGCTCTTCACCTTCCTCCTCCCCAAAACACTTACAGAGGCTTGAGACTGTTATGAAGTCACCCCTCAGCTTTCTCTTTTTGAGGCGATACCCTTTCCCTGCGGGGCTCATACCCTGACCCTGACACTCTAAGACACCTACTGCTCACCCTCCCGGTTCTCCTCAGGCCTCAGGGATCCTGGGTCCTGAGAGGACTCCGGGCACTGGACCTGGCCAGACCTGGCCATGGCTCTGCAGAGCCTGAAGGGGCTGCTACTGACACCCACCAGCCCCAGGTGTGGTGCCATGCCCTGCTGGGAGGAGATGCCCTGGTGAGCTCTCTCCAGCCTTTAGGGAACACGAGGGGCCCCTGCTGGCAATGGATGGGAGGGGCATGGGGTGCTCAGGCTGGGTGGCTCTTGGAGGGCAGGCACAAGGAAGGAGGTGCCAGGTAGGGCCCCCAAGGTCATTCTAGTGCATCATGGCACTCACCTACGGGAATTCAGGACCCTCAATCAGGGAACCAGGAATCACTCACTGAAGCAGATCTAAGGATGTATCAGTACTGAGGTCCCAGTGGATAGAGCCTCCCTCCCCTGAAGGAATGAAACAGCCCTGGCCAGACTCTGCTTCCAGCTGGCACCATGTAAGGAGGGAACAGATCCCCAGCCCCAGGCAGTGTTTGGGGAGCAGGCAGACATGAGGGAAGGGGGCGCAGGTCTGTTCTCCGACTCCAGATGCAGAGGAAATGGTCCCTCAGTAATGTCAAGCCAGCCTGCCAAGGGCAGTGGGGCCGGCCTTCCGGGAAAGGGACCAAGCAAGACAAGGGCCAGAATGGGTGGGGCAGAGGGAAGGATGCAGTGCACTACAGACAATTCCACGTCAGAGGGAGACCACAGACAGAGACGAAAGATGGCTTACTTTTGAGAGGCGCTTGTGAGACTAAGACCATGCATGCAAAGAAAGTATTTGGGGAATGGTGGGGAAGAAGAGGAAGAACAAGAAATCAAAAGACAAATTCAGGCGGGACGCCCGTTTCCGTGCCTCCCAGCCCCCCATGCCACCCCAGGGCCTGCGATCCAGTGGTGAAGGGGCATCTGGGGATATGTGTGCCCCACATCCCCAGAACTGATGGGAGAAGAAGCCTCCTGGGGTGGGGCACTGGACGTGGCCTAGCCCTGGGGCTACTTTATGCCTATGCTCTGGTCAAGGCTCATGCTCAGGCAGCAGTGCTGACCACGTGGGAGGGGTGGAGAGGCCCTGTGGCTGTGTCCTGGGACAGATGCATATTAGATGGAGGTTAGGAAGGGAAGAATGGGTGATGGCCAGCGTGGAGGTGGAAAACAGCATTCTGCCACGCTCCCTGAGGACCCTTCCTGGTACTACAGTCATCCCAAACAAGGGCCCCCTTCTACCTCAAAGTTGGGACAGATAAAAGGGGTAAGCAGATGACCCCTCCTGATCCCCGGAGCTTCCCTCTTCCCCTTATCAAGGTAACTGAGGCTCCCTAGTTGCTAAGGAGAGTAGCAGTCACTGTGGACTTCTTTTACCAGTGCCCAGCCCCTCTCTGGGTGCTTAGCTGGGAAGATGAACTGTAACTGGGGGGCCCCCTGCCTGCTCAGCCTTGCCTCGCCTCATGGAGGGAAGACTATTCCTGAGACACTAGGGTCCCTCCAGGAAGGGGTGGTCTCCCTCACAGTACCCAGTACCACTTGTCCCCCTTGGCCAACAAATCGGCCAGCTCACCTTGGAGTTCTTGCCTGCACTCCGGCCGGACTGCGAGGAGCAGCTGCGCTGCACGCCCTGCTCCGGCGTGGACGGGGACTTGTCGGAGGAATGGTCCGAGCCCTTCTCCACCATGGCGTCGCCCTCGGCGCTCTGCGGGGTGGGCGAGCGAGACCGCTTCCTCAGGATCGGGGAGCAGGCCGGCGTGCTGCGGTTGGAGTTACTGGCAGTGCTGCAGGGGTGCAAGGAACAGGGTGGAGGGGGCAGAGGAGGAGAAACAGGCCATGAGTAACCAAGGCCAGGACGGTCCCAGAGGGCCAGCTCAGGGAGCCTGGGTTTGGGGCTCGGGAGAAATGGGAGAAGAGGGCCCAGCTACGCTCAATGCACCGTAGTACTGCTGCTGGCCAGAAGAGGGCAGTGGTGTCCATGTGAAATGGAAGTAAGACTAGGAAGGAGTAAGGAGGGCAAATGGACATTTAGATGTCAGTACATCCGTCTGCCCATCTATCTATCCATCCATCCATCCATCCGTCCATCCGTTCATCCGTCTGTCCGTCCATCCATCCTAATAATTTTAGAGCCCGTGTTATATGTCTAGAACTGTCAAGGAAAAAAAAAAAACAGAATAAGGGCTGGAAGACTCGTTTGAGATCATCTAATACCATCAGCTCATTTTACACATGTGGCGAATCCAGTTTTTACATTTTGTTTGTGAGGTTCCGTCCATTTAAATAGCAATAATAATCCTACTTTTCAGAGCATTCACATACATATTATTTCACTGGGTTCTTAAATCAAATACCAAGATCCCTATTTTAAAAAGGAAGACCAATGCCTGCCAAAGAGGACCTAAGTGTCCTCTGATCACAGAGGGTTTACAAACAAGCTGTGGTCTTCTGACTGGTAACTCACCACACCACACTATTCCTTGTAAGCCATGTTGGCCCCTGCTTCCCTGCCCAGGGTAAAGATGAACACAGCAGCAGTTTCCACCTTCCATACTACCTGCCCCCTAAATGCCTCTCCAGCAGACGCCCGGCACACCCCACAGTGCCAGACCCACTTCCACCAGCACTTATCAGTGGTGTAAGTATTTACAATTGGACACTCGCTTGTGTTCTTAATGAGCTGCAAGGAGAAGAGATGAAAGAGGAGACACAATTAAATGCAGGAAAGGTTTAATAGGTGTTTGCTTTGAAAGGCTGAAAGGAAGATGGAAAAAGGAAAAGGAAGAGTAGAAAAGAGACAGTGGAAATGGGAAGGAAATCAAGTGCGAGCCTGGAAGGGCAAAGAAGCACAAGGCAAGGAAGATGAAAAGCAAGGGCAGCCCGCCCCCACCCCAAAGCCACTCAGCAGTCAGAGAGCCAGGACAGGCTCTGGAAACAACGGGAGCCCAACTGTGAGGGTTCGCAGCCTCCTCACCTTCCCCAGACAAGGGTAGGGTAGGGTGGGGATCCCTGTTGTTTGCATGAAGACCCAGTTGCAATGTCAGATGTCCGGTTGGGCCCATTTGCAATGAAAATCGTGCTCCTTTCAGCAGAAACTTCCACCCGGGGATCCTTCACAAAGAGAATGGAAAGGAAGGTCTTGACCCAACGCAGCAGCTGCAGGGAGGGCAGCAGTGGGGAGAGGGCAGTGTTCTGACTTTTGGAAGAAAACTGATGGAGGGAGGGGGAAAAGGAGACCAGAGAAAAGAAAGACAAATGTGACCACAGGATGTGTGAAGACACATAGAACCCAATGTTTTTTTGCTCTATCCCAAAACAGAATTTAAATTTAGAAACTCACTTATTATACTAACATGAACTGTGATTTAGAAAATGAGGCTCTTAGGTTCTCACCCCACCCACACCCTTATCCTCTGGCTCTCTGAACTCATTTGCTACTACGAACCCTAGGAAAGAAAAAGATGTTCCTTTTCCTTGGTTGGCAAAGCTGAGGTTTCAGATGGTGGACGCAGATCTTAGCCCACACCCTTGGGTGGGAGCTTCTGAAGCGTAGACTCAGGTGCTCACCTTTCGGGGCAGCTTCCTTTCTCTGGGGCCAACTGCAACCTACAGCCAAGTTTTAAACTACCTTCTAGGATTACTTTGCTGGTTTTCTGGGAGAAATACCAGAGGTGGCTAACATTTAGCACATGCCCATGCCAGACATGGTGAACCCACAGCTCAGCTTCTGTCTTATTGTTAGATACAGGACATCTTCCCACATGGTGACTTCAGACTCAGGAATGGAGAGGACATCTCTTTATCCTCCCTCAACTCTGAATCCCTACTGAAACTGTCTAAGGAGGGAGAATCCAAGCGAGGGGTGGGCAAAACATTCTTACCTAGAGGAAACTCAGCCCAGCTCTCCAAAGCCACATGAATGTCAGACACTTGGTCAAAACACCATCACTTCTTCACCTCCTAGTGGCCCCATGTTGGCGGGTCCTATATATGCCACCCAAGACACCTAAAATTCTGCTTTCAACCCATCCATCAACAAACAACTTGGAATGTCATTTGTCACTTTGGCCTCTGTGCTTTTAGACTGTTAGTTGCCTCCATTGTTCCTGAAAATCTCTCCTCCTCTCCAGGTGACCTACACTTCTCCTGTTCTTCCTCCCGTCTCAGCCACTCCTTTCTCTCTTGGTGCTCCGAATGAAATGCAGTCCTTCTCCAAAGGCTAGTCCTTCTCTGCCCTGGCCACCTCCTGCTTTCTGTGACTTCAACTGTGCCTTAGCAGGGACTCCTCTACCTGCTCCGACCCTGCTCACACTGACTAGCTTCAGTCCAATGGTCTGCAGCCATGAGGATGTGTTCTCCAAACACATGTCTCAGGAGCACCTCCAGCTAAAAACCTTTTTTCCTCCCAGCCCCTCCCACTTCCCATTCTCAACAATGTTATCATTTCCTGATCTGTCAGGCTGCAAACCCGCCTCCTCCATCTCACCCCATGAAACATGAGTCACTGCATCCCTTCACTTCTTTTCTGGGAAAGCTCCTTAGCCCATTCTTTCCTTCCTCCTCGGGCAGTAATTCAGGTTCTTGGTGCCCTTGACTCTTCCAATAGCCTTCTACTCGGTCTCCTCCATCTCCTTTTCCTCTTCCACACTCATTCATGGCTTTGTCATGAAATCTGTCTACATATAAGCCAATATTATCTTTCTGCCCCCTCCTGGGATTCACAGTAAAGTCTAAGATCCTCAGAATGGAATTCAAAATTCTCTACTGAAAATGGTTTGACACTTACCCATATTTTAATACTCTATCTCTCCTTATACTTCCTAGAGAATTCCTATATTTTGGTCCTACCTGTCTTCCCAGGTTTTTTTTTATGTGTTCTCATGCTGTTGCCTCCTGACTGCCCTGCCATTCACTCACTGCCTGTGCGTGAAGAGTCCTTGCCCTTCATGTCCGCCCACTGGATGGAGTCTTATCCCTCCTTGAAGACCCATCTCAAACCCCACCTTCTCCAAACAAGTCTCCTGAACCTCCACCACTGCACTAATTACAGCAGGTAACACATTCTGCCTGGAGGCATGAACCTCCGCACAGCCCTTGTTGCCCAGCACGATGCTCTGTAAGTTGTACGTGTGCAGTAAATGCCAACTTGAATCTCATTGTAGTGACGGTCATCACACCCATCCCCAGTACCATAATATCTACCAAATCTGTACCACCAACCTGTCAATATTAACAAAATAGCAAAACATTTATGAATGGTTCATTTCTGGCATAGTACCAAGCATTTATTATTATTTAATCTTTCCCAACCAACCTAGGAAGCATTAATGGATATTATCATTAGTCTTGTTTTTCAGTTGATTAAATTGAATTATTGACTCATTCAGTGGTCCCCAAACTTTCTGACACCAGGGACAGGTTTCATGGAAGACAATTTTTCCATGGGCCACGGACAGGGCTGGGGTTGGGGGTGGACAGGTGGAGGAGTTCAGGCGGAAATATGAGTGAAGCTTTGTTCCTGGCCTGCCGCCCACCTTTTGCTGTGTGGATCAGTTCCTAACAGGCCATGGACTGGTACCAGCCAGCAGCCCAGGGGTGAGGACCCCTGGATTAAGTGATTCACCCAAAGTCACACAGATGGGTAAGTGGCAGGACAGGATTTGAAACACCAGCCTATCTGATTACAGAGTTCATTCTCAGAGCCAAGCATTCAGAAATGCTTGCTTGCTGGGGTGGATGGGTAGCCTGGTGAATAGAAAAAAAGAAGCGATCAACTTCCTGTCTCCAGTCTTCAATCCAGTCTCCACTTTGCTGTCAAAATGACCTTTCTAAAAAGAAAATTCGCCAACTTTGGCAATCCTCTTCTGTGGTTAAAGCCCTCTGTGGTTTCTTCCTAGGCAGCCCTCAACCCACCTCATATCTAACCTGCACCCTGGACCCTTCAGTGTACAAGACAGTTTTGGAGCTTCAGTTCCAAGTCGGCAAAACCAGTACTAGACTTGCTAGGTTCCCCAAACCTTTTTTAAAGACATCCCATTATCCTATACATTTGGATGCCCTGCTGAGCAAATAAAAGCAATTCCCATGTACCTCATAACCTGCAGTACTGTGTCTTCCACACAAACTCTAAGATGTGCCATTAATCTGATCCTGCCACTATTATTAATAATAGTATTGCATTACATTTCAAAATCTTGGGATTTTAAGGCTAAAGATGACCTCAGATTTGCTGCAGAAAGGGAATAAAGACTTGTATTGAAGGGGCTATTGGATAAGATTCCCTTCCAGAGTTTAGAATTAATATACCTACCTCTTAATTTCACTTACAAAAAACCCAAGAAATAGGTTAAGTTCCTGGCCAAGGTCATATGACTTCCTGTCTGGATCTTCCATTCTACAAACATATACTGGGTATCTGGCACAAGGCTAGGGTGTTCAAGTTCATATTGGTGATTAAGGATCCTGTGCTGGGGACATTACAGTCAGGAAGAGCTAGACACGTGCTCTGCTTGTTTCAACATAAGCAGTGAGTGGTGTGATAGGAGAGAGTAAGGAAATCTTAGTCAGACTGGAGGGACCAAGAAAGACTGTCTTAAGTTATAGCACTTGAGACTTAAGCTGAGTTCTGAAAAATGTGTTAGCCAGCTGAATGGACATGATAGTAGGAGAGAAGAGAATGTTCCCCCAAAATAAAGAAATACCCCAATATGAACACAGGTGGGAATGTCTAACTAGCACGCAATACATAGAGCATTGGAAGAAACTATATGTTCCAGAAGCATAACATGCTTAAGTTAATGTTTAAGATGGTCCTATAATCAACCATCCCCAATAAGAGGTTCCCTGAGCCACGTAGCAGCCACCTTTAACCCATTGAAGGGGTCATTCACTTGCTTCCCACTCCTATTTGTAAGGTCCCCGGCAAAGACTGTTCCATCCACTCCTCTCCTGGTTACCTTCCTGACCAAGAGCGTTGCCTGAAGTTTGACTGCAATACCTCTTGCTACAGTTTGATCCTGCTTCTTATGGTGAGGTCTGGCTCCAGTCCTTGAAAAACAGGGACATATGGGACGAGGACGAAGGCTCCCTGGGCCTTCTGCGGCGACTCTCTGAAGCATCTTCCACCCCCACTCAAGACATGGGAGCCTTCACACTGCTTTGCTTGGCTTTCTTTTCCCATCCTTACACCCTACGGGCACAGGTCGATTTTGACAGCAGGCCAGCTCCCTGGGCAGCCACCCATACCTTGTTCAGAACGCTGGGCAGAACAGAATGGTTAGATGCTGTTCCAGAGTTCCTCATTCAGGTTAACTTGTCTTCAAGGAAATCAATTATTTCTGCCCAGAGATGGCAAAATATGTGCCTGTCATGCCCCCACCTCCGGATTGCAGTGGCTCCTTCCCACTTTCCGGCCACAGAGTGCCACTGCCCCAGCAATTTCCCAGTCCCACCCAGCCCCCAGCCAGCTCCGGACACTTCGTGTTCCCTTCACTGCTGCCCCAAGCCCAGTGCTGGGCCTGGCGATCACAGCCTCAGTGCCAGGGTGTGAGGGGCCTCGGTGAGACTGTACAGTACCCACCCAGGCACCCCGACCCGACCTAAGGGAAGGAGCATTCAATTAAAAATCTAGAAAGCTGTTTCAAATGAAACCTTTGTTTGCTGAGGGCCTGCTGGAGCCCTCCAAGGTCAGGATTAATTGCCAGTCTGTGGTGTCAGCAGGCTCAGGTTTGAGTCCCAGATCTGCCACTTGCTGTGTGACCTTGGCCTCTAAGCCTCATTTTTCTTATCAGACGAATAAGAGATACTAATACTTATCTTATAGGGCTGTTGTGTTAAATGAAATAACGTAAGTAAAATATTTAGTACAATGCTTGATATATAATGCTCAAAAAGTATTACAGAGGTGCTATTACTACTACTATTACAAAGCCTTTTATTCCCCTCTGTAAAATGTGGAACAAGTATTCTTGCCCTCTTACTTCCCAAACATCACTTCCCATAGTGGGGACCAGATGCACCTGGGATGGTTCCTTAAAGTGCAGAATCCCAGGCCCACCCTCACTCAATTAATGACCATTTCCAGGGGATGGTCTTATGAACCTGCATTTTAAATAAGCACCATCACTACTGATTCTGACACACCCTACAATTTGAGAGCTACTGTTCCCAAGGACTAATCTTACATGTATCAAGGAATGAGCGAAAGATCTGTTCCTGATGACCGAAACCTGCATACAACTCTTTCAATGTATCAGCTCTTCAGTGTCTAGCAGGTGGGGAACTTGCTGGAACAGAGAGTCAGTTGAGCTTGCCATACAAACTGCCCAAGGTGAGGAACCTAGGGTTGACAGGGAGTGAGCATGAAGACATGGTTCTCAAGGCAAGGCAACAGCTCAGCACCCGGTGGGATAACGTCACCTCCTTTGGGTGTAAAAGCCCAACAATTAACAGCAGAACCCACTCCCACATTATAGGCACATCATCCCTCCTTGCCTTTGGCAACATCTAGTTAAAGCTGATTCTGATACCTAGTGGTCCCTATTTCCTAACAGGTGACTATCCTGTTATTCAGCTACATACCTTCCATCCCCATGTCAATTCCAAAGATTCACCTGTGATCTCCTCAGTTCTTTATAACATCACTGCAGGGACCCACATGCACTAGCCAGCTCTACTTCAAATCTTCCCATATAGCACATGCTCAAGTGTCTGAGACTGAAAAACTGCAGGTGTATTTGCATAACATTTGCATGAAATTTACATGCTCCTGCAAATGCCTCCCTGAGGTCTGTCCACCAAAACAGGTTCTAAATTCAGAGTTTACTATGACTCCCTGAAGACGGCTGCTTCTCAGTTGCTTTGTGCTTCTGCTTGTCACTTAGCAGTGTCACTGTATTCTCCCCACAGCATGGGAGGTGGAAAGGACATATACCCAATGAGAACTTTGTAGAGGGGGAAACGGCCCAAATCCCAAATCCCAGCAAGGTCCCAAACACCCCTTGGACCGGCCTCCTTAGAAAGCAAAATACCAAGTCACTTAATAAAAACATCTTCCCAGGCCTGCTCCATGCCTTCTTATAACATCCTGGACCTCCTGGTTTTGGGCCCCTTTACCCACAGAAATAAAACCATAGTCCCAGGACCCCAAGAGATGAGGGTGCAGAGACAGTGGCAAGGGCTTGCCTGGCCCTGCACTCTCACGGTCATAGCAGCAGCGCAGGTCCAGGGAGGAGCACAGGACTGCCCGCCGGCGGCACAGTGTTGGTCTCGGGGCTCCCCTGGCCCCCCTTCCTGGGACACTGGATGGGGTGGGGGTGTGAAAGGGTGAGACATGTGCTCCTGCTCCCCCTGACCAGGTGTGGAACCCACCCTTTGTGCACCTGCCACCTGGGCTATAACCTGGCAGCGGCTCCACCACGGGACCAGTCCTCTCCTATGGGAGAAGGACCTGTGCCTTCTGTACCAAACTGTGGCAGCTGGTTGAGGAAAGGGGCCACACACCTCCAGGAGACATGCTTTTTGTTGTTGCTTTGTTTTTGTTTAATGGTGTAGCGAGGTGATTTTCAACCTTTTTCATCTCATGGCTCATATAAACTAATTGCTAAAATTCTCTGGCACACCAAAAATTGTATTTTTTACCAATCTGACAAAAAAATAGGTATAATTTTGGTTCATTCACACTGAATGGCTATTGTGTTGGCTGTTGTCATTTTTTTATCTGATAATCTCAGGGAAAAGAGGTCAGTGCCCCTGACTAAATAATCAGGTATTGCATGTTTTAAAAAGTCTTGCGGCACACTGGTTGGAAATCACTGGCATAGAGGTCCCATTCCCAACTTATGTTAAAGCAGAGTCTCAGCCTGGTCCTAGCACGTCACACGCAGGCCTGCATGTAGCAGCAGCTGCTTTTCAGCAAGGGCAGGGGAGGAGGGCGCTCCTGAAATAATGCCTTGCTCCCTGGCAATTCACACCAGGACAACTGCAGAGCTTCGGACTGGAGGGACCTCCCTCAGGTGCCACAGGGCACGATTCTGACAGAGGTGAACATCTTGTACTCTGGGTTTGGGTAGCCTGCTGAACTTCCCTGGGGGCTTTCCAAGTAGGGCCTTTGGGTAAAAGACACAAGGTATTCAGGGACAGGTTCTGTCTGTCCTGAAATTTGGAACCAGGAAGTGGAATGAGAACTCGTTCCAGCTCAGACCCCTGGCAGAGAAGAGACAACTTACTGTGGGAGCCTGACAGCTCTCCAGACTCACTAATGAGCCCCCGGTCACCCAAGCATCGGCCCACAAGGCCCACCCCACCCAGGCCTTCCCCTCGCTCAGCACTCGGTCCCTCACAGTGCCCATGACTGTAAACACTGTGTAGATAATTGGGCACTTCATGTGGCCAACAAGCTCCGCTTACCCATTTCTCCTTCCCTGTCTTATTCACGTGTCTACAGAAAATTTAAGAAAAAAATTTGTTTAACTCTTGCAAGGGGAATGAAAGATGACAGTGCCCAGATAAAATGTTGCATCCCGCTGAATAATTAATATCCAGACACATTCTCATTAGGGATCTACATAAACCTGGAATGAATTACTTGCTGTGTGGAAAGTTCTAGCTAGCAGTGACTTCAGCTGTTGATGAATTTATTGACCAGTTAATATAAGGGTCTTTGCCCAAGCGGAGCAAAGCAGAACTCGGTTTCCCTCCTGCTGCTGTGCTTGGTGCAGACAGGTGATGGGTGGAGGGCTAGAGACCGGGAGGCGGTTGTCCGCCTTTCCTACTAGAGCCAGGAGAAGCGATCCCTCATCACAACGGCCAGAGCCTCCATCTATCCCACTCCCCCACTCCTGGCTTTCCTGCAACCCCTGCTCAGCCCAGAGTTCGGAATTCAGTCCAGGAACAGGCATGACAAACACTGGTTTTCATTTCCATGGAGACCAGGGCCTGCATAGAACCAGGACTCCATGCCTGAAATGCCCAAACAGCCTGACCCAGTTTTCCCCGTCTGACAAAAACAAAGGAAGTCACACTGGGTCCTGTCAGCGCTGAGGGAGAAGCCAGGGCTACTGTTATCTTCAGGGACAGTTTGAAGAGGAGTGAGTGATGACAACCTTTGAATACTCAGATGATGCTACTGAACCAGGGTCAGAAATCAGACTGAATTGTTTCACCCCAGGGGCACAGAGGTGGCACCAAACCCATTCTGCATGCTGCCCTGACCTGGAGAGGTCCCTGTCCTCTCAGAGACACACCCATCACCCAGCAACCCAGCTCCAGAAATACAAGTTCCAGCACTGTTTCCTCAACTTCCCCTTGTACCACTTTCTCCCCTACTGGATTCTGACCTCCTCAGGCCTCTCCATTCCTCGAACTCACTTGCCGGTCCCTCTGCCTGGAACTTGCTCTAGAGTTTTGAATTCTGGTTCCTTTCAACCTTCAGATCAAAGCTCCAATGTCACCTCCCCAGAGTAGCCTGTCTTGCAGGGCCACTCCATCAACAGTGGCCTCCTGTGCCTGGGCCATCATTGCATGTGGTTCTCCGGTACAGGCACACGCAGGGATCACAGAATGCACTGTGTGCACAAAGGAATGCGTTTGTTAAGAAGCTGCTCATCCCATTGTGTGTTTATTCTGTTAGGTATTTCTTCCTTAAGCCTGTCGCAAATCTGCCTTCTTATAACACCAACCCACTGGTTCTTATTAGGACTACTGGGCCCACAACAACGAAAATTCCCAGACCCTGCTGGCCCAGCCCCTTCGTCCTGCCCTCCGTGAATGTGTCTCAGTTTAAATCCTGAGTTGTTTTGTGCCCCTGAGCAAAGCCACTTTCTTTCTGCACACCTGTGTGCTTTGTGGAATGATCACACCCACCTCACCAAGGTGAGAGGCAGAATGTTTTAAAATATATAACCTAATTAGACAATGCATCCCCAAAGTAAAGGACTTCCTCTAATTGTTCATGGAATAAAAAAAAAAGATGTTAGAAGTAGGAAATAAACTCCCAGTTAAGAAACTGAATCCTGTTTCTAACCTTTGCCCTCTCTGCATGGCAAGGGCTGAGAATCCAGACCGCTGCTCTTCTCGCCCTGAGCTGGCCCTGACTTCCACCAGGCTGGGAGAAAGAGTCAACAGGAAGCAGAAGATGCTGAAGTTAAGCACAGGAACTTAGAGGTGGTGTCCGGTTCCCCTTCCCTGAGAGTGCGTGCAGCAGAGCAGACCGGACCCCTGGGGAGACGGTCCCACTGGGTCGGCAGGCAGTGTTGGCTGATCAGGTCTACCGCACTGGTCAGTACTTTGGAAGGGGTCTCAGTGCTCACACAGCCTGACCTCCCACCTGGTGCAGGAATTCCCTCTGCAGGGCCCCAATGACAGCCCGAGCTCGGGCTCTGCCCGAGAAAGCACTCACTGGTGGCCGCACACACGTCTGAGCAGATCTAAAGGAACTTTTGGTGCCATGATCCTTACTTCTCTGTGTCTGTGGTCCCAGTTTCTCCAAAATTCTTGGTGACCATTATCCATCCAGCTCTCTTTCAGCTTCACTGTCTTCAGAAATTAAGCTAACCTCACTGATTCTATGTCATTAAGCATTTACTGAGCACCTATTATGTGCCTCCAACTCTGTGGTATTCATCCCAGGGCCCCACAGGGCAGCACCCATGTAGCAACTGTGTCATGGTTCTTTGTGGATACACAGAGATTAAATACACACTATTAAACATGACACTGGGCACACAGCAGGGGCTCCATGCTTTTACACTCAACTCACTATTGGTCTCAGCCAAATCTAAGTACCATCCCATCCAGAGTATTTCAGAAGCCTCGGCACCCAGGAGGACGGGCCCCTGTGGAAGCAGAAAGGTGCTGAGCTACCCCGGGACACCCTTTCCTTAAGAGAAATGTCCACTCCCCTGGAACCAACAAACTGCTGGAAGAGGGCGGGGCCGGGTCCAACTGAACAGAACGTCCAGCTTCCCAAGTGCGATGCAGGGGCCCCTCCCCCACCCTCAGCAAGAGAAGTATGGCTGCTAAAACTGAAAGGGACTTGTGCAGCCTCCATCCACCCCTCCAACAGCAGAAGAGGCCGTGTTCCGGTCCAGGTGATGTCCTGGGACAGGACCACGGGCTCTGCCTCTGATGAGCTCCCCATCTGGTGGGAGAAACAGACATGTGATTAGCTAACACCAAGCAATAGGAGCTACTTAGATTCGATCAAAACATCTCCCCTCAGCACCTGTCATGGGGGGCAGGCCGTCCTGACTCAGCTCCTTCCCTCTGTGTCATCTAGGGGCAAATATAGTCTCTGAGCTTCAGCTTCTATTATGTGAGAAGAATGGGTGTGATGCGGCCGACCCCCAAAAAGATGCCAGGGGAGGATGACAAAGAGGTGTAAAGGCTGCACCATGAACTACTGAGAGCAGCAGTTTCTCTCAGACAGAGCTGCTCAGATCCAAACTAGGCAGAGGGTCCAGGCTGTCTGAGTCTCCAGTTAAGTCAGTGTCTCCAGGTTCCCACCTGGTCAGAGCTACCCCACCATGGGCACCAGAGGCTGTTCCCAGCCAGAGAGTGAGGCTGAGGGCGTGCAGCAGGGCTCAGGGGGGCATGCAGGGTGCAGGAGGACGAGAGGTGAGTAACGGCCTTTGGTACCCCTTCCCCTCGCAGCACTCCTCCCTAGCCTGGCTTTAAGGGCCAAGTGCAAGACTGATCCCCCTCCAGACCCCTGTGAATTCAAACCCAACTCTGACTGACTTCTCTGCTACAGATCGAGCAGAGACAGCCTGAAGAACACCCATTACATTAAAATCATAGACACTTCAGAACAAAGTGGGCTGCAGGCAGGTACCAAAGTCACCCAAGAGAGGCTTTACCCTCATTTCAAATATACTCAGGGCACAAATCTGGGGCTTCCCTTTGTGATCCTAGTCACCGTCTCCTGCTGCCTCGGGGAGTTCTTTACGATTAAAAGGAAAACCGGCTGTAATGCACTTAATGCCACTGTCTTTGATTCCAGCTTTGCCAGACTTGAAGCCGCTTCATCAGCTATAACCCTTTATCCCCCCCATCTTCCTGTCTTTGGGTGGAATGGCTCTAATTCCTCAAACCTGTTTACAGGAGTTAAAATATCACTTCTCCTACATCTCCCCCAAATCTTCACTTAGATTATATCTCAAGTGACAGAGATGTAAATAATTAATGATGTAACTCATTTCATCTTTGGGCAGCTCTTAAACTATTTCCAAAGGTCTCCTACCAAACGTCCAATTTCTATCCGCTTGGTGGCGGCAGAATAAACCTAATTTCTCTTCCATGTGCAGTTTAACATGGCTCTCAACCCCCTCGGTCCCTGCCCCTCTGCTTGCTGGTTCCCTAGCCATTCCACACACAGCGTGGCTTTGGTTGTGGGTTCTTCAGCCACTGCATTCACTCTCCTCTGAATGAATTCTAGTCCATCTCAATCCCCCTTATACTGTGGGGCCCAGGACTGGCTGCAATACTGCAGAGAAGTGCTCTGGTGCGCCCACAGTAGGGCAGAACCATCGCCCCTATGCTTCGGGAATCAGAGTGCCAACATGTATTTTTGGAGTCATCTTCTGAATTGGGGGAATCTGGGGTTAGTCCCTGTTTTTCTCTTGCTACAGCCTGCAGGCCAAGGGGAAGGCATGCAGGTGTAACGTATGTGCATCCCCACAAGGAACAGCCTCCCACTCTCTGTCGTTTGTCTACACAAATGACAAACCCGACTTCTGAGAGGATGATAAATCCACTCAGCTCCCACCCCAACTCTTTTTGCACAAGAATCCTCAATGTGGTGTGAAGATGTCCAGGCCAGATGTAAAACCACAGCCCTTGGAGACTATCTCACTGGGAGATGGCAAGTCCTAGCAAACATCTTTCTTCCTCCAGTCCAAACATTTGTTTCTAGACCCTTGCTGCCTGATGAGCTGAGGTTTTTGTCTCACTGAACGAGAGCAACACCGAGGCTCTGAGGTTATGAGGCAAACTGCATCCAGCCCTGTTTCATCTGCAGCCAGGAACAGACAGCTGTGGATGTGCAGGTTTGTTGCAGGGGAGGCTGCCTGCACCCTCACACTTCTCTATGGGCGTCTCAGGTGATAAGCAGGACCTTCTAATCTGCACTGATTAATTCAGGCCCACCCAACCCACCACCAATTTGTTTTCGCATTTTTAAATGTTGGAAAAAAAAACCCCAAGGAATATCTGTGACATGTAAAAATTACATGACATGAAAATTTCAGAGTCCATAAATAAAGTTTTATTGGGAACAGAGCCATGCTCATTAGTTCATATGTTGTCTGCAGCTATTTCCACCATACAAAGTAAAGCCAAGGTGTTGCAACAGAGCCAGCATGGCTCACAAAGCCAAAAATATTTCCTGCCTGGCCCTTTACAAAAGCAGCTGGCCAACCCCTGGTCTCACAAGGTAAGACTGTGAAAATGTCTTTTCTGTGGGCCTGCTTCTTTTCGGCCAAGTTGGGGAGTAGGGTGTCTTGTGTCCCAGGGACAGGGAGCCTGTGCTTGGTGACTCTGCAGGTTGAGGGAAGGGGCTGCAGGCTTGCTGCTGCCTGCAGAGGGAATGTGAAGAGAGGAGGTGTGGTCTGCAGGCAGGATGATACAAGCTCCCATTCCATCACTCTCCCCCAGTGGGGTACTGCTTTCCGCGGCTTTACAGCCTGGACACTGACACGTTCCTGCCATGAGCAGCTCCCTAAAATGCCACTTGTCCCTTCCCATCTCCCTAGGCTGGCTCTGCCCTCCCTGGTCCTGAACTTGTGTAGTCCGTGGAGTGCGATCCGAGGCACAGGAGAAAACTCGCCACTGCTCGAAGCCTGATGGAGGGAGGAGGGGTGGAAGCAGAGGACCCCAGGGGTGTCCACTGCACCAGCAAGTGTCAGAGCAGATAAGAGGCAAAGATCCCTGGCCCTGGCCCTGGCTGGGGGCTTGGCTGAGTCCCCAGGGACACAGAGAGCTCCAAGTCCTCCCCCGCCCCTCCACTTGCTTCAATCAAGCAAAAACTAACAATGTAAGGAGGTGTGGGGGAGTAATGCCCAGCTACTGACGATCTGTTTTCTGAAAACACATGGCAAATCTCTGAGCCAAATGCCACTAAGCCTAAGAGTAAACAAACCCTTTATCTCCCTGAGAGGAAAGCTATCCACTTCTCCTCTCATCCTCTCCTTCCGGAAGCCCATTCCAAGGATCTCTCCCCAAGGGAGAGGCAGCATCTGTCTGTCTCAGAGAGGGTGGCCTGCCTCCCCTCTGCCCTTCAGGGGCCCCCAGAGCTCGGCGGGTGGGTGCAAAGCTGGAGCACAGGGCCTGCCCACACCTGCCCCAGGAGCTCCGGCCAGCTCTCCATGACGCACTGCTAATTCAATCCTCTGCCCTCCTTCCTCCAAGTCATAGGATCCTGAATGAGGCTTGTGGTCACGAAGATCCCAACAGCCCAACCAAGCCCTCCCTCCACCTGAGCCGGGCCCACCCCACAGTGCTCCAAAGCTCAGTTCAAGCGGTGTTACTGTGAAGGAGAGGGGGAAGGGGGAAAGGGAGGAAAGATGGGAGAGAAAAGAACGTGGCTCCTCTGCAGCATGATGTCACAGTGCTGCTCTCAGATCCCCCAACACAGAACAGAAGCAAACAACATGGACTCCGATGTGCTCTGCCTTCAGAGGTTCATGTTCTCGGCAGTTCTGAGCAGCCTGTACCAGCTGGAGCGAGCACGCAGCCAGGCATGCAGGTCTTCACTGCAGCCCCAGGGCCCTGACCCAACCCCTGGGCATGGCCACCCCTGCAAAAACCCCAAGGAAACAAAGATGCACACACACACACACACACACACACGCACGCACGAGCGCCAGCAAGTGAGCACTAACCTGGAAGCCATTAGGAACGGTAGCAGAGTGCAGTGCAGAGAGGCCCTCATTCATTCATGCATTGGGCAGTGGGGTGGGGTGGGGAGGGGGCCCCCCCTGAGGACGCTGGGGGGCACTCACCTCCATGCCTACCTCACAGCCCTGTTTCTAACGGGGAAGGGAGTGGGGGCAGGGTTCTCATAAGCTCGGGAAGCTTCCTTTCTCTGCTGTTTCACACTGCTCCGGAATTTTAAACACAACTCCCCTTTCTTTTCTCCCCCCCACCTCCCTCTGCAGCTATTTGGTGTGGTCATGCAGGCTGAGACAGTCCCTCTCTCCCTCACCCTTGCTCCCTTTCTCTCTCCCCCTCTGACTCGCTCACAGACAGCTGTTCTCCACGCACGCGCACAGGCACACTCAGACACACGCACACGGGCGCGCACGCACCCTGCTGCCTGCCGCTTTACATCATGCAACTCTGTGGTGCTGTCGGCTTGCCAGCTCTCAATTATTCACACCAGCTTGGAGGACAGAGCCACCGGGGTGGCAGGCGTCATTTCCTCTTCATCCCCAAATCAGGGAAAAACGCTACATGATGATCCGGAGAGATTTTGCTCCCTTTGCTGCCAGTAATTATTTCCCAGGTTGCCCATTAGGTCAACCTTTATCAAGGAGGTGACGTGAAACCAAAACACAGACTCCTGGCTCAAAACACCCTTTTGCATCTTTCAAAGGCTGACAGCTGCTCCCCCTGCCTGAGCTTTAGGGATAGAGGGAAAGAGGAAAGAGGCAAAGGGAAGCAGTGGAGGGCTCCTCTGGTGGCCCTCCCAGCCCACCCAGGCTCTTAGAGATAAGAAAAACTGCACTCCAGTCAGGCATTTACATTCACAACAAAGCAGGGTCACCTGAGTTTTCAAACTCTAAGCTGCACCTCTTAAAACTGTCTTTTCTCCTGTGCATTCAGTGAAATGCAGTGTTGG
This sequence comes from Phyllostomus discolor, assembly GCF_004126475.2. Taxonomy (NCBI): domain Eukaryota; kingdom Metazoa; phylum Chordata; class Mammalia; order Chiroptera; family Phyllostomidae; genus Phyllostomus; species Phyllostomus discolor. The sequence continues at coordinate 72,299,958 of NC_040915.2, read as the reverse complement.
TCCTGAAACAGCCCCAGAAGAGTGCGGTCAGGCAAGTGGTGTTCTAGTCAACAACATGAACGAACTCTGGAGAGTCACGCATGGCTCGCATAGCCCTGCCACGCACAGCCCTGCCATGCACGTTTGATCTGCAGATGGCTGCTGAGGAGATCAAACAACAGCAAAGCAATGATGATGGTTAGCTCAGCTAGCTCGGCACCTCTCAGTCTGTCCTCACCTGAGGACCTTGTTGAACCACAAGTTCAGATGCAATGGGCCCAGGGACAAATGCCCAGTGATGCCCATGTTGCTATTCCATGGGCCACACTCTGAGTAGCAAAAGATCGGTGTGTGCGTTCTCACTCTTTGAATGGTCTTAAGGGGTAGATGGAATTCTGTCTGTCTGTTGCAGCTGCACAGGACAGCATGCTGGAGGTGCATGGTGATTACAGTCCCCTGACGTCACCTGGGTCCTGCACTCCAGATTCCTGAGGGGAGCTAACGCCACTTGGGCATCTGTTGGCTAAACCTCTCATTCTGGGGTTGCCTATTGGCTCATTGTGACAGGACTGTCTGTCTGCAGCCTGCTGATGGGACAGCAGCCTCGTGTATCTGTGCAGCACACGGGTTAGGGCTGCCTGGCTTCCATCTCACTTACCTACAGGGATTTCACCTCCAAAGAATGGTGCACTGGTAGTGCCCTGGGACCCAAGCGCTGCGCCAGTTCTACCCACCCTCTTGTCTGGCTCAAGCCCTGCCTGTTTTAAAATGCCTTCCTTGCTTTGGACAATCCATCGGCCTCTTCTTGTTACTGCATGGAAAGATCCTGGCCTTTGGAGTTAGGTTTGCATTCGAAGCTAAGTTTTGCTGCTCTCTGGCTCTGTGACCCTGACCCTGATCAAATCACCCACCAACCTCCAACTCAAACTCAGTTTCTTCCTCTGAAAAAGCCAATAATATGTATTTCCTCTCTTAAAATGTTGAAAAAAAGATGAAACTTTAAAATGGCATGGAAAAGCACCCAAGAGAAGGTTGCTGCTTCTCCCCAACTTTGTCCTTGTAAACCACAGTACACAGTTTAGAACTTAATTACAGATTCTGTTGTTCACTCTGTCGGTTTTATCTCCCCTAAGAAGATTGTAGGCTGTGCCCTTCATGTCCTTCCAGCACGTAGGAGTGCTGGGTACGCACAGGGCTTCAGTAAGTATCTGTGTGGACTGCCCTGTCCTCCGTTAAACAGTAAACACAGGGGTGGGTGGACTCAACCCGCCAGCCCCCCAGCCCTGGTTGCCTCACTCCCTCACTGCATGACTTTGGACAAATCATACAAACTTTTCCGAGGCTGTGCTTCTTCCACTAAAAAGTGCACAGACCCACTTGCTCCCAGAAGAGCCCTACACAGCCCCGTGGCGCGGGCGTCTCCGTGACTTAGACTGACAGCAGTGGGGCAGAAGGGCGGGCACAGAGACTGGACACGCCAACCTCAAGTGCTGCTTCTCCCGGTCACTGACTCTGTGGCTTCTGAAAAGTTAGCCTCACTGAGCTTCAGACTTTTTAATCTGTAAAGTAGCCACGCACACACACAAAATAACAAATCTTACTGAATTGTGTGAGAATTAAATGAGGTAAATTCTTATAATAAGCTTTTCACTGTATCTGCCACAGAGTATCTGCACAACAAATGAAAACTATTACCAGCATAGGTCAAACACAATAGCTATTTCTGAAAGACACAAGGAAATCTTCTAGTGGTGAGACAGGTATTCCCAAGCCTTCAATTGAGTCTGGGTCTAAGAAAATCTCAGTTCCTTAGGATGTGTAAGGTGTGTGTGTGTGCTATTTTCTCAGATACCCAAGAGTTCTTTGCCATGTCCTTCCAAATCAGGCCTTGTTAAATAATAAGAAAGTTACAGAGAAAGTCAATCAGAGAGTCTGAACAACGTCTACTGTTATAAATAGAAGTCTTTCTTTCATGATCCGAAGCTCCTCACTTGAGCTACATAAAATGTGACAATAGAGAATATTTTCTATGGTCAGTGTAATCTGCTAAGTCTCTAATGTGGATGATCTCACATAATCCTACCAGCAAGGCTACAAAACAGGAATTTATCAGCCCCATTTTTCTTTTTTTTTCTTTTTTTTTTTTAAAGATCTTATTTATTTATTTTTAGAGAGGGAAGGGAGAGAGAGAGAGAGAGAGAGAGGGAGAGGGAGAGAAACATCAATGTGCGGTTGCTGGGGGTTATGGCCTGCAACCCAGGAATGTACCCTGACTGGGAATCGAACCTGGGACACTTTGGTTCCCAGCCTACGCTCAATCCACTGAGCTATGCCAGCCAGGAGCCCCATTTTTCTGATAAGGAAACTAAGAGGCAGAGGTTTAAGAACCTTCTTAGGGTATGTGACTGGCACAAAGGAGGGCAGGTGTCTGAATCCCAGACTGTCTTACTGGTGTCCTGCTCTTAACCATCCCATTGTGCATGAGGAGGTGCGGCTGATGCATGGCCAGGGAAGGTGGGCCTTCTTCCCTACCAGTGCCTGCGGACGTGCCCTGCTCTCCTCATCCTCCTGGAAAGTCGCCCGGACTTGGAGAGGCCAGCTGGGTGGAGAACAGGTGCTGCGATTGTGACCGCGGGAACCAGACTTCTGCAGGCGCAGCCGAGGCGCCTGACTCTGTCCCCACGGTGTAACAGCTACGCTCTCGGGTGCCTAACTTCCCACACTACTTTTCTGTAAATGAATTTAGGAAACTGAGGGAAAAGTAGGTACCATCATCTGAATTAAATCTTTCCCTTAGAGATATGGAAAACTGACATTCATTTCTATTTTTGAAAGGAAAAGAGGCTCCTGAGAATCCTGTGCAGCATCAAAAGCATTTTCTAGAGAGCAGCACCCTGGAGGCCCTGGGAGGGAAGAGGGTTAAGGTGCACCTACAGATCCAGTGCACCGGAGTCCCATTCAACCAGGCTGCTCAGCCACACTCTGTAAACAGAAGGTCCATACTACACCCACCTTGCTCACCTCGAGGACTTACTCACTATTGTTGGCAGTGAGGGGAGGTAGCAATGATAAAGAATATCTCTTCTAGCTTTGATTCCAACTTCCATCCCAACAAAAACAAAAGACTTTTACATGGTAAGGATTTGCTAAATTGTGGGGGATGACAGGCAAAAGTGAATCTGATTATATTACTGTCATCATCCAAGCCTCAGATGCTTTTATAAAATATAAATGCCTGAGAGAGACCTCAAGTATGGTGGGGTAAGAAAGAAAGAAAGAAAGGGAAAGGGAAAGGGAAAGGAAAGGAAAGGAAGGGAAAGGAAGGGAAAGGAAGGGAAAGAAAAGAAAAGAAATGAAATGAAAAGAAAAGAAAAGAAACAGAGATCCATCATTTACTGAGAATCGGCCATGTGCTAAGCATATATTCTATTTTACTTATCGAATACCTACTAAGTAAAATGAGCTTCAAACAGAGGTTACTACATTAAATCATGATGAGTTACAACCATAATACTATGACAAATCCTCCAAACAACCCTGAAAAGTTAAGTTCCATTGTTCCTGCTCAGGCCAGTGATCCACTTGCTGCCCCTCAGCTCCAGGTGCCCACTGCCCTGCCAGTGAGGCATGAGCCACAACCTGTGATTGCCTCCGCAGCCTCCTGTGAGTCTCAATGACACCCTAGTGGGCAATTTCAGGTGTATCTGCCCAGCCTGCAGCACCTTTTGTGCCACCATGGGGCCGTGGCCATTCACTTTTCAGTGAGCTCTGAATCTTAGGCTGGTGTGGGGAGTCCCCTTCCAAGGGTGTTCCTTCACTGGGTGCTCTGCTCGACCCCAGGGGTAGCAGTTGCCCCTTGCACCTGTTCATCCTGCATTCTCCAGAGTCCTTTGTATCCTTCTATTTCTTAGTGAGCCCTAGTAAGAAATTTTCTCTATTCAAATTCTTGGTGTGGCTTCTATTTCCAACTGCAAGCTCACTGAATATACTGTAGAGATGAGCAAAAAGCAGCACAGATGAGTTAAGAGATCACCCCTGTGCTCAGGTGATTTCGTAGTAACAAAATGACTTAAAAGCTCTTAGAATGCTCGATGAGCCAGACACAGTTTTTCATACATTAATATGTATTCCCTCATTTAATCCTCACTTCACCCTTGGTTCAGAAATGAGGAAGCTGAGATATCTCAGAGAGTAAATAATTTTCCCAAGTCATACAGTAGACGGAGAAACCAGGGTCTGCCTCTAAGCCCTGACTCCAGGGTCCACTCTCAGCCACGCTGCTGGGCTGTCTCCATCAACTGGTGGCAGCCAGAGTCAAAGAGTCTTTCACAGCATTTGGAAGAAGAAAAAAGTTGTTAGCCAGAGAAGTCCATATCTTTCTAAAGAATTCAAAGAGTAGGAAGGGCCACTGAAGGTCTTTGGAGTTGATCCCTGCAGTGTAACAAGCCACACTGCACCTGGTGACCAGGCACGCAGGGGGCCTCATAAAGAGCTCTTCCCAGAATCAGTGCTCAGGACACCGTCGTGTTTGATGAGCCACTAATGGGAGAAAACTGATGACCCGCAGATGTCTACTCTGCCCTCTCCCAGTGTACCCATCCATACTTTAATCCACAGAAGCCAGGTCAGGGGTGCCCAAATGGACCTATTGATCACCTCAGACCCAGCTGTAACCTAAGACCTCTCATGAATACTGCATCTCTCACATGAGGAGCATCAGCGCCTATGTAATTAAAACCTGAAGCCAGAAGTGGCCAGACGTGCGTGGGGAGAGGGGGCTGAGGGTTCAGAGAGCTCTCTTGCCCCTCTCACTCTATGGCACGCAGCAGTGCCGCCAAGCCAAAGTTCGCCCTGCTGGCCAAACCTCAGCAGGTATAAAAGCTTTCCCTCAGGCCTAATGCAGCCCAGCAGGATGAAAAGACCCAGCTCTGGGAAGAGAACTTGCTGGCATAGGGCTCCTTCTACCTGTTTCTCAAAGCCCATTTCACCACACATGCCAACACACCCTCCCAGTTTACTTACAACCCAAGGAGGGTAATTAGCTCCTTTTCTAGGAACCACCTTTTCTTTCCTTTTTTAAGAGTTTATTTATTTATTTATTTATTTACTGAGAGAGAGAGAGGGGAAGGGAGGGAGAAGGGAGGGACAGAAACATTGATGTGAGAAACATCAATCAGTTGCCTCTCATAGGCATCCAGACCAGGGATCGAACCCGCAACCCAGGAATGTGCCCTGACAGGGAACTGAAGCAACGACCTTTCAGGTTTGTGGGATGACACCCAACCCACTGAGTCACACAGGTCAGGGCACCTTCTTCTTTTCTAAATGTTCCCAACTACCAAGCCCACGTTTTCAGCCTGGATCAACTATGAATCTGCTGAATGGTCTGCACCCAAGCATCACCTAGGAGTTTGCACACTCCCTGTGCAGACACATGGGGGTTTTTTTGGTCACGCCCAGACCAATAAAATCAGAGCGTCCAGGTGAGAGGCAGCAGCAGTGTTTTTAAAGATCCCCAGATGACTGCAACCTGCAGCAAACATTAGGAATCATTGGTCTACACAAGTGTACCTTAATTCTCTAGTAATGTCCTATAAGAATTATTTCTGAAACTGTAGTCAGGTGAGCCGTATTTTCTAGAAGTCAAACTATTTTCTTAAAGTCACTTCTCTCTTTTTTAAAAAATTTTTTAAAAGATCTTATTTATTTATTTTTAGAGAGGGAAGGGAGGGAGATAGAGAGAGAGAGAGAGAGAGGGAGAGAAACATCAATGTGCGGTTGCTGGGGGTTATGGCCTGCAACCCAGGAATGTACCCTGACTGGGAATCGAACCTGGGACACTTTGGTTCCCAGCCTGCGCTCAATCCACTGAGCTATGCCAGCCAGGGTAAAGTCACTTCTCTTTTTAAAACGATTTCACATGTTAATAATCAGGGCTAAACCTCTTGGAGAACTACGTGCCAAGCCTTGTTCTAGGCACTTTACAATGGGTACATTGGGTTATGTCTCTCTTAATCTTATTATTACAATTCTACAGAAGAAGAATTGAGTCAAAGAGGTCATGAGCACACCTACAAGTTTAGTCAGCATGCCCTAGACTAGTGCCTCTGACACTAGAGGCGTTAACAGATTTAAAATGCTCTGTCCTCTCTTGTTATCCTCCCCTCCTTGATCTTTGGCTTTAATTCCACCCAATTACATTTGCTCTTGAAAACTGCTCTCTTTACCAGAGAAGATAACCCCATGTAGATAAGTCTGCTGATATTCTGAAATGTACTGAAAAGAGAGTGAAAACTGCACTTTTCCTGCATCTTCAGAATGAGAGTGGGTGCGTGGCGGCCACAGCACAAGAGTCTGCACAAGACGGCAGGCACCAGATGTGCCCCAAAGAAAAGGCAGCTTGTTGCACGAGCCGCGCCACACACCTTGTATGTGGAAAGGTATGCGCGAGGAACTAGACAGAGTTTGTTCCTTGGGAGGAAAAATTAGATTGAGGAAAATGAGGATGAATTACGGTAAATAATCTACAGGAAGCAGGTGGTGGCAGGAGTGTATGTGGAAGCCACAACTGCAGAGAGACACAGAGAAGGGAAAGCAGAAAAGGAAAAGTGCAGAGAATGACAGATGGGACCAATAACCCGAGGGCGGGACTTGGAGCCTCACTTACTGGAAGGAGGCAGGTGGTCCTCTGCCTAGAAGGCAGCCCCAAATGCCCCAGCTGGAAGGCCAGGAGGTGTCTACCAATGGGACTGGAGAACTTTAAAACCTGGGCACAGACCTAATCTAATTATTTATATGCAAATTAAAGTAGTTTCTCCTGCCCACAATGCCAGGGTCAACATAAGTGAACACGGAAGAGGATTAAATAATAACTCAACCCACTTAATCCAATGTTCTTTCCACTACATAAGAGCCACCCAGGTCTGAACAGATCTGCCACTAATGACCTCTGACCTTCAGCTGTGACTTCTCTGTCAAAGGGAGCTGACACCCGCTCTGTAGGAGGGTGGCTGTGAGGAGGAAAAGGTGCAAGGCAAAGCACCACGTCCTAGGGTCCGTGACATGTGTCAAAACAGCATGGGTAATGGATGCCCATGTGTGGCTCCTTCCAGCACGAGGCACTGACACCCCAGCTGCCAGGGGCGGGGGTGCCACAACCAAAGGCATGGCCCCTCCTGAGGACAGACCTGATGGCTGCAACTAGAAAAAAACTGTCCCTTTGCCTCAGTTTGGAATAACTCAGAGGGGCCATTCCAGAACCAGAGCCTCTCATGGGATCATAGTCTCTGGCAGTGTATCCAGGTCTGACTCACGCCTCTGCCCAGCTCTGAGTCTCTCCCTCACACAAAGGCTCATTCCAAGAGCACCTCGCAGTAACCCCCTACCAGCAGACTAGTCTCCAAGTCCTTCCCAGGCCTCTGTCCCACCTCTGGTATATATGAATTCCCACGGAGGAATGTGCTTGAGTAGGGAGGACATGCTGCTCAAGTTCAAGGGAAAGGCTGAATCTCGGTCTCAGGAGTCAGTACCAGTCTGCGGCTTCTAGAGAGAGTCCCGCCCCACTGGGGTAGGCAGACAACCATGTAATGGCTTCTACGTCTGTCTGCTTCAGGACAGTAGAGAGACTAAGCCCCTTTCCAAATCACCTTTTGGCAGAGGTAACTGACCTCTCCTTAATCCTGGATTAAGGTCTTAAAGAGGGAAGCCTGCTAGTGGTGCCCCTAGAAGATGTTGACATGCTGTACTTAAGAACAGAACAGACCTTAGTCCTTCTGGCCACTGGCCCGAGGCATGGGGTGCCAAGACCTCCTCCTACTTCCGCCACCCCATGCCTACCCGTCCTTTAACCCAGAGAGCCAATCAGCTTTGGCACTATCAGGGCACAGATCATGAAACCCCATGGCAGGCCCCTGCGTGGGAGTTGGTGAGGAAGACAGATGCAGAGCGCTATGTTGGGGGGCAGGGTGCAGAGGGGTCATGATGACTTAGGGAGGCATGCTCATCAAAGCAATGACCCTGCTGCCATTGGGGGTCCTTGGTGTTGCCCCCTGACTCTCTTCCACATGCCTGCATCTCAGGAGTTTGGCTGGCCAATGGGGCCAACCAGAACAAAAACCCAGGTAAAAAGCAAAGTGCCAGAGCTCACTATTCAAGCGCTGAGCCTAGACTCTGCAGAGGGTGATGGAAGAGCCTTTATGCAGGTGCTGAGAGAACTTCCATGAGCTCCCTTTCCTAAGGGGAACACTGGACTCCTGGACTTGCTGTCCAGTGCCTGGCTTTCTGCCCATGTGCCCAAGTGCTCTCAGAGGCTGCCAGACCCTGTTTGGCCCCCCCTACAATGGGGAGTATCTGCACAATGGATGTCTCTTCTCAGTACCCATTTCCTCCAGACTGTCCTGCGGTGGCGGCCAGCCTGCTCTGCCGTCCTCCCCAAGGGCAGCACCTGGGCTGCTGATGCTGTTGCTCCTCAGACAGGCCTCCTGCTAGCTGGGGACAAAACACACACTCCACTCTTGATGAAGACCATTCGGCCTCACAGAGGAGCACTGACATGGCACAATCTGCAGCTCCCTTTCCAGGACAGCATTGCCTTCCTGCGAGGTGGGCACAGAGATGACACTGGGGTACGGTCTTGGAATATCCCACCCTTTCTGAGCCTCAGTGTCCCCACCTGTTATAAGGAGAGGTTGGTCTAGAAGACCTGCTCAGTTACTTCCTGCCACAACGGTCCAGGATCACTCTTCACCTCTCACATCTCCGCGTGCTGACAGGAAGCAGAACAGATGAGCTCGGTGGCCAGGGAGTGAGGAAGAAAAAGGCAGTGCTGAGGCGCAGGACCCAGGCCGTGAGTCCTGCTCTCCTTTCACTTTCTCTCTTCTGACCACATCACTGCCTCGAACTATCAGCCTCTCCTCTTCCTACTTCCGCATGTTCTGTGTCCCCCGAGAAGAGCTGCAGAGCCATTGGGGTGGCTGTGCAGGGCAGCTGGGTAGCCCCCTCTTTCTCAGCTCTAAACCAACTCTCCTTACAGAATCTTAGCACAGCATGACTCTTTGTCAAAACCTAATGGCTGCTGGAAGGGAACAGGTAGGAACAGAGGAGAGCTGACTGAGGGGAAAATGCAAGCTGGGGCACTGACTCACCACGGACAACGGCCACAACATGCTGGCAGCACCACAGCCTCCAGTCAAAACCAAGCTCCCTCCCACAGTCCCCATGCTGTGGTTTGTCAGCCAAGTGCCCGGGCACTGGAGCCTGCCCGTGTAAGGGGTCCTGCAGAATAAACCCTGATCTCTGGCAAGGACCTTTCTCTTACAACGCTGGAAGGGGTGTGAAAGTCTCGTTACCACGGGCAAAGGCCACAACACTCAGCATGGACCAACACTGCAATGTGGCCACGAGAATAACTAAAATATATTTGGGCCTCATCAACAGAAGTGAGGGAGGCTAGTAATACCAGTGGGAACAAGCCTAGAAAGAGTGCCAGCCACACTTTGTGAGGCCTACTGTCCAGATAAGATAAATAAGACAGTGCGGTCTGGAAACCTGCCCCATGCGAAACTGTAAAGTAATAGACTGAATGAGAGATACTGTAAACAGCATACCAAATTTTTGAAAAGAGGAAGAGAAGACAGAAAGCCAAAGGAGAGAAAAGTCTCAGTTTTTGTGTCTCCAAAGGGAAGTTATCAGATAGCAAAACTGAATTTGAAATAATAGGAAATATTCTAAGACTTTTTGCAGCCAAACACGGCAGGAGGGTAGCTTGCAGACGAGGAGCTCCTAGTGAAGGGGGCTGGTTTCCTATCCTCATCAAAACCTCACAAAATCTCCCCACTCTGAGCCATCATCTGTGGCTGAGCAGTGCCCAGTCACAGGGGACCCCGAGCAAGGCTCCAGTGCAAGACCAAGCACAGGGCTTTCTGATTTCTGTACCGGAAACCACGAGGGATCTCCTCTGCTTCCACTCTATGGATCCTTCTTCCCTGGGTTGAAAGGTAACATCTGTCTTCCCTCTACTGTTAAGAGGCCGGGAATATACTCCCAGACTCCACGGGTCTCCAAAGCAGAAAGGTCTTTGGGTCTTACTCGGCCCAATTTCCCATCCAAAGCAGTGATCTCCTCTGCAGCTTCTCCAAAGAGAAAAAAAAGAAACCAAAATAATGCATTCAAATTCTTAAGTAATAGAGAGGAGGCCAAATCCTCTTCCCAAGAGAGGCCAACAAAATTTGGCTCTGAAACCACGGAGGTGCTGCTCCTTCCCATCACTGTTGGTCTCAGAGCCACCAAAGGTAATGAAACCCCCACCAAGAACAGAAACGCCGCTGTGAGCTTCCTGGAAGTCTTGTGAAATATGCTCAGTGGGAGTGAGTGGATGCTGGGAGAACTCTGCCCACTGCTGGGCTCTCTGTATGCTGACATTTACAGTCAGGATGGAAAATATCCACGAGATGTGCCCTGCAGGACTGGCTTGTTTTCTCTTGAATAATCTAGCATCTGGCCCACCAAAAACCCTTGTATTAGGATCTATTAAATACCACTGCCTGGGTGTACCGCATTAAAATTCTCTCTTTGACCAATGACCTTTTGTCCAGCTTTATTTCCCAGAACACCCAGGGGGCAGGTAGATTCAGAACAGTCCAACCCTCCCAGGCTAGATGTCTCCCCCAACCTCCTCTAACCTCATGTCATGTCCATGTCTACAAGAGCTGACTAAATGTGACTGCTGAGTGATGAATGCAAAGGGAAATTAGAGAGCATAGGGAGAAAGTGGCCTTGAGCTGGATGCTAAACATGGAAAGATTTAGTCCAACAGAGATCATTTTCAGAAAAGTAATGGCTGAGCAAAACCAAAAAGTTATAATAAAAACTTAGAAGCATGCTAAACCGTGGCGCTCCTTTAGGCTCAGCAGTGTTCCTGAGGGCATGCCACCCACGTACCCTTGGTTACAACCCCCCCGCATGCTGCAGACACTTCTGTCCCTTCTCCATCCCTGAGGTCCGGTGGGCTGTGCAGGGATGGGGCTGGGTGCGCACAGTAATTATAAGACCTGGTATTTATGGCTAGCTATTTCTGGCCTCTAGCTTGTTTTCCCTCCCTTGAGCTCCCTCTGAAGAGATCAGCCTGCCTTTACAGATGTGGTTTCCAGTTTTCCTGATAACAGGGCAACATTCACGGGCATCACTGTGCCCCCTCCAGAGCTGGAAGTCAGGCAGGGGCTCCTCCCCATACTCTGCAGGCCAGCAGGAAGGAGGGCAACCGCAGGGCCACCTTCTCCCAGCCGGTCACACACACGCACCTGAGAACTGCCAGTCACCTGATAAAGTGCAAGGCCTCTCCAAAGGACCTGTCACCAAGACTATTCAAACTGTGATCTCCAAAGCAGTCAACCAAAAAAAAAAAAAAAAAAAGTCATGAAAGTCTGTGAAGTGCTGTTGATGTGCTAGTTCTGTTGTAAGAACTTTACAAATATAAACTCTTCATGGCCACCCTATATAGTAAATACTAAGTTATCCCTATCTCACAGGTAAGAAAAACTGGGGCACAGAGAGCTTGAGACACTCACCCAAGATCATAAAGACAGTAGCTGGTGGCACCAGGAGTCACACCCAGGGGGCCAGCTCCAGGGTGTCTGCTCTTAGCTCTGGCAGAGGAGCTGCCTCGCTCAAGTTCATGGGCCCTGCACAGATACTCCAACTCAGTGTGATCCCACATGATTCTGATGAGCAGCCAGGCTGGGGGCCGTGAGCTCAGTCAGTGCTTCTCCAACTATGGTGTGTGTGCTGACTTTCAGACTCCTGGGCTTCAGAAGTTCCAGAACTGGAACCAAGAACCTCTGGTTTTAACAGGCACCAGGATGACTCCCATGCAGGTCATCCAGCAAAGGCACCTGGGCAAAGCTTGTCCTACTGCCTCCTTCCACGCAGGGGGAAGAGTAAGCGACTCACATGGGCACCTCACCAGCCTGCAGAGGCCACACAGCCCTCAGGGGCTGGTGCCCTGGGGAGGGAGCCAGGGCCTGTGTGAACGCCACTCTGCTCTGCAGCCTTGGTGACAAGGCTGTCTTCAGACTGGGGAGGAGGAGGGGACGTGGGTGGGCGACTGCCGAGAGCTCACTGTCCCTCCACACTGGACAAGTTGCACATCACGGAGGGACACGCAGTTGGTAATGGGAAAGGAGAGAACGACTGGGAGGTCTGGGCCCCCGTCTCCCACTGCCAGAACAATGGCCTCTTCAAATCCCTGGCATCTCAACTGGCAGTCGGCCACCAGGAAAGAAAAGAGCTCACTGTCCCTTTAAGGACGCCCTCTCTCCACAAAGGTCAGAAATGCCAGCTCAGCCAGCCCAGCAGCTGCCATGCGTGCAGCCAGGCCACTTCGGTGCCCCAGGGCCCTGGGCCATGCTCCCCCTTCCCACCGGTTCTCTGGCTCCTGCTGTCTTTCCAAGAAGACAGGGCACCAGGGTGACCGCTGCCACTCCAGGGGATAGGGCAGGAACCGCTCATGTGGAGGGGACCCAGGATCTCATTTGCTTTTCAAAACCATCCTCCTCCCAGGGAGAGTCAGAGGCAGTGGGATGGGGGGGGCAGGGAATCAGAAGAATGACTGCAAGAAGAGGGGAGGGATGAGAAAGAAAACTGAGTGAGAAATGGACACTCCTCCGAGGGAAACATTTCACCCAGAAGAGGGAAGGTTAGGGAATTCTTGATCCCGAAATCACAGAGGAGTAAGAGTAGGGCGCAGAGGACAGATGGAGGAAGGGTGAGGGGTGATGGCCGGAGGTCCAGGGCAGTGGTCAGTGCAAGGGCCTTTTCCCCCCAAAGACTGGGCTCAAATCCTGCCATGTTATATAGCCGGGGACACCTTTCCAAACTTCCCTGAGCCTCCATTGCTCTGCAAGCCTGGCACATGCTGAGCGGAAATGAACACTGGAAACTGATGATGTCTATTATTAGGGTCCTAGACACTCCATGGGGGTCTCAAAAGCAGCTCAGATGGTCAGAGTGTGTTTTCAGAGCCTGAATCCCAGACCATACCACTGGTTCCAGAAAGTCATCTTGCAAATATGCCCCATGAAAAACATGGGGCGTTCATTTCAAAAACTTCACGGGGTGGTGCAAATGGTGATTCTCATGGACAAACAACTCAAAGTTAGTCATCTATTTATAACATAAAGCTGGGGTAGGCAACTGTCCTCTGTAAAGGGCCAGAGAGAATACATTTCAGGCTCTGCAGACCATACGGTCCATTACCACTACTGAGCTCCAGCTGTAGAGTTAAACGCAGCCATAAATAACACGTAAATGAACGAATGTGGCTGTGTCCCAATAAAACTTTATTTACAGAAACAGGCAGTGGGCTGAGGCTTGCTGACCCCTGAAATAAAGGACCTCATTAATGGAGGTCATGGTGAATCCTACAGGAGTTGTAATGAAGATATAAAGGCAGAAGCTTACTTCTTGCCCTTCCACCCTGGGACTGGGAGCATTTTACTCAGCTGGGCATCTCAGGAAACCCATGAGTATTTTCACTCATTCACTGATTCAATGAAAGAGGGGAGCACCCGCTGTGCTGGATAAACCACAGAAAACACCGAGTATACCTCCACCTGGAGCAGAGCCAGAGAGAGGCTGCTGAGCCTTACGTACTTCCTGCTCCCCGGAGTCATTCTACCTGAGAGCTCAAGCCCTTCAAAAATAACTTTCTCAGGACTTCCCGCCAAGATGGAGGCATAGGTAGACACACTGTGCCTCCTTGCACAACCAAAATAAGGACAACAAAAATTTAGAAAGAAAAAACAACCAGAACTGACAGAAAATTGAACTGTATGGAAGTCTGACAACCAAGGAGTTAAAATAGACACATTCATCCAGACTAGTAGGAGGGGCAGAGTCGGCGGCTGAATGGAGAGGGGTTGTGGCAAAAAAAAGTGGCGGCTGGCAGACCCTGGCTTGAGGTGGCAGCGGGTGGACCCAGTGAGGTGGTGGACTGTGGATGGGTGCTGTGCACAAGGTGACTGGCTGACTGGGAGGTCCCACATTCGCACGCAGATAATCCAGGTGAAGCCAGGGAGTGAGACAGACCACTCAACCCAACGCCCCAGTGCAGGGAAATAAAGCCTCAAAACACCAATCAAAAACACCTGTGGGGGTTGAGGTGCCAGGAGACATTCCCAGCCTCACAGGAGAGTTTGATAGAGAGACCCACAGGGTCCTAGAATATACACAAGCCCACCCACACAGGAATTAGAAGGGCTCAGTTTGCTTAGGGGAAGTGGTGGAAGCAACTGAAATCCAAAAGAGAGTGGAACAAGCACCATTGTTCCTTCTCAGACCCCTCCCCCACAAACAGTGTCACAACTCAATGTGGGTTGCCCCGCCCTGTTAAACACCTAAGGTCCTGCCCCTCATAAGTAACAGGTGTGACAAGACAAAAAAAAAAAAATGGCCCAAACGAAAGAACAGATCAAAGCTCCAGGAGAAATACAACTAAGCGATGAAGAGATAGCCAACCTATCAGATGCACAGTTCAAAGCACTGGTGAACAGGATGCTCACAGAGTTCGTTGAATTTGGTCACAAGTTAGATAAAAAATTAAGGCTACACTAAGTGAAATGAAGGAAAATACACAGGGAATCAATAGTGATGAGAAGGAAACTGGGACTCAAATCAATGGAGTGAACCAGAAGGAAGAAAGAAACAACCAAACAGAAAAGAATGAAGAAACAAGAATTCAAAAAAATGAGGAGAGGCTTAGGAACCTCCAGGACATCTTTAAGTGTTCCAACATCCAAATTATACGAATACCAGAAGGAGAAGAGGAAGAGCAACAAGTGGAAAAGTTATTTGAACAAATAATAAAGGAGAACTTCCCCAATTCGGCAAAGGAAATAGACTTCCAGGAAGTCCACGAAGCTCAGAGAGTCCCAAAGAAGTTGGACCCAAGAAGGAACACACCAAGGCACATCATAATTACATTAGTCAAGGTAAAAATGAAAGAGAGAATCCTAGAAGCAGCAAGAGATAAGGAGGCAGTTACCTACAACTGAGTTCCCATCAGACTGTCAGCTGATTTCTCAAAAGAGACCTTACAGGCAAGAAGGGGCTGGAAAGAAATATTCCAACTCATGAAAGGCAAGGACCTACATCCAAAATTGCTCTATCCAGCAAAGCTTTCATTTAGAATGGAAGGGCGGATAAAGTGCTTCTGAGATAAGGTCAAGTTCAAGGAGTTCATCATCACCGAGGCCCTATTATATGAAATGTTAAAGGGACTTACTAAGAAAAAGAAAATAAAAAACATGTATAGTAAAATGACAGCAAATTCACAATTATTAACAACCACACCTAAAACAAAAAGAAACTAAGCAAACAATGAGAACAGAAACAGAACCGCAGAAAGGGAGATCACATGGAGGGTTAGCAACAGGAGAGTGGGAGGAGCAGAGAGGGGGAAAAGGTACAGAAAGAAAGTAGCATAGATGGTAGGTAGAAAATAGACAGGGGGAGGGCAAGAATAGTATGGGAAATGTAGAAGCTAAAGAACTTATGACACATGGACATGAACTAAAGGGAGAATGTGGGTGGGAGAGGGTATGCAGGATGGAAGGTAATAAAGGGGGGAAAATGGGACAACTGTTAATATCATAATCAGTAAAATATATTTGAAAAGAAGGAAAACAATAACTTTCTCAACTTTACTAATAACTATCATGGCAATCTCTCAAAGGCACTAAATGCAGGAAGGAAAAGAAAAGCCAATAATGAGGAAAGGGTGAGATCAAAAGCAAAGGAGGTGGAAAGATAAGCAAAAACAATCACTATTTCCAATTTAAAAAATACTGCTTGCTTACATCATTGTCTCTGCATAAAATGACCTCTTTCCTCAGATCCACTCTATATGGCCCTAGCTTTTCTTCATAGCTCTGTTCCCAGTGCATCTACCCCAGGGAGACTTCCCTGGTAGGTTCCCCCAAACATCAAGCGCGGCATCCCCTGCAATTCCCCAGTGTGGCTCACACTTGCTTATGAGCCTTCTGTGTGGTGGATGAGAGCCTAAGGGCTCCGTCTTAACCCTTAGACTGCCACCTTCTTCAAACCCGCATCACAACCTTTCCTTCTTCCACACTCCCCGTGGCATTCTGGAGCTGGTGCCATCTTCCACTCTCCTTGGTGTCTGGCTGTCACTGTTCACACCACCACTCACTCACTTATTCACTCACTCATTCACTCAAAAAAACATATGTGGAACGTTCAAGTGCCAAGCAGTGTGCTACAAACTGCCATCTATCTGATTTGAAAATTCATTTAATCCTCAAACCAGCCCGAGATAGATAGTATTAGTTGATAGATAGTATTAATGTCACTTGCACATAGTAAGAGGTGATTTCAGAAAGGATTATGGAACGCTGGCAACTGATGGGGGAGAGGCAGGCTATCGTCCTCATCTATCAGGGCTGACTCTAGAGAAATGGACATGACCTATCACAGTCCCTTCTAGCCCCATGACTGAAAACTCAAGTCACCTGGGTTTTATAAAAGTAGATACAGTTTTGTATCTAAATGGACCAATGTATTCAGTTTTAAAAATCAAAACCACAGAAGCACTCAAAGAAAGCCTAGGTGAATATGGATGCTCTTGAGGTTGGGAAGAACTTCCTACAAATAATACCAAACATAGAAGCCATAAGTGGAAAGAGGGATTGACTTGATCCATTCCAGCAATAAAACAAACTTCTGTGTCCCCCTAAATCAGCCTGAAGTTAAAAGTCAAAAATTCTAGGGAAAATACTCATAACATGTATGACTATGGGCTAGCACCCTTATGTTAAAGACTCCTGAGCAATAAAAAAGACAAACACCTCAACAGAAAGGTGGGCAGAGGAAAAAGGCATTAACTCATAAGAAGAAATGTAAACATGTAATGAGAAAATTAAAAGCACATCACCAATGATCAGATTAATGCTGCTCTGAGATCCCACTGTGGAACATCGGGTTGGCAAAGGCTGACGAGATGGGTGATGCAGAGCCAGCAAGGACGGGGAAGAAACAAACCGTCTGGTGATGTGCTGCTGGGTGTGAAAATCTGGACCACCCTTCCACAGGGTAACTTGGCGCTGCGCATTAAAAGCTGTGGACCCAGAAATCTGGCTTCTCAGTGTTCATCTCAAAAATGTTGGTGTGACATTGTTTTTTATCTTGAAGCATTAGAAATAACCTAAATGTCAGATGCGAGAATGGACGAACTTACGTATTTGTAATGTTACCCTTAAAAGTAATTATAGAAAACACTTACTATTATAGAGATCAAATATTAAACTAAAAAATTTCAGAACAGTATATAGCATAAACTATAAATTTTATCTACCCATATCTTTTGATGTATAACAAACACAGAAAAAATAGCTCAAAGGATATAAACCATAATGTCAACTGTGATCATCACTGAGAGGTGGTGGTTATGACTAATTTCTTTTTCTTTGGATGTTATATTTTCTAATTTTTCCACAATGTCCAATGACAACATATTGCCAAAAAAAACCAAACATTCAAACAAGTTAAAACTACTGATATTTTTTCTTTAAAAGTTGTTTAAAAGAGAAGAAATATATGAAAGAACTTTGAAAAGCAAAAAGGACTATACAAATTCAAGAAGGTAACCAATTACCCACCAAATATTTTTTTGAATGCCAGCTATGTGTAAAGCCTTGTAGAAAGTACAAGGAGTATATAAAACATAAATTAGAATAACTCTCTACTCTCACAGATTTGATGTTATAAGATAGAATGACATCTATTTGAAGACAATGAGTTAATTTGGGAATCCAAGCAAAGTGCTCAGAGAATGAAGAGGAACAAATTCCTATTTGGGGATAAGATAAATCTGGGATGACTTCCTCAAGGAGATGAAAGCGAAGATAAATTATGAGGATACATAAGATATCCATAGGCAGAGAAAGGAGAAGCAGAAGGAAAAAAAGCAGTGAAACCTGAGACTAGTGACATGAAAAGGTTATGCGACATCCTCTGCAAAGTGGGTTGGGACAGTGGGGACAGAGGTCATGGAAGGATGAATGAGTGCTGGACAGTCAGGACAGAGCTACACAGGGAAGGCCTTGAATGCTAGGCCAAGGTGTCATGCAACAAGGAACCAAACTTGGTTTCTAAAGAAGGGTTGGAAATTTACCTGCAGGACAGCTGAGTGAAAAATGCACCTGAGAATTACAAGAAGCCATTAGATTACTTAGTCATAAGAAAGTAATGAAATACTGGTGCACGTTATGACTTGGATGAACCTTGAAGACACTCTTCTAAGCGAAAGAAGCCGGTCACAAAAGTCTGCATATACAAGGAGGATCCGCCCAAACTCCAGAATTATCTTCTGGAGGCCAGGCCCCTTGTGGTCCAGGCTTTCCAAGCTAGGGGACTGTTCTAGGAACCCATCAGTATCAGTGCACCAGCAGGTGTTGTGAGAGGCTGTGTTCAGCTTCAGTGAATTTTTTCTGAAGACTCTTTAAATGTTTGCCCAGTTCATGATGGGTGATTTATGAGCACACTGCCCACACCTGAATTACTGTTCAGCAGTTTTTGACCAAAGAAAGCATGCCCCCACGCCCCACCCTCCCTATTCACCTGATCTCTCCCTGAGCGACTTTTTTGTTCACCCAGATGAAAAGAGTCTCAAAGGGAATGTCTTACTGATGTAGAAGAGGTGAAACAAAAAACAGCAGAGGTACTAAAAGGCATCAAAATCAATGAGTTCAAACACTATTGTGTGCAGTGACAAAAGTCTCAACAGGTGTATTCCATCAACTGGAGAGTGCTCTCAGGGTGACTGGTGTTTAAACACATAAGAATGAACACACAATATTTTATAAATAAATTCTGGATTTCTTGCCCCCCCCCTTGTATGTATATACACACAATTCCATGCATGAAAGTCCAGAACAGCGGGATAGAGACGGGTAGCTGCCCAGGGCTGGGCTGGGAGGGCTGGGGGTTGCTAGTTAAAGGGACAGGGCTTCTTTTGTGGTGGTTGAAGTGCCGTACAATCGACTGTGGTGATGGTTGCACATATCTGTGAATACACTTAAAACCTGTGAAGTGTACACTTTGAATGAGTTAACTGTATGGTCTGTGAATTACATCTCAATAAAGCTGTTTAAAGAAAAAAAGAAGAAATTAGCCAGGTGGCTAATGCAACAGGCCAAGCAAGACACGGGAAGGCTATGAACTGCAGTGGGGGAGCGGTCATGGACAGTGGCGGGGTGGGGGAACAAGTCAGAGAGTGGCTGCCAAATCAGAGCATGGGGTGTGAGGAGGAGCAAAAGGAAACAGCTCAGAGTTTCCAGCGTGAATGACTAGGAGGGGAGCACCTGAAGAGGACGTGGGATGGAAAGCTGCTGTTAATCTGCTTTACATGCAGTGAGTGTGAGGAGCTTAGCCTGTTCCAGGAAGTGAGGGGACAGACAGAGGCAGGTCCAGACCTGGGGCTGATGGTCCTTCTGGCAGTGGTGGCCATGGGTCTTTTGTGGATGGTGAGGACAATCGCTCATTATTTTTAGCTCTACTGACCAGCTCAAAAGTGGCCCCAACTCAGGTCTGAGGTACAACCCGTGTGCCACGTGAATCTCTGCAACGTGCAGCCCCTGACTGTGTAGTCGGGGGCCCTGACCTCTCTTCCCTTAGAGTGTCAAATAAAAAATGACAGCACCAACACAATAGCCCTCCAGACTAAATGAATCAAAATTATATCTATTTTTTTATCAGATCAGCAAAAAGTCCGTTTTGGTGTGCTGCAGAATTTTAGTAATTATAGTTTATATGAGCCGTGAGATGGGAAAGGCTGAAAGTCGCTGCCCTAGATGGATGCAGAAAACTCTGATCACTGTTCCGGAGTAGCCAGGAAAAACAGTAGGCTGCTCTCGGCTACCTCCACCTCTCTGTTCAGGCTAACGGCCTTTCAAATCCTGTGCTTTAGTGTCATTGCTGGAACTCTGTACTCCAGTCTACGTGGGTACGGTCACTTGGTCCCTTGACTGGAGGCTGGAACTTGTCCCATCACTGACGCAGTGACCAGTACCTTCATCATTAAGGTGACAGGTGGGTTTGAGCAGCAGATTTTATCTCCTATGGATCCTCACTGACTTCAGGCTCCAGTAAGTAAGAGGCTCTTTTGATATTCTTCCCAAGTTCCCACTGGGTTCGTCTCACCTCTCTTTAATTCATGCACTCGTGTGTTTATGTGAGGAACATTCGCTGAGTGTGAACTTTCACTGGGCTGGGAGGCTGGAGCACAAGATGAGCAGAGCCGGTCCTGCCCACAGTAGGGAGGGGGACCCAGAGGTGGACCCCCTTCTAGGCAGGGTCTCACCCTGGCCTGCCTATGGTAGGAATTCCACAGCCAGCTCAGGTGCCTCTCCTGCTGTAGTGCAAATAAATTTATCTTTTGGTTAAGATCTTTTTTTGGACCCTTTCTCCTGAGAGTGGGAGCTTCCTTGTGTCATAATAGCTTCCCTGCAGCGACCTCAACTTTTCATCCCTACTGAATGGTGGGAGTTGGTATCCAGTGGCATTAGGACCTGACATGCAAAACTTCTTTGTTTCTGGAGGCTTCCCCTGACAAGCCCGAGGATGCAAATTTGGGGAGCTATACCACTGGCTTTTGAAAATAATGTGCTCTGCTGGCTGCACATTATTTTCCTTAGCCACCCTTTAGTCTAAAATGTACCTTTTATTGTTTTTTAAAGATTTTATTTTAGAGAGAGGGGAAGGGAGGAAGAAAGAGGGGAGAAATGTCTATGTGCAAGACTACAACAGTTGCCTCTGGCGCGCCCCACACCGGGGACCTGGCCAGCAACCCAGGATGTGCCCTGACTGGGAATGGAACCAGCGACCTTGGAGCTCCTAGGCCGGTGCTCATCCATTAAGCCACACCAGCCAGGGCTAAAATGTACCTTTTAAATATATTTATTATTCTGCCTCTACTGACTCTGGCATGTTCAAATAATTTTTTGACCCTCTAATTTCATGAACCAGCAATTTCTACTTCTAGTTTTTGCCTTCTTTGATGTAAAGGAGCAAAATAAATCTCTACTGTAGTGAGACCCATTGGTGATAGGAGCTAAGCCCTGCCATTCAGCCACTGAGCAGTCTGTAGAAACTGCTACATTTGTAGCTGCAAGGACAGTCCTTTCTACAAAAATCCGTGCTCGGATTTTCATAGTAAATTCTGAGCTCTCAAATGCTGGGAGTATTGTGTGTGCAGCTACAGAATGTTTCTCTTGTTGGCTTCAGCCTTCTTTTTCTGGCCAAATTCTCCTAAGTGTACCTCTAGAGCAGCAATTATCAACCTTTTTTATCTCATGGCACACATACACTAATTACTAAAATTCTGTGGTGCAGCAAAAAATATACTTTTTGCCAGTCCGACCCCCCACCAAGAAGATATAACTTTGACTCACTCTCACTGGACGGCTGCTGCTGTGCCAGCTGCTGTCACATCCTCACTCAAGAACCCAGGGAAGGAGGTTGGCGGCCCTGCAAGTGGTCGGGCACTGCATGTGCTAAAAATCCTTGGGGCTCATGGGGGGAAAACGCTGCTCTGGAGCACAGTTGTTGCTCTGAAACAACTGTGGGTTTGGGAGTGTGAATGACAAGGAGCACTCTCTTTGAGCAGCGCCAGACAGGAAATAACGAAGACTGTCACAGAAGCTCCCATGCCCAAGGTGGGTGCAGTGCACCCGCAGGGGCTCCTCCCAGTGCACTGACAGGAATCATCTCCTTTGATCCTCTGTCCTGACAAGGGGACTGTGATTAGCACCACTCTACAGATGAGAAAAATGAGGCTGGGGGAGGAAGTAGCGTGCCTAACGCCCCACAGCTAGAAAGCAGCAGGAGCACCTGCAGTGAGTGTCCCTCAGTCAGGCACAGCTGGAAGGAGCAGCCACCTGCCCATGTTAGACCAAAGAGGTGCTTGGCTGGGAAGCAAACCCTGCTTCCCCGGGACAGCCCTCAGCCCCAACTCAGGAGCCCAGTCAGTGCTCACTTCCCAAAGTTTGTATTTGGGGGCAGGGTTTGTCCTCTCAGCCTTTGACTATTTTCGTGAATCTTATGACACAAACAGAACAAGTGAACAGCCTTCAAAGGTTTAGATAATGTTCTAATGCTGATCTGGACGGTGCACAGACACTGTTTAATTACACTTGACCCTGGAACAACACAGAGGTTTGGGGCACAGAGCCCTACTCGTGGGAAATCCTCATGTAACTTGGGACTCCCACAAAACGTAACTACGAACAGCCTTACAGATAACGTAAATAGTCCATTAACATGTATTTTGTATGTTATATGCATTAGATACTATATTCATACAGTAAAGTAAGTTAGAGAAAGAAAATGTTATTAAGAAAATCATAAGGAGGAGAAAGCACATTTACAGTATTTATTGAGAAAAGCCCATGTATAATAAGTGGACCCACAAAGTTCAAACTGGTGTTGTTCAAAGGTAAACTGTATTTCTTTAAGCTGTGCAGATACATTAAATACTTTCATTTGTATGCATAATACATTTTACAAATTAAAAAAAAAACAAACCCTTATTTAAATAAACCCTGACCCAGCCCAACGTGGCAGCCCCTGGACCGGCGGTGACTGGGGGCATGGCACTGCACTGGGGAGAGGACACTGGACAAAAAGATTCCACTGTGAGATCAACTGAGAAAGAGCATCGCTGGCCAGGAGGACTGCCCCACCTCCTTGGCAAACCTTTTCAAAACTGTTGGTTTAAAGCTCCAGCTTTCCACCCAATAAATACTCTTTTCTCACCAAGTCCAGGCCGAAAGCACAGAGGTCCAGAGCACAGGCTGTAGATTTTACCCCAGTTCTGCCACCAGCCTGCAGGCTTGGGACTGCTAGTTAAACCCGTATGAGATTCGGTTTCCTTACCTGTAAAGTGGGATGAATGCCACCTTTCCTGTAGGGTTGAGTAAGGGTTATATGAGATTTAAAAAAAAAACACTCGTAGGAGCATTGTTATAATGTCTAACGCTATTCTTCACACACCCTCCCCCCCCATACCGTGCACTCCCAGCTCTCGGACCCAGAGCAGCTGGCCCAGGGTGCTGGGAAGACCCAGGCCATGCTCTCTGGTCACCTGAGCTTGTGTTGGAGGCCACCTGTAGGTGAGCCCTGTGCCACCACTTCGATGCTCCCCTGGGGTCAGGCTGCTGGGCTCTCTCCCTTCCCTCTGGCCCTCATTGTGGGTCCCGTGCTGCACTTCCACAAAGGCAGCTACAGTGGGCACAGCTGGGGCTCCCAGCATGCCCAGCCACTCCTGCCCGCATTTCAGAAGCCTGAGCCCTGCTCCCGCACTCAGGCAGGGCCCTGTGTTCACTTCCAAGGAGAAGCACTGAAGAGCCATGTTCTCCACCCCTTCAGTGACCAGGACAGGGGGCCAGCGGAGGCTACACCTGGATCACCGAGCCACCAAAAGGCAGGATGCTTGTCCAGAGAGTTCTCTGGAGCCTCGGGGGGACTGAGTTAAGCTACTGCGTTCACGGTGGGTCGGGGGTGGCGCCTGCTGTCACAGAGTAGTAGCCTGTCCAGTCTGAGTGAGCGCCTGTCTGCAGTCACAAACCAAAGAACGGCAGGAGGGTCAGTGAACAGAAAGATGTCTGGCCACATCTAGTCTGCCCCCTCTGTTCAACTCATTCAGGAAATCAACGTCCAGCCTTCTGGACAATTTAGCGGAAGGTCAGAAGAGTTCTTCTCTTCAGGTTCTATCATGAGAAACCCTCAGTCCCCTCTTCCAGCTATAAAATTCAGTGACTAGTTATAATGACCGGCAGTGAAGAACCTCACGTACCCATGATCAGATTTGTCAGCCACAGTCCCTGCCATTCTGAAGCCCACATTCCAATGGAGTTAATCTCCTTAAAGTAATAAGGATGACGACAACAACAAAAATGAAAAACAAACAAAGCAAGTGATGTTTACTGCTGCTTATTTCAAGGCAGAGTGGAAACCTGGGTGCGAGGTGGGCACGGCCCATCCTTGTAAGAAACCCCCCCGCAGAAGCTCGAGCCACTGCCCTGAGGCATGCTGATGGCTCCAGGAGTTGGAAGGCCTAGGCAGGTGGCACTCAGTGCCCAGGATGCTGTGGAGGGTGGCAACTCCTAATTCTCATTCCCATAAAGGTAAAGCGAATATTGCACTGTTAGCAGGAGGTATGCCTGCTGGGGTGTATTGGTAACTGAACACTTACTATGTTCGAATCAAGGTTTATTTTAGTGTTTCATGCTGCCTAAGAGAGAGCACCAACAGCCCACAACACCAGTGGCCCCTCTATCACGACTGTGGCCTTTTTCTAAACCACAATTAAAAAGGAAGCAGGGAGACAGACCCCTGTCCAGCACTGTTATTCAATCCCACTTTCCCAATGGTCACCACCCCCGTGCCCAAGGCAAACAGAAGTCACCCACAAGGCCACACAGCAACTCAAAGGGTGGTCACAAGATTCAGATCAGAGGTTGCTCTCCAGAACCTCAAGCTACTGAGACCACACCCTTCCCTGCAGCCCACCTTCTGGGAGATGTGAACAGCTGGGCACTTGGTTCTCAGACAGGTGCACAGAGGCCAAAGCCAGGCTTCCTCCTCCTGTAGAATAAACTTTTTACAGAACGAACCTCAAAAGATAAATCTATGTCCTGATGTGAACACTCCAGAGGCGGAAATTCCCAGCTTCTTTATGTCTAACTTAAGTTCTCCCTGCTGCAGCCTCCCCCTTCTCTTTTCATGGACTTAGACCAGAGCTGGAGGAAGAATGGCGCTCCATGCATTAACAGCCTGGATGAAAAAAGGCACATCAGATGATTGACCTTTAGTATTAAAAGACCATTCATCTCCAAGAAACACTGAGCAGTGCAAAACCACATTTTTGTCCCAGTTACCTGGGGAGGACGTGAGCAAGCGGTCCCCTTGCACAGCATTCACATCCCTAAAGGCACAGGACTGTTTGAGATTGCACTCTCACAGCCACTCTGGCAAGAAGCGGAGCTCGGGTCCCTCTCACCTGGGGACCCGGCCACAGGCATGTCCCACCTACTACGTGGCAAGAGCCACACTGTCTCTGTCTTTCCACAGAATAAACTTCTTCCAGCACATTGACTTTCCGGAAGGTCTTTCACAGCCTCCATGCTCTGTGGAGGCTCCACCACCAACCCCAACAGATGCTGAGGACCAGGAGCCCTGAGAATCCAGACCAATGGTACCACAGCCTGCAGAGCCCTATGGGGGCCAAGATAAGTCTGCAGGGGCCCACTACAAAACTGGGAAACTTGGTGTTTGAAGATGTGCAGTTCCACAGGAATTAGGAAGAGCTTCACATCATACATACACACAAAAAACATTCACCACGTAGCAGCTGAAGAGGTCATTGGTGGTTGATACTAAAAAGTTATGTGGCTTCCAAATCTCCTGTGCCCCACAGATCTGCATGGGCCCAGCTGCCCGTGTGCCAGTGCCAATCCCTCCCGCCCCCACTGTCCAGACCTCGCTCACCACGTCATCAAGACACAGGATCAGCCCTGGCTGGTGTAGCTCAGTGGATTGAGCACAGGCCTGTGAACCAAAGCATCACCGGTTTGATTCCCAGTCAGGGTACATGCCTGGGTTGCAGGCCATATTCCCAGTATGGGGTGTGCTAGGGGCAACCACACATTGATGTTTCACTCCCTCTCTTTCTTCCTCCCTTCCTCATCTCTCTAAAATAAATACATAAAATCTAAAAAAAAATACTTTAAAATTCTACAATTTATTCCTAAAAATAACATTAAAAAAAAAGACACAGGATCACAGAATCGGCTCTGAGAGAGCCGGAAGCCCTGGCCCTAAGGAGAGAAGTGAGTGGGTCGGAGGATTTCTCTCTCACAGTCCAGCCACTTGCCAATCACAGACACTCATCTTGATCAGCTTCGTTCCCAAGCATCCGGGGTGATAACTTCCCAACTCCACGAGGTGCACACAGCCTTCCCTCCCCCACTCACGTGCCGTTCCTCCAAGAAGCTTCTCTGCTACCCAGCTGAAGGGAGCTCTGGACTCCTCAGAATTCTTAGAAAGCTTGCGGTGCATTGCATGTGTCCATCCCTCAGCATGTACTGACTTGCTCTATAGGTTTTGTGTGAGCGTGGAGGAGAGTTGGGGCTCACTCTATCTGTAAGGCTACCAGTCTGTAGGAGCCAGAGGCCACGGCCTTCCCATGTCTGCCCCCACAATGTCTATGCGCAGGGCTACGAGAGCAATAACTGCATGGCCAATGTCTGCAGAGTAACGAGCTTGCTGAGTAAGGAGCATACAGACCTTGACTCCACTCCCTGGGAAAGCAGGCCTGCACCTTCTTGCTGCTGTCAAAGTCACAAAACTGAAATGATGGCCAGGGCTGGCACCTGGCTTTTTCATGAAGCAGCTGCACGAATTCATTTAAAATGCTTTATTTACCACTCTGTACCTCGGGTTCTATGCCTCTCAAATGTAGATGCCCAGCTCTGTGGGATTACAGTAAGAATGGAATGAGACAATGCATTTCCATATCCTTTTAAAAGTCTGATTGACTAGCCAAAGAAATATAAGGCAAAAAGATGGCAAAGGTGGAAAAGGTCAATCTCTGGTATGGTGTTACATGCAGAGCAAGGGGCCCCTGCAGGACAGCAACCAAGGACAGGCGGACCACTGGGCAGAGCTACCTACCAATCCAAAGCCCGATTCCTACCTGTGTGCCCTCAAACAAGTCCCATGACCTGTCAGGTCTGTTTTCTCCCTCCGTCGACGGGGACCTGAATCCTAAAGCTGCAGGAGCCATGGGCCTTGACACAGGTGAAGTGCCCAGGTGGGCGCCTGGCACGTGGTGAGCATTCCATACATGTTAGTTGCCATTATAATTGTTATTATCAGTGTTATCATTGTAATATCACTAACAGAGAGTAGGCATTCCAGAAATGTTTCTAGAAATAATTCAAACATTAGAAAGTCAATTGGTTCCATCCTCTTCCATAAGCAGATGGTGTTGTTATCCAGAACAACGCAACCAATGTGTCTGGTCATCTCGTCTCTACCAGTGCTCCCTGTTGGGATAGTAACGTGGCCTGATAAAGGGAACTCCAAGCCCAGAGTCCACAGCACAACTACAAGATAGCTCACAGGCTCTAACAGCATCCAGGCGGATGTGACAAAATTTTCCCATCTTGTAACATTTTATTTGGCTGAAAAGGATACAGTTACACCAATTACAGTTCCCAGCTTAACACTGCTTTTCTGTTGAAATGCATCAAGAGATACTCAAGACAGATTTTTAAAGGCAAACATCTCTGGGAAACCAGCTGAGGCTGAGCACAGAAGCATTCTGTGTTAGAGCCATGTCTCATCCTGAAGGACAGACAGTGTGTAAGTGCCCCTCAGTCCCAGCTTGGCTGAGCCAGCAGCCTGGGTATAGGGGATGCCCAGGAACTTCTGAGGACAAGCCGGCCACGCTCCCAGCAGCACTTGGGCCCTCCTTGGGGCCTCAACTGAGTCACAGGCCCAGCTCTGCTCTGCTGAGGAGTAAAGGCGCAACTCAGGCACTGACTGGGCTGAGTTCCCTGTGTTGATGGACTCTTCTAATGGCTTCCAACTAAGGAACAGGGGACCCAGCCCCAAGAAAGAGGGCCTGTTAGCACAAGAGCCAAACAGAAGAGCAAGAGAGCAAACCTGGAGGAGAAGAAACGACAGGCTGTGTGGTCAGCGGTGTCCACTACTGAGTACCTCACAGTTTATAAGAACAAGAGCAAAGCTTGCATGAACAAAGCTCCACCCTTTCCTTCTGCAAGGTACCCCTTCAAGACCCCTACAAGGCACTCCTGCCTCAGGGAGGAAGGATGGTGGACTAGGCCAGTGCTGTCTGGGTCTAACCCAGAGTAGGGGCTTCAGCAAAGCCAGGCATGGCCTTGAGCCAGGCAGGTGAGGACTGCATGCGCGCACTCAGTACCTACCACCGACTATGAAAATCAAGCTCCAAGTCAAAGAGATGACCCCCCCCCCACCACCCCACTTTGGACTGTTTTAGCCTCAAGAGAGGCACTGCAGGGAGTTCTTCTAAGCTCTTTCTCCTCCTCCCACCACCCCCACCTGCGAGAGACGACAGGGCTCCATCCCCAGCCCAGGACCCTGTCTCCTGAGCTGCACGAGGTGCCCGGCAGGGAGAGCCATGGCCCTTGTCTGACAAAGTTTTCCAAGCAAAACCTCATTTCTCAAGCAGAGAAAAAGCCAACTCACCTACCTATTTGATTCAAGGGAGAAGAAGGAAAAGTAAAGGTTTTACCTTTAAAATGGTAGGTAAATGGATCCCAACTAACACTGTGGCTGGAATATAGCCACCCCACATGCCAAGCATGACGAGGCTCGAATTTTCAATGTGGAGTCCGGAAGAGGTGCCTGCACAGCCCCGAACTATGGTACGTGGGGGCGGTGGCCACGCGGTGGGGCCCGCTCTGCTCTCCTTTGCACTCCAGCCAGGCTGGAGGTTGCAGCCTGGCCCTTCAAGACTCTCTGCTCAGACAGAAGCCTCTGATTGGCCAGAAACCGCCCACAGGGGTGAAGGTGCCCTGAGGAGCCAGCTGGGAGAGGCCTCTCTGTGGGGTGAGGGAGAGTGCACAGCACCCCCAGCCTGGTGGGGACACACAGGCCTGTGTGAAAGTGCTCTTTCTTTACCCAGCTCCCTCAGCAGGCACCATCCCATGCCCTTCAAAGTTAGACTCTTTTTAGCTGCAGTTTGGTTCTCTGCACGGCCCCCCTACTCCCACCAACCCCAGGGAGATGCTGGCAGGAGATACCAGTGGTGTGGAAAGCTGGGATGAGCCAGAGGGGAGCATTCAACTTCACAGTGTGTGGCCCCTCAATACAATTGAAGGAGTCGGCCCTGTCTGAAGGAGGTTCCTGAGGATGCTGCGGGAACACGGGTTGAAGAGGAAGGTGCCTTATCCCTCCTCCACTTACCAGGAGAGCTTGAATCCTTTC
Source organism: Phyllostomus discolor (assembly GCF_004126475.2). NCBI lineage: Eukaryota > Metazoa > Chordata > Mammalia > Chiroptera > Phyllostomidae > Phyllostomus > Phyllostomus discolor. Next base: position 72,270,936 of record NC_040915.2, on the reverse strand, counting down.
ATTAGTACAGTCTTGATAATCCACTGACCGTGTCCTTAGCATCCCTGTTACAGCTCCAGAGGTCCCAGGACATGTTTGAAAAGATGATGAAGTCCCCAAAGAACAGAATCCCATGTAATGTGACTTGAACACAGAAAGAAAGAAAAGAGAAAGAGAGAGAGAAAGCGGCAGCCAGAACTGCTTCTGCGTCCCCTTCTGCTCCCTTCCCAGCTGAATGCTGCCGGAGGCCAAGGGCAGCTTCTTCAAACCCAGCCGGGGCCGGAGCTGCCTGGCTGAGCTGCCGCTGCCACTGCCAAATTCTGATGAGGATGGGTAATGCTGGCAGGGCTGCCAAAGAACCCTGGAGTTGCTGTCCACAGGCAGGCTGGCCACCCACCCTCACCGCATGCCAGCTCAGAGAACCCAAGGAGAGCCCCAGGGGAGAGTGAAAACCTAGCAGAAGCTGCACCTCTCTTCCCCCAGGCGGCAGCTCCCGCAGCTCCATGTAATCTCCTAATCAATGCAGTACCCAAGCAAAGCACTGCCAGCCACTTCCGCCCACTTAAAGACATAGCACATGTTTTGTCCCAGGATGGGACAGAAAGTCAGGGGGAGGGTAGGTGAGCAATGCAGTTCCTGAGGAGGAAGAGGAGAGGGGCGGCAATATTTGAAGATAAGCACTTCCAAGGGCATCCACCAAAGGGTTAAAAGCCCAGGGACATCCACCTGGGGAGGAGGGGAGCCTTGTCCCAGACCCTCAGCAAACCTGGGAATCCGAAGCTGAGCAGAGCAGAAAGGCTGGGTGGGGGGGGGGTGTCTAGGTGTCGGGAAGCGGGCGAGCGGCTTGCACAAGACCACCTTAAATAGAGTCCTCGCCCTTTCCCAGCAGGGCGGGGCCAGCGCGGCTGCGTCGCAGTTCACAGCACACAGCACACAGCTCTCTTCCCCTATTGGGGAAATTACCTGGCCGACTTCTGGAGTGTGTGATGAGGCAGCAACTTACGGTGGCAAAGCAGCTCCCCCCACACCCCCACCCCCCAGTCACCTGAGGCCAGGGATCTTTTTAAGGTAGCCACTGGCCGGGTGTGGGATTTAAACATTTTATCACCAGTGCCGGGCTCCCAAAAATGAAGACCAAGCACAGCCTCAAGTGAGGAGGGACTAGACTTGCAACTTCAACTCAAACATACAATTCATGGGGAAGGTGGAAACAGTTCCTATTAAGTCCTCCTGCTGGGGACCCAGGAAGGAGCTCCAGCCCCAACAACTTCCCAGGCTGTTTCATAGCTTTTGCCTGTCCTCCCCTAGATTGCAGACTATCTGGGTCAGTAATGTGGATGGGTGACAAGGAACAAAGAGGGGATTAATTATGAAATAGCAACCTTCAACTGAACCATAATGAGCCTTAACTCTGCAACCTGCCCCAAAGCAATCTACACACAAGCACACAGTTTGCATGCAAGGCATCCGTGCCAGACCCTCCAAAGTAATGCTCTTAAGAGAAACCAGAGCGCAGACCCCAGTGGGTGACACTCAGAGTACCTGTGATACCTTGCTTATCATCTGCCTTCCTCTTTTGAGATGGCAAACTCCACGAAGGCCGGGGGAACTATGTATCTTGGTCAGCGCCATCTCCCTGCTGACCAGAAAGGCTTGCATACAGCAGGGGTACTATAAGCAAGAGCTTCTTTAGAGTGACCTTATTCAAACCTAATTAAAGCACTGCAGTGTCTCTCCAGTGTTCAGCTGGTCCAGCAGAAATACTCTTTAAGGTATCCTGAGCTTTCGGAGACGTACCTACAAGCAGCACTACGCTGCAGAATTTCCCTGCATCCTCAGCTCCAGTGCCAGAAAACATAGAAACACTTTTAAGACTTCTAAATAATCTGTGGTCATGTTTTCAAAGCTCCTTGAGCCTAGAGCCAGGCCATCCTCTCAGCACAGGTATTGTAAAGATGTAATAGATACCAGAAGTACATAGAGTTCTCCTTTGTGAGCTAGATAAGCCACTCAACTGGCCTCCCAGGTCCTGTGACCCAGCCCCTAGACCAGGGTGTCCAGCCTTTGGGCATCTCTGGGCCACACTGGAAAAAGAAGAGTTGTCTTGGGCCTCACATTAAATACATTGTGACACATAATCACAAAACAATCTCATAATGTTTTAAGTAAATTTATGATTTTGTGTCGGGCCACATTCGTAGCCATCTTGGGCTACATGCAGCACATGGGCCACGGGTTGGACACCCCTGCTGGACAAATGTCACTTGGGGTATTGCAAGTGGATGAGAATGTGCTCATCCTGCTGCATCCATTGCTCCAATCACAGGAAACACAGGAAACCTGGACAAAACTTTCCAATGATTACATTAGAAACATATTGTTGTAAATGTTAAAGTTCTTCAGTGTTTACTCTTTACCCATTCTTTAAAAAAAAAACACTCTGCTTTGCAACTATATTAGTAAGAATCTGTCAGGAGCTTATTCTGCCAGCATCATGCTAAGTATTTTACTTGCATCATTGCGTTTAATCCATACCTCAACATTATACAGTAGTGACTACGTTATTTGCAGCTGAAAACTAAAGAGTATAGTATCTTGGTTTGCTCACTGCCAAAAAGCCAGCAAGCTGCCAGCTCAGGATTTCAATGCAAGCATGTCCAGCTCCAGAACCCTGTGTTTTCATCATCATGTACGCTTACCAAAAATCATTCTCTACCAAACTGACTTATAAGGGCTCATATGCTCCCACAACAGAAAGAATCCAGGCAACAGGTAAAAGACTAAATCACATCAGCTGCTGCTTCCATCCCTGATATGTGACTGGCTGACGTGTCAGCGTGAGACACGTGAAAGGGAGAAGCCTCACTGGTCAGGAGACAATCATCTACCTTGAGCCCCACTTGGCTCTTGTTTCTGCATCCAGGGTTTCACAAGGCTCTAGAACCTGGCTGCACTTTGGGATCCAAAAAGGAAAACTCAAAATATAACCTAAACACAGCCTGGAAGAGCCAAGGGGTCACTGTCTCTCCCTGAAGCAAATTCAAGAGTAAGACCAAAGTGAAGAAACAGTCTTCGTCTAGTGTATTTTCCCTCTTTTGTGTTCTCATAATGGGCAGCCTGTTCTGTGTGGTTTAGAAGTTCCCAACAGGTAAGTTGTCAGTACTGACCTAACTCTGGATTACTTTGGGTGGCTGTAGATTGATGACCAGGCAGGTGCATTCAATTCTCCTTGCTCTGCCTCACTCTGCAATCTGGCTTCTCCTTGATCTTCATCTTTTAAGAAGGGCAAGAATTTTTAGAAAAAAACCTAAATGCTGAAGTCTTCCATTTCTGGCAATATAGCAGATGAGACATCCTGATGGAACTTCTTGCTAAAAACAACTAACTAGAAATACTGGATAAAATAAAACTCTTAGAAAGAAAAACATCTTTTCAAATGTGTGGTGACCTATCAAAATCTTATCTAAATAAGAAATATGTGGAGGCCACGCATTTAGTGAGGACAGAAGTTCAATGCATTTTCTAGAGAGGGCATCCACAGAGCCTGGGAAATGGGCTGTGGTTCTCCTGGCCTCTCACAAGGCACGACGGGTGAGGACCATGCCTGCAGCCACTGATGTGTCGGGCGTAAGAGGAGGTCCAGGAAAGCAAGAACACACTTGAAAGAAACTCACAAATGCCACTGAGGACCTGAAAGGAAATCCGCCTGTCACTGACCTCAGCAGTGAGGGAAGGAGGAAAAACAATCTCCCCCAACAAATCATGATTACAAACTAATCCTCACACAGATCACTGCCTGATTTACTGAAAATTCACACACACACAAAAAACAATGTACACAAGGAAAAGACTGATTCGTTAAAACCGTCTGATCAACAAAACTAATCATATAAACAGACAAGGCATGGCTTTTCTGAGAGAAGATATCTATAGCACATGTAACTGAAAAGGAAATTGTTCACAAAATATACCTTAAATTTCTGAAAATCAATAAGAAAAGGGAAGAAAATTAGAAAAATAGACCAATGATTTGGGTCAGCACTTTCAGAAGAGAAAATGATCAATAAGTATATTAAAAGGCGCTTAACCTCACTAGAACTCAGGAAACTGCAAATTCAAATTCCAACAACATGCCCTCTCACCCTGGCCATCTACCAGGCACAAATTAGAAAGTCTTACAATACCAAGGGTGGAAAGGAGCTACAGGAAGTGCTTTCTGGTTCAACTTCCTAAGAAAACTATTTGGTATCATGTAGTAATGGTTAAGAACTACATCCCCTAACACCTCACAGGCTGTTCCCACTGACTGAAAATCAAAGAAGAATGCATGCAGTATGATGATTCCACGTACAGAACAAACATAAAACAATAGACAGACTAGATCATGTGGAAGAGAAGGGACCATACACGACACCTGACAAGCTCAGAGGCCTGCGTGGCGGCCTTACAAACTCAGAGACCTAAAGGAACCACCAAGGATGGCCTGCAATGAAAACTTTCTAACTAAAAGTGGTTCGTGGCGGGTAGTTATGTCCCAGTGTGGTACTTCTCCCTGACAAAGGTCAGTATTCAACCTAACCAAGCCTGTCTGTTGTCCTTTTGCATCTAGGATAACACACCTGATAAACAAGCCTATTTACAGTTAACAAAGTAATTTTCCTTTTTCTGGACCCCTCAAGGCATTGTCGCCAGGGCAGGGACCACAAATCCCCTTGGTGTTATTATTCTCATGTGTTAACTGTTGACTGTTGACTATGCTGTGCCCACCTGTGTGTCTATCGTTTTACTTTTTATCCAGTCCCAGAGCTTCCCCCCTTTGCTTCTTCCTGCCTCCCTAATCTATCACCAATGGGTTTCATCTAACTCCCTTATGCCTTCTCCTTTCATTGTAATCTATAAAATTAGGTGCATAACTTCCATTTTTCTGGAGCATTTTCTCACTCTGTTGTGGTTTTGGTCCCCAGCAATTGCAGTCAGTTTGGCTCAAATAAACTCACAAATATTCTCTACATGTTTGAATGTTTCTTACATTAACAAGACAGACACTTTTATATCCATATAGATACAGTAGTTCCTTATCCACAGTTTCACTTTCTGCAGTTCAGTTACCCTTGGTCAACTATGGTCCAGAACTACTAAATGGAAACTTCCAGAAATAAACAATTCATACGTTTAAGCTACACGCCATTCCGAGAACAATGACGAAACCTCGTGCCATCCTGCTCTGACCTGCCTGGGACAAGCGTGTCACCCCTTTGTCCAGTACATCCGCGCTGCCTGTGCGGTCCACCCGTGGGCCACCTGGCCTCACATCAACTGCACGGCACCATGATGCTTGTATTCGAGTCACCCTTATTTCACTGAATAGTGGCATCAAAGCACAAGAGCAATGATGCTGGCAATGCGGACATGACAAAGATGGGCCATAACATGAAAAGATGGGGCATATTCAAAGGAAAAAACATATACAGGATTCAGTACTAGTCATGATTTGGGGCTTTCATGGTGGGATCTTAGAATGTGCCCCCCTGGATACTGCATCTGTCTCTGTAAAACGAAAAATCAAGGGGACCACAAACTCAACCTTCAGAAAGAGCACCTTTGGCAGGTGGGGACACAGGGGGCAGAAGAACAGGTAAGAAGTACCCTATGTTTATTGTTTCTTCTTTCAAAAGGTCTACTTTACACATATTTGATATTTTATAAATAATTTTGCATCTATTTAGCAGAAACACTTTAAAGATAAACCTACTACTTAGCAAACACCTGACGCCAGCCTCCTTTGGGTTTTTGTGAGCAGACTTGAGGAAAGTGGGGGGTGGGGTACTTTCCCAGACTTAGGGGGGTTCAAAAGCTCCTCATGCGGACAAGGCTGGATTTACCTAAGTTTGGTCTGTATGGTTCCCAGCTTCTTGTTACAATGGTTTCTTCCCAACGCCACTGGGTTTGGAATGAACGTTGGAAAAGTTCCTTTTTGATTTTAGATGTTTTGACCTTGTCTTGGCTTTGAGGTCTGACCTGCCCTGGTGCTATTCCCCTCCCAGTCCATGGAGAACAAGATTTTGCCTCCTCCTTAAGTAGGGACTAGAATGGGGAGGGAGTCTTTCAAGCAGGGCTCCCTGCTGGGGGCCTCCTCTGCAGACACCCAAGGCCTGGGCCCTGAACCCAGGCAGAAGCTGCCCTCCTCAAGTCCACTTCCCTCTTTCCCCACCAGTTCCAGCCTCCTCTTGACCTTGGGCAGTCACTGGGAACAAATTTGGAGAGAACACCCAAGAGGACATGATGCCTGAGGCTCTCTTTCTCAGGTTCCTGAGTCCTGTGCCGGCCCTCCACCCAGCTCCAGAGGGGTAGAGCCGCAGCACCAGGCAGGGTGCAGGGCTCCTGGAGCCAGAGCCGAGCCCAGGCGGAGCTGCAAACTGGGCCAGAGCAGTGCTGCAGTCACGCTGGGGAGTGCTGGAGAGTCAAGCTCCCAGCTCAGGCAGGGGAGTGGCAGGCGCAAGAGTGTTATATTTAAGGAGCATTTTGGAGGTCAGGAAGCTCCAGAGGGCAGCGGGGGAGGGAGCAGCCTCCTAAATACTCCATTTTAGCAACAAGCCTCCGCTTCGTCCTCCAGCCAGAATCTGCTCCCAGATTCCCAACTGCAGCCAACACAGCCCGTGTGCGGGGACAGCAGATGGCCAGAGCCCCAGAGCCACTACAGATCAGGTGCTCCCCACCACTCCCGTTTCCCCTCCCCCCCCACACCTCCCCACCCTCTGCGGCTATTAGTCACTGGCTCTGGGGTGATGGTGGCCGGCATTGTCCTTGCCTTCGGAACTGCGCCAGCCCCCCGCTGGGAGCCCCCAGCCCTCCTAGCCCACCCCTACCTTAGGGACCCATGCACACCCAACCTCCAGCCCCACCTTTCATCTGCTGCCCAGAGGAAGAGAGGCAAGGGAGGGAGAGGGGGAAGGGGTGGGGAAGGGGGGGCGAGCAGAGGCTATGGAGCAGCAGAGGCTAAGAGGCTTGTGTAGAAAGCCTGAGAGATTCTGTTCATTTCAGGAATGCTTCTTCTGCCTCTATGACCCCAGGGATTTACTTAGGGTGCTGGACTTAAAAAAACTAAAACATGGACAGGTTTACCACCCCCATCTTTGTTTGCTGCCCCTTCACAATCTGCTAATCCAGAATGTTCCTTCAGGCAACCAACAGGATAGGCAAGGTCAAAGCCAAGCTCCAGCAGGCTTCCTTCACCCCCCGGTTATTTTACTGACACAGACTGGAGGTAGCCAGAGGCTTCCACAGATGGCTGTCTGTCCACTCTAGAGTTTCAAGTGGTCTCCTGTGCATTCCTGTGAGGTATCGCTAAACCCACACCCCACAGATACTAGGAACTGCTCCTAGCCTAACATGAGGTGAAAGATGGAGGAAAGAGGAAAGCCTAGAAGGCAAAGCCCTATGCCTGGTTACCATGAAGTCCTCACCTCACCCTAGCTAGGGAACCAGGATGGAGTTACCTCCCTCATTTGCTTCAGGCTGAAGCCAGCTGAGCTATCCCCCCTCCCTGTTGAAGGAGCTCTGGACACCCCTTTTTCATGGAGGCTTCTTCATGCTTGGCAATGAAAACCCCAAAAAGACACCTGCCATTATCTCACCTTCCCCTTCATCTCCAAATCACTCCTTGCATGCCCAGTGGGGCTCAGTGGGTTGGGCATCATCCTGCAAACCAAAAGTGTTGCTTGATCCCAGTCAGGGCACATAACTGGGTTGCAGGTTAGTCCCTGGTTGGGGTGCATGTGAGGCAACCAACCGATGTTTCTCTCCCTTTCTTTCTCCCTCCCTTCCCCTCTCTCTAAAAGTAAATCAATAATATTTTTTTAAAAAAATCACTGCCAGCTCCCTGAACATTTGACTACCTGACTCAGAGCTGGTTTGTCTGTCTGTCTCCTCATCAGTGTGTCCTGGGTCACAACTCTGCTTGACAGAGGGCAGCCCCTCAGGTGAAAAGCTCCGATCTCACTCATGCTAATGACATGCACAACAAACGGAGCATCTCTCCTGCCAGATGGAAGAACAAGGCAGACTTCTAATACCCCAATGTTCCTCCTAGTTGGTTCTCAGGAGAAAATCAGGGTGACGGATGGTGTCGGGGGCCCAGGAGGGTGCTCATAAACTCAGGTTGTTAGGGAGGCAGCACCCACACCACCACAGCCAGCTGTTTCCTCTCTCTCCTCCCACCAAATGCAAAGTTCTCCTTTCTCAACTAAGTTACAGAGAAGAATTGCCATTAACAAGCAGACAAACTAAGCGCTGACTGATTTCCACAGTGGAAGTCTCCTGGCCAAGGACACGACAAGAATTGGTTGCTGGCACAGAAACTGCTTGCTAATGTGACAAGGCTAGAACGACTGCATTCTTAACTGGCAAGGGCCCGACCCCAGTCCCCGAGGTGTGTTCTGTGCAACAGCACTGGGATTCTGAAATTAGCCTCGAGTTCAAATCCCTGCTTTGCAGCTGCGTGACCTTGAGCAAGTCACTGCATTTCCTGTAAGCCTCAGCTCCATCTATGAAAAGGTGACAGTGACAACTTGTGAGGTTGTCAGGAGGGGTTAATGGCACAGCACACGACATGACATCTGCATGTGCCCAGTACATTTAACCAGTATTATGGATATTCCCAATGAATGTCCCCTGTCCTTCACTCTCTGCTGCAAGAACAGGTTCCACTTCTGTGCTTCCTGATCTACTTGTTGTTCTCCTTCACCTGAATAACATTTGGTTGGGAGTATTTTTGTATTTTACTTCGTGATATTTCTGTTAGATCAATCAGCTATTTATTTACCCAGCCATAACTACCCTTACTGAGTGCCTAATATGTCCATGCCCCATGCGAATCAATCATATTGTTCATATTTCAACAATAAATCCAATATCCTCCCTGATCTCTAGAAGCTTCACCTGGAAAGAACAGTAAGAGATGTACACTAAGTAGTTAGATTAGATAATGCAAACATACAGTTGAAAGCAACAAGTCCTATAAGGAGAGGCTCAGAGGGGCTGGACAGAGTACTTCTGGTTTCCAAACGAGCATAGATCAGTGTGCCAGTCTTTCCATCAACTAGTGAGTAATGGTGAATATCCTCAGCTAACCTATACCAAGTCTGTCTGAGGTCATTATTTTTGATTATTAACACAAAAGAGTTGCCCAGAAAAAGGGTCCAATATCTGTCATCCTTTCAAGAACTTCCTATATTTGCATGCCGGTGTCTGGCCACAGTGCCTTTGGCACACATTGCCACTATCACTGCCAATAAATTCAGGTTGATTTGGGTGGAGCAGACTGCATCTAATCAGGTGGATTTTGATGTTTCATTGCCTATCATCAGAACATTTTCTCATCACACCCTAAGGTTGAAAAAAAATGCTCAAAGATATCCCCATACCTACTATGTTCTCTTAACCTCACAACCGCCATGATGAGCCTGGCATAATCTTGAGTAAACCTGAGAGCTCAGTACCACCTGTCTGCCTACAGCTACTCAGTAAACGCTCTGGTGGCCATCCATACTAAGCCACCAACTACCTTTGAGGACTTGGGGGCACCCAATTGCTGGTGCATACCATGATGAAGTTTTTATGTGGATTTGTGAACAGTTAAGAAAAATAAACCTGATAAGTTTCAAAAGCTAAATATACTAAATTTTTAATTTCTGATAACATGTCCTTTTAAATTTTGTGTTAAAGCATGCTTTAAATATAAATAATGGTGGTGGTAAGTTTGTATTTTAGTATAGTTTACATATATATCTGGCCAGTCAGTTTCTATCCACCAACCATTTCCAATTTCTGTACAAAATCCACAGGCTCTGACCCCCGGTGAAGAAGGCCTGCTCAGTTCTGAGCCCTCACACCCCCTGTGGGCAAGTCCCAGCCACAGCTGCTGGGGGGTGGGGGGCACTCCCTGCAGCTCCACGCCCTTGTCACCAGGGCATCACTTGGGTCACCTGGGCCACAGGGGTTCCAGGCCTCGTCTTTTTTTTCAGTTGAGATATACTTGACTTATGCGACACTGAATTAGTTTAGGTCTGTCAAGATATATAGATATACAGCACGGTGTTGCGATGTATGTCTACCACTCTGGGTTTAAACTGCACAGTCCACTTAAATGTGAATTTTATGAAGACACACACAGGGTCCGGCAGAAGTAAGGCTTGCTTGAGTGTGGTTGGTAGGGTAGGTGAATGTCTCACACAAGATGGACAGCAATTTGAACATTTTACCAAAATGACATATGGTGTGCTTGAGTGTGATATTGTTATGTTAGAGAATTACATGCTTATGATTGTGTAATAAATGATTTTGTAATAAAAAGGGCATTATTTGTATACACACACAGTACCATAAAAGTATTTTCTTTTCCTTATGAATTTCTTAATAACATTTTTTCTCTAGAAGACTTTATTGTATGATACAGTATATACATATAGCACACAAAATATGCATTAAGTGACTGTGTTAGTGACTGTGTTAAGTGTGTTAAATATGTGTTAAGTGACTGTTTGTGGTAAGGCTTCCTTCTGGTCAACATTAGGCTTTTTAGAAGTCGTGTTTTGGGGGAGTGGGAAGTTGTATGCAGATTTTCAGCTGTGCAGGGTGAGGTGGGGTTGTGTCGACACCCCTCACGCCCCATCACTCAAGGGTCGGCTGCACATTGTGAAACAGCCACCACACTAAACCCAGTCAACATGCAGCCCCACACAGTCACAATTTTTTTCTTACAATGACCTAGATTAGTCGAGAATGCTTTAACGACCCCTTGGAGAGATGGCTGTGCTTCCCAAATGTGTACGTACAACTATTACCATGCACCTAACCTCAGACCCAGGTTTCCAGCTGCTCCTGAACACCTTTACCAAGACGCCTCACGGGCCCCTCCTAGCTGGCAGGACAGCTGGACTGGTCATTGGCTTCCACGTCTCCTTCTACCTCTGACTTCCGGTGCCCACCTCAATAAATGGCACCACTAACAACCATGTCACCTAGTCAGACACCTGGATCCATCCTTGGCTCCTCCCCTGCCACCTCCAATTGAATGACATAGAAAGCCATGTCAATTCTAGCTCCCTAAATATAACTACAATCTATTTCCTGCTATCAGTTTTCATTTGCCTTTCAAGTTTAAGGTTTGCAGTTGTAATTACCTCTCCTGTTTGTTCATTCACCAAATATTTATTGAGTATCTATTACATACCAACTAATATGCTAGATGCTAGAGGTTTTGTTATTTAAAAAGCAAAACCACATGACCCCTGTCCTTATAGTCTAATGGGGAAAGACAGACATGTAAAAAATAGTGTGCAGAATGGGCACAAAATAGGAACATTTTCAGTCACTGCCTACCCTGTAGCTAATGTGCATGGACCTGCACTTTCCACCAGCAGAACTGTTTGTGGGGAGCACCTTTTCCGTACAAGGCTGTCATGGCCTGTTAATGCCTATGTGCATCTGCAGATTCATCCATCGTCCACATGTGTCCTACCTGCAAGTCAGGCCCAATGACCTATAGTGACCTGGACTTTGCCACGTTCGTGCCGCCCCCTTTTCCCTCGCTTGTGTTGCGCCTGTGGTGTGCCAGGCATTTTCACCGAGGTCACTTCATTTAATCCTCGCAACAGTCCTATAAGGTCGATAGTATCACCCTTATTTATAGATGAGCAAACTGAGACTAGGAAAGGTCAAGATAATTCACTCAAGTTCACAACACTGGAGAGTGGCAGTGCCGACACGTGAACCCAGGCATGTCCAACTCCAGACCATAACTAGGTCACCTCCCTTCTCTGTCCCCCGATAGACTCCCACTCACACTTCTGTTCTCACGTCACATTCTCGCACGTTCAATTCTCACACGTTCTCACGTCTTCCTTTAAAGCCCTGCTGTTTGTGCAGGCAACATCAGATCTTTTGTGTTTCTGTGGTGACTTGACCTTTGGTTACAACCCTTATTACCTGGTGCCTTCATAACTTGTTTACTCATTGGGCTCCCCCAAGGTCCCATGAGCAATTTGTTCACAGTGATCATGTGCCGTCCATCTAAAACCTCCATATGGCTACCCTGGCTGGTGTGGCTCAGTGGGTTGAGCACCAGCCTGCGAACCGAAAGGTTGCTGGTTTGATTCCCAGTCAGGGCACATGCCTGGGTTGTGGGCAGGTGAGAGGCAACCAGCTGATGTTTCTCACCCTCTCTTTCCCCCTCCTTCCCATCTCCCTAAAAATAAATAAATAAAATCTTTTAAAAAATCAATAAAAGATAAAACTTCCATATGGGAATATATTCACTAAATGAGTGAATTAATGAATGCTATCAATCTCTTAAGGTTAAAACAGAAACTCTCACAACATACTTTATCATCTATATATCTTTTTAAAAATATTTTATTTATTTATTTTTAGAGAGAGGAGAAAGGAGGAAAACAGAGAGAGAGAGAAACATCCATGTGCAAGAGAAACATAGACTACTTGCCTCTCACATGCCCCCTAACCAGGGACCAAACCCACAACCCAGGCATGTGCCCTGACCAGGAATCGAATAGGAGACCTTTCGGTTTGTAGGATGATGCCCAACCCACTGAGCCACACTGGTCAGAACTTGACCTACTTATCTTCACACAGTCATGTCAGGACATGAGATGGGCCCAAGTCTAAAATTGTAACCTTAAAAAAAAGGAGCACCATGGCAGTGCCCTCTGACTCCAGGATGTGAAGTCCTTGCCCACAGCCCTGCCCTGGGCACTGTGCACTCTGAAGGGGCAGCATTGCCGTCCAGTGAGCACACCTGACCAAAAGCTACCTCCTCCTCCTCCTCAGGTAACTGAACTCAACTCACTGGGGTTTAAGAGGAATCCTGGGAACAGTACCTCAGAAATAAAAGGGGAAAGGCTTATATAGGGATGCATGTGCATGTGTTTGGACATTAAAAAAAAAAAAAACGATATCCCAATCATATGTAAATGCCTTCCCAATGAGTCACAGCAAGACTGTTTACTCAGCAGTCCCACTGCATCTACACATAATCAGGTTCAGTCCCTCGGCCACACACAGAGGTTCTCTTTGTACCTGGACTGCAAACTGCAAATGGGGCCTTTGTGGGAGCAGCTCAGTCACTTGGTGGAGACCTCATGAGAGCCACAAATACTCTTCCCAGAAAATGCACAGAGATACACACCTCTGCCCACAAATGACAGAGGCTGGCGGACCCTCTCCTAAAGTGCACCCAAGGCCCGAAGCGGTTCGCCGGCCCAGGCTGAAACACATGAACTGAGCTCCCTCCACAGGGTTTGGGGTAGAGAAGGTCAAAGAAAAAGAATTACAGTGCTGGGGTTAAACACATCTGTTTCTGTGGCCAGTCAGATCTGCTCTGAGGTCAAGGTCCTAGGAGCAAATGCCAATCTCAGGAATGGTCCAGCTGCAAGGTGTGAATCCACCCCTGATTGGATAATCTGCAGTCTGGATGGAGGGATGGCAAGGGCCGAGAAAAAGAAAGCCATCTCTGTTTCTACCCCGTACGAAAATGCAGACATAATTGCAGGCATCCAAACTCACTGCAGGGTAGCTCCCCAATCCCCCTGAACCACTCTTTCCCAGAACACTCATCACTGCCTCCCCTTGAGAGCCAGTGGGTTGATCTCAAACCACTTAGAACTTCAAGAGCTAGCTGAGTGGCAGCTTTGTAAGAGAGTAAGTAAGCCTGGTGAGAAATGACACTCAACAGCACAGACAGCAGCATTAGAGCCAGACAGCACCTGGAGCAAATGGTTTTGGATCCAAACACAGGCACAGGCACAGGCACAGGCACCTGCTCTCACGGCTCCCCCTGCGTACCGCCAAGGCACACAGCACCTGTGCTGCCTGTCCTCAAAGCTGGAACTCAGATGTCTGTAGAAGGACTGAAAAGGCAGGGGAAGTGGGGACCGAGGCAGGAAAGAGGGAGTGAGTCAGGGAGTCTAAGAGTCCAGGAAGGCCTGTTCTCATTTGATTTGTCTCTCTGCAACTCCTTTCTGCAAATCTGACAGATCTCAGCTAATTAAAACAACAGATGCATGTAATTTTCACCAATGTGCAGACTAGGAAATGAAAGCCCAGAGAGGTTAAGTAACTTGGATCAAATCACACAGCATGTGGGAGTAGGAGAAAGGAGCCAAGAACCTAGTTCTGTGATTCCCAGAGAAGTGTCCCTCAGTATCATTGCTCCTTTGGCCTCCGACCTCATCTTCCCATCCATATACACACAAGATATCCAACCTGCTCCAGAAGTCTGAGCCCAGTACAGCCTTGCATCTCTGAGAGAAAGGAGACCCAGCCACCTGGCCAAAAAGGTAGGCCCCTAACCCAAGGCCTGAGATACTCTGGAAAAACTGCAGGTCTCTCCCTGCATACAGGGGCTGGGGTTGGGGCTTACACACAGCACATCCTTAGATCCTCCACCCACTCTCAGTGGCTCAAGCTCCTTGTTTGGAAAGAGGCACAGAAAAACAAATTGCAAATTGCAAGCAAGATTCAGGAGAGATCAGAAACCCATCTCAGGAACGCCCTCTAGTGCACCGATGGGGTCCACGCAACACAGCACCGTAGCACCATTCCCAGGAGGCGCCCAGACCGGTGCTTCCATTGGGGCATCAGATGAGCGGTGGGAGGGAACAGCAACAGCACCTGCCACTCAGAGACACACTTCTCGCCAATCCCAAGGCCAGAATCTGCTGCTGGATGAGAGGCAGTCTCTGCTCTCAGGACTGTCCAGCCCACAGCGACCCCACCTATTCCTTACCAGACAATCAGAGGGAAAGGAGAATCACAGAAGGTGAAAAGGAAGGGTGGAGATGGTGCCAGTGGGTTAAGAAAGCACGGTAGTTCGGGGGAAGGGTAAAGGAGAGGGGTGACTACAAAGAGACAGGATAAAGAGAAATGGAAAATAAGGCAAAGCTAAGAGAAAGAGACAAGTTAAGTCTTCCCAGACAAAGCTACAGATCACCCCCACACCCGCTCAGACTGCGGGCACAGGAAGCTGAGTGTGCTGGGTGGGACCCAGCCCTGCCTCCCTCTCCTGAGCTCCTCCTGCTCACATCATTCCCCTTTGCTCTCTGCACAGCCCCTGGATGCTCAGGAGTGGTAGGCTGAGGGACAGGAGGGGAGAGAAAAGTGAACCAAAGGCAGAACTTGCCAAGCGAAGCCACTTACGCACAGTGCGGCCGGCAGCATTTCCATCCTACCTTTGCTGTCGCCATATCAGCCGGCTCCATGATTTCTGCTTGGCCTGGGGGCAGTGGCACCGTCCAGAGAGAAAAGGCAGAGTCACAAACGTCCACCAGAAAGAACAAACCACCCCTCTGGAAGGTCAGGGAGAATGAGACTCATTTTTACTCTCTGGCCCCTTGGGACCTCCTCTGCTGCTGGGGGGGAAAGAGCCTCGCAGCCCCCAGAAAGTTGGTGGTGGGGGGGGGGGTACGTGGCTACGTGTTCCCACAGATGCCCATAGTAGGCTGAGTCAGGGGGCATCTCCCCTTGCCTGGTACTTTTTTCCAGGAGTAAAGTGTGGGGGCTCAACAGGGCGCCCCCTGCTGGGAGAGCGCACACAGAGACGGAGGCCCTACCCTCCCATCACCCCACCAACGGGTCCCCATGGGTCAGGAAGAGGGGAGCATGTGGAAGAGGCCAACTGAGCCGGCGCTGAGGGTAGCGGGAAGGAAGGAGGCTGAGGGGCAGGTGTGAGAACCTCAAGAGGAAGGTGCAGCACTCAGATGGAAGCGGAAGGTGCTGTGCAAGGAGGTGCTGAAGCCACCCAGCCGGAGCCAGCACGGCAAGGTGCGGGATGCAGAGGGACAGGAATTCGCCCGGTGAAGCCACTCACCTTGCAGTAACATTCAGACTGACTGAGGCCTACACAGGAGCCAAGAGCGGGCGGCTCACAGCCCCCACTGCCCTCCCAGAGACTCGGCCTCTGTCTACAGATACATTGAGAGCCGCGCAGCCAGCCGGGCTGGGTCTGCAAAGGCCCCCGGCTCGCTCGGAGCGGCCTGATTGGAGGAACGGGATGACTTCATCCGGCCCCATTCATCACTCTAGGTTTCCTGCCCAGCAGGGACAGCGCTCTGCTCACAGCGGCTACAGCTTCCTCCCTGGCCCACTCCACTCGGCAGCCTGGGATAGGCTGTGTGGACAAGCAGCCAGGGCAAAGGGGCCAGAGTGCCCCAGGCCCTAGAGGGAAGAGGGGAGAGAGCAGCTCACATCTCTAAGTAAAGCACAGTGCATGTGCTCACTACATGCACTCACTGGAGCTGCCACCAGCATAAACGCAAAGAAAGAAAAAGTGAAACACATTCCAGCCTTTAGAGATATCTTTCCCAGTCAGAGGGGATAAACAACGGAAAAGCAAGCAGACCAATATCCTTGGGCATCCCTGAGTGCACACCTCCTCCCAGCATCTCCCCTCTGTCAGCTCCAGCTGCACCAGCTCACCTGTGCTAGCCCAGGCTTGCTGCTACAGGCATCATCCCCCTCGGAAATGGTGACTCCTGAGAGAGAGGATGCCCCTTGAATTCTCCCTACCCCCTTTTTCCTCCCCTCCCAACCCAGCCCCTGGAACATAAAACACCCACCTACATTTTCCCTCATTCTTTTCTATAAGCCTGCTTCTGTTCAAAACTGACTTCACAATTAAGCCACACATTCAGGTAGACTGGCAGACTGGGGAAGACCCTCCATAGGAATGACAACGCCGATACCTCTACCAGTTTGTTTTACCAACATCTGTGTGTCTGGCTCCACCGTTAAACAGAAGGGATAATTCCCGCTTGTACAGGTAGGTGCTCCATCATTTGCAGTGCATTCCAAATGTATTACCTCACTTAGAAAACACGGGACCCTGCGAGGTCAGTATTGCTTTCCCCACTTCAAAGGTAATGAATGACACTGAGGTTTAAGTGACTGGCCCAAGGTCACACGGCATAGCAGAACTGGGCCTCAAACCCATGCCCACTGAATTCAACCCTCTGCCACTGAACATCATTCTACCAAGTATCCCACCACTTCACTTTCCCCCTTCAATCTGTCCCCAACCCCCACTTCCCATTATTATGGAGCTTATCAAATTTCAATACATTTGATATTTCCTTTTGGCAACCCCCCTTTTTTAAAGATGGTGAAATTATAATTAAAATTATAAGAAAACACATTATAAAGTGTAAGGGGGAAATCTCAGGCCTATCCAGAGGTTAGTGCATACATGTAACAAATCTGTGTCCAAACAAACTGATTTTAAAAAGAGGCATCAAGCATGCACTCATGTTCACTATATTTAGGCAGAAGAGTACAACAAGACACCTGACCAAACTGGCCGACCATCAAGGTTAAAATTAAGGGGGAAAAATGGATGTGTGCCCTAGTTTCTGAAGGTACATTATTTTCCAGACAACACAAACACAGAACACATCACTTCTCCCTTTCCTATCACATCTGCTATTAGCCACAGGATGCCAAGTTCCATAAACCCATATATAAAAGGAGAGGGGTGAGAATAATACAGCATCATTGACACCTATGGATATTTTACTTGTTGCTTGGTTTCTGTAAGCCTAGACAGTGGTCACAGATGCAACCAACTTGGAAAGGATAAGAGGCTTTACTCGTACTGCAGTAGAGGTATTCTATCACCCCCCCCCCCCCACACACACACAGAACAAAGGCGTGGGAGCCATGCCATTCCACGCACTGCATCTCTGCTAGGAGGCCTGGAACTGTTCCTTCTGGCTGTCACTGTGTCCCTCAGTCCTCTCTGCTCCTGGGTTGGCAGTCAAGTGTACAAACAGATGGAGAGCTAGAGGCTAGTCCCCAAGAATGAGGATGTTCTGTTTCCTCAAAACCATACCGAAATCAGACTCATGTTCATGGGACTCTACCCAATCTCCCAAATGACCAAACATGTTGGCCCACTCCAGTTTTCCAGGCCCCCACCTGCCACACAACCCTGAGTGTGAGCACAGAAGATGGCGTTTCAGGGAGCTGCCCAGCCAGAGCCTCCACATCGACTTCACAAAGTGATTCACGTCTTAAACTCAAAACACAGCAGAGAATGCCTAGACTGGGGGGGGGGGGATGGGGGGGTGCATCACTTGCAGTTTTAATGACAGAGGATAAAGAAGCATGTTCCCGAGTCCAAAGAGAATTTCAGGAAGACAGAAAAGAGAATGACACAAAGGTAAAAAGGGAAGATTAACTGATGCAGAGTATCTAATTAAGAAGCCATTGAATCAGCACCTCAGCTACTTGCCTGAAAGGAATCAATCTAAATAATTCCCCTATTTTAGGAGAAATAACTCCCCTATCCCATGCATTTGCTTTTTGAACTAGAGCCCAGAAACTCTCTTCTACAATTTCATCTCATTCCATTTTGCCTAACATTTAGTGAAAAGATAAGTAACCAGATAGACCACTTTATAATGGCATTTTCTTTTCCAGGGCAATTGTACTAATTACTTTACCCTAGGTATTATACTCTAATTCCTTAATCACTGCACTTGTGTACCAAGTGAAGGAAGGGGATGAGGGGAACCAGGTGCCTGAAGAGAGGCTGCAGCGAGTTTTGTCAGGGTGGTTAATGTGTGGTGGGAGGTGAAGGCCCCCAGTCCCCTGAAGATAGCTCTGAAGCTGGACGCTGCACCTGCCTCTTTAGAAAAAACCCTCTCTAGGCTGCTGCCCTTTGGTGGAAGGGGCTGCAAGCAAACTCAAGAACGCTGTTCCCACCCTAACCCTAGCTGATGCACTGCCCTGCTGCACTATGGGACATGTAGTTCTCTGAGTAAGGGCAGGGGCTCAGCCATGCTGGCACTGCTTGGAAAACGTGCAGCTTGGTCGCTCTCCTGTCCATCAGAGTACAGTACAAATGTGGATTGGATGTCTTTGCCAACAAGGTGAAATTCCTTTCCTCTAGTGTCTGAGTGCTGACTGTAGCTGAAAAGATGGCAATGAAACAGGGAGACACAGAACTACAGCAGACTGAAACTGTGATAGACTTTGAGAGGTCACTTGATGTCCTCTCCCTGTATGCAGAAAGTGGCAGCTTCTTCTGAGAGGACAGACAGAAAAAGAAAGAAAAAGGGAACAGAGAGAGAGCGTGAAGGAGAAAAAGGACAGTGAGTGCATGTGTGTGTGTGTGTGTGTACTGTGTGTGTCTGATTGTTTGGAAGGTGACTTCTCATCTCTTCTGCTTATTAACCGTCAACTCTTTAGAGAAGGCAGTGAGCAAGAAGAAGAGGCCTCTCATGTACTTGGGTTTGAATTCTGACACAACGGCTCACCATCTACGTGGCCTTGGGCAAGTTGCTTAGCCTCTCTGGGCCCATTTCCTCATCTCTAAGACAGGGATGATAGCACATCTTACCTCAGAGGCTGCTATGAAGGTTAAATGAGGTAACATATATTAGGGGCTGAGAATTGTGTCTGGCACAATTACAATAAAACTACTTGTGTTGGGCAGTTTATTTTTTTAAATTCAGTAGTTTACCTCTTGTCTTCCCCAACCCACAGGATATGCCTGATGTCCACGTAAAATCCCCGCCCCATGAAATTGTAAGAACCCTATAGCGTTGGTAATGGTGGAAGTAGACTGGGCAGAAAACAAACCCACCTGCTGTTTTACTCCTTTTTTTTTTTTAACCATAAGAGGTTTATTTAGGAAGTCACAGGGGTAGAAGAGGTGAATCAAAGAAGAGATGGGCTCAGGAAATAAGGTACAGAGGCAAAAAAAACAAGGGGAGGGGGAGTCCTGCCCTGGGCAGAGGGAGCAGGGAAAGGCATGTGTGGGCTCCTGAGAGAGAGCAGCCATACCCACCTGCTTTTTTAGGTGCATCAAGACATCAAAACAGAGAGGCAAAACAGTCTTTAGAATAAGAAGAAAGGAGAAAAGGAGTAAGGGAAAGTACAAGAGCAGGAAACACTTTCAGATAATGCTGAATCGTAGTGGACATTAAGGGGAATTGAGGGGGAAAGGCCAGCAGTGAACAATAAAGGAGTCCACATGAAAATAACGAAAGGCAAGAAAGACTTGCAAAGAAATTCAGGGAAAGTGATCAAGTTGGAGGTGGGAGGGGAATGGAGACTAAGCAATTATAAACTCAAAGTGGAAATTTCCATGGGAAGATTTGACTGAAGCATCTGAGAGGGGCTATGGATAGAGAGACACTGCCTAGCATGAGCTGGCAGAAACTAGAGAAAAGGCAGCCAATACTGCCAAGTTAGAGTCTGATGGTCTTGCAATGCTGAACTGCTCTTTGGAGAAGTTGGGGGTGTGGCAGGGCAGGGAAGGCAGGACAGGGAGGCAGTGAGACAGGTGGTTTAAGATTGAAGGTTCTAGGAGGAAAGGACCAGTCACCTATACTTCTGCACCCCAACCTGGGCGGGAGATGTCAGAGGAAGGAGGAGGGAGGAGGAGAGAAAAGGGAGGAGAGAAGAGGGAGGTGCGAGGAGGGGCTCTTCAAGGCAAGCCCCAGCTGGCTGGAGAAAGGACCAGGGCTAGGATGGAAGTCCCCCAGAGCTGCTCGCCTAGGGTAGCTCAGACCTCAGGCAAGACTCCAGGGGCTTGTCCTGGTCTCGGTGCAGTTTTACATCAAGGTTCCTCATGGTAAAGAAAAAAAAAAAAGTAGGCCAAGGGGAGACCCACCTGTCTTAGCTGTGAGCCATTTATGAGACCTCCCAAGCACCAGGACCTTCGCTGGCATTGTCTCACAGTCCACCTCTAGAGATGGACAGGGCAGTATAGGAAAGGGGTTAAAGCCAAGAGTCATAGTGCCTAGATTCAGGTCCAGCTCATCATTGAATAGCTGTGCAGCCTTATATGAGTTAGGAAACCTCCCTAAGCCTGTTTTCTTATCTATAAAATGGAGGTAATAGAGATACTATTTCACTAAAAAATGCTAAAGTTTAGATAAGCATTGTGATTGACTAATAGGCACATTCAATAAATGTTAACCAAAATAACGTTGTCTTTACAACTGCTACCTGAAGAGGACTTGGGGAGCTGGGAATGATGGGAACTCCATGAGTTCCCCCAAACCTTAGATCCACACTCGGTGCCAATGCAGAGCTGGCACGGGTCTGGTTACACAATTCCTTCCCTTCCTTATAATCCTCACACACAATCATGCCACTTCTAGACAGCAGTCCCTGTACTGTACTTTCAAATGACAAATTTGTGCAAGTGTGTCAAAACTGGCAAGAGTCACAAATGCATAAGGCAGGTCATCTGCCCACTCCCTGTCCTGGAGGTTCATTCTTCCACCGGTGCTAGGCTGCAGAGGATTTCAGAGCCCCTCACACAGGGGTTCAGGGTGAGGATGTATGGGAAGCCACAGGATCACCTGGGCAGGAGTCAGCAGAGAGGGTGGGGGAAAGGCCAGTGACATCACCTGACCCTTTTATGGTGCGTGGTGAGTAGAAGCCACATGCACTTCCATTGTACAACCAATCCGGCACTGCAGAACAGAGAGGTGGGGGCAGATAGGAGAGTTAGGAAGGAGGACACAGGGGTTGTGAAAATGCCACAGGGATATCACTGGATGCAGAACACTGGAGAGCCCTCGAGAGACCATGGCTGAAGCTGAGAGAAAAACAAGATAAGGCGACAGACTGTGGGCACAGATCCCTGGACCATGCTGCGAGGAGTCCCTGTTGAAGGACTGGGTTTCACTCTCCCCTCTTCCTGTGCAACTGTCAGAACAGGCCAGCAGCCGTAAGTAGGAACTGAGAAAAGTCTGCGTGTGTGGAGTGCTATCCTCAGCAATCAGGTTTCGCCTGGGGAACAAGGAGGAAAGACAGTCCCAGGTGGCCCCCAAGTCCTGGACCTGGGGCTGGGGAGGAGATGCAAAGCCAGCAGCACACAGAGGAAAACGTGGAGGGCTGTGTGCTTCCTACCACGCTCTCCAGACCATCCTTAGGTGTCCTTCCAAAGGACACTGGCTCCGATGTGGTCTACCACTGCCACTTCTGCATCCTGAAACCATTAAGCTACAGGAGCTGGGTGGGGTGGAAAAGAAAAGAAGGACCAAGAAAAATGCTGCGTAAATATCCAAGGAAGAATTATTGGCCCTAGAGGAATCTTGGTAGAGGGTCTAAAAAGAACACACAAACCCATCCACACAGCAACCCTAGCCTGTACTTCCTCCTTTCCATGGGCAGTGAACTTGCTTCCCAAGAGGTGGGAGCTCTCAGGCCAGGCATACACCCTGCCCAGCACAGCTGAAGGTGTGGAGTCCAGGCCTCACCTTTTGCCTTCTGCCTGCTGACTCAGGACAGAGCTCACTGCCGAGGGGCTAGGAGCAATCAAACGACCCTCCCCCTCCTCTCCCGGCAAAGCCTCAGCCACTGAGGGTGCTGGTGGGTCCAGTGCAGAAAGAGAGAGAAGGTGGAAAAGTCCACAGGCCATGCAGATGCCTACAGGGGCTTCTGTTGGTACCTGTGGCCAATGAAGAATAACAATTCTGTTCTGCAGTTTAGGAATCGTGAAACTGAAAAAGAAAGAGCATCAGAAAGTGTGTCAAGGAGATGTCCTGGATCCTTCCCACATGTAACTTTTTAGTAAAAATCCCAAGGCACTTCTCAAAATCAACAAGGCATTGGAAACATACTTTTAAAAGGTTTTTAACAAATTATTTGGTCCTCCAGCATATTTAACTGGATCATCCGGAATGACTGGGGTCCGTCCCCTCCTTGTCACTTTGCTTCCTGCTCTGTCTGGTTTCGAAGCTCTCCCAGAGGAATCCTGCACTGATAAACTCAGTCGTGCACTTCCAGGTGCAGAGCTTCAATTCTAGGAAGCTGGCAAAGGAAGACCCATCAGACAGCAAGGAGAGTGGCGAGGTCTGCCCTGGACCCCAAGCGCCCCAAGAGCCACCTGTATCCTTTCCAAGGGGAAGTCACCAAGGGCTGCAAAGCAAAGCACACTGTGGAGGGACTCTCAGCTCTGCCCTTTAAAAGGAATGATGGTGGACAATCTAAGTCTCTGTATTCTTGCCTGGTTCAGTTAGAGCAGCTATTGTTATCTTGAACAGTTACAGCCAACGCCTCAGAATTGATACTATGCCCTCACAAACTAGGCACAGACACTGTAGTCCCAGGCTGGCTCTCCTCACTGGCAGATCTGCCGTCCTCTCCTGTAATGAACGGTCTGTTCCCAGAAAGAGACTTCAACCACTACTACCCTTAGCAAAGTTTCCAGGGTAGAAGTTATTCACAGAAAGGCAGATAACCAACCACATGACGTAGGTACTGAAGAAGAACTTCAAGAACTAGGAAGAATGCAGGCTACTCGACCCCTTCAATCCCTTCCTAAGGGCTCCTTGATCTATGCTGCAGATCTGCATTCTATACCTTATCTGTGTGAACCAGGACATATAGTCTCCTGGCCAGCTGAGCATCCACCCACGGTATAAGGTGGCCAGAGAAGGAAATGGGATAGTTGTGGTTCACTTCTAGAAGGAAGGGAGCCGAGCGGGTGAAACTGTTCCCATTGTGGATCCCAAAGCAAGTCTGTTGTGCAGCTAAATTAATAAAGCAAGAGTTTCGGAAGTCCAACCCCGAAATCTACTTACTCACTCACCAGGCTCACAGAAAGACTGACAAGACGGAGATTTTGGGTTTGCACATGGAAGGGAGGGGACACTCAGACTCTCTGCACCCCTCAGCCCTCTCCAGCCCCAGAGCCCTCTGAACCAGGGTCACAGTGGGTTTCTCTCCACACCCGTTGGAAGAGTGTCACTTCAGACAAGTGAGAACGGCAAAGAGAGGAGGGAGCCCAGCAGTTAGCTGCTTGCCACTCATGCTGAAGAGAAGAAAAGAAGCTTTGAGCCACCACATACATTGGTGGCAGGTAAGATGAAGTGACTGATTTAATTACACACACCCCTCAGCCACCTTTCTGTTTGTGCAGAATGGGGTTCCCGGGCTTCGCACAGGAGAGCTCAGGGAAAATGGAAGCTGTGCACTGACACCAGTGCCCCAGGCGAGGGGTGGAAAGGTTCCAAGTGCCCACTAGAGGCTCCCTGAAACTGGTGTCACAGGCCAGGAATGGGATACTTGGCTCTCCCTGTCCTATCCTTATTAAATTGTGGGCTTGATACTGGCTGGAGCTGGGTAACAGGAGGCTTCGGACCACAGGGCAAGTCTCTCCAAGTGTGATCCGAGACCGCCTGAGTCAGCATCATTTGGGACCCATGCTAACTGCAAATTCCTAGGCCTGCACAGGTCCATGTGACTCAGAACTGAAGAGAAGGGTCCTGGACTCTATACATGGACTCAGCTCATGGGACTCTGAACCCCCTGAAAAGGCTGAGGACTGATGTCTTAGAACACTGGTGAACTCCTCATTATCAAGGGGACACGAGCACTTACCCTGGCAGTACAGGCAGAAAATTAGGAGATATGTATATACACACACAGACACACACACACATAAAATTTAATTTTTTAAAAGATTTTATTTATTTATTTTTAGAGAGAGGGGAAGGGAGGGAGAGAGAGAGGGGAAAGGAGGGAGAAAGAGAGGAAGAGAAACATCAATATGTGGTTGCCTGTCACACACCCCCTACTGTGGAACCTGGCCTGCAACCCAGGCATGTGCCCAGACTGGGAATCCAGCTGGTGACCCTTTGGTTGGCAGTGTGCGCTGAATCCACTGAGCTACAGCAGCCACAGTTATAATTTCATTTATTGATTTTTAGAGAGAGACAGGAAGGGGAGGATGGAAGAGAGAGAGAGAGATTTGTTGTTCCACTTATTCACATACTCATTCGTTGATTCTTGTATGTGCCCCAACTGGGGATTGAACCCGCAGCCTTGACACATCATCAGGACACTCTCACCAGCTAAGCTACCTGGATAGGGCCACTTACATTTCTTTTTAATCTCATCTTTTAAAATTTTCTGCCTAATTATATAAAAAACAAAATATTTAGTACAGTAGTGTACATATATGATCGATATAAATACACTCATACATTCTATTGATGATACGTGTTCAGAAATTTCTTCTGACAGAGGTTTGCAACCCAGCTGGAGTCCCAGTGACTCCTAGTGCAATGACCTGTTCACCATGTGGATGGAAAAGTAGCAAGTGGCTTGTGCAAATAGCTGCACTGAGCTACCAGGAATCAGGCCACACTGAGAAGAGAACCTGTGGGTTTGGGCCTCCGACCACATCTCAACACTGAAGTACAAGGGAGGCAAAGAGTGTAGCCAGAGCCGGACAGGCCTGTGGTGGAGTCTGCTGGAGCCTCCACCATGGAGACATCACCTACTAGTGCCTCCTTCACCCTGGTTGGTAGGAGGTGGGACTGCTCCCAGCAGGAAGCAGAGAAGCTAGGAAGTAAAATTTACCAACCATCCAGCCAGTTGTCCAAACCTACATCTCAGCTATGGCGTCAGCACAGACAGCCATCTGCTGAGCTCTAACTTATGGTCCCCTTTGTGGGGCAGAAAGAAGAAGTGCAGCCGTAGGAGAAATGCAGGGCAGGTGATGGCTACACCTGCCGACAGTTGTGCTGACAGCAACAGAAGCAGCCAGGCTGCTATGGAGGAACTGCAACTGGAAACTGCGGGAGGAGGGGAGCCAGGAGGCCCACTTGCTTCTCCACCCTGCCCCACAAAGTGAGAGCTTAGCCTCGAGTCAGACCTAAAATAAGGTTCTCCCCTTCCCTACCCCAGCCATGCATGTTGTCTTTCACAAGCCCAAGCGGTCCCCCAGACCAGCTATTTTCAACACTTTTCATCTCATGGCACACACAAACTAATCACTAAAATTCTGTGGCACACCAAAAAAGATTTTTTTTGCTGATCTGACATAAAAAATAGTTATAATTTTTATTTATTCAGTCAAGACAGCTAGAATCGTGTAGACTGTTGTTACTTTTTATTTGACAATCTAAAGAAAAAGAGGTCAGTGCCCCTGACTAAATAGTCAGGTACTGTATGTTTTAAAAACTCCTGCAGTGCACTGGTGGAAAATCGCTGCCCTAAGCAAATGAGTATGTGAGTCAGAGAAAGGAGGACGCATGAGGGGGAGGTCACAAACTGAACCATTTCCGTGACCATGAAAATGTCAGAGATTAATAGAGGTGTAAGGGCTAGGTAGCAGACATCGATTTGGGGCACAGTCACAGAATCCCATAATCATACAGTGTTAGAGCTAGCAAAAAGTTTTAGATGGTTATTCATGCGTTCATTTACTCATTTAACAAATACTTAGTGAGGACCACCCACCATGTGTCAGGCTCCATACTAAGGGCTGGGTACAAAGCAGTGAATAAAGGAAAGGTGGTACCTGTTCTCATGAAGTTTAGGGACTAGTGGGAGAGACAGACAACAACCAAGTCAACAAACAGATGTGAATATAACATGATTAGTGGTAAGATGGAAAATAGCTGGGGCGGTGAGGACTGGGGTTTACGTGACTGGTTTCCCCTGGCAATTAAGGAGTCAGAAAATGTCACCTCTCAGGGGCTGGTTCATGGCTTAACGAAACCAAGTTCTCCAACCTACAAGTCTTTAGTAGCTTAAAACTCACCTTCCACTTACTTCACAGGCTGAGCCCAACTGTACTATTTGCTGACAATAATAATAACAAAAGTGTCCCTACCAGGTAGCTCAGCTTGTTAGAGCATCAACTGTACACGCCAAGGTTGCAGATTCGATCCCTAGTCAGGGCACACACTAGAAGCAACTGATGAATGCATCAGTGGAAAAACAAATTGATGTTTCTCTCTCTTGCTCCCTTTAAAAATCAATAGATGATTTTTTAAAAATAATAACAAAGGTACCATTTGTTGAGTGTCAGACACAGTACTAAGTGCTTTTCCCATTTTATCTCATTTCCATCCCCACAGTCTCCACAAAGTAGATGCTATTATCTCTGCTTTTAAGGAAGGAAACAGACTTAGGATAAAACAATTCTGTGAAAGCACCACAGCCAGGAAGTGGTAGAGCCAGAATTTAAACGAAGGTCATTTAAATGAAGGTCATTTAAACAAAGGTCACAGGTCCTCAAAGCATCCCTGAGTCCCACCTGACAACTGCAGAGTACCACCAGCACTGCACCACAGGATCCGAGGGCTCTGCCTCTGTCACCACCTGTCTGCCGTCTCCTGGGTGTGGGGTGCAGGCACAGCACTGGGCAGTTGGTCCCTGAGAAGTCAGGACTCAGTTCTAGTTCACCACCCTGAAACTCCTGCCATGAGATCACGATTGGGACAAAGCTCTTGTTAACAGCTGGCTCCTCACTCAGGTGCATAGATGCCTGTATGCACGTACACATGCGTCCATGCATGTGTGTGTGTGTGAAAGATGAGAGTGAGTGACAGAATCAAGACAAGTCGCCTCCTACCTGTAGCCCCTACTTACCTTCGAAATCCATTGAGGCTCTCTCACTACCTTTCTTCTTTCTTTTCTCTCCTCAGTCCCTGTGTGCCATTGTTCTCTTTCGGTGCAGCTGTTTCACTCTTCACCTTACCACTAATCATGTTATAATTGCATCTGTTTGTTGACTTGGTTGTTGTCTGTCTCTCTGTCTGTTGTTTGTACTCCCCAAACTTCATGAGAGCAGGTACCACCTTTCCTTTATTCACTGCTGTGTACCCGGCCCTTACTATAGAGCCTGACACATGGTGGGTACTCAATAGATATTTGTTACATGAGTAAATGAACGCATGAATAACTGGAACATTTATTTATTTTTAAATAAACAAACAAACAAATAACATGATCTGCCCATAAGTATGCCCCTCTCTCTCCATGGCCCACCCACAATTAACTCTGATCCTGGGGGCTGGAACCCCTTCCTCCTCCAGGACACTTCCTCCCCTCTACTTGTCACAAAGGCCAAGAGACAGCAAGTTCAGCAAGGAGCACCACACTACAAGCATCCCGGGTGTCGGGCCCAAATGAGACCAAGCACACCCCACCTGGAGTGTGCTCGGATGCCTGAGCATCCTGCACCAGCAGCTCTACAGGCAGAGCCGAGTCCCTGATGGGTGGACATAAGAAGTGAGCACAGAGTTAACACCCCTGATGCCTTACTCCTCAGTCCCTATCCCTGTAGGGAAGTATCAGCACCCCCAAAGATGACAGGGCACCCTAACTCAGGCAGAATACACCATTCTCTACAGCATCTTTCTTTTGGGACCTTCAAGTTCTTTACCAGCTAAAGTAATTCACCATGAAAGAGGAAAATAATGATCCCAGCTAGCTAAGAAGTCACCTCCTTGAGAGACACACAGACAAGCATTCTATCCACACCAAAAGCCACACGACATCTATCCTGCACCTTCATCTTCTTGCAACAAATCACTCTCTCCCTTTTGGGACCCTATAACTTGGCAAGGGGCTACAATATCCCCAAACCAGGGGTCAACCCCCAAAGCGTTCCCATCTGTCAGAAGTGTCTGGTAATCCCAACCAGGCAGGGCCAATTCCTTATGCCCTAATCTCCAGGGGCCCCCTGCCACCTACTTGGCTCGTAGAAAGAACAGCTTCTTCCTCAGGGAAGAGACGCGGTGGTGACAGGCCTGCCTCACAGCTGTGCTGCAAGACACAGTCTCAGAGTGCAGGGTGTGCACCATGCTGGGCTCAGGGGGGCCGTCACATGGCAGCCAGGGCCCCGAAGGCTGGGGGTCACTCCAGAGCTGCCTACACAGGCTGCCCCTGTAGCTCCTTCAGCGGTCCGGTCCCCCGTGGCTCTTGCAACGGGCTCCCCCACCAGCCCCAATGATGTTTAACACAAGACAGAAGCAGGTGGAGGGCTGGGAGATGTGGGGGAGCCTGAGGCTCTGTATCACCAGGATCCCCTCTGCCTTCGGCCCAGGCCACAGCTCTGAGCAGAGCCCTTCTCCGTTTGTCAACACTTGGCAGCACTCTGGGCTCTTGGTGAGCTTCCTCTCCTCCCCTGTCCTCAGAGAGGGAGGCTGGAGCTGTACTTGCATGTGATGTCAGCTGCTGTGCCAGAAGGAGGGGCAGGCTGGCGGCACTGCTCCCTGAGGGTCTACTGCTTGGCTCCTTCCGCCTGGAGGGATCACCTGAGTGTCCAGGGACCATGGCCAAGCAGGTAGATGGAGCTAGAGTCCTCTGCAAATGTGCTATTTTGGGACAATTTCTGGGACAGAATAAGCAGAACTGAAAACATTTTTCTCTTTAATAGGAAGATGGTGGCTGGGTCTATATTGGAAGTGGTGAGCCTGCATTCTGGCCTTGCTTCAACTCCAGGGGCCTGCCCTTTGGCTCAAATCCTGTTACCTTGGTTTCCCCATTTGTTCATTCATGAATTCCACAGACATCTGCTGAGCACTTACTCTGTGCCAAACAAAGCAGACACAGTTCCTGTCCTCCAGGGTCTGAAGGGCTAGTAGGGAGACAGATAAATAAACCAAACCAAAGAGTGCATATCACTGAGCAAGTGCTGGGCAGAATTAACCATGGCCTCTATCCCTGCACCTCTATAAATCAGGTGTGATGCAGATTACCAGCTGGAAGAGATGATGGTGAGTTCTGGTAAGACATGGTAAGCTAGTCAGAGAAAAGGCAATACAAGAAGTAGCCAAATTAAATACACCTCAACCTCATACTACCCCCATTCTACCTTCCATGATCTAAGGAGACAATCTCATTTCCCACCACTCAGAAAAAATAGATCCTGCTGCTGGTGACCTCACCTTCCTCCCACCTGTGGACTCCCCTGCAGCCACACCAATTATCTCCTGTTCAAAGCTAACCCTTTCACTTGTGATCTTGATATATCTTTTCTGGCTTCATCCAGAAACTTTGCTTCCCCATCTTTAAATAGGGGGCACCACCCAGCTAAGCAAGTTGGAATCTCAGGACTAACTCCCTCTGGAGGGAGTTAACTCCCTCCCTTCTCACACCTTATGTCTAATCCATCACCAAGTTCTGGGTATTTTATCCCCTAAATATATCTTGAATTCATCTACTTTTCCTTTTTTTCATGACCACCATTTCAAGTCAAAGCTACCAATACTCTTTGCCTGGACTATTTGTAAGAACCTCAATTGCCCAAGCTGGTATCTCTATGTTCAGGGCTGCCTCCATTCTTTCTACACACTGCCATCTTTTCAGAATGCAAATCTGATTCTGCTGTGATCAACAGTGAGACAGACATGAGCAGAGCAAGGCCAGTGGGCCAGGTATGGGAGGTCACCAGGGCAGACAGCCCCAGGTGCCTAGCAACAAGCAAAACTGGAAAAACAAGGACCTCAGCCCAGGGCGGCCTTTCCTCCCCCAGCATGTTGCTAGTCATGTGGTTTAAATCCCCTGAACTGTCATATGGTTGGTTGTACCACTCAGACCCTCTCTTAACCTTTCATATCACTGGTTGTGTGGTTCAGACCCTCCCCTGACCTTTCCTCCCCTAGCATACCGCTAGTCATGCGGCAGACCCACTTCGAGGAGAAACAAGGGGACTGGACAAGAGCCTCATTGACTCCCATGTAAATCCTTGCATGTCTCCTCCTTTAAGCACTGGGCACTCAGGACAATGAAGTTCTGACCCACATCAAATAATCTTAGGAACAAAGCCCCGGGTCTGCTGACCATGGAGGCATAGTTTTGGTCAAGCTAGAGATAACATTTAGGACTCAGTTGTGTTTCAGCTCCAGGCCCAGAAAAGCAGCAAAACTAGGTGGAGCGAAGTCATGGCCGACCTCAGGACCAGATGCATTGACTAATGACCCCCTGCCTTGGCACCAACCAATCAATGGAAACCAGGACCCTGAAAGGACACACCTGGAAAGCTTATGCATAGTCTATTAAGATCCTCTCCTGAGATCTCCTCTAAAACACCCTGCCCTTTAGAAAACAGAGAGAACCCCTCAAGATAAAGCAAGTAGGTGAGAGCTCCCTGTGGAGCATGCCTACGCTTTTCTTCTCCCTTTTTCTGCTGTCTTTCTTCTAAGCTCTAAAAGTCCTGGCAAGACTTGCAACCAGGGGAGCAGCAGGCAGTGGCAGCTCTTCCTGGGCTAATCCTATGAACCTGTCTCTAAGGCCCCTCTTTCTCTGACTTTTTAGTGAGCCACTTTGGCTCACTTTTGTCACTGTGACTTTTACTTCTTATGAGTCTGCAGAGCCTAGCATGGCTCACTTATTTCCCATAATGTGTCTAGGGAGCCAAAGCAGCACAACCTAGGCTCCTTTCTGTTGCTTCGTCTACCCTAAGCCCTTCCTTGTTTCTCTGTCCCCAGCTTTAATAAATATCCTCTCAAAATCAACTGGACTCGTGTGGTGAAATCTTTTCTTCTGGAAGTCAAGGACCCATGAGCTGGCCTGAGGCAGACCTGCTCTGGGCACAGTGCTTTCTGGTGACACTGTTACCTCCCCTCCTCAAGACTCACAATGGTTTCCAGATGCTCTTAGTTTAGAGACTCAAGTCCTCATCATGGTCAGCCAAGCTCCTGCCCACCTTATCTCATTTCACATCATCTCACTGCTTCCTTCTCACCTCACACTCATCCTTTTGGTCTTAGCTCAGCCATTACAAACTCACCCTGCCCCTCCTGTCCTGGTCCAACTTCTTTGACACACTCTCTCATGGAACCAAGTTCCCTTCCTTTAATGCACATATCCGAGTGTGTATCTTCTCAGTCATCCACTCAGTTGTGTTAATATGGTCACCTCGACAGACTGAAAACTTGAGAACACGTGCATAATTGGTGGTTTGTTGAGTGAACGAATGAATGATGTCCTCTCTAAAAGTCTCATCCTTGACCTTTGGGTTTCTACTTCAGAGATTTAAAAAGTGCTTGTGTGTCCTGTATTAAAATGCAAATTTGCCGCAATCACCTCGGGTTTCTCCACTAGGTGTCATGTCTTCATCCAGGCAAACACCTAGCATGAACTGAATTCTTCATGTCCAATCTCTTTTTACTATCCTCACAAACTCTTCTAAAACTGCTCTCCAGTCACTGATGACCCCCTAATTGCCACTGCAGAAGGTCTCCTCTGGTTCTCATCCTACCTGTCTCTAGCATCTTTTTGACTTCTTTCTTACTTCTGTGATATTTCAGTCTCTTCACTATCTTGGCATCAGTCTATTGTAAATTCTTCCTCCCTTTACCTCTGCTTGAACTTTGCTAATCACAAGACTCTTGCCTCAACTACAGTCTCATGTCCAAACAAGTAGTTTTAGTTCTGTCTCCTGAGCTCCAAACAGGTATAGCCAACTGCTTAGTGCTGTAGGGCAGGTGTCTCCAAACCCCTGGGCCACAGATCACTACCAGTACTGGTCTGTGGCCGTTTAGGAACCAAGCTGCACAGCAGGAGTTGAGCAGCAGGCAAGTGAGTGAAGCTTCATCTATATTTACAGCCACTCCCCATGGCCCCCATTACTGTGTGAGCTCCACCTCCCATCAGATCAGTGGTGGCTTTAGAGTCTCATAGGAGTGTGAGCCCTTCTGTGAACTGTACATGTGAGAGATCTAGGCTCCACTCTCCTTGAGAATCTAATGCCTGATGATGTGAGGTGGAGCTGAGGCAGTGATGCTAGCGCTGGGGAGTGGCTGCAAATATAGATTATCATTAGCAGAGAGGTCTGAGTGCACAGAGACCATAATAAATCAGTTGCTTGCAGACTTATATCAGAATCCTATCAGTGAGTGGCAAGTGACAATTAAGCTGCATCTGGTGGGAGACTTTATAGTGGCAAATGAGTTGATGTACTTCAAATGTACAGCTGTATGTGGTGGCAGACTTTAAGTGAGAATCTGACACTTATTTTAGTCCACGCGTGGCCCGCCCATTATTTTATTTACTACCTCCATCCGCGCCTCTTTCCCGCACTGTGCACTTGTCTCTGTCACAGTTTTGTAAGCCCACACCTAACCCTAGCCAAAATGAGTAAAAACAAATGTCACTGGAGAGTTTCTTTGAAAAAGGGAAAGACCCAATGATGAGACAGCAAAAGACTCTAAGACTGATTACAAAAAGAAAGCTGCATTTAAAAGAAAATACCAATAGTCCTACTTAAATTATGGGTTTATAGCAACAGGCGACTGGCATTCTCCAAGCCTGCTTTGTACAACATGTGGTGATCGGCTATCCAACAAAGCCACAAAACCTTCACAATGGCTTCACCACATGGAGACCAAGCACCCTGCATTAAAAGACAAGCCTTTGGAATTTTCTAGAAGAAAAAAATGTGAACATGAAGAACAGAAGCAATTATTGAAGGCCACCATTTCTACAAATGTATCTGCACTGAGAACATTAATCTTGGTGGCTAACCACACTGCCAAAACTAAGAAGCCCTTGACTATTGGTGAAGAGTTAGTTGATCCTATTGCTAAGGACATTTGTCATGAACTTTCAGGAGAGGCTGCAGTTCAAAAGGTGGCACATGTTCTTCTTTCAGCTAGCACCAGAACTAGACAAATTGATGAAATATCAGAGGATATACAGGCACAATTGTTAGAGAGGGTTAATGAGTCACTGTAGTATGCAATCTAGGTTGATAAATCTACTGATACTGATAACAAGGCAAAAATGCTTGTTTTTGTGCGGTATATTTTTCAGGAGGATATGCACAAGGATATGTTATGTGCACTTTTGTTGCCAACCAACACCACAGCTGCAGAACTATTCAAATCTTTGAACGATTACATATCAGGAAAACTGAATTTTGCATCAGTATATGCACGGACGGAGCAGCTGCCATGACTGGACGGCTTTCTGGTTTCACTACTCAGGTCACAGAGGCTGCTTCTGAATGTGAGTCTATGCACTGTGTCATCCACAGAGAAAAGCTGGCTGGCTGAAAAACGTCACCTGAACTTAACAACGTTTTGCAGGATGTCATTAAAATTATCAACCACATTAAAGTACATGCCCATAACTCACGTCTATTCACACAGCTCTGTGAGGGGATGGACGCAGAGCACACACGTCTCCTCTCACACACAGAAGTGAGGTGGCTTTCTAAAGGTGGATCATTGGCCAGAGTTTCTGAGTTATAAGAGCTGCTCCAGAGATCTCTTTTATAAAAACAGTCACCACTGGGAGAACATTTCAGTGACACAAAATGTGTCACAAAACTTGCTTACTTGTGTGACATATTCAACCTGCTCAACGAACTCACTTTGTCACTTCAGGGGAGAACGACAACTATGTTCAAGTCAGCTGATAAAGATGCTGCATTCAAAGCCAAACTGGAATTGTGAGGGCAATGGGTGAACATTGGGATTTTTGACATGTTTCAAACAGCAGAGATTTTGAAAAAGACTGAGCCAGGGCCTTCTTTTTCCCAGCTGGTGTGTGATCACCTGTCTTAGCTTTCAAAAGATGTTCACCATCACTTTCCAACCACAAAACACCCCTGAACTGGAAGGAATGGACCTATGAACTATTTGTGAATGAGCCAGGTAAATCAGCTTTGTATATTTTGCTAAAAGAGGACCGACTGCTTGAGATCACAAATGACGGTGGCCTTCAAAGTATATTTGAGACAACTTCAAATCTCCATATGTTCTGGATTAAAGTCAAGGTAGAATATCCTGAGATTGCCACAAAAGCACTAAAAAGCCTGATTCCATTTCCAACCTCCTGTCTTTGTGAAGCAGGTTTTCTGCAGTGACAGCAACCAAAACGAGAGTACAGAGTAGACTGGACATAAGCAACACACTCTGGGTGTCACTGTCCCCACCACCCCAAGACGGGACCATCTAGTTGCAGGAAACAAGCTCAGGGCTCCCCCTGCTTCTGCATTATGGGGAGTTGCATAACTGTTTCATTATACACTACAATGTAGTAATAATGAAAATAAAGGGCACAATAAATGTGATTTGCTGGAATCATCCCGAAACCTTCCCCCCCACCTAGTCCATGGGAAAACTCTTCCACAAAACTGGTCCCTGGTGCCAAAAAGGTTGGGGACAGCTGGTGTAGGGAACCAAAGTTTACCTACATTGAAGCTGCCTTTTGAGATAGTTATTTTAAACTACTTATCAAAAAATAAAAGATCCTCCCCACTTTCCCATCCATGATTCAGATAGAAAAACGCACTTCAGAAAGGAAATCCTAGGATATTCCCCTTAGCCTAATTTGCATTAAGTATGGTAAATAGGAGGGCTTCAGGCAGGCGCCTGTTAGCCAGATGCCCTCTATGTCCCACTGTTTCTGAATTGCCCAGCAAGAATGTGCCCGCCACACAAATTCCTGCTCTTCTTCAGCTCCCTCTAAACCAACCATTCTCACTTCTGAAATCTGGTACCTTGTTCCCTCCTTTTCTCCTTTGTCCCAGATGTCATAGATGCCCAGTGTTGCCTCACTGCCTTTGGAATTTTCATGCATATGCAAATCTCTTATGTGCAGGAATTAAAATCTGATTTTCTCCTATCAATCTGTCTCTTAATTTATTATGTTAGTCTAGCTAGAAGTTAGAAGATGAGAGAAAATGTATTAACTTTTTTAGCCCCCACACTTAGCGTATTCTTCCACTTACACTCTCCATGGGGAATTTAGACTCTACGTGTCTAAATTAAATACACCACCATTCTTGCCCTTCAAATTTCTCCCCCTTGTGCCAGAAGAAGAGGAAGAGCAAGAAATTGAAAACTTATTTGAACAAATAGTGGAGGAGAACTTCCCCAATCTGGCAAAAGAAATGGACTTCTAGGAAGTCCAGGAAGCTCAGAGAGTCGCAAAGAAGTCAGACCCAAGGAGGAATACACCAAGGCACATCATAATTACATTACCCAAGATTAAAAATAAGGAGAGAATCTTAAAAGCAGCAAGAGAAAAGGAGAGAGTTACCTACAAAGGAATTCCCATAAGACTATCAGTTGATTTCTCAAAAGAAAACTTACAGGCAAGAAGGGGCTGCAGAGAAGTATTCAAAGTCATGAAAGGCAACTTACACCCAAGATGACTCTATCCAGCAAAGCTATCATTTAGAATGGAAGGGCAGATACAGTGCTTCTCAGATAAGGTCAAGTTAAAGGAGTTCATCATCACCAAGCCCTTAGTGTATGAAATGTTAAAGGGATTTATCTAAGAAAAAGAAGATAAAATTATGAATAGTAAAATGACAACAAACTCACAACTATTAACAACCAAACTTAAAAAAAATAAAAAACAAAAACAAACTAAGCAAATAACTAGAACAAGTACAGAATCACAAAAATGGAGATCACATGGAGGGTTATCAGTGGGGGAGTGGAAAGAAGAGAGAGGGAGAAAAGGTACAGAGAATAAGTAGCATAGATGGTAGATAGAAAATAGACAGGGGGAGGTTAAGAATAGTATAGGAAATGTAGAAGCCAAAGAACTTGTATGTACCACCCATGGACATGAACTAAAAGAGTGGAATGTGGGTGAGAGGGGAATAAAGAGGGGAAAATGGGACAACTGTAATAGCATGATCAATAAAATATATTTTTAAAAAAGTTCTCCCCTTCATCAAATGTTTTAATAATAAACAACATAATATTAATATTAATAATAATAGCAAGCACATATATAATACTAATCATGTGCCAGGTATGCGTCCTCTACTAATCATCATTCCTCAACAACCCTAGGAGGTATGAACTATATTTAACCCATTTTATAGACGAAGAGAGTGAGGCACAAAGGCGAAGTGACTTGCCCAAGATTGCACAGCATGCAGTGGAAGCACAATCACAGCCCAGGCAGTCACTCAATGTCTAGACAATGTGCCGCCTTTTACTTGCTGCCCAAACTGGAAACCTTAGGTTTACACTAAATACCCTTCCTCAACACAGATGCCAAGTCTTGTCAAACTTATTTAATACATTTCTTCCACTGGTTCCATCTTTTCTTTTTTTTAAAAAAAAGATTGTATTTATTTTTTTTTAGAGAGAGGGGAAGGGAAGGAGAAGGACAGGGAGAGAAGAAACATCAATGTGTGGTTGTCTCTCGCACACCCCCTGCTGGAGACCTCGACCACAACCCAGGCTTGTGCCCTGACTGGGAATCAAACCGCGATCCTTTGGTTCGCAGCTCATGGTCAATCCAGAGCCACACCAGCTGGGGCATCCATCTTTTTTTGTCCTTACTATTATACCAGAATTCAGAACTGTGCCCATGTGGCCTCAGCTTAAATGTCACTACATCTAGTCATCCCTTCCCACCCAATGTAATTTCAAAATGCTTGGGTCCAAGGTGTCATCCTCTTTCATTTTTTAAAAGATTTTACTTATTTATTTTTAGAGACAGTGGAAGGGAGAAAGAAAGGTAGAGAAACATCGATGTGTGAGAGAGACATGGATGGATTGCCTCTCACAGGCCCCCAACCAGGGACCTGGCCCACAACCCGGGTATGTGCCCTGACCAGGAATCATACTGGTGACCCTTTGGTTCACAGGCCCGTACTCAGTTCATTGAGTCACACCAGCCAGAGCTCATTTTCTTTATAGCACAATTATTACTTGATGTTTTCTTGTTTATTATCTATCTCCCCTTACTAAAAAGTAAGCACCATAAAAGGAGGGACAATAGTTACATTGTTCACAGCTGTAACCTCAATGCCTGCAAGAGTGCTCAATAAATACTTGTTCAATGTGGAATGAAGGGGCTGACAACTGCCCCAGGCTCCCACCTTCCTTATCTGTGGCTGGCATTTGCCCCTGAAATGCATCTTCCACACCAGGACCAAAGTGATTTTTCTCCCACACTAACTGGGAGTGACCCAGGCACCTCCTCCCTCAGAACTCTCAGTGACATGGAAGTATCTGCAGTTCCCGAACATGTACTGCTGTCTCACGCCTCCCCGCTCTCATCTCACATCACTGCTCCTGCGCAGGGCGGCAGTGCCTGGACAGACAAACTGCCATTCACCCTGCAACTCTCAGCAGAGGCCCCACCCCGCCGCCACGGGGTCTTTCTGGAAACCACCTCTCCCCCATCCTTGCCCCAGGCCTCCCCCACCTTTGCCCCCTGCAGAGTACCTGTGAGAGTACCTGTGTTTCTCTCGGGCAAATATTTTTAATTGTACTTAAATTGTTTATCAAATTTTTCATTAATAACATAATGTACACCATTCTAACAAACAGGCAAAGGTATGTAAAAAACAATAAAACTACAGGTTTCTTCTGATATACCTAAGTATATCAATCACTTTATTTTTCCACTCTCTGTGTGGTATCTAGAGAGATACTTCCTATCCCAAAGACTTACTAAAAAAACTGCTAAATACTCAAGAACCAGGGAGTTCCCCATAGTATGCACACACACACAAATGGCAAATTTCTTACCTCCACCGAGTCTCTGTTTCCTAAACTCTAACATGAAGATAATAATAGCATCTATTTGACAGGGCTGTTGAGAGGATTTTATTTAAAAGTGTATACAAGACTCGTTGCACAGGCTGAGGCATTCTAGTAAACAAATTCCTCCGTTTTATAATTGCATGTCATTATAATATATTTTACTTGTGTACTTGTAGGTATGTCTTACCATGAGGCAGTAAGGCTCTTGAGGAGAAACACCGTGCCTGACCCAGGTATCCTCAGTATCTGAAATGATGTTTTGCAGAGAGTAGTACAGAACTGCTAGAGGCTGAGAGCAAGTCTCACGACAGCCATAATCAGCTACCACTCACTAGCTTCCAGGCACCTCACACATGTTGTCTCATTTACTCTTTACAAGAAAAGACTTCCACAAATGAGGAACCCATGGTTGAGGAACACTAAGGACATTGCTTTTAAAAGGCACAGTAAAAGTCGAAGCTAAGTTGGTCTGTCTTAAGGGCTTTCTTTCGCTCTTTCCAACCCACCACAGTGCCCACCAGTGGGCAGTGAGCTCCTGCCCATCTTGCAGCCCAGACTCCAGGAGGCTTCTGGTAAGTAGCAGACATTCCTTCACCAAGGTGTGTGCCCCGTGCCTGCGGGCGGAAGTGAATATGTGACGCAGGTGGCCCTGCCTGGGCACTTGGTTACACCCCAGCCCTGCCCAGGTCTCAATTTTCCTACACTAACAGGCTTCCTGGCTTCCTGGTTAACTGAGACCCTGTCCTATTGAAACTCATATTGTTACATTAACTGGTAATGTTCTGTCGAAACCAGTTATTGTTACATAAATGGCCCTTAGTAAAACAGCTCCTTTTTCTGCAGTTCTGGCTTTGTTTGAAAGTTCCTGCTATTGCAAAACCCTAACAATTGCTCCAGTTTGGGCTGAATCTAGGAACTAGTGTTTTTTATGTGAATCCTTGACTTTACCTAGAAGGATAAAAATGGATCACACACGCATACACATATCTCGGGAAGTTAGATCTATTTTGCTTTCTACTAGAAAACTGGGGGGATTATTCCTCTCTCTGAGACAAGCCCCGTGTCCCAAAAAGTGTTATTGTCCTAAAATCAGCCCTTCTCCCCGATGCACAGCTGCTCAGGAAGTGCCCCCGTCATGGTTCCTAGGGGTCTTTTCCTTCAGGACAGAAAATGGCCTGGATGAGGGAAGAGTTCTCAGCAGCCCTTAGGTTTGGACGCCACATGGAGACATTTCCCCGTTTGCTGTCATGTGGACCTTTTTCAGGACTGCAGTAGGGGGTCTGCCTGGCACACACACACAGGGAAGGGAGTCGTGCGAGGGGCGCTCTGAGTCCCCTTCTAATCTTGAGAGTGTGGCTGTTGAAACCCAGAAGGCTTTGAAAAGAGAATGCAGGCCACTCTGGAGACTGAGGGACCTGCCACAGGACCCTGATTAAGTATCTGAACAAGTGTCTCACTCCCTGGGGGCCCCACGCCTCTCCCCTCTAAACTGACGATCTGAACTGTTCCTTCTGGTTACTATGAACAGAAAACAACTGAGAGTGAGGGCAGAACTCACAAAACTTCATAAACTAAACAAAGGGAGCAGGGTTCCAGAGGTCCCAGATTCTGGCCCAGGGCGGATGCTTTTAGATACCCCAGCTAGCTATGGCTTCAACCCCTGTGTGGAGGGGACAGGTCACAGCTTCCCAAGGCCTGTTCCGCTGTAGTGGAGATCTGATCTCATCATGGAAAAGCTCTTCCTTACTTCGGGCTGAAACCCTTCTCCCTGTAACTTCTGGCCCTCTGGTTCTAGTTCTTAGGCTTTCAGATACTTGACAAATGCTGTTACTAGTCACCCTGGCCCTTCTCCTTTCCAGGCTAAGCCCCATTCCTTCAACTGATCCTTATAATGATATTGTATCCCCCTCATTGCTTTTTTCTGGGCTCTAATTTATCAGTACCCATTGCCAAAGAACTGGACAGAATACACAGATATGGCCAAAGTAGAACAGACCACAGTGAAACTTTTTTTTCTTTTTAATCTCTTCCATCACACTTCTGTTAATGAATTTGGACTTTCAAAGGTCACTTGATACTTGTGTCCTATTACTGGCTCATATTTGACGAGTAAATAAAACCCTCAACCCCTTTTCATGTGAAATCCTGTCATGCTGTCACTGCTGGGCACTGCTGGCCCCCAGTGACGACCCAACACTTGGGAAATATTCTCATATGAATTTATAAATATGCAACCTAAGTGTAACATTGATTTTAAACATGAAAGTCTCCTTGTTTCTACCCATAGTTCTATTTAAAATAATAATAAATCCAGTTCTGTCATCCTGGCATTTTCTATCCCCTCTCAGCTGTGTGTCTGCCACAAGTTTGATAATGAAGTAAAAGTACCTTCTGGTTTTCATCCAGTTGGCTGGTAAAAATGGTAGTCAGAACTAGACCAAGAGCAGAGCCTTGTGGGACGCCAGGTGAGACCTCCTTTTCTCTAACATCAGTGCAGCCAACTTTCCCTGCACACTGCCGACCTGCGACCACGGAGCTCTGTCTGGGGTCCATCGGCACCACGTGACAGGGGCTGGCTGTCCCCCATGAGCCAGGCCAAGCAGCAGACAGTGGAACGGGCAGACAGAGCCAGAGAAGTGGTTTACAGCCATCCAGGAAGTCCTATCTCCCCTAACTAGGAGCACTTGAGAGTAAGTGCTTTGCACTTCTCCTCCCTAACCAGAGGGCAAATAGCTTAACTCACCCCCCTCAGGGAGACGGATCACAGAAGTCCAATTAATGCCATTTTCCAGCCACACCCAAAAAGAGATGAAGTTAAGGGAATAAATCTCATTTTGGCACGTCAGCATAAGGCTGATGAATATTATACTGAAATCTTTCCCTAAACTCTCAGCCTTTAAAACCCTGAAAACAAAGGTCCCAGCACACACTCTCCCTCTGGGGAGCATGTCCACGCTTCCCCTTCCCCCCTCCTCTTCCCCCACATGCATGTGTCTCCTAAACTCTAGGGATCCTCACAAGACTTGCAACCAAGGGAGCAGTGGGCAGCAGCAGCTGGTCCTCAGATCACCCTCTGACTGGGTTTCTGAGGCCCCTCTTCTCTGACTTCCCAGTGAGCCAAAGCAGCTCTGGGCCAGGCCTCCTTTCCTGTAACACTCACAGCCCGAGGGCTGAACGATCACTCCTCAAATCTGCAGAGAAGAGTTTGGGAGCTTCTTTATTCTCACTGTGCCCTGTGTCTCCCACCTCATTCCCCGTTCACCCCTGATACCTGCAGCCACTCCGGTCCTGGCGTTCTGCTGCCCTGGGAGCCACACATGCAGCTTTCCTCAGGCATGAGATACCCCTTCCACCCCAGTCTACACTGCAGCAGCCTTTAGAGGGGGTCTCAAGTCCCCAGGCCACTCTGAAGTCCTGCCCACCCATCTGGCTTGCCCATCGTGCTGGCTC
Source organism: Phyllostomus discolor (assembly GCF_004126475.2). NCBI lineage: Eukaryota > Metazoa > Chordata > Mammalia > Chiroptera > Phyllostomidae > Phyllostomus > Phyllostomus discolor. Next base: position 72,229,210 of record NC_040915.2, on the reverse strand, counting down.
CCCTACCGCACACCAGAGCCTGTAGGCTCTGTCCCTTCATGTCAGTCCCTCCCTTGGAAGCGCTCTCTGAGCAGTCTCCCACCTCTCTGCAGTCTTCCAGCTCTGGCTCGCTCACTGAGTATGCACCACCTGCCTCCACCACGTCACCCACCCCATCATCCACCCTCACCTTTCTTCCTGCGCCCGAGGACTCAGGAACCTGCTGGAGTCATCATCGTGGCTGCTCTGCTGGCTGCTCTGCAGGCTGCTGCGGAGACACAGGACACGGCCGACCGTTAGCACCAAGCTTCTTTCCCAACCCCAGGGGAGGTCACAGAGACTCCATTTGACAAAGAAACGGTCTTACAAAACTTTCAAAATGCAAGTTCCCGTGTCAAGTCAATTTGTACAGAGAGTGTACTGACCTCAGTGGATCTGAGAAGTGACACAAATTTGGTGAATACCCCACCCGACACACCTAAAGCTGAAGAGGAAGTGTCTGTCCTCGTTCTTCCCTGGCTGCAGGAATTGGGTGAACATGTGCCTCCAGCGCCCTCCGGGCTTGGGCCTCTTGCCGGTAGGACCCGGGACGGCCATCCCATCCTTCACCCTCACCAGACTCTCAGGGCTCTGTAGACTGCGGGAGGGCAGGGCGGAGACCGGAAGAAGAGGTCTGGAAGGAAGGGATATTCCAGGAGGACTAGAGGTTGGATGGGATGGGGGTAGCTGACCTGCGTCTGTGACTCCAGGGAGGGCTGAGGAGGGCACGCAGGGTTGGAGGGCGGAGCCTCGAGCTCCCTACAGCCCCGCGGGCAGCAGCCCTCCACTGGAGTCCGGACAGAGAAAAGTTGCCCACACGCCTCACGACACGAAACACAGAGCTTATGAGCACGTTTTTATTATCTGCTAATTATTAACTACTCTAGGCCTCTAATCAGGAGTCCCCGACTATAGCCCCCAGGGCCAGACCTGCAGCAGTGTGTTTGGTGCTGCCGACTGAGAAGTGGTATCTGCCTTTTGGTTTTTTCTTTTTTCTTTTTGGTATTTGCCTTTCTAAATGGTTGGGGAAAAAAACCCCATTTCATGACATGTGAAAATTACATGAAATTCAAACTGCAGAGTTATAAAACCATTCACCACACACTATTTATGGCTGCTGTTTTGCTCTAACGGCAGAGGAAGGCCGAGCCGAATTCATGAAACCATTACACCCACGAAGCCTAAAATACTCACTCCCATCTTCTTAAAGAAAAAGGTAGCAAACCCCTGCTTTGCACAGATTTTAATAATCAATTACCACCACCATACATATCATTATAACCCAGGCTCCAGTAGAACCAAAACTGTTTCCTTGTTCTGACAGAATCGTCCACCACAGAGAAACACGCTGGAGCCAGTCCCTGGGGTTGGAGCCCCGGGGAGGGTGGGCCGGAGCGCAGCCTGAGCCTGGGGTGGGTGGCGCGGCTCCAGGGCCGCGCACTTGCAATCAGAGGAGCACAGGGTTTTTGTGGTTACACTTGTAAGCATGCACGGATGTCTGTTCCTTTAACAAGAACTAAATGAACTGAGAAGCAATTTATTTCAAAATTTCAAACAAGGTACCAGAAGAGCACCACACACAAAGCCCTCAGTTGTGTGGCAAGAACTAAGAAGGGACACAATCCCTTTCTCCACATTCACTCTACAGGGTGTCCAACCCGTGGCCCACGGGCCACATGTGGCCCACAGGCCTGTGAATGCGGCCCAACACAAAATCGTAAATTTATTTAAACCATTATGAGATTTTTTTTGTGATTACATGACACAATGTGTTTAATATGTGGCCCAAGACAACTCTTCTTCCGGGGTGGCCCAGAGATGCCAGAAGGCCGGATAGCCCTGCAACAAGGCTGACGTAGAGCGCCTTGTTCCACATGTTCGCTTTGGCGTGGCCACTCGTCCTCTCCCTTTTGCCAGGTCTCGCACACTTGCACATTAAAAACTTGTGATGACAAAACTATACTTCCATGTTGTCCACCCGTGGGATTTCTTACAGTGCAACTGACTGGTTCTGTGCATCCAGCACCCTCTTCTCTGCAACGTGGGATTATACTACAGCAGGTAACCCGCAGAAAATGGAGCTCAAATTTCAAAACAGACGCAGCTCCAGAGGCAAGCATTCAGAGAGGAGAGCATCCAGAGAGGAGGAGCAGTCTAGGCTGTGGGGAGCGCCTGTGAGAAGTAGCGGGGGTGCAGGGTGGGGAATCTGGAGCCTGCCAACAGGGTTCACCCTGCCCCAAACCACAGGATCAGCGAGACGCCTCTCTAAGGGGGAGGTCAGACCTGGCCTCCCAGGGCTGTCCCACCTTCTGGCGTCTCTGGGCCAACCTGGAAGAAGACGAGATGTTTTGGGCCACACATTAAATACATTGTGACACGGAATCAACAAAAATCTCATCATGTTTTAAGTTAATTTACGATTTTGTGTTGGGCCACATTCACAGCCATCCTGGGCTGCATCCAGTCTTCGTTCGGCCCAGGGGTTGGACACCCCCAACATGAGCTGCTTCTTCCTTCTCACCCTACCCTCCCTCTGGCAATCAAAACTTCACTTTATTAGTGAAACTAATAAAGAGGATCCCAGAACTAAATGACAATTTACCAGTTTCAGGAAAATAATTCTGGACCAATATTAGCAAATTATCCCACTAGATGGCACTGCTGACTTCCAAATCAGAACCCCAGGAGGCCAACCCATCCTGCACTTCCAGAAGGAAAACGAGACCAACCAACCTCTGGCACCCGGTTCTGGCCTTGCCGTTGCTTAGAAAACAGTTCAGATGGTAGAGTGGAAGCAATAATGGATCACCTTCAACTGCTTATTGCTTCTAAATAGCTAAGCAATGTCAGCTCGTGTGCATTCCACAAGTATTTCTACAATGCCCTCTATGCACATGGGCCAGTGGAAGGGCCAGCAGGAGGAGCGTGGAAAGAGTGGGGACATCTGGACTCTGGCATGTGCTCCCACACTTCTTGTTACAGGGCCCTAAGCAAATCATTCCATGTAGTTCTCCTCAGCTGCAAAATGGGACAGATGTTCACAGCAGTCTGTACTTTGTGCAGCTACTATGAGGGTTAAAGAATGGACACGTGCGAAGCAGGGAGGACAGTGCCTCGCACGTGTTAACTGCTGTGTAAGTGCTGGTACTGCCACGTGCAGGCATTGCTTGGTGGGTCACAGAAAATAAAAATGCGAGTCAGACAAGGATCCTTCTCTCAAGGTGTTTACAGTCTGGAAAGCAAGCATCAACATACATAACTACATGTAAGTGTAGAAAAGGATAACTCTTGGCAGGAGATACGAAATGCTACCAAAACAGAGAACAGAGAGAGAGCACTTCCCTGCAGGGTAGGCAAGAGAAGAGCTTCTCCACAACAAGGAGTTTGTGTGCCAAAACTTGAAACTTGGAGAGGTTCTGGACAAGCAGCCTGCGCAGAAAAGGCGTTCCCGCTCAGCTCCACTGCCACCCAGCCAGCGCGTGCCAGGTCCTGTGCTCAGAGATGGGGACCAGAAGAGCCCGCCGTCTGGGAGGCACAGCAGTCACTGTGCCCTATGCGGTGCGGTGCAGGTGGCAGGAATTGCTGCTGGGGGGGATGTCGAGAGAGGTGAGCACTGGGCAGTAGGGACTGCAGGTAATCCCTGAAGGCAACAGATGTCAGTGCACAGGGTCCTCCCTCCCTGAAAGCCCACAGGAGGGGCCTGGTCCTTATCTTTTCAACAGTCTGAAATCAGTGAGGTGTGTGCCAACTATTCCTCCACTCAGCCCCATGAAATAATATTGATCAGCAGAGTGTCCAGAGATTCAGATATTGCCTCATCCCTTCACATAAACACTTTTTAAAAAATATATTTTTTAAGATTTTATTTATTTATTTTTAGGGAGGGGAGGGAGGGACACACACACACACACACACACACACGCACATCAATGTGCGGTTGCTGGGGGTTATGGCCTGCAACCCAGGCATGTACCCTGGCTGGGAATCGAACCTGGGACACTTTGGTTCCCAGCCCGTGCTCAATCCACTGAGCTACGCCAGCCAGGGCTTAAAAAATATTTTAAAATTTATTTTTAGAGAAAGGGGAAGGGAGGGAAAAAGAGAAGGGGAGAAACATCAGTGTGAGTGAGAAACACCAGTCAGTTGCCTCTTGCATGCACCCCAACCAGGGGCCGAAACTGCAACCCAGGCATGTGCTCTGACTGGGAATCAAACAGGAGACCTTTGGCTTTGCAGGACGATGCCCAGCTTACTGAGCCACAGCTGCCAGGGCTCCCATAAACTTTTATATGAGCCTTTTCAGATGACACAGACCACCTGGATACCAGGCAGCTCACCATGCTCCCTAAATGAATCAATAAGTCTCCTGAGCTCATGAAAAAAGCAACAACCATACTAGGGCGATTGCAGGGGTCAAGGCCACCTCCCCAACCCCTCCATGCCACCCAAGGCCTTGGTGAGACAGGGCCAGTCTGGGCTCTACAGCTGATGGAAGTTGAGAAGAACTCGGAGGAAGTCCAGCGGAAGGTACTAACAGCTGAAAAAAGCCTCTAAATAAGAATGTGGAATGACTTGACCTGGGCGCCAGATGACTGAATGTTGGCTTACGGCTGCAAGGAAGGGGACTTATATAAGCAACCCCTGCCTTTCCCCAAGGCAGCAAGAGAAGATGTGGGCTGACTCAAATTCCTCCTGTTGCAAATTCAAGCTTCAGGTAAAAATTGCTATATAAATTAAATTCTGTTACCTAGGTGGGGAAAGTGCTTCTTTAAATTCCAGAATGTTCCTGTGGGAAACCAGCTGAAATGACATGAATCTGGAACCTCAGTTTTGTTCTTCATCAGCCAGTTAGTGCTCAGAGCTTATCCTCTATGGTCACATTGGACTGGCAACACTGCAAAGGAAGAACTGGGAAAAACCCGTTGTAATCTGAGCCCAAGCACACTTCAAAGGGCAGAAACTCGAAGGCTAACCCGGGAAGCTCAGCTATGCCAGCTGCCAGATTCCCACAATGCCACTGCTCGCCCGTCCTCCCTCCCCCGACCTGGGACCCTTGAAGAAAGGACAGGGAGGTATCCTTCTGCCCTCTGGACAGTGCAGGCACTGCTGTGGAGACTGAGTCAGTGCTCCCTAAGTAGGAAGAGCTCTTTCTCTCATGGTCAGCCTCCTAAGTCCAGAAGGGGTTTTGAGACATTCAGGGAATTCCAAGCAGCTATGGGGATGTATGAGCTATAGTTTAGTATTTCCTGAATCTAATGAAAACTATGCATTTATCCCCACAAATTTAAATGTGTGGACTAATTTATCACGTTTCTTTAACGTTTCGCGTTTCTATCACGTTATCACGTAGGAGTCACAGAAACAGCATGGAGACAGGCAGAGAGAGTTTTGCCCCAGCTTTGGCTCTTCCCAGCCCTGCAACCTTGGCCAAGACGTTTGTGCCCCTTTAGCCAGTGCCCAGAGGACTGGGACGGTGCAGTACCTCGGTGTCAAGGATCAGACTGTGAGTAATCCAATCACAACATCTGAATACAGAATTTGGAGTCAGAAAGACACAAGCTCTAGTCCAAACTCTGCCACTGAGGGTGACAAGGGGCAAAATATTTAACTTTCCTAAGTGTGGGATATGGGTGTGACACACAGGGTTTCGATGGTTGCCGTGAAGATTAGAAATGGTAGAGATCATTTACAGACAGGGCCTGGGCCTTGGTGGGTCCACCAAAGTGGCAGGCATCCATTGTACTTAACATTCACAGTTAGTTTGGCACATAAGTATTTTCAAACACTGAATGCTTGGGAGGAAGACAATAGGAGAGACCCTTATGGTGAAAATGTTGAGAGACCCTGACCTGAAAAGCAGAATCACTCACGCCATCACTGACAAAAGAGATGCTGTGTTTTCAGGCTGAATTGCACACACCTGTGAGATGACTCTGGCATTGATTGTACCCATTCAGTTTAAGTACAAAAGATGTGTGGGAGAAGAAAGGCAGGTCGCACAGAAGCTGAGAATAAAAGAGAATAGTTTCTGTTTGTCATCTGGCAAGTGTGGGAAAGCCTAAGAATAGAAAATAAGTAAACAGATGTGATTGGGGGCACTGTGGATGACTGTCAGCTTCTCACACAGCACACCTGATTATTTTCAAAAACTAATTAGAAAAGAGTGTGCTCTGGGTGAAAACTGATTATTTGTCTACGGCATCAGCAGGACTTTCTGCTTAATGGCTCCATGGGAACCTGCAAGGTGCCTACCTGGTCAGCAATTCAGGGGTTCAGATTCCAGTTAAACACATACCTTTTATAACTCATTTCAACTCATCAACACTTCTCTATTTAATAGTTCTTTCATTTGTACGCATGATTATGTCTCTGTCTTGGAAGGAAGGAGGGCAGGAAGGAAGGAGGGAGGGGGAGGGAAGTATCTTTTTACAAAGGGTAAAGGATCCCTCACCCCAATAAAATTCTAGACCTTTCAGCACACACACTTAAAAGAACACCAACCCCATTACATTCTCAAAGGGGTCTGAAAAAAGGGGGAAGGAAAACTTGTGGTAGCTTAACCTCTCTTCAATTGCTCTTAGCTAAAGGAACACACTGCTTTTTTCCAGTTTCCCACGTTCTAGTAGTTTCTTCGGCTTCCATCACTACTTAGCTTCACAGGGAAATCTTATGCCCTCTTACAGGAGAAAATGCAAATTACCCAGGTCACTTAGTGGTGATGTGAGCAACCAAGGAGCTTCCCAGAACTTGAAGTCTTGAGAATCCACTGATACTGTGGACAGTAGAGTCTCAGAGGCCAGACTTCTGCACCCCACTTCCTTCTTCCTCAGTTCCCTGTGCCCCTCCTGCCTTTAGAAAACCCCTTGCTTCCCAAACCAGAACCTTAACTTTGGAGGAGGGAAATGCTGGGAAGCTGCAGAGTTCTCAAATGCCACATACTCACCAGTAGCCACTCTGTCCATAGATGATCCCAAAATCATTTTGGACGATCATCTTGATGCTGGTCCCTTTACCCAACTGCTTAAAGTGAGCAGTTCCAGTTCCTTTTCCACTGATTCCCTTTCACAGAGCAAGTCAGGGGTCTCTCCAGACACAGTGAGAGCCTCTGCTTGTGTTTGCCATGTGTCCCTACTCCCTCCACAGTGGTAACCCTTCCAGGGTGTCCAGCATTTGAGCGTCTCTGGCCCACACTGGAAGAAGAGTTGTTTTGGGACACACATTAAATACGTTGCAAAACATATTCACAAACAAATCTCATAATGCTTAAGTAAACTTATGATTTTGTGCCAGGCTGCATTCACAGCCATCACAGGACACCCCTGAATCTGTACTCTCAACTATGATGTTTTCTTTTTTAAATTTTTCCAATTTTGTTATCCCCTTTATCCCCTGCTGCCTGTACCCCCCCTCCAGCATCCACCTCCCCGCCCACTTAGTTCATGTCCATTGGTTGTATACATATGTTCTTTGGCTTCTCCATTTCCTATATTTAATCTCTTCCTGTCTATTTTCTACCTACCATTTATGCTACTTATTCTCTGTACCTTTTCCCCCTATTCCTCCCCTCCCCCTCCACATTGATAAATCTCCATGTGATCTCTATTTCTGTGACTCTGTTCCTGTTCTAGTTATTTGCTTAGCTTTTGTTTTTAGGTTCAGTTGTTGATAGTTGTGAGTGTGTTGTCATTTTACAGTTCATACTTCTGATCATCTTCCATTTCTTAGAAAAGTCCCTTTACCATTTCATATAATAAGGTCTTGGTAATGCTGAACTCCTTTAACTTGACCTTATCTGGGAAACACTTTATCTGCCCTTCCATTTTAAATGATAGCTTTGCTGGATAGAGTAATCTTGAATATAAGTCCTTGACTTTTATGACTACAAATATTTCTTTCCAGTTCCTCCTTGCCTGTAAGGTCTCTTTTGAGAAATTAGCTGATAGCCTAATGGGAACTCCTGTGTAGGTAACTTTCTCCTTTTCTCTTGCTGCTTTTAAGATTCTTTCCTTATCTGTAATCCTGGGTAACTTAATTTACTTATGATGTGTTTTGGTGTGTTCCTGCTTGGGTCCAATTTCTTAGGGACTCTCTGACCCTCTTGGACTTCCTGGAAGTCTATTTCATTTGCCAGATTGGGGAAATTTTCCTTCATTATTTGTTCAAATAAGTTTTCAATTTCTTGTTCTTCCTCTTCTTCTGGCACTCCTATGATTTGGATGTTGGAGCATTTAAAGTTGTCCCAGAGCTTTCTCAGCCTCTCCTCATTTTTTGAATTCTTATGTCTTCATTCTGTTCCAATTGGATGTTTATTTCTTCATTTTGTTTCAAATCCTTGTTTTGAGTCCCTGTTTCCTTCCCTTCACTTTTGGTTCCCTGTATATTTTCCTTTATTTCACTTTGTATAGCCTTCATTTCTTCCTTCATTTTGCGACTGAGTTCAATCATTTCTATGAGCATCCTGATTACCAGTGTGTTGAACTCTGCATCAGATAGGTTGGCTATCTCCTCATTGCTTAGTTCTTTTTCTGGAGTTTTGATCTTTTCTTTCATTTGGGCCATATTTCTTTGTCTTGGCACACCTATTGTGTTGTAAGGGACAGAGCCTTAGGTATTCACCAGGGTGGGGCAACCCTCTTTGCTGTGTTGTGGTGCTGTCTGTTGGGGAGGGGTCAGAGAGGGGACAATGCCACTTGCTGGCTCTATTGTAGTCCTACTTTCTGTCACTTCCCTTACTTCCCACAAGCAGATTGTGGCCTTTCAGATGCTGATTCGCAGATGGGTGGGATTGTGTATGTCCTAGGACCCTGTGGGCCTCTCCCACAGACTCTCCTGTGATCCTGAGAGTTTCTCCCACTGCCTCCACTCCCACAGATTTTTACATCTAGAGGTTTTGAGTCTTCAGTTTCCCATTCTGAAACCCTGGGTTTTGTGGTCTGTCTTGCTTCCCAGTGGTTTTTCCCAGCTTATTGGCCCATGAATGTGGGACCAACTAGTCCACCAGCCACCTCTTGGCTGTGCGTCCTCTCTGCCTCAGCTGCCTGTCTCTGCTCCTCCTACCAGTCTGGGTGAATGTTTCTTTAACTCCTTGGTTCTTGGACTTCCATGAAGTTTGAATGTCTGGCAGTTCTGGTTGTTTTTTGTTTTTAAATTTGTTGTTGTCCTTTTGGTTGTATGAGGAAGTAAAGCATTTCTACCTAGGTCTCCATCGTGGCTGGAACTCCTAGGCTACTTTTTCCAAATCCTTGGCGTATCAGTGCATGTGCAGATCCACTCAACTATGTTTTCAAAGAGGCAACAGATGAAACACAATGTACCCCCTAGCTAAGAGGGGTGTGTGTGTGTGTGTGTGTGTGTGTGTTCAATCAAAGGTACACAACCATCCTCAGAACTTCAAGTCAGCATCCAGTCACATCCTCACCACACTTGGTTGACAGAATTCAAGCCAAGCAAACTTAATGTTTTAGGTTGTCTTAATACAGAAAAATGCACATGTGGCTTCTGTTAGGCTTTTTGAAAATTCTGGAAACTGCTAAAGGAAACCCTCCTTCCTAGGAACCATTAACTTTGATAAATATAGATGAACTACCATTTGCTTCAGCTCTTCTTGGCTTTTCTTCTTTTACAGACCTCTAAAAAGTTGTTCCTAGAGTTCTGACCACAGTCCCCTTCTCTTCTCAACACACCATCTCTAAACAGTGTCATCCAAATGCATTGACGTCAACAACCCACATGTTGACTCGCTAATCTCCACCACAAGCATCAACTGTTCCACAAACCACCAGCACCTTGAATCCACCTGTTTACAGGGCATTGCCAAAACCCTGACACCCCAGGCTCCTCAAATAGGTGTCCAAAACCCCCCTCACTCCTTTCCCATGCTCACTCTAACCTCTTTTACAAATAACTCATCTTTGCCTTCCTCAGCTCAGCCCCCTGCATCACCACCCATCTACTTAGCTCTCCAAACAAGGAAGCTCTTCTCTGCTCCCTGCCTCCAACCTATCCCTAAGTTCTGTTGCTCCCACTCTGAAACATGTTTTATATACATCCCTTTCTCTCTCTCCCCACTGCCCCTACTCTGGTCCAAAGGCCAGGACCAGACTGGCTGCGTGAGAATTGCCCGGAAACTTTTTAAAAAATAGGTTCCTACCCTCTCACTTGCCCTAGAGTCTGATTAATGGGGTCTGGGACGGGGCCTGGAGGATTTTTTAACATACAACCCAGGTGTGCTAGCTATTGAAGTCCTACTCCATTAGAATGGCCCCTTGACTGTGCTGATAAATTTTAACAACCAGCTGAGGGAAGGGAGGGGACTGATTTATATCACATGCTGAATTTCTTGCTGTAAAACTCTTACCACCGTCGGTTTCAAGCTGCTGACTTGGCGTCACTAAAGTCACACCTGGCACATGCCAGTGGCCTTAGGACATGACTGGGCCTCAACCATACGTCATCTTCTAAAATAGCTCCAAACATGCCTCTTCCTAGGTAAAAAGTCTTGGACGGTTTCCTCTAAAGTCACAGGTTACAGTCTAAAGATCTTTGCCTCACACAAGGCCTTACAACATGAAACCAGGCTCCTCCTCCCAGCTCCTCAACCTCTTCTGCAGAGAGCATGGTCTAAGCCCCCAGCAGCTATGTGCACAGAATAGCTGTGCTCCCCAAATAAACACGTGCACTTGTTCCACCCGGCTTCACTCACATTGTCCCTCTGCTTCAAATGTCCCTTCTGCCTGACCCCACAGACCCCACCTCATGACCGCATCTTCCATTCGGGCCAACCGAGCCCCACATCACACAGAAGCCTGGCTGTCTCTGCCCTCGGATGTGTTCATGGCCTAATTCAGGGATTTCCTTTTTTTCCTGCCTGACCCAGAGCTCTGCTCCCTTTGGCTGTGACAAATCCAACCAGCAGCGATAATGGTAGCTCTGCTGTAAACACTGGCTGCTTTTTTCTTCAGTATCTACTGTATTCAGGATACTGCATATGAATGTGGTGTATTTAATTCTAACAATAGATCTTCACATTTAAACAGTGCTTTCCAGTCTACAAAGTGCCCCCATGAACATTCCTTCTTCCATCTGATCTTTCCAAAGTCACAAAGTAGATAAGGAATGTGTGTATATATATATATACACACACACACACACATATATATATATATATATATCTTCTGATCCCCATTTTAAAGATGACAACCATGACTTGTCTAAGAGCAAAGCTAAAGGGTAAGACTTTCATTCCAGGTTTCCTGCTCTTGAAATCTTTGTTCTTCCACTTGGAGCTACAAAGGGGTGGGTGGTAGGAAAGACCTCAGTGATAGGACAGAGTGAGATCTGGATTCAGGGGAGGGCTGGGAAGAGCTTGAATGTTCATTCTACTGAAACCATCTCTCCTCTCTGCCTGCAGGAGGCAGCTTATGGTAAGGAAGCAAGAACATCTGGAGAGTCCAATGCAGCAAAAATCTTGACACAAAAAAGGATAAGTTTGCCCTAACCAGTCAATGGCACTGATGTGAGATGAGACAGTTTGCAAATAATGGCACTTACTGTAAGGTCACAAGGCCACTTATGAAACAGTAGAAATAAACAAGTTTTTGACCACACCTAAGGAAAACAACTTAGGCCAAAGAGTCGAGCTGTCTCAACAACCTGTTGGTGAAAGGCTATAGGCAAGCCAACTAAGACAAAGCAATGTGCCCAGGGAGAGGGCAGGACTTCCTAGAGCTGGAGCCAGGCCTACAGAGACTTCTAAGAGGCCAGCACCACCCCATTCAGTCACAGGCTGGACTCAGGAGGGCGGCCAGCTGCAGAGAGCAATGCAGGTGCTCTGGGGTCCTGGTCATGGAAGTAAGTGTAGGAAGTCATCCTGGTGGCTGCAGCAATGGGATTCTGTGGCCAGCTGCAGCAGGAACAGCCTGACTCAGGAGCCAGCCTGGAATAGACTGAGTCAGTGGATTCTCTAGAAACAACTGGGGAATTCCCATAAGAACATCTTAGAAGCCCAAGAAAAAGTGACAAGAGTCTATTGAAGATCAAAGTCAGGGATAAATATGTTTTTGAGATGTTTTATGACTATGGTTTCCCAACTGATAGTTAATTTTGTCACCACCTGTCCATTCCCCTCTCCTTAGCAGACAGCAAACCCCTGAAATGAAAAGTAGGTAAAAAGAAGGGAGGACCCAGGGGCCTGGCCTTGTGCTCCACAGAGTCAAGGAGTGCAGAGGCCGATGCATCTGGGGAGAAGGATGAGTGCTCAAGCCCTGAAGTATCAAGGACACACGGGGGAGGTGCATTTCCACAAAAACCCTATTACAGACAAACTGCAGGACACGGGGGACCACTGAGCCCAAGGGCAGACTGTGAGCTCTGTATGCCTCAGAAAGAGCCTTTTCAGCTTCCCCACCTCCCCATTCCCTACCTCCTTCCTGTCCCCATCCCCCACCCAACTTCATCAACATTAGGCCCACAAAAAACTGGTTTATGGTAAAACTGTACCTCCTGTGTATATATTTTTCCCACTTTCCAGAAGAAATAAAAACAGTCCAAACCAAGAACTTTGGTCATTTACCAAGTCTCAGAAAGCTGCTCCAGGGCCTGGAAGAAACAGGACACCAGGTCAGCAGTGTGATCAGTTCCCGTCCTGCCCATTTCCCACACAGGATGAAAGGCCGTGTGTTCTCTGCCAAGCACCCTGACAACTTCCTGCCAAGGTGTATCCCACTCGCAGTCACTTCTCATTAGCAGAAAGGCAAGACGTACTGGATGATTCAGAGTACCGAACAATAATAAAGAATAGAAGTTGAAAGATCCACAGATCGTTTGTTTTTGGCTTCAGAATATTAACAAAACATACACACACACAATCACTCTCTTGCCCAACATCCAGTTAAGCCTCTTCCAGTTCGGCTCTGGGACCCACCCCCATAGACAAGGGCATAAAAATGATCCTAATGATACTCAAAGGGGATCATCATTTGTTCACTTGTTCAAAATATATTCAAAGAATAACGTGAACAGCAGCCCGTAAGCAGAGCAAAGGTGAGAAAGCTTTGGATAGGCCAGGTAAAAGCAATCAGGCAGCAGACACAAAGTACCCTCAGACCTAGGCCTGCCCTCAAGAATCTTACTGTGTGTTTAGAAATGGGCTTGAAGTCTAAAAATAATTAATTATAAACAACTAAAAGATTGTAACATAGAAGAAGGGGAAACTGATGTGTACTGCGTGCCTACTGTATGTATTTATCATGTTCTAACTCATTTAAAGTCTTCATCTATTTATTGTTAGAGAAAGGGGAAAGGAGGGAGAAAGAGAGAGAGAGACATTGATGTGCAAAAGAAACATCAGCCAGTTGCCTCTCATACATGCCCCTAACCAGGGACCTGGCCTACAACCCAGGCACGTGCCCTGACTAGAAATCAAACTGGTGACATTTTGGTTTGCAGGATAATGCCCAACCCACTGAGCCACACCATACTATCTCATTTAAAAGTCAGTTTTTGAGGAAAATAATATTCATCTCTCTGGAATTTATTCAAACTCCATTCTGTAGTGTGGAACACAACTCTATAGGGAAATGTTACAGGAATACAAAGGTCTGGTCCCACAAGAAGCTCTGCTTCTATTTGTAATTGCCCATCTGTAGAATTAACACTATATATACATATATATATATACATATATACACATATATACCCTATGTGTTCTTATCACTCAAAATTCTCCTGTTCTCAGTCTCTTCTGTTCATTGCTCACATTTGAGCAGCGAAGGGGTAGGGGGTCATAAGGAGCAGGAAACAACCCTGGTCCTTCACTGTTTCTTTATCTAGGGTCCTTTAGATCTCAAAAAGCAATCTGCTTCACACTCTTCCCTATGGCCATTGTCTCCTCAGTCAGAGGGTAATAAATGAAACTGCAATGGGCAGGTTCCACTCCTGAGCTCATTTGGATGAGATACCTTGGCATTTTTGTGCCCAGTTGCCCCAAGAGGACAAATACACAAAATGGGCTCAGACTACTTTTGATTTCATCATATTCAAGTACTGAATTCATCTGTCCCTTTTGCTTTCCTTCCATTCTCCCCTAGCTGTGTCTACTTCCTCTCAACTCCCTCTTCATTCCCTGCAATCAAGCCTCCATCTTTACTGCTTGATACAAACCATTCTCTTATCGAAGGTCACCCAAGATGGCTTAAGGGCCTTTATTCTTGCCCCAATTCTTTCAGGCATTTCTATACCATTTGAAATGACTCTCCTTCTCAACAGAGCACACAGGATGAAGGCTTGGGCTAAGAGAGCGGAATAGGATGGAGAGATTTAGGAGGGGACTGACTTCAGGTGATGGGAGAAAAGGAAAAAAATCTAGGATGTTCTTGTTAAAAAGAAACAATAGACCCAAAATGGAGTCATTTGGGCTAAGCCCTACCAAGGCTTAATACCTGACCTAACTACAGTTTTCACCTCTCCTAGGAGTTGAATTTTATTTTATTTAAAAAAAAAATTTTATTGTATTTTTCCATTACCTGTACCTGCCCCCTAGGAGTTGAATATTTTTAAAGATTTTATTTATTCATTTCTAGAGAGAGGGGAAGGGAGGGAAAATGAGAGGGAGAGACACATTGGATGTGTGAGAGAAACATCAATGTGTTGCCACGTACACATCCCCAACCAGGGACATAGCCCACAACACAGGCATATGCCATGACTGGGAATCAAACTGGCAACTTTCTGGTTCACAGGCTGGCACTCAATCCACTGAGCCACACCAGCCAAGGCACTAGGAGTTGAATTTTAAATGAATCAGTCTGAAATTTCAACCCAGTGGGCTACGGTAAATGGTTAGCACTTTCATTTGTGTAACAAATGCTATAAATGAATGACTGATTGGATGTGAATGGATATAATCAGCCAGTCCCTGTGCATTTTTAATTTGGAAGGGACTCAGAGGGAGATTCTAGTGAATTCTGTTTGATTTCAGTTCATCCTAATGCATCTCTGCATAGTCATAAGGGAACAATAACTTACAGTTTAATCAAATATCTTCTGCTTTTATTCCATATCTCTATTTTTAAGACCAAATGAATTTAAATGTTTGCTTTCCTACTCTCCTAAATAGTAAATGTGGTTCTTACACATTACATATTCAAATGATGTTTATTGTTGATGTTGGTGGGGATAAAACAAATCATAATACTCTAACATAAGACTAGGTGCTCACAAAATGTTCATCTATTATGAGTTAAAGTAGTTCTCAAAATATGAGAATTGCTGGAACCTCACTCCACAAACACAGGCTCAGACAGATGGCAGGAGCACTGCAGAGCACACGCACAACCAATTCTGACCTCACAAGTGCCTTGTCTCTTGTAAAGACCGTCTTTAAATCTTACCTGCACTCTTTTTACAAGTTCTTCTCATGTTTCTTTTTAAAAAATTATTTACTGATTGATTTGAGAGACAGAAAGGAAAACTTTGATTTGTTGTTCCACCTATTTATGCATTCATTGGCTGATTCCTGTATGTGCCCTGACCAGGGATCAAATCCACAACGGTGGCATATCGGGACCACATTCCAACCAGCTGAGCAGCCTGGCCAGAGCTTCTCATTTTTCTACAAGTTCTCACCCTGAATCTTCTCTCCTAATTACACCTGGTACCACAGAATGCCACACACCTAAACTCAGCAGGCAAGCCTGCCCTCCATTCACTCAGATTCCTTCACAAGGCCTGACAGGCCCTACTGAGAAAGCTGAAATGAAAGCTTCATGAAGCCAGATAACGGGAAATTCAGATATGGACGCCACCCCCACAGCTGGTTACTGGTCCCCTTTCCTCACCCACCAGAAGGGGATCGGGTTCCAGAGGCCACCAGGAAATCCTACATGACAGTACAGGCCGCCTTTAACTGATCACAGACAGCCCTAACCACCCTCTGGACCACTATTTTTCCCTGGCCTGTCAACACCAAATGACTCAGCAAAGGTGCCACAGTGACAAACAACCACAGCCCCAGTGTCTGCTCTTCAGCCCTGATAAATGGGCCCGAAAGGACACCAGTATGAAAACACCTCTTTCCCTAAACAGGCCAGGGAGGGGGGGGCAGGCAGCAAAAGGAAGTCAACCCACAGTGAGAACCGTCTGTACACAGGCACCTTGAGAGACACCTCATCATGATCTCATCTTCAGTCCAGCCCACATAGTAGGTATCATCATGCTCCCTGCTGTGTGCAGGAGGGAACTGATCCTGCAGAGCAGCCCTGGGCAGGGGTTTGCTCCAGGCTGGGATTTTACTCCATGAAAATGGCCTGGAAATTGCTGCTGGATAAAAGTCACCGTAGCCACTGGGAAGTCCCCTGCCTGTGAGGACCAGTGTCAACCCAGGCTGTTATCAATGGTATGTTTCAAAGATAACCCTGGAAGAAGCAGAAACACACTGGACTCTCAGCTGTCCTGAATCATTCTCAAATTCACAATGGTAGCCACCTGTGCCTTCAGATATGCCATCACTCAGCCCTAGCTGAGCCATCCTGTCCTCACCTAGAAGAGGGCAGACTAAGTCTCTGAGTCTCCCTGGAGTAGATGGATCTAACCCAACTGTTGACATGAAGACAAGTATCATATTCAACAGCCAAATGAAAATTTATTGCTGATAGTAGTTGAGTCATCATCCCATAGCCAAAGAGCAACTTAGCTGCCCTAGGGTTGAAAATATGCACACACACATGTGTAACTTTTATATATATTAAATGTACATTTATTTCCAATGATTCATACATTCATTCATTTATTCACTCATGCATTCATCTTCTTAGCTACCTATCCAATTAAACTGAATAAGTGTGTTCAGAGTTCTCTGCATGCCAATTATCTCCTACTCATACTCTAAGGATACTACTGAGCTGATTAAGACTGAAAGTGAATTATTTCCCAACAGCACCTGTCACCCAAAGGAGCCTTAACCTAGTAGGCAAAAGGGGCAGGTGCTCCAGGACTCTAGGTTCTCCATGGCTTTGAGACATAAAGTCAGAAATACATACAGATAATAATCTGAAAGTGTGTAACTTTTGAATCCTTTACATTAATGGTGCTGATAAAAAAAATGAGCTGTCGTTTCCACTGCCCATCCTTTCCTGGAAAAACCAAAGGGAAGTTCAAACAGAAAGAAAAAAATGTCCTTTATCTAACAGAAAGAAAAAAGCAAAGCAAAAAGGACTGGGGATCCCTAGCCATGGCTGGGATTCCCCAGACAGTAGAGTATAGCTACCCTTGTCTATTCTGTGGAATAAATGGACTAGTTACTAAGGACCACCTTCTGCTAGAGAGGGCAGCCTTCACAACCAGATCTGGCCAACTGCCAGGACACCAAACGGAACCATCAGTTCGTGCTCTCCTTGGGTGCATCTGTTACTCTTTTAAATTTTACACGGATTAGCATGATTTACATGACTGCTTAATAGATGCATAATAAAAATCTATTGTCATGCAAATGAATGAATGGACACTAAATAAACTAGAGGAAATCCTTGAAGAGCAGAAGCCTGTCAGGCTCAGTGCGCCAGCACACAGCAGCTAAGCTGCAAGCAATTGCAGAATGTGGACACTTCTCACTGTGGCAGCCTGAACATTGAATGTGTCCCTCCAAGTGGGAAGGGACCAAGGGGAGGTAGATTCCACTCACAGCTTTTCACACGGCTGCTGCTTGAAAGGAGTGAAGGTGTGCTGAGTCAGCTGCTGACAGTGTCTGGTCTTTACCTTCCATTTCCTGTGTATTTCAGTCACCCACACTGTCAGCCCATGCATACAACCTCAGTGCAATGCCACACATATTATGCACAGTATAGAAAAAGGCCTACATTAAAAGTGACACGACAGAATGTCACTCACTACTTAGCTGCATAATGTGGGCGTGTTTCAGAGTTTCAGTTTCCCATGTGCCAAGTGGACATGCTCATCACATTTGCCTCAGAGGATGCAGGAACAAATGAAGTAATAGGCTCTCGTGCCTTAGGCAGGTTATTGTGTCAAGCAATGTGGTAAATGCTGGGCAAATACAAAGAATAATTCCACTCTGCAGCCTTCCCGCAGCCTGCGGCCTAGTTGATCACTTTGAGAGGGTTACAGATTATGATACATGGCTGTTGCCAACACTGTTCTCATTTGTGTCCATGCAGACACCATTCTCTGCCACTGTAAGTCCCAGTGACAAGTGTCAGGGTCCCTTCTTTCCTCTGTACCTCCTCCCTGGGCTCCTAGTTCAAGGCTCCACAGCCTATGGCGCCTCAATTACTGGCATCTGTGGCTCGCATTCAAGGCTGTCATTACACAGCATAAATGAGGGCTGTTTCTCTTGGTGACTCTCTGGCTCTTGGCTTCCACTAGAGCCAGGAAGGGGAAAGAATCCATACATCAGAACAACTGCTCCAGCATCTGACATCTGCAGAGAGAGACCCAGCTAATTCCATCCTCTCCTGGGTCCTTGGAAGATGGCAGAGCAACAAATGCATCTGCATTCCAGAATGCCCCACTGATTAAATGAAGCCCCACTCCCTATAGGAGAGGAGTCAGTGGCCCCTGTCAGCACCCAGCTCCTCCCCCATTACCATCTCTCTTAAAATCAGGGTGCAAGACACTGCTTACACAACTCCTGATGTCCAAATTTCAGAAAATAAACCAATTCCCTTTCAGCAATGTGTCCAAGTAACTTGTTTTTCAAAAGTGGAAAAAAGCTAACCACTATCTGCAGATTTTACCTGGGCCCAGGCTGACCATGAGCCCAAATATTGCTCCCAATGTGACCTTGCAGTCTGAGGCAGATCAACCACTCTCCATCTAACTATGCCAAATCCGACTCTCAAACAGAGACCACCCTTAGCAGAAGAGCAGTCTCAGATCTCTGGGCATTTGCAATCTGATGGAAGGCACAGACAAAGAAAAAAGCATGAAAGAAACCAACAGGCTTAAAACACACAAACCAACCAACACAGAAAATCCAGACTTACAGAAATGGCATAGGAGGTGGTAATTACTCAGCTGCAACAGGACTTCTTGCTTTGCAGAATAATTTTTAATAGAATTTCATGATAATCAAATTTCCTTATAGTCCTTCATTTGTTTGATTATTTGTTCATCAGGCACCAAATAAAACAAACACTGAAGCCCTGACCAGGTAGCTCAGTTGGTTGCAGCATCATCCCAATACGCCAAGATTGTGGGTTCGATCCCTGGTCAGGGCAAGTACAAGAACTGACAAATGAATACATAAATAAGTGGAAGAACAAATCAATGTTTCTCTCTCTCAAATCAATAAATAAAAATTTTAAAAATTAATAGATAAAACAGACACTGAATAAAATGGTTCTGCCTCCCATCCTATGATCCAGTAAAGGATTCAACATGACCAAGTAATCACAATTTAGAAACACAAATATAATAAATAACCTGAGTCAGACATATGTCCTAGAGGAAAGTATAACTAAGCTAAGATTCAAAGGAGAAGGACAGGGGCTGGCAAATTGGGTCAGTATCCTAAAAGAGGATTTCTATTCAAGGAACAGCATCTATGAAGACCTGGAAATAGAAGAAGGCCCTGAAAGGTTAGTTTGTCTGGAGGCAGAGTCCTGGGTGTAGCTCTACATAGAGCAGGAGGCAGAGCAGGCATGAGATCATGAAGAGCCCTCAGGCTGCAGAATTAAAGGGGAGAAGCATCCTGACTGGTGTGGCTCAGTGGACTGGGCATTGTCTGGAAAACTGAAAGGTCACCAATTCGATTTCTGGTCAGGACTCAGGCCTGGTTTGTGGGCCAGGTCCCTGGTTGGGAGCATGTGAGATCACTTTCTCAAAGACAAAAAAGGAAGGGGAGGAGCTGCAAGGTGGTCACTGAGCCAGGTATGAGGGTGCTTGAATAACCCTTGAGAGGCATCGATGGCCTAGAGAGGTGCACCAGTGGTGGAGATGAAACAGGCTGAAGAGCATGCTCCCCCAAAGCAGGGAAGCCTCAGGACACTGAAGGGTACCAATCTTTAATGCAAGGAATGGAGCGAGACTGGTTGGAGGGACAGATGATAGGTTCAGGTAGGGATTGGACCAGCTGAGTTTTGAAGAACATCCCTGTGGAAATGCCCTGTGTATGAGCCTAAGGCTCAGAAAAGAGATAAACGTGACAGTTGGCATCACATCGGAATAATCAAAGCCAAGAGAGTGAATGAAATGCCCCAAGGAGAGCATGTGGATTTGGAGGGAGGAGAGAGAGGAAGTGGGAAGGAGGGAGAGGAGGAGGAGGAAAAATTAAAAGCTTGGAGTTAGAACCGCAAGTGCACCAACACTGAAAAGACAGACACAGCAGCCTGTAGACAATAAAAACTCGTCTACCAGATTGGAGAGTGACATCTTACAAATAATCAGAGGCACAATGAGCCACTACACTGCTGACACTAACTAGAGGAGTTGACTCTGAGGCCTCCCAGACCACCCCCCAAGATCTCACTTCTACTAACTAATGTTAAGGACACAAGTCTTCAAATCCATCCACTTACTTTTGTCTCACAAGACAAAGAAGAAACGTACTCTGTCCACCTAAGAAATGAGAAAGATAAGGAGGCCCAGAGAGTAAGCAGCCTGCCCAGGACCATGCAGAGAAGGGATGAGCGGGCCCAGAGCCTGCACCCTCTGTTGCTGCAGATGGCCCTGTGGACTGGTGCTGGGTAGTTGTCCCAGGAAAAACCATCACCCTGCCTGTCCTCAAAGACACACAAGGCCTGCCTGAGTTTTCTGGCTGCACCGATGAAGATATGGCTCCATCTTGGGCACAGATGAGCTCCCTGGGTAGGGGGTAAACTGAATGTGTAGGTTGTGGGAGACCTGTACGCTAGAGGCATTTTTGCCAATGCACGGCTTCATGGTTTTGGGCTGCTTTGTTCACTCAAAGTTGAAGTGACCACACAAATCCCATCCACTGCAAAGACCAGGTTTTCTGAGAGAGATGCAGAACCAGAACTGTAGCTACTAGCAAGGGACAGCTGAGTGCAAGATGTGGCAGTGAAATCTAGATCCCAGGACCCTCCCCTCTCCTCTCCCTCCCAGCAGATCTTTTCCTCAGACTTGTTTTTCTTTCCGCTTTAGTCTAAATTTTGTATTCTACTGAAGTTACCTCTGCATGCTGACCTCCCACACAGGCTGTGAGTTCCTCCTCTTGTATCGCAGCACACAGCACAGCACCTGATTCCCTGGAAGCACCCAATGAATGTTACAGAACTATGAGAATTATTTCTCCTGAGGTAACTATGTTATCAGCCTAATCTCTCTGAATGCTAAACAAAAGGCATGCCGACTAGTAGAGGCATTTGGGAAAACAATTCAAGGATGGAGTTGTCACCAGAGGGACAGGAACCTCTCCGTATTCCTGAGGACTGTCTGAATGGGCAGTTCACGTTTTACTCTGCTCACCTCTAAGACTGGCCCTGTATTCTGACATGTGTGGCTGCCAATTCCTCCAAGGCATCCAACAGGGCCGTCCAGCCCACGCAGGAGGACCAGGGAGGTCCAAGCAGGTAGTACAAAGTCAGGGCTGCCCTCAGAATCTGGAAGGAACAGCCCAACTAACACTGAGGAATATTCTCAAAGGGCAATGACCAGATATTATCTCATCTTCACTGAGGATAAAGCAAAAGAAAACAAGTTTGAAGTGTGTGAATTTGAAGTGTAGCACAGCGGGTCTCAGTTAGATTCTAAGCAGCACTGTCTCAGGTGGATGGTTTGAAGACATAAAGAAGTAACTGAGAGAGGTGGTGCAATCCTCTTTTCTGGGAATCTTTTTTTTTTTTTTTTAATGACATCTTTACATGTCCGGAGGATGTGGTTCATCACAGACATAGATGGAGAAAACCTGTTATCACCAAGCAAAGGCTCACTGCTCTGTGGGGAAGCCCCACCCTGTTCAGAGTGACTTGTATTTCCTCCACACCATCCAGCCCCAAGGATCAGCAAAAAGGTCAGAAAGAGCTTCAGACTATAATGACCCAGCTAGGAAGCAGACGTCCTTCGAGTCAAGGCAGGTTGCTCTGAGCGATCAGACCAGCACTAACATAGCAGCGTGGGTCATGGAGGCCACGAGGATGGGGCCACGTGACTTCTTCTCCAGTGAGAGGACACCCCACATCGGAGAAGCATCTCCAGGGGATGGCTGTTCCAGAAGCAGTGCTTCAGAAATTCACTTTTCCCTTCATTTCACAGACTTACCAGTCCTCGCCCCGGACCTATGTTCTCCCTCCCCTTCCACAGGTGCCAGGTAGAGAAGAGAGGATGAAAGAGAAAAGAAGGCCTTCAACTAAGAAGCAGGTGGGAGTGAGAACACACCCAAGGAGATAAGGTCACCCAGCATGCACACTGATGGTCAGGCTAGCATGATAAAATGACCGACTTATTTTTCTCTTCCCTGCTACCCCAAATGTTTGTATGAACTCGCTATTTCACTACACATGCAATATCCATTGACTTTTACAATGCAGAAGTACACTTTAAGACAATGAACTGGAAGACCCTTGGAGAGAACTCAAAAATGTGTCACTAAGATAACTGTCCGCTGTCTTCCAGTATTTTTCTTATTGCTGGGAGAATATTGCAAACTTTATCATACTACCCATCCCTAAACCAGGACCCTAGGCAAATTTGGGTCCCATAGTTGCAAAAGAAAGGGGGAAACCAAGTGGGTTGTTATTTGTGTTTTCTGGTCCCTTCATTCAGAGCCCTCCTCTCCTGACTAAACCTGCTAAGCAGAAGCAATAGGACTGGGAACCTCTGGGGTCATGCTGTGAGGTGAGAGGGGCAGGCTGGGAACAGCGTTATCATACCAGTGTGTTGACGTATGGACACCTGAGCAAGAATGGGGAAGCTCCAGAGACCTGAGAGAAACTGGCCCAGGTTTCAGGTGGGAGGCCTGTGTCCCAGGCCATCATGGAAGGAGACACGCCACCGAGACAGGACTGGCCCTTTTTTCTGTTTATCTCGGCTACACATCAAGAGGTAACAACCAGTCTCACCCCAGTCAGAGTGTGGAGGGAAGATACAGCAAAAAGCTTGCGTCCTCAGGCTAAAGCAGTGCCTCGGGGTAGGGCCTGGAATGGAAACACTCGGATTTCCCAACCCCTCTTCTCCCCACCCCTACCAGTCATAGCTGGGACACAACCACGTTTTCCTGCTGAGGACTCTGAACAGTGTTATGTGAAGTGTCTGAAAATGGAGGAGAGCATCTGATAGCAGGGCTGCCTTGGGGAGGAGGCACATGGCCACCCACAGTGGTACTGGGGCTGGGAGGCCACGGCCTGGCGTCTCTTTACCAGCTCAAAGCACCCCTGGCCTGCCTCCCTCCTCCCACCTGAAGGTCCCCATTTGCTTTCCACCTGTCACCCTGATGGAAGCTGTCCCATCTCCCCCAAGAGAAGGACGACTCCTCGGGCTCTGAAGTCACAAGTCAAGAGCACACAGACCCCCTCCTCCCCAACACGTTTAAAAGCCGCATCTTCCTTCACAGCAGGCACAACAGCCCCTCAGAGAGCCACACACTGATCTGGACTAAGGAGGAAGGAACCACAAAAGGGCAAAGGCTCCCAGAAAAGCCCTCAGACTCCACAAAGCTCTTGTACACACAGCAACCCAGCAACCAGCCCAGGCTCTCGGCAGGCCAGGGCTCACCCATGGGGACAGGAAGGAAACTCCCCTCCGGCAGCTTAGTCATTCGGATGCCTCAATGACAACTTCAGAGCTGCCCTAGAAACCAGTATCAGTGACCGGCACAGCAACTGGTGCATAGCTAATACCTGGGAGGAAGTAACCAAGCAGGGAAGAATCACTGCCTGTTAATCTGCCCTAGGTTCCTCCCAGTCTCTTGCCTGACATGTAATGGGCACCCCCCGAGTGCATATCCACCATGGAGACTCTCAAGGTACCAGCTGCCAGAGAGGAAGCTTGCCAGTGTGAATCAGCCCGCAGGGCTCTATCTCTACCTTCTCACTTTCCACCAACAGCCCAAATCTGGAGGCCACATTTATAGCCAGAGGTCGGCTGTGCTCACAGAGCAGGTCACCAATGCTGGGTGGCACCAGTCCCACACAGGGCTGTGCTTACCCACGACCCCTCTACTCTCCTCCTCATTGGCCTCCCTACCCTTCTGACCCTGTTCTGCCTTCTGACCTTCAGCACCTCCCCCTCCACCTGTGTGCTTATCAAAATCACATGGGCCACTGTTTCCAGGCCCTGGGGAAATGGTACAGTGTCTAGGTCAAGTCTCACTTCTGTTCAGCAGGAGCAAGTTAACCTCTGAACTTCAGGATCCTCAGCCCTAAACCCCACCTGGGGGTTGTTTTGAGGATTCGCTGTGACTGTGTACCAAAGGCACTTAGCAGAAAACTTGGCACAAAGTGACACACGGTCCCTGCCCTCAAGGAACTATAGGTCTGGTGGACGTTTTGCTAGTTTCACTTTACCCAGCACTGATGAATGACTTAACCTGCTGACACATGGCTAGTTTCCTGTGCAGTTGTTTGGTGTTTTGTGTTAAGACTTTTCCTCTCCGACACTCCCTGTGCTTCTCAGACACTGCAGGGTGGACACAGAGCTAAGGGGTGCACCATTTGGATCACCTGCCCCCCTAGAAACCCAAGCTAAAACCAGAAGCAAGACAATCCCTAAAGGTAGGAGGAAGGGGATGAAGAATCAAGATAAATATACCAAGGATGTTTACTCCTCACCTGCAAACTCACGTTAGAGCTAGGCTGGCATCACGTAGGTAACGTGGTCATCCAGGCCAGACAGAATCCGTGAGAGGCAGAACCCAGGGTCAGAAGTGCAGCTAAGCAAAATCCCTGAGGCTCCAGGCCAACTAGACTCTCTCTCTGCCAGCATGCTGGACTGTGAGCAGTCACCACAGGCAGGTATGTCAGACAGAAGAAGGGCAGAACAGTCAAGGGAAAGATGGTATAAATGGCAACACCAACGAGGGCAGCCTAGGTAGTGAGGGGCAGAGAAGAACTTCTGTGCTGCAGTTAGCCATCTGCACCTACTTGCCTGGCCCTGGTCAGCTCCCCCTTTCTCTCCAGAGAGTGACAGGATGACATCCTAGAAGATGTAGCTCCATCTAATTGCTGACCTTGCCATCATCCAGCAGGTCAGAGAGGAGCTCTGATCCTCACTTTGGGTTTTGAACAATCCTCACAAGCAATTATGGCCATGGGACTTTGGGAGACATGCAGGATGCATTCTTAGAGCTTGCCTCACCAACTTCGACTGCATCATGCAGAGAGCTCAGCAGGCACCAGGGCCCGCAAAGCAAACCAGAGCCATCTTAGGTCAAATGCTGGCTCGCACAAATCTCAGCTGGACCACTAGGACAGTGTGCAAGGCTCTGGCCTCCACCTCACCATCCTGTTCACACTGAACAGCAAGAATGAGCTCAGATTAGGTATCTCCCAGGTTCCAGAACATACAATGGTTCCACACTGGGCCGAATCCTTTTTGTGTGCACAGCACCCTGTTTGTAGAATCTCAGTACGTCTTTGTTCGCTGACTGATTAATTAAAATTCAATCTCTTCTGCATAAATCATAGTTTGTCAGCCCATCGCCTCCCCATCCTCTTTTTTCCACATCCCTCATCAAGACCACACTTGGTCACCCATCCCTATCATATCCAAACTGCTGTCACCAACACACATTTGGTCCCCATTCAAAATTCCACTTCCACAGAAAGTAGATTCCAGGTTACCTAGGGCTGGACGGATGAGGAATAGGGGGATTAAGGGTAATATATAAAGGGTATAGCTTTGTCTCTGAGGTTAGGAAAATGTTCTAAAATTTACCATGGTGATAGTTGCACATATTTTTTAATCTGATAAGAAAATATTGAATTGTATACTGTAAAAATGAGTGCATAAATTGAATTGCATGGTGCATAAATTATATCTCAATAAAGAAAAAAAATCCTCATCTCCTCAAGGAAATTTTCCCTAACTCATGACTACAGAGAATTCCATTCCAAACAGTATAGAAAAAGGAATAATTTACTCGCTCATTATTACTTTATTCATCAGCAAAAATCTCTGGATCATACGAAACGCCAAGCATAGTGCCTGACATGAAGATACAAAGATGAGCCAGGCAAGAATGGAGTATTTGTGTGCTAAACCCCTGGTCCTTGCACTCCAAACCATGCCAATACATCACCATTTTCTCCACTCCTTCCTTCCCAGGGCTAAGAAGGAGAAGAAAGGGGTCTCAGTTCCTCTTTGTATTTTCAGTTTAGCAGTTAAAATGCACATGTACTCCTCCTGGCCCCTGCCTTCTACCATGTCAGAGAGAATGCATGGCGGGCCTATCACAGCTTTTCTGGGTGCTTTTCTGTGCATGTGGAGACATAGACTGGGGTGGCAAATGTGAAATTGTCACGCTGGGCCCAGTGTGCTTGATGCCCCCTAATCCCCGCCATAGCAGAGTCACTTTCTGATCATTGTTCCGCAATCCTGGCTTCCATTTCCAAGGACTAAAAATTATGGGGACTTGTTTTAGCCACAATCCAGGTAGATTCCAACAGAGGCAGTACAACTGTGTTAAGAACAGAGATTTGAATTGGACAAATTTGGGTTTGAATACAGAGTCTGCCTTTTTATGCGTATATGTGTATATTCTTCCAATGCAACAAGCGACCATTTAAAAGAACTGTCTTAAATCCTTCATGATTTTAACAGTATGTTCCCTACTCCAACAAAAATGAAGATATACTGAACTCTTAAGACTATTCTCAAAACCAGGAAAGTCTTCCTTAAATCTAACCGAATCCACCCCCTTCCACCCTGGCCAGCAACACAGGACTCTTTTTCCCATGTTTTGTCCTCAGCCTGCATGATAGAATCTCAAGATCAGAACAGGGTCTCTTTTAGGGTCTCTCACATATGAGGAGAAAGCTCACAAACCATAATGAACTATTTCAGTTCAAGATTAGCTCCCACCACGAGTGCCCCACTTCCATCTACGCTGTGGCGAGACAGCAGGATGCATTGTGGCAGACAAAAAGAATTGTTCTCCCAGGTCCACACAAGCCTCAGAACAAAGCTCTGCTCCTGCGCCTGCAGAGGGACAACCGCACCTATCCCTGCACCCAGGAAAAGAGAAACCCTGGGAGGCTCAGGACACCCATCCTCTGTGTGACCCTGCGGATCCCACAATGTCCCCCAGAAACACAAGGCTCACCCTGTTCTTCTTTTTTAGTAGGTATTATTTTTTAAATTTTTCAACTACAGTTCATGAACAATTTATATTGGTTTCACATGTACACCCCAGTGATTAGACATTATATCACTTACTAAGTGATCATTTCAATAAATGTCGCACTCATCTGACACCACACATAGTTATTAGAATAGTGTTGACTACACCCTTTATGCTGTACTTTATATCTCTGTGACTGTTCTGTAACTGCCAATTTGTACTTCTTAGTCCCTTCACCTTTTTCACCCAGTCCTCCCACCCCCCTTCCCATCTGGCAACCGTCAAAATGTTCTCTGTATCTATGAGTCTGTTTCTGTTCTGCTTGTTCATTTATTTTGTTTTTTAGATTTTGTTTTTTTAGATTTGTTGATAAATATGCATTTACTGCCATTTTATTGTTCATATTTTTAATCTTTTTTTTGGCTTACCCTGTTCTTACACCTTTGTCCCAACGGTTTCCCTTTCCCCACGGCACACCTGCCCTCTCACTTTTCCTGCAGAGTTCACACCGCCTGCTGGTGTTTGTCACGGCTGGAGCCTCTGCGTTCCAGGAGCTCTTCTCCTGTCTTTCCCTGCAGTCAGGACCACGTGGCGCGCCGAGACTGCCTGTCTGTGGTTCCATCTCTCTAATATCAGTGTCTTGTCCAAGTCTTCTCCCATCTCTCTTCTTAACTTCACTTGCCCTCAGTCTCCCCAGCCCTGTCTCCCCTGCCCCCAAGCAGTCACCATGAGCTGGTAGCAGGCTGAGCTCCCAAGAACATGCAACAAGTACCTGTTGAGTTGAAATGAGTGAAATGGATCAGACTGGGAGGAGAAGCCCCAGGGAAGGTGGCCAACTGCTAGTTACCCCACACAAGGGCACAGTCTGCTGTCAAGGGCCTGGGCCCTAGAGTCTGAACATAAGTGAATGAGGTCCTCCGCAAGGCCATGGCCCCAACACCACTTCTGGCCAAGGCTGTGTAGAGCTGCCTATGGTTTTCCACATCAATTCTCTGCATAGGGAAAGCAGACTCCCCCCCACTACTCAGATGTCACGTTTTACCCAGGCCAAAAAGTTGCTGGCACGCAGACTCACACAAGGTACCCCAGTGCTGCCAAAGATAAAATAATAAAAATTGAAATGGAGTATTTAGAAATGTAAGTCTAAGTGGTGAAGCCCCTTAACATCTCTCCACTTCCACTATCTCTACCTGTAAAATGGGGGAAATACTAATGCCTAATTTAAAGTTTTTGTGAGGATTAAATTTAGAGATAGACAGTGAAGTGCTTGCTATAATGACTGGCACGGGAGCAATAAACATCACATGGTATGGTTTTTATTATTCATTTTGCTGTGAGGATCAGAGATGCAATGCTTAAGTCCCTGGACAATGTGTTAGATGGACTTACTCTATTAAAGTCACTGGCCCCTGGCCCTGGGTTGCCAGGAGCTAAAGTGCACTAACCCTACATCAGGTGCCTCAGTGCCTGAAGCGCACTGGGGCGAAGGGCTTCTGCATTCCTCCCGAGTTGATGCCTAGGTGCCCTGGCGCCCCGACGGCTCTGGGGATCTGGTGAGATGAGAAGGCTGGGAAGGATATGGTGACGGGAAAAGGCTGGAAAGAAGGGCCGGGGCAGAACAGAGACGTACCTGCTTTCACTGCACTCCTTCCGCTCCCTCACCCTCAGCCACTTGCGGAGGAGGAAGCGTTTTCGGCGCGGGGAGGCGCTGGGTGTGGAGCAGTTGGACCACGGGGTGTCCTCGTCGCTGGAAGGCGTGATCTCGATGGCCGGCAGCTGCAGGAACTCCTTGCCAGGAGCCAAGACGCCCTGCATGTCCCGGGCCAGCCCGGCCTCTAGGCTCTGCTCCAGCACGTTCTTCGTGCGGTGCATCTTGAAGCGCCGGCGGCGGATCGTGGGGGTCGACGAGCTGGACCGGACCGGGCTGCCTTCGGGCGCGCCCTGCGGCCCGGGCACCTGCAAGGCTGGCAGCTGCAGGTTCTCCATCAGGTTGGCCGCCGGCATGGGTCCTCGTCGCTGCAGCGCTCCCACCGGCCGCGTCCCGCTCCACGCTCGCCCGGCGCTTTCGGCCCTCTTGGGTAGGGCACCGCTCGCGACTCCAGCTGCAGGAAGATCAAGTTCCTCTACCGAGGGCCGCGAGCTCGGAGCTTAGGGGCTAGGCGCGCGGCTGCCAGAGTCTAACTTTTGCATGCGCCGGTCCTCCGCCGTCCGCGCCTGCCCGCCGGCTGGCTGCCCTCCCGGGGCTCCCGCGCGCGCCCGCTTGTTTTTCTTCCGCGGCTCTCGCTCGCCTGCTGGCGTCGATGCCTTAGCCGGCCGCGGCTGCCCGGGCCCCAGGAGGCGGCTCCGCCAACTCTCAGCGGTTTGCGTGCGGCAAATGAGGTTGCGGGGCCCGGCTTGGCGCTGCAGGGAGGCAGAGGGCAAGGGGAAGAGGCAGAGGTGGGAGTAGGAAAGAGAGAGAGGAAGCGAGGCGCTGGATAAAAATAAAGGAAGGAGGGAGAGTGGGGGTGAAGAGGGGGGTGAGAGGAGGTCACATCTGTCCAGAAAGGGCGGGCACTGGCGGTGACAGCTAGTGTAACTGTACATGGACTCCCTGGAGAGGGACTCTACCTCCGGGTGAAGGCTGCTCCAATCAGCCTAATGAAATAGGATCACGATCCAAACTTTCTCCCAACGACAGCCGGCCAGGCAGCGCTCATTAATCTCACGCCCCGATTTTCCTGGGGGAAGAGGGCGGGCCAGCAGAAGGGAGAAATCAAGGGATTCCAGTCCCTCTCCAAGGCCGCCCTTGACAAAGGGCTGAGGGAGAACTAGGAGACTACACACACTGGCTCTCTGCTCCTAAAAAAAGTGATTTCTTTGAATTATTTGGGGTGCAGGTGGGGGCACAGGAGGACGAGTAGTCGACAGAAGACCACGGGTTTCTGGAGGCTGCTTCCCGAATGAGGAGCTGTGAGGAGAGGACAGTTCTGCAGGGTAAGCTGAGACAGCAGACATGACATACCAAGGAAGGACAGACAGAGCATCTGAAGACACAGAATGCACAGGACCAGTAAGGAAAAGGGACAATTCCTGTACATCTCGAGCTACCCCAGCAATACCGTAGCCCCATCCCAATCAAGGAGTCCAATCACAGGGTGAGCACCTCTGCAGAGGCACTGCATCCAGCGAAGCTCTGAGGGGGATCAGGGGGCTGAGGGTGCTTGCTCCCTTTGCATTCTTGGGGGATGATTCAATTCTGCTTCATCCCGCAAGAGGCATGGACTGGGTCACAAAAAAGTCTAGTATGTCCCCATTCATGGGGCCTAGAAAGGTTGGGTCAGTCCTGCTGTGTCCTAAGCTGTGCAGACCTGCTCACTCCCTAGACCCAAGTACGACCTGAGAGAGTGGCTCTAGGAGTGATGCACCCTACCGAGGGCTCTGTTGAGAATGAGTCTAAACCAGCCCAGTTTTCAGAGCAGAGGCTCTGTGGCCCCATTCTCCTCCCTCCCAGCACAGTGTGTTTGCCTCTCCAGAAAGTCCTGCAAATGAGAACCCAAGTAGAGACCAGGTGGAACAGAAAAGAATACACCATTCAATCCACACTCATCTTCCCTGTTCCTGTGTAAGTCCAGTTTCTGGTTGGGAGCTAGTGCCCAGCTTCTCTGCCAGGGTGAAGGTCATGGGAACATTTCACAAGTGTCCCAAAGCTGAGGGAAGAATCACATCCCTAATGGTCACAAGAACTCAATGCAGGAGAAAATGTCCCTGCAATTCAGCAAGATGTCAAGTGTGACAGGTGGCCATGGGTCCACCGTGCCCTGTGATGACACACAGCGGGGAGTAAAGGACATCGTGACATTGCACAACCTCCCAGAGGTGGCAGGAAACAGGGGAGTACTTTTCACTTGGGAGAGAGATACTATGGCCAAAAAAGCAAAGAGAGGGCCCGCCCATAAATGACTCCCCAGAACATCAGCTTCATCTTATTTCTGAGTCTCCACATCCGGCCACTGGCTCGCTTGAGGGTAGTTTTTCATTACTCTATTTTAACTTCCGGAGGTGGCATAGAAAGAAGAAACCTCTCCCCATCAGGTGTCAGGCCTGGCAAGAAGCAGGACACTTCCTCTGGCTCCAGCTCTGGCTCCAGTTCCAGGAATGACCAGGCTGAGCTGTAACTCCAAACTTCAGGATCCAGAGCTACACCAAGGCACCACAGATTGCTCAATGCCTTGGATTTCCACCAAGGACAAGCGCTGTGCCAGGGATCTGATAACTTCCCAGTTCAAGGAACCTACCTGTTGAGGAGACTGGCATCTCAGGTGTTTAAGGAGAGAAGGGAAGCTGGGGTACTACCTTTCACTTAGAGGCCAGAAACAAACCAGACACACGGATCCACAATAGAGGGGCCAAACGACTGGAAGGGTATTTTGGGGAAAGGGAGGTTCGGGGGAAGCACCCCAGTGAAGTTCATGGCCAGCACTCTGAATTTAAATGTATGCCTCTTAAAGGAACAATGATCACCAGCTCCCCACTCCTACACACTTCAGCCACTTTGTCCATCCTCGTTAGGTGGCAGACTGAAAATCTGAAGTACTAGGAGATTTCATGGAAGCCCTGGGCACAGCAGGAGTTGAGAGTGATCATTTACCTTTTAGTTGGCCTGAGGAAAAACCCCCTCCAAACTAAGTCTGAAATGCTTTCCCGTGGCTGGGAGGCAGATACCCAGAGCACCTCAAGTCTCTAACACTGCCCTCTCTCACTTCCACCTGCAGCCCCCTGTTTGCTTCAAGCCATAACTTTTTCATCCATTAAAACCCTGTTCAAAACACATCCCCTGCCCCACTGCCCCAGCTGTTTCTGTTTGCTTTTTAATATGGCACTATCAAGTCAGATGGTACGAGGGACACCACTCTGGAAAATGACATGTCCAGCAGCTGTGAGCCACCCATACTGCTTAGACTATAAGCACCTTAAGGGAAGAACCAAGTTTCTCCTTTTGATTCTCTCCAGTGTCCTGTATGTTTGGTATAGTAAACTTCACTTCACACTTTTGTAAATGGCTTTCCTATATAACATTTTATCTTCCCAGCAACCTAGGAGTAAGGTAGAACTTTATCCAAGGATATAGGTAAATAACAACAACAATACTCAAAGACAAAGCCAGAACTTGAACCCGGGTCTTCCGAAGCCCATTAGATGTCCCTCAAAATCCCAACAAAAGTGTGAGCTCTGAAAAACAGGTCCCAGGTAGCACCAGCATTTTCACAGCCCCAATTTTATCAGATAGATCACGAAATAACATGTCAGTTATTTTATTGTTAAAATGGAAAGGCAAAGTTTTAAAAAACTGTTTCTGCAAGTATCTGGTGTCCATGACGCGTTTCAGAATCCCAGCCACTGCATTCTTCTGCAAGCCTCTCTCCCAACCCCACCTCTCTCCCACATTTGGCTCTCAGCCCTCTCAGCCAACTCCACGGTTCTCTGGGAAACTGACCTCACCTCTGGCCTCCCAGGCAGGTGGTGGCCAGCCAACCTGGCCTCCCCTTCCCCAGCCATTGTCAGGCCTCCGACTTTAAGTGCAAGGAGCTCGTGTTACCAAGCAGCTGTTGTTTGTTCTCAGTTGTTCAGGCTCCTTTTCTACAGACACAAGACACCTAACACCTGTCTATTACTTCTGGAGACCCACAAACCGCAGAGGCCATTGTTCAGCTGAAGCTTCCAGAAGGAAATATAAGTGAGAAACAGCTGCTGTGATGCTTGCCCTCTCCTGGGAGCACACCCAAGCGGGAGCGGTAAAGGGCAGGCCCCCACCTCCACCCCACCTGCCAGGGGATGCAAGGGCAGGCATTTCCTAAAAGCACAGACGAGAGTATCCCCTCCCATACCGGTGCTGAATTCAGAATGGCCAAGCCGAGGTCTGGCTCAGGGGCAAGGGAAAGACGCCAGCAGCGGGCAGATGGGCAGTGGGACTTGGCACTATTGGGGACCCAGGAGACACTGACAGAAATGTGAGAGATACCATGAGAGCAGTATTATGAGCTATCTTCAACTACAAAAGGAAGGGTGTTCAGATTTTACTCCCTAGCTCTCCTGCTGCTGCTGAGCAAGAAAAAGTGAGTTGGTGTGGAGTTCAGTGTGGGAGATTCAGTTTAGATAAGAAACATTTACTGACAGTAAGGCCAGCTAAGGACTGGAGTGTGTGACCAAGAATGGTTAGAGAGTGACTTTCTCTGCACACCTTTACGGGTAACTAGAGCCTAGTTAGAGGCAGTGACAGATTTCTCTCTTAAAGGCCAGTCCCCACCCTTTCATCATGGGTCTGTGAGGCCCAGATTTTCTCTTAAAAAAAGAAGGGCAATGCATTTATACCTAAAACAAAGTTCATTTGAACTGACATATTCCTGGCCCCAGGCATTTTGGTTATTGGATACTAATCACCTCAATGGATCCCCCAAGCAGCTTTGATATCTTGCATACCAAGAGAGAAATCTAGGGATCAGCCAGTAGGGTGATGGGGCAAGGGATTGGGCATGGGGTGGAGAGAACGCACTGGAGAGGGGAAGCTTCCCCCACCCCATGGTGTCTCATTTTGGTCACTCTTACAGATCCCTCCCTCACTTCTCCCATGGAGAAGCTGGCTGCTGAAGACATCAGAGGAAAATATTCTGAGTCTGTGTGGCTAGAGAAGGACGGAGAGTGCTGGCCAACACAATCTGCATAAAACACATTTGACTGGCCACCACACCCAGCCTCTCTTTCTGAGGATGAGGGAGAAAATGCTGCAGCCCTTGTACGGAATCTCTGT
This sequence comes from Phyllostomus discolor, assembly GCF_004126475.2. Lineage (NCBI taxonomy): Eukaryota > Metazoa > Chordata > Mammalia > Chiroptera > Phyllostomidae > Phyllostomus > Phyllostomus discolor. The sequence continues at coordinate 72,195,158 of NC_040915.2, read as the reverse complement.
CCCTGAGGACAGAGGGCCGCTGAAGGCTCTCAGCCTTGGGAACGCACGAGGTTGGCCTTTGGCAGGGGCCAGGGTGAGCAGTAACGTCACTGCAGGAGAACTGTCACCAGATAAGCCTCCCTGGTTTAATTGCTCATGCAAAGGCTAACAAGAATGCACAACATTTGGCTGCCCCTGCTCCTGACACCAGGATACCAAGGCACAGATCAACATCATCCCTTGTCCTCCCAATCTTACAAGGACAGTCTTTGTGCAAATCGGGGTGGGAACAGACTTCCTGAGGCTGCTCCATTTGGCTCCTTGCCACCCATCCCTAGGAAGGCAGGTGGCATGCTTTTGCTGCTGTCCTCGGAAGATCCCCCGAATACTATCTGTACTACCCAGTAGTCATTAAGTACACAGACCCAAAGGTATGCTGTCTGAATTTTAGACCCCTTTCCTCTACTTACTAGCTGTTTGATTTGGGGATAAATTATTTAACTTGTCTGTATCTCAGTTTCTCACCTGTACAGTCTCCCTCCCAGGGTTGCTGTCACTATGAGAACAATGCTTAGCACATAGGAAGTGCTCTGTAAATGTTAGTCCTCATTACATCCAATTAAGTCTCCTTTACAATACCCTTGTTAGGAAGGGTATTGTATATCAACAATATTCATGTTGATATTCATTTCAGTGTAATACTATAAGGAATTGTTAAGCTAGAGCATTGTGTGAGCTTCCTTACTGAGTGCTGGTGGTATAGTAAGGTGAATAAGAGAAAGCGTGTGACCCTGGCCTGGTAGCTCAGTTGGTTAGAGAATTGTCCCCATACACCAAGGTTGCAGGTTTGATCCCCGGTCAGGGCACATACAAGAATCAACCAATGAATGCATGAATGCATAAATAAGTAGAACAACAAGGCAATGTTTCTCTCTCTCTCCCTCTTTCCCCATTCCTCTCTCTCTCTCTCTCTAAAATCAATAAACAAAAATTTTTAAAAGGAACAGTGTGTGCACCGGAGCATACAGTCTAGCAAGGCAGAGTTAATTAAATGCAAAATATAAATGCAAACAAAACGTAAGTGGAAATATAGATACATTTTAACTACAGGGAAAGTTCAACCTAGGCAGACTATATGGAGGAATTGGCATTTAAGACTTAAAGTATGAACCAAAGGGTCGCCAGTTCGATTCGAAGTCAGGACACATGTCTGGGTGGCAGGCCAGGTCCCTGGTAGGGGTTGTGCCGAGGCAACCACACATTGATGTTTCTCTCCCTCTCTTTCTCTTCCCCTGTCTCTAAAAATGAATAAATAAAATCTTTAAAAAAGACTTAAAGTATAAATTTCAGTTGAAAAGAAGAATAAAGAATGCTGGAATAAAGGAACAATTTGAGTAAAGGCACTGGGGATCACAGACTCGTGGATTTTTGAAAAGAGGGAGAGAAGTCAGGGCACATGAAGGATGCCAGAGGAGACAAGGCTGAACCACCAGGGGAGTCAGTGTGCAGTGAGTGTTAAAAGTTTAGAGTTTATTCGTTAGACAATGGGATGCTATCCATGTTTTTTTTGGGGGGGGGTCAGTGACATAATCAACCTATATATGAAGAACATCAATTCTGGTGACAGTGTGAAATGTGTATGGGAGAAGCAAAAGAGAGAGGACATACAGAGGCCAATTCAGAGACTAGTATCCAATCAGTCCATGTTTTTGGAATAGCAACTTTATACATAGCAAACTATTCAGTTTAGAGAACAGAAAATCTGAAACTGGGCAGGAGAAAAATGCAGAATGAGACAGGTGGGCAAGGCAAAGAAAAGCCTGTAAAGACTTATTCACAGAAGTGAATTGGAAGAAAACCAAGAACAAGTGATGATCCAGACGTCACGGGAGGAAAGGAGGCAGCATTTACTGAATGACGACTGCCTGCCAGGCCCTGGGCTCTGTGCTCCACGCTCAGAATCCCACTTGAGTCTCAGCCACCCAAAACAGACATTGAAAGCACCATTTGAGGAGGGTGACAGATTTTAATAGGTGACTTGCCCAGTTCGTGCAGGTAGTAAGAGGCAGATGAGCACAAATTTAAACTAGAGTCTTTAAAACTTTAAAATGCATGCTTTTCAATTACATCACATTTCAAAAAGATAAAAAATGCCAAATGCTGTAATAAAGTCAGGGGGAAGGCTGCTATCATTCTGTTAGATTTTGTCATTAGGTCACTGGCGATGTCTAAGAGAGCAATTCCAGGGGAGGGATGCGGCTGCTGTGTGTTGAAGAGTAAGTAGGGAATGAATAAGTGCAGGCTGCACAAATTGCACTGCTCTCTCCAGAAATCAGGCAGTGAAAGGAAGGAGGGACGTCTATTTCCTACCAAACAGTCTGTGTTAAACACTCTTCTAGGATCTGGAGTGAGAGTGTAAAAAGCAATGTGTGTGTGTGTGTGTGTGTGTGTGTGTGTGTCTTTTATCGTTGGTAGATGTATGTTTCAAAGGAACAAAATGTGATGGTGTGATTATGCCATTTAAAACGAAATTCTGCCTGTACCTACTAAGAAAATTGAAGCTTGATAGTACCTGGTAATCTAGCAAATCAATCAAAAAGTAATTAATATGTCCAAACTCTAAACACGCCATAATACTGGGTACTGTAAAGGGAGTCTGAAAGTTTCTGTGAAACTACTCATGTATTCCAAAAAGTAATTCTCAAATGCTCACCAAAGATGACCCTAGCCTCAGTTGCTTCAAATCTGGTGGGAGGGGGAAGCAGAAAACCCATTCAAGAGCTGCAGTTTGATAAGAAAACCCACTGCAATAGACACCTGTGCCAAATGCAGTGTGAGCCCAGAGGAGAGACATCTTGATCCAGAGAGAACTTCAGGGAGGAGGCAGCCCCTATCCAAGGCTGCCCATGTAGACCGCGGGGCAGTGTTTCCAGGCGGAGGGACTGTTGCACATAGAGATCAGGTTGTTCTGCAGGAGTGTGAGGAAAACATTCCAAGGACTCGCATGGAGACCATGTTGGGGCAAGATGGTTTCTTCGTGTGGAAGGCTGCCTGTGTGCCCTCTGTCCCACCATGGAGAGAGTCCAACTGTGTCCTCAGCAAAGCCCTTTTGCTTCATATTAAAGCTTAGTCCATTGGAGTCCACGCAGTCTGCTGTGGGCCCCAGCAGCTGCCAGCCTCACACGGTCCTGTGCTCCCAGGTGAGAGAGAATGCAGAGACGCAATGGGTGAGTGTGGGTCACGGAGAGAGAGGGCTTCTTTGCTCCCCTGGGATTATATTAGTTTGGGTTTGGGATGGACCAGGTACCTTTTCAAAATAGCCGATCGTCTTCCCAAGTTTTTGCAGCCTTTGATAGGTCCACCCCATAGTTAAGCTGACAGGCCTGGATGGTCAAGCACCTCCCTCTATGCCCCCCTCCCTAACAATCCACTACCAGAGCAGGGAAGAAAGAATGTTAATCCTCTTGGCAGAGAAATGCTATGATCCCCTGGGGAGTGAGGCTATAGCTTCCTGGTGAAGCAAGCAGGCTCATGCTCCCCAGTTTCTTAAACTCCGTGTCTAATTCCCTTTGCTCTTTTTACTATTAACAACTAGTTAACTACCTACAGTAACAGGACCACATGTGCAAAGGCACTGATGTGTCAGAGAGGGCATGGTGCATTCTTGGAATTACAAAAAGAACAGTTGACTGGACCAGAATGTTCAGCTGGATGAGAGATGAGAGCAAGAGATAATATCTACCATCAATCTTCTTTTGTTCAGTTGTTCAACATTTTTTTTGAGCAGGGTATGTTCTAGGTGCTGGGACACAGGGGTACCAAAGACAAGTCTCTGTCCTGGAGGAGTTTATATCCTGGTTATTACAAAATCTCAGAACCACGAGACAGAGATTTCCAAGACCTGGTCTGATCACTTTATCTCCACTATTCATTCTGTTTTTGAAATTAGAAAACGTAGACATGGGGACTTTTTTATTTTAACAGATATTTACTAAAATCACATATCAAAAAGTCAAGGCTTCCCAGATGATACAGGGCTTTGACTGCAAGGACCAAGGCTCAAAGAGTGGACAGCTTAACTCATTCAAAAAGAGTGACTCCACAGCTCTAGGAAATGATTCCTTTCAAGTGCCGAAACCACCACCTGAGCTTTTATTTCTGAGCAGAATGCACCTCCCCTAAAGCATAAGAATAGCCCCCTTTTGCAGGCAAGCAAACCAAGACCCACAGAGGCTGAGCTGCTTTGAGCAGCATGCTCCTAATTGCTTCTGGGATTGAGCAGAACAGTGGTAACTTTCTACCTGGAGATATAATGCTGACACTGTAAAAACTGCCCAGCTAGTTCTGATGCAGTAAAACAGCTATTTGCCAGGCACTAGGGAATATTAATTTTTACACACAATTCAAACAAAAAATGGGAACTGTTGGTTATGACACAGAAAGAAGCTGAAGAAGGCTGGACTCAGTGGAGGATTTTCAGTAGCAGCCCCTGTAATCCAGCTCTGGACAACCATTCCCGCTGCACCAGAGTTGTTCATCTTTCTGCAAGGAATGCATCTGGAGGCAATAACTGTAAATAATTTGTTCCTGTAAAATTCTGCATTGGGTGTGAGCTCTTACATCCATGCAAGTCTGACTGTCAGATATTCCCGTTTTTCAAGGGCAGTCCCTCTGCCTCCACCCTGGCTGTGCTCTGAGCTGTCCTGATTCACAAGGGCCATGCTTGCACCACCCACCCCTCTTCTGGATGATTGATCTCACAGTTGGCCTCAACCCAGTGACTTCAAGGCATTTTAATATCCTGGAATTGGGGTTTAGGGATTGGTCATGCTGTGTGAACCCTAAAGTCTCCATTGTAGCTCTGAGTCTATGAACTGGAAAAGTTTAAGCAATTTGCTTGGAGAGTTTCTGGCCAAGATGGAGGAGGTATAGGTAGATACACTTTGCTGCCTCACACAACCAGAAGAAGCATCACAACCAATTGAGAAAACAAAACAAAACAAAACAACCAGAAGGGCCAGAAAATTGAACTGTATGGAAGTCTGACAACCAAGGAGTTAAAGAAACATTCACCCATACTGATAGGGAGGGTGGAGATGGAAAGCCGAGCGATGGCAGACCAGGGTGCATGAGGCAGCAATTGGCACACTGGTCATCCCACACTTTGTGCAGATGAGCCAGAAGGAACAACTGGGGAGTGAGACAAACCACAGAATCCAGGGTTCCAGCGAGGGAAACTAAAGCCTCAAAACTTCTGACTGTAAAAATCTGTGAGTGATGCGGCAGTGGGAGAAACTCCCAGACCCATAGGAGAGTCTGTTTGTGAGGCCCACAGGGTCCTAGAATGTACACAAGTCTACCCACCTAGGAATCAGCACCTGAAAAGGCACAGTCTGATTGTGGGGAGCAAGGGAAGTGAATGGATGTGGGATGAGAGCCGAGCAAGTGGTATTGTTCCCTCTCTGACTCCTCCCCAACAGATAGCACCACAATACAGAAAAGAGGGTTGCCCCACCCTGGCAAATACCTAAGGCTCTGCCCCTTGCAACATAATAGGTATGCTGAGACAAAGAAATATGGCCCAAATAAAAGAACAGATCAAAATTCCAGAAAAAGAACTAAGTGATGAGGACATAGCCAACCTATCTGATGCAGAGTTCAAAACACTAGTAATCAGGATGCTCACAGAAACAGTTGAGTATGGTTGCAAAATAGAAGAACTGAAGGCTATGCAAAGTGAAATAAAGAAAAATATACAGGGAACCAACAGGTGAAGGGAAGGAAGCCAGGATTCAAATCAAAGATTTGGAACAGAAGGAAAAAAATAAACATTTAACCAGAACAGAATGAAGAAACAGGAATTCAAAAAAATGAGGAGAAGCTTAGGAAACTGGGACAGCTTTAAATGTTCCATTATCTGTATCATAGGTATGCTAGAAGAAGAAGAGGAAGAGCAAGAAATTGAAAACTTATTTGAAAAAATAATGAAGGAAAACTTCCCCAGTCTGGTGAAGGTACTAGAAATGCAAGTCCAGGAAGCTCAGAGAGTCCCAAAGAAGTTGGATCTGAAAAGGAACACAGCAAGACACATCATAATTACACTACCCAAGATCAAAGATAAGGAGAGAATCTTAACATCAGCAAGAGGAAAGGAGAGTTACCTACAAAGGAGTTCTCATAAGACTATCAGCTGATTTCATAAAAGAAACCTTGCAGGCAAGAAGGAACTGGAAAGAAGTATTCCAAGTCATGAAAGGCAAGGACCTACATCCAAGATTACTCTATCCAGCAAAGCTATCATTTAGAATGGAAGGGCAGATAAAGTGTTCCCCAGATAAGGTCAAGTTAAAGGAGTTCATCATCACCAAGCCATTACTATATGATATATTAAAAGGACTTATTTAAGAAAAAGAAGATCACAACTACGAACAGTAAAATGACAACAAACTCACAACTATCAACAACTGAGCCTAAAAACAAAAACAAACTAAATAAACAACTAGAACAGAATCACAGAAATGGAGGTTATATGAGGATTATCAGTGGAGAGGGGGTGGGGGGAGAATGGGGAAAAGGTACAGGGATTAAGAAGCATAATTGGTAAGTATAAAATAGATGGGGGAAGTTAAGAGTAGTGTAGGAAATGGAGAAGCCAAAGAACTTATATGTACGACCCATGGACATGAACTAAGTGGGGTAGGAAATGCTGGTGGAGGGGGCGGTGCAGGGCAAGGGGAATAAAAGGGAGAAAAAAATGGGACAACGGTAATAGCATAATCAATAAAATATACTTTATTTTTAAAGACTGTATTTTTTTATTTTGAGAGAGAGGGGAAGGGAGGGAAAAAGAGAGGGAGAGAAACATTAATGTGTGGTTGCTTCTTGCATGTGTCCCGCCCACTGGGAACCTGGCCCACAACTCAGGCATGTGCTCTGACTGGGAATCGAACCAGCAACCCTTTGGTTTGCATGCTGGCACTCAATCCATTGAGCTGCATCAGCCAGGGCCAATAAAACGTACTTTAAAAAAAAAAGCAATTGGCTTTAAGGAAACCTGGTGTATGAAAATGCAGATTTTTTAAATGTATGAGTTGGAATGATCATATAATACAAATCATTCATTTTACAAAAGGAATTTATTAAAATAGATTGTTCCTTTGCCTGTATGAACATTTTTATTCAATTAACCTCAATAAGTCACACTCTGAGGAAGACCCTTATTGAATAACTTTGAGCACCCAAATAAACATGAAATATCACTAAACATTAAGTATTTTTAGGAAAAAGAAAGCACTTCATTTCCCTCACCTTCAACTGCCCAGTGATATAAGCTGGTGCTTTTGGAAGACTGAGAGTTGGAAAATTTTATGAGCAATAGTCCTTCCTTAGCTGACAGAACCAGAGTTCTGAAAGAAACCTCAGAGTAAAACGCCCATCCTTCCCCTGCCCTGTCCCACCGGTTGTTCACAGGTGAGGAACAGGGGCACCAGCAGGGGAAATCTTGGACCAAGGTTGTAAGGCTGGAGCTCAAACTGCTTTCTGTAAACCACAGTCTTTTGGTCAAATTCTCCCCAGTGCTGCTTTGGAAGTAGTATTTTTGTTATCCGGCTGCTTCTGGTTGGGGACCTTCGGTGTGGGGCCAACTGGTTCTTGATTCGCCAGGAAAGATTTCAAGGACAAATGGGAGTGAGAATAAAGCAAGTTTTATTCAAATAGAGAAAGAAAAAAGAAGCCAGGCCCGGCGCCGCTGAGGAAGAAGCGAACAGGACTGTGGACCCAGCCCTCTCCCATGGTTAATTAGCTCTTGGGATTGTGTGTTTCCCGGGGCCCAGGAGTTGTCCCTCAGGTTTGTGGCACCAAATTCTGACTCCGCCTTCCGGGGGGAGGGACTCTTGTTGTTGTGACTTCCAAGACCACCGACCAACAATACCACCGACTACCACCAACAATACCACCGACCACCGCAGGGGTATCAGGCCCTGAACCGTATTTCCCTCTGATGGTGCTGGGAGGTGAGGAGGGATGGGGAAGGGGGTAGGGGAGACTCAAGTGAGAGGCACCTGTTCCTGCTTCCTCATTCCACTCCTCGGATTTTTCCCTTTTTTCTAGCCTGCCTCATTTCCACCACAAAGAATAATTTAAGAACAAATGGCACCAAGGAGTCCAAACACGCATTCTGTTCCCCCCAACACATTCTTTACACATTTAATTCCCTCATAAGCCCATCCAGAGCAAGAAGTTACATGAAACACAGATACCTCACTAGAAAGCTTCCCAACCTGTCAACTTGTAGGTTTGCACAAAAGCTACAACAGAATGGTTATTTGCTTTTGGAAAAGACTTTGCTTTACACACATAGAATTCCTTTATGTGGGGATTTCCCTAGTGCATTTTAAGTGTTATTTGATTTATACACAACTTTCAATATCACTGCTTAATAAAGTATACCTGTCAACAATCAGCTTCCCTGCTCTCAGCCTTTCCCTTCAAAGCTAACAGAGAATGATGAGGACTTGAACCAAACGCAAAAATCTGCTTCCATCAGGCATAGGTTAGAAATGTTCCATTGTCCTAAAAATTGTCAGTGTCAACCTAAGATTTCTTTAGCCACGCACTGCATTTTCTCATTTAAGCCTCACAAAAATCTTATGAGGTAAGGGTTTTTTCCCATTGCAGAGATGAGGAAACAGGCCCAGATTGATTACGAACTTTAGGCATCAAGATGCGATTCAAACCTAGGTATTCTGAATCCCAAGCCAGTGTTTTCTCCACTTCACTGTATTACTCTATTTCAACTTCCTGTAAAACATAATTTTTTAGTCACATTCAAACTGGTTCTCTCTGCCACTTTTTGTGAAGAATTTTATTTGATTTGCTATTTGATAAATAAGTTAATATTTGGAATTACAATTCTGCAAACTGATGTACCGTGTTTCCCTGTTCAATTCAATCTGTTTTTGACTTTCTTAGGAGTTTCTACTGAATTCTAAATACTATTTGAAACAGAAATGTCATCTCAATTATTTAGCAGAACTCGCTTGCCAGAAATACTTGCTAGAAATACTTTTTATGGCACCATCTAAGCGGTTTCTCATTTGCAACAAATAATGTCAGTGTAGTCCTAATTCCTAGTTCCGCCCACGTGACTCTATGCCCCTTACCTGTTATGAAGTCAGCCTGTATAGGTCGGAGGGAGTCAGTGGGGCTCTGCAAGGGCTGGTGCCTGCTGGAAGCTCCTGTTGTTCAGGATTGTCCACGCAGTGCTCCCAGCAGGCCCTGCCAGCGCACAAAGGGCAACCTCGGCCTCTTAGGAGGGGGGCAGCTCAGGCGATGCTGAGTTGGTTTGCTTGAAATACTAGCTCAGCAATCACTAAAATACCTTTAAAGGTGGCTTCTTCATGGCCATCAGGTTCTACTTTAGCTTCCAAGGTAGCTCTAACTTGCATCCAGGATGTTGCAAGGCAATGGCTTAAATCTTGCTGGACAGAGCAAAGTCTCTGTTCTTGAAGGCATGCTCACATGATCTCACTCAGTACAATTTCACTCTTGAATCTCTGGACCTTGGAGCCAGGACATTAGGTGCCACCCCCCACTACAATAAAATCTCCCCAGCTTCACTCAAAGTCCAACCAGTTGGCACACATCGGTGCAATGTCCTTCAGGCAGGGCCCTCGAGGACATGGAAAGTCCAGGTTACCTCCCTGCCTCTTTCTCCCTCTCCTTCTTGCTCTCTCCTCTCTCTCTCTCTCTCTCTCTCTCTCTCTCTCTCTCACACACACACACACACACACACACACACACACACACAGTATTCTTAGAGATATCCTCTTCCTTCAGCGACCAGACAGTTAACCCAGAACAAACGGAGAGCCCCCATCAACAGAGACTGAACCTTTTGGGCACGTTCACACATCCATACTGAGAACAAACAACTTCGCAGGGCACCTCCAGGTCTAAAGTCCTGCAGTACTCTCGGGGTTCCGAGGTTCTGCAACAAGTGCACACACACCCTTGCTTTCCTCCTTGTCCTTTCATGACTGGCCTTCCTTTCTTCCTTTGAGAATGTCCACCCTGTTCACTGCAATCAATCCTCAGTGATATAAAAATGTTTTGGAGGGAGCAATTGAGACCCCCTACATATGTTGTTAGTTTGGCTCACATGAACCCTTACAAAAATTCAAAAATAATCACAGTAAGAAAAATTGGCTAATCAGATTGCACCAAAATTAAGGATTTCTGTTCAATAAGTAAGATTAAAAAAAAAAGTCTTAGAGCAGTTTGCCCACACTGCTTTCCAACATTTCATTTCCTATCTTGTGTCATAATTACTGAGTGAGTTTCTACCTCCTCTCAGACTACACATGCCATTGAAGCAAGACTTATGTCCCAGTTATCTTTGCCATCCTGTGTCCAAGGTCACTGCCCAAATGTCTGGGCCCACGGGTGTGAGCCCAGTAAAGAGCAGTGCACAAGGACACGGTGGGTGGTGGAACGGTGCATGGGAGGACAGGTCAGGAGGTTTGAAGGGGCAGGTGGTGCAACTCCTTCCCGCTGTAAACTCTCTGGAGGCATGGCGTGCCCTTCTATGCACCATCATCTGCCTGGCCCTGGGTGTTCTCGGGGCAGCTGTGACTGTGGTCCTGCTCTCCCCGGGGTTATCCTGTCACATCAGTCTTCAACCTGGCAGAGGGCCCCTGAGAAACACCGGGGACTGGAATGCTCTTAGCCCAGGGTGTACATTCCCAAGTAACCGAGAGCTCAGGTTTCTTAGGTACGGGTGTTTGGACTGTGGCTCTTTGGGGAGCAATTAAAGGAAGGAATAAGAATGCACTTGGAAACAGCTGCTTACTTATCAACCCTTAAGAAAGCAAGAGTTTAACTAGCCTCTATCTCATATCGGTGAGGGCCTCTGCTTAACCATTCCTGAAAAAAGGGATTTCATTCTATCCTCTTTCAAAGACCTCCAGATAAGCAAGTTCCCAACAGGCCTAGTGCTCCCTGCACTCCAGAAAAGAGCTATTCCCTCCCACAGTCTCCCGCCCGCGCCCGCGGGTGCCTGCCAGCCCTGATTATAAGGCCAACGTAAAGCCACAATTTAATTCCCCCTAAATGTCTGTTCATTCCATTTCAGTTTCAGAGTAGAAAAACACCTTAGAGGAAGCCAACCTTGCATCTTTTAGATAAAAAACTAGGCACAAGATGTGTCTGCTCTGTGGCTACCTTTGTTAGCCTGTTTTCTGTGCTAAAAGAGGAAGTTAAATCATTAATTGCGGAAGAGCTGAGTCCAGAAACACATGGTCACATGCTTTTTAAAAAATAAACTGTATTTTAAGAACAGTTGTATCACTACATTGTAGACCTGAAACTAACATAAGATTGTATGTTCAACTAATAAAAAATAAATTTAAAAGAACAGTCTTAGATTTACAGAGGTCACTACCCACTTGTAAATGCTAAACTACTTCATCCCTCCTGTTACTGTTTTACTAACTTGTCCACTCAGGGATACGGCACAGAGGCAGAGTAACTTGTTTTCCATTTTATTGGCACTAAGTACCTTATATGGGTGTTTGGCCCAAGTTCAAGAACAGTTTGCTTGTTTTCTGAGGGGAAATGTTACAAAGAGCAACTTTTGTACGCAGGTTCTATGCTGAAGATAGGAAGAAAATTTTGTTTGAATTAGAGGAATGTCTAAATATAATCAGAATAACACTAACATTTCCTGTATACTTACTGTGAATCGGGCATGATCTCAATTAATCTTCAAATCAATCTAATGAGTTAGTTGTTATCCCCATTTTCAAGTGACAAAAATGAGGCTTGGAAAGATCACCTGAAGTCTTAGCTGTCAGCGGCTGCGCTGTGGTTTAAACTGAGCAGTGGGCAGCCAGGGGTCATGTTCTCCTGCGGTTAGCTTGGTCCCCTCTGCTCTGGAGTGATCTTGATCTTTAATGTTTGTCCTGATTTGATAACTCATTCATACACCCATGCTACACAATTATTGCACGTGCCTTGTACAAAATATCATGTGAATTCTTAACATTTGTCACATGACCTGTTTGTGATCAGTGTAAATGAGGTGTGGGCAGACACATTGCTGGGCAAATGGATTCCTGTCATAGCTTGGCAAACATATTTGCATATCCTTGACATTCACACTTTCTAATTATATTAAGCATATCATATTCATTTATTTCCTTAAGGGAAACAGTATGACTATCAATTAAAGTTCTGGAATTGAACTGTCTGGGTTTAAATTTTGGATTTACTATGTATTAACAAGTCAATTAATCTCTCAGTAGCTCAGTTAACCCATATGAAAAATCGGATTGATAAACACAGTGCCCCTCACATGGGCTTGTGAGAAATAACAAGGTAACACACATAAAGCATTCAGCATGGCCCCTCACATGTAGTAAGTGCGAGGAAAAGCCCATGGCTGTATTATTATGTCTGCAGTTGTGTGTATGGCATCGTGTATCCATCGCTAATGTAATAAAGGACATTGGGTATCAAGGCATGTCTATACAGACACATCACACACTCAGAGCACTACAAAAGCCCACTCACACGCTGCCACACAGGCTGTATGTGTGAATTCCATTGATCATTTTAATAGCTTTCCACTTGCAAAAAAAAAAGAATGGGTAAACACTGAGGTCAACTTAATAACTTAAAATACAGGTTTATTTATTTTAAGGTCTGTGGAGAAGAGGGGCGTGGAAAATGGTAACAATTGGTACAAGTATGATGGTTATTATTGTTGTTATTGTTACCAGTACGAATAGAACTCTGGGCTTTCAGCATCTCTGACTTCTGCAGGAAGCAACAGGAGAATGCATCCTTGCTTCCTGACAATGGCAGTGGTTTTGCCACTCAGTTATCATCTCCATCACACTCCATGGAAGTTAAAGATGGGATCTGGGTCTTCTATGGAAATGGGCTGTCTTTCTAACTCATTCATTACAGGAGAAGCAACTGGTAATGTGAACACAACGTGCTGCAGCTCAGGCCTTGGGAATGCCCAAAGCCCAACAGCCCTAATCCACTTTGAGACTAAGTGCATTCAGAATGTGAGGTTTTATATTAAGCTATATATTGTAGTAAAATCAGCTGCAGGGGAAAATCCTCTCTGAACCAGAGATAAACCATTTTCATTTATTTCTAAAGCTTACAAGAGCCTGGTGCAAGAGGGAAAAAACCTCAATAATAACACACCAATTTAACCCTTGGCTGAGCTACAGCAATGGCAGCCATGTGTGCATGTGTAGAACCCTCATGGGCATCATGGGGCCAGAAAGTGAGCTTATTCTAATAGGAAACACTAAGAGCAAGCCTCAAAGTCACAGTTTGGTCACTGAAGCATAATGGGAAAAGTTAGTAATTAAAGGAACCTCACCCACTGAGCATGTTCTGCAGCCCTTCAGAGAGAAACCAGTAAAGGGAAACCCTGTGTTTTCTCTCTGATCCCTTTTTCCATGTACTTAATGAAACATTAAATTTATCCCTGAATGTCAAAAGAAGAGAGTGGAATGTGTAAATGGTCGCTGAGTTCTGTGGAAGTTTCCAGTGACCTCTCTCCTATAATCACATTTCCTAATGTTTATTGGTCACTTCTCCACCCCAGACAGGTCACCCCAGCACTGGCATTAATGCAGCGAGACAAACAGGAAGATGGAGTGCCTGGTCTCTCACTGGCACAGACTAATGCCTTGCCACATTTCCCAGAGCGATAAAGGGGATGAAATGGGGGTGATATTACATTTTTAAAAAGGAAGTGTAATTTCTCTTCATTGCTGGTTTGGAGAGCTGGAAAATGCAAGTACTTCACCTTTGAGTAGGGGAGACAACCCAGAACTAGGTGAGCTCAGGGCAGACTGTAATATAATTGGTGCTCCATTTTAGGCAGGTAATATTCAAGTTCAAGATGATTCAGTCTAAAAGCAGTACTTATCAGGGAATAAAAAGAGAAGATGTGGGTCTCTGAGCTTCTTAGCTTAAAAAGTGAAGTCAGGCCCTGACCAGGTAGTTCAGTTGGTTAACGGTGTTTTCCCAACATGCCAAGGTTGCAAGTTTGATCCCCCCAGTCTGAGCACATGCAAGAATCAACAAATGAATGTATCAATAAGTAGAACAACAAATCAATGTCTCTCTCTCTAAAAATCAATTTAAAAAAGTGAAGTTGGACAAAATTACGGGGAAAATAGTATACTCAAGGAGTGGGCCTTTATATAATAGGACAAGGTTTTTGGAAAGCAACATGGAAGAATGTAGTTAGAGCCATAAGCTAGTAATACTTTTTGACCTTACAGTCCTGCTCCTAAGAGATTTGTGGTTTGGAAGAACAGGAGTTGGGAAGTTCAGCAAATCTGAGAGCAAACCCTTGCTCTCTACTCACCTGCCATGTGACTTAGCAGAGGCGCTTCCTCCCCAGGCTTCAGTTTGCTCCTGTGCAAAAGGGGGGGAATAATGAACCCTTCGTGGGCTGGGAGTGTTCAGTGATGCAGTACAAGTGAAGTGCCTGGCACGCCACATAATCAACAAATGGCTTTTGACTTTTTAAACAGTGATAACAATTATTTATTACACAAGAGAGGATGTTTATTGAACAGTAAAAAGTTGGTAACAACTAAAATATCAAACAACAGACTGACTAAGGAAATCATGGTATTTCCACTCAAAGGAAAAATGCAACTATTTAAAAATGTAAACTTACATCTACTATATATTTAAAACATTTATGGTTATATTTGTTTCCCTTTGTAAACAAACATTTGCTGGAAGTGGAAAGGTGTTGTGCACACACACTAAAATTACAACATTGTGTGTGTGTGTGTGTGTGTGTGTGTGTAGTTTTCTTTGTTATAGTAAATGGTGTTGAGGAGCAATATTTTGCTATTTTGCCACCCCAATATGTATCTTTGGCGTAAGGATTATTTCAGGCTGATTATTTTTAGGAAACAAAAGACTGAGGAAGAAACTTTGACCTTCCCTCTAACTTCCTAAAAGAATTTGGTTAGGGTACCTGTTCCAAGAAGGGACCTGTCACCACAGATAACAGTAGTATAGTGTGACTCAGGTGTCATAGACAAGGAGGAAACTAACAAGGGCCTATTTGAGCAAGTCCTCTCTGTGCCCATTGTACACTTTTTTTACACCAAACATTTGTTTTTCTATATCAATGTGCATTGCCTTTCCTCCTTTTGAAGTCCCGGACTCCTACCTCTCATTAGTTCAGAAGGGTATTTAAGCCCCAATCTCCTGCCCTGCTGTGGGCCCCCATATTCTTGTGAAACCCCTGTATGTATGAAATTAAATTTTATTTTCTCCAGTTAATCTGTCTCATGTCAATTCAATTATTAAACCAGCCAAAAGAACCTAGGAGAGTAGAGTGGAAATTTTTCTTCCCTGACAGTGGTATCATTATAGATTTCACTTGCTCATTTGTTTTAAGATGATGAAATATGTTTAATCTAAGAAATGTTTAATTGAATTTAATCCTTAATTTAAAATGAAAAAAATTTGGAATGTTCCAAGGTATTTCTTCATCTCCAAGGGGATATAACTTAAGCCAGCAACACCAGGCCTGCACTTGCCACATCGAGCCTAAAGAGTAGCATATCAGTTCCAGAGCTAACATTATGATTTCCAGAGATCTACCTACAGAACTGCTTAAAAAAAAACCATTACCTTTTGTTTATTTAATTATTAGAGATCCATTGCAGACATTTGTTATACCTGCTATATTCTAGCTTCTGTGCTAGGTAATGAATCTGCATTTCGGTCTCGATGAGCACAGGTCCTGCTAAAGAAGATAAGCTATTCAAACATTTAAACACAAGGCAGTGGGAAGTGCCATAAAAGTAACCAAAGTAATCTAGGGTCTGCATCCATTATCTCAATAAACCATAGGTAAGCAGGAAGATGGAGATGTGTTTTATTTATTTTTTATCTTTTTAAAAGATTTCATTTATTTATTTTTAGAGAGGGGAGGGAGAAAGAGAGAAAGAGAAACATCAATGTGCGGTTGCTGGGGGCTGTGGCCTGCAACCCAGGCATGAGCCCTGACTGGGAATTGAACCTGTGACATTTTGGTTCGCAGCCTGAGCTCAATCCACTGAGCTACGCCAGCCAGGGCTGAGATGTGTTTTATAGGTAAAAAAAAAAAAAAAAAAAAAAAAAAAAAAATATATATATATATATATATATATATATATATATATATATATATAAGCATTGCTTAGAAGTTGCTCAGAAATTAAGTGGCAGAGCCAAGAAACCCAAACTCTTGTCTTCTGATGACACGTTCGCTGCTTGCATCATCTCTCACAGCATTCCCCTACATGAAGTGATCGGGAAGTTCTCTTTGCCAGCATCTTTCTAGGTCTTCCTTGTCCTTTCTCACACTCCGAGTGAGCATGTGATATTCTAATTCTCAAGAAGGGCAAATGGATACACTGCCTTTACGGGATGTAGGTGCACACCCCCATGCCGTTTGAAACAGGGACTAGTGGCGCTTGGGTTCTTGTGCTGGTAGAAAACTAGGGACCACAAGTCATGAATCTCTGGTAATCTTAGAGCCACACATCTACACATCTAAAGGGCATCTAGGCACAGCTGATTTTGCTCTGAAATACTTGTTTCTGCTCTGTTTCAGTAGCAGGCTGGAACAAAGAAGTCTTCTCCTTGGACCCTCATATTCCTCCCTTTGATCCCTTCCTGACTCCTTCACTCCCCTTTTCCTCCTGCACTTTTTTCCTCCTGTTCTCAGTAAGATATCCTTCCTCCCCTTTTCCTGTGTCTTCTTCTGCTTCCTTGTCCCCAAAGCTTCTGTGCCAAGAATCCTGAGGGCCTCAAGGCCTGGCCTCACGACCCTAACCCTCCCTCCACAACCTCCTTCTCCTCCCTGAACATACCAGAATCACAGCTGGTCATCTTGGAGCCAGACAAGGAACGGTGGGAATGGAGAGTCTGATTCTTAAAACCTGACCTTGTGACCCAGTGATTATAACTCCACCACAGTTCAAAACAAATTAGAACTCAGAGAGGGTGTGCCAGGTACCTGTTATTGACCACTGAAGGAATGTGCAGAGAGCTACCTTTGGAGAAAGAAGATCACAAATATTGTAAAGTCATTTGCTATGCTGCTTACTTATTGTGGGTTTTGTTACAGTTGTTGTTAGTTTGTTCTTTGTGAACTATCCTTTCAGGCACCCACTTCACCAACTCTGAAGGCAGAAACAAGGCCTTGGTCTCACAGGCACACTGTTCACAGGGAGCCACACCAGCCGCAAGCGAAGTCCTTCAGTTTCAGGCCAGCACGTCTGCCAGTAGGTAATTAGGCTCTTCCGGCAACTCAGCACCAAGAAGTCCTGCACAATGGACATGTTTTAAAAACCAAAGACAAATAAACAATTGACAAAAGTGATCTTAGTTTTAGGAACTTCTGTCTAGTTGTCAGGGCAAGGAGGGCATGTAAAACAGATAAGGCCAGAAGTGCCCCAGCCAAGAAGTGTAAATGTCCAGTAGTATCAAGGGGGCAAGAATTTGGCAGTTCAGAGGCCAGATAAGAAACTGAGACATAGCTGCCAAAATAAAAACCCACACCTGCACAGACCTTTGGAAGAGAAACCCTTCTACACAAACAGAATGATTTTACAACACCCCAGGAAGGGAAATAGAATAGGTATAATGTTACTTTGTAGGTGAGAGAACAGGATCAGAAAAATTATAAGACTTTTATGAGTCCCACAGTACAAGGAAAAGGGAGGACTCCCAGCCCAGGTGTGCCCTTTCCAAATTACCGTAATTATCAAGGGTGCTTGCCTGGTAGTTATGTGGTTAGTAAGACAATGACAGTGTTGGGAACTCTGTTCTTTCTATAGCCCCACAAATGCCTAGGTAACCTAATCATGTAACCAAACTTCTTTTTCCTCCAGCTCTTGATAAAGATTACTCTAATCAGTGCTGCCTCTGGGCAAATACTTGGAAGACTTAAAAGGAAGACAAGCCTCTCAGACCAGCTCAGCCTCATCGTATTACCCCTGCCTTCTGAAACAATAAATACTGCTCTGTATCTGGGTGGTAGAGAAGGAGCATTCTACTTTCAGCTGCAGTGGGCTTTTGACTCAAGAGTACATCCTATCTTCAGAGGTCTGGCATAGGAAAGGCCAAGAATACAAAAACTGACCAGCTAGAGCAGTGTTAGTGTTAGAAGGCAGAGTTATCCTGCGTGAACTCATGCTCAACAACCTAGAGAGAGTCCAAATTGTCCTAGCAGACTCCCTGTGCATCCCAGTCACTCCACTGACTGTAAATGTTCACTGCCCATCAGTGCTCTAATGAGTGGGTAATCCTGCCAGACTTCTTTCAGTTTGCCCTATGGACAACAACCCCAGCTCAAAGGTTTGGGTGGGAGAAGTGGGTCCCGCCATTCTTCCTGATTGTATTCTATTTCCCTAGAAAGTAGTCAGCTATAACGTAGAACCGATTTACACACTTAGCCAAATTATTGTGAAAAATAAAGTAAAATCTGCTCCCTTGGTTTGACCCTTCTGGGTCACAGTACTAGTTTTCACATAACCCCTACCCTGTGTTTCCACAAAATAAGACAGGTGGTAGGGGATCCACATAACAATGAGACAGCTGTAAAGAGATAACAAAGAGACTGGTAAGGCCCCAGCTGGGCTTTTGCACTGGGGCAATGTCTGTGATATCATTCTCTCCCATGTCACTTAGTTTTCTATTAGTGTCCTGGCCTTTTCTGAGAACATCTGAGAAAACTTGCATCCAGAAGGACTAAACTGCAAGTTCACATGGCAAAATAGTGATTCCTGGTGTAGGCCTCACAGTTCCAACTGGCAGTCCAAAGTTCAGCTGTAATGCCAAAGGCATCAAAAATCCACTTTCTTAAATCCTATATGCTTTCATTTGAAATTGCTAAGATTATGAGCCTAACTCCTAGAACCTGCACCTCACTATAGAAAGCTTTATAACCTTGGATTCAGGGTCATTTAGAACCTGGGGCACCAAGACATTTTCCCGTTGTCTGTGGAAAAACCTAGACCATGAGCTCCTGGAGACCACAGGCTTTGCCTTGATAAAGGTTGGGTTCACAGCATTTACTTGGTGCTTGGTATGTAAACGCCACTCAAAAGATGACTGTTGAATGAATGAATGGACCTGAACATTTAATTTTGTGTGATGAGAGAGACAAGTGTCAGCCTTTCAATTTCCTCATAGCCCTGGCATTCAGGGGCCCTGACTTGGCCCAGCTTCCTTTGAAAAGGTTATTTTACCAGCTCTGTTTAAAACTGCTAGGCTATAACTAGGCAGAAGTGGCAAATCACTGAGTGGTGTGGAACAACAAGGCCTTATACCCTTTGGAGGCCAGGCTGATTTCAGGCTCTAAAGCCATCACAGGACTACTAGTGCTTTTAATTTAACCATCTTGGTAGCCAAGAGTCTGAAGGTTTCATTTTACCCAACACTTCCTTCAAACAAGGTGTTAGCATATGTAGCTATATATTAATAAAGAAAAGGAGCAAAGAGAATCAGACATCATTAAGCATAATAAACTAGGGAGCATAAGCCTGTTTGTTTCACCAGGAAGTTACAGCTTCACACGCCCCCACAAGGGAATCAGCAGTCTATTCCCCACAGATCACTGGGTGGGGGGGAGGGGACAGAACAATAAAGGGGGAGGTAAGTACATGCACAGTAGGAGCCAAGACGGCAACCATAGAGACCTGTCAGTCTAGCCTGGGGAAAGAATGGATTGGATAAGGGACACAACGCTGGAAGATCTAGGAAATAGATTGGTTAGCAGGTGGACAGATCAGAAGTCCACAAAAGCTTGGGAAGTGGATTGGTTATTTTGAAAAAGTGCCCAGTTCATCCCAAGTGCAAGATAATGGCTCTCTGTCTCTCTCTCCCTCTCTCTCCATAACAAGCACTCACCCCATTGGTTCACACATTCTTTCCATCACAGCCATGTGGCCTCTGCAGTGCCTTGGGCCCAAGGCAGACCACACTGGCTCCAAGTGCAGGCCTGGACACAGCGCCAGCTGAAGCGCAGCCGAGAACACAGACCAAGCTAGCCAGATGGGGACAAAGGCTGGACTGGATTAGCATTGGCATGGTACAGAATCTGGACACTGGCCCTAATTCTGGGCCTGATGAAGGCAAGATTGGACTTTTTCCATGGTGGGATGGAAGCCCAGCATAACTCCTTTCATTTTGCATCTGGCACCACAAATAAACCTTATCACCAGACCTCACCCTCCCTTGTGGGTCTCCTGGAATGCTTTCCTGTGACACTGCAAGAACCCCACTTCCACCAGCAACATCAGGAGTCATTGGTCTACGGGCCAGAAAGATGTCACCCCATTCCTGGAGTCCTGGAGAGAGTCTTCTCCTCTTTGTACTGAGAGCAGATGAATATGTCAAAAGCTTAAATTGAAACTTTTAAAGTAAATTGCCTTTCCAAGAATGGTCTGTGGTTCCAAGAGCTCCTAGAAAATAACCATTCAAAGAAAATAATTTCTAGTCTGGAACATTCAGATTTCTATCTATTTGGGGTTGTCAGGTCAGGTTACCCTTCTCAGTATAAAAGACCTTCAGAAGCCCTTTCCAACCTTCACAGTAGGTCCTGAAATAACGTTGTTTTTCATTCAAGTCATTGCATTATAAAAGTTAATGAGGTGGCGTAGGAGATGAACTCTTGCTCTTATCAGTTGGATCATGGTAAAATTGATTTTGTTACGTGTTCATTCACTTAAAGTCACAGAACCTATCGACAATATTAAGCAAGGTCTTACTATATTGCTAGCATTCCATGATTACATTCCCACTTCACAGAAGAAAAAACTAAGAACACAGCCAATTATTGAAAAATAATAACCATATTCTTAAGCCCACAGAAAGTTTTCAGTTTTATTTTTATTTTTGTTTTAAATGTGAGATAAATGAAAAAAAAAAACATAAACTGAACCATAGGTTTGTAAGGTAAGTGCCACATGTGTGAAGGTTTTGTGTTGAGTGTTGGTGCCCTAGTGCCTTGAACGGTGTCTAACACAACAACCCACACCTGGGGAACTGATGCGTGGACTAAGCCTAAAGGAAAAGATGTTCTTCTTCATGGAGATTATTGAATGCTGAAGAGGATGTCATCTCCTTCCAGAGAACCTTTAAACATGGGTTGAGTTCTCATTTATCTTAAAAATGATAGAATTTGACAGCTGGAAGGAGCCTTAGAAATTATCAGTCTGATCCCATCCTTTGGTTTCTCCATTCATTCTCTTCACAGATGATGGAAATGAAGATCAAAGAGGTTAAACCACTGACCACTGACCACACAACAATTTCATGGTGGAGCCTGCAGTGAATCAGTCTTCACCCCGATACTTTCTAAAATAGCAATGATATTCGTAGTTTTTGGCTGTGACTTACAGTAAAAAGTACATTATAACCCAGCACACACACACAACATTAAAAAAGGTTCCATGAAATAATATTTGCCCTCTTCATGTAATGTGTACTGGTCTATTGTCTATTTTATTTCATTTTTTATAATATGCTGATCACATCTCACTGAATTAAGTTCACAACTTGAAATTTAAAAATACATTCCACTCTAGCACCTTGCCTACTATATCCTTTCCTCTTGCATAGGCTTTGGTCCTCCAGAACCTTCTGCCAAGGAAAACTACAGTGACCAGCTTTTGGCACCCTTGGCCCAAAGATCCCAATTTGAGGGTGCAGTGCCTCCCACTGTTGAGTCTCATTTCACTTCCAAGACTGCAGTGTGAGCAGCCCTCCTTTCCAGCCAGGGTAAACACAACAGTGTGCTTCTGAACACACACCAGGGCCCTTGGCAGCAGCCTTGTTCTTGTCCTTGACTGGCTCTCTAGCCCACAAGTGAGCAGGAATTTGCCTCCTTACATAAAAGATTATGTTCTTATCTCTCACTAGCCTTGCTCTGCTGCCGTCACTCTCCCCCAACCCAGGAAGGGGGGTTGGGAGGCAGGACAAAGAGCTGGGAAGGGAAGAGGAGGACAAGTGTGTGGGTCTGAGGTCATCGGCTACATAAGTAGGTGTGAACAGATGGACTGCTGAACAGTCTTCAGGAGGTGGGCAGTCTCTCTTTCTCCCTCTCTCTCTGGTGTGGGCATGTTCACGCTGGGTCATGACGTACTCTCCCTTCTCCTGTTTGATTATTTGTTCCTTCGTCTCTTTCCCAGACCTCCTTTACCAAATATTCTTCCTCTCTGTATCACTCTCAAGCTAAGAGAGTTAACATGGTGAACAGACGGTGTCTCCACTATTTCTCTTCTGACAGGCTGGAACTTTCTACTCTGACTTCCCATTTTCTTGCTGAGAATCAGCAAGACAGGATTTGGCAGGGGAGTGCTTTGTGGCAGCCAGGGCTGAAAACCTCCCCACAGCAACCTGGGCACATTCCCACGACTCCCTGACACCAGGCAGAATGTCCAGGGCTGGCAACTCTCCCCTCCCAGAAGCAGTTCACAAATTGCAGGCGATCCTGGCCCTTACAGATGAGTCCCAACCTGGCTGCAGGAAATAGGAGTGAAGGCAGGGAGCCAGCAGGGAAGCTGGGCAATGCTTTGAATCCTTATTGGCAAATTTCAGATATTCTCAGGGACAGCCTGTGAGCCTAGGGCTCCAGGCCTGGGGTTCTGCTACTGAAAGGGGGAGATTTAAATGAATTGAAAGGCAGGTGTGCACTCCTCTATCCCATACCTGTGACCCCAGTGTGCTGTGTGGTAAGTCAGTTACTGAACCTCTCTGGCTCTCAGTTACTTTAAAATGAGACATTAAATTTTAAAAAACAAAATTAATTGGTCACATTCAATGGTCCCTTCAATAATTCAAGTAATTAATTCATTATGTTGAAAACTGGCAAGTAAAGGAAAAGAATCAAGCATTTATCCTCTTTCCCCCTATCCCAGCAACAACATCAGATAAATGAATAGTTGTTCAGAGTAAGCACCTCTTTTGAAAAGTATCCTAACAAATAAATGAAAAAGAAATGATGGAATATCACCATTTTGCAACATCCAGTCAATTGATGAATCGAGACATTGATCAACAATGGATCACACAAAGAGACAGACATCATGGGCTTTATGAGAAGAAAACAGTATCACCCACAATCTTGCCAAAATGATCCACTCAGATCAAACACCTGGGTCCAGAAACCAATTTGCAGAAAACGAGGAGGACAAAGGCATGAACCAAATTAAGAGTGAGCAAGCAGCCCAAGCCAGACTACGAGAAACTCACAGGTCAAATGCCCTGAGTTCTTCAAGAAACAGAGTTTAAGGAAAAGAAACTGATGACAGGTGAGACAAACAGAGACTTTTAAGACATGACGATTTTTTTTTTTAATGGAAAAGACTACACTAGAATGTCAAGGGATTTGCAGTTGGCTGAGAAAAGTATAAGGCAACAAGAGTGGGGGTGGGGGCGTTCCTGGGGGTGGGGGCAGTTGTGATTAAATCAGGGCACAGAGAAGGGCTGGCTTCCGAAATAGCCAGTGGAGCTTCATTGCTCATGTGTCATGACCTATGTCTATTTTATTTTATAGCAAGGTATTTTTTTAAACTGAGTGAGTAGGAAAATCACCTTTAATTCCTCACAGGCCCAGGACATTGTGTTCTGGGTGGCTAGTTCTGGAAAGCTCCAGGGGTTGTAATGCCCTCCAGGGAGGGGGGTTCTCCTCTGAGCACCATTCAGCAGGAGGCAGAGGGCAGACTGGGCCTTGAGTCCTGACTGCCACCCACTGGCCGTGGCCCTGGGAAGTTCAGCTAGCTCTCATCCCACTCTCCTGACCTGCTAAGTGGAGGTAATAGCTGCTGCCCAAATGCTGTGATGGTGAAATAACTCACCAGAGTTCTTAGTGGAGGATCTGGCACACTGTATACTCAATATTGGTTATGACTAATAACTGTTATCATTGTTATTATCTGTTTGGTTATTAGGATGTTCCTAATGTGAATCGAAGTAAGCCAGAAGAAAGTTTCTTTCTTCTTCTTTTTAAAATTTATTTAGTTTTACTTTTTAAATTTATACTTTATTTTTTATTGTATATGCTATTGCAGTTGTCCCAATTTTCCCCCTTTTGTACCCCTCCACCCTGCCTGCTCCTCACTCCCACAGTCATTCCCCACACCATTGTTTATGTTCACGGGTCCTTCATATGTGTTATTTGACCAATCCCTTCACTTTCTTCCAATCAATCCCCAATTCCTTCCTCCCCCTCTTTTTTATTATCCTCACCTGAGGACATTCATTAAGTTTTAGAGAGAGAGGAAGGGTAGAAGGGGGAGAGAGAGTGAGAGAGACGGACATGGAGAGATCTGTTGCTTCCTGTACATGCCCCATCCAGGACTGGAAATCAAACCCATGAACTTTTGGGGCACAGGATGATGCTCCTATGCTCCAACCAACTGAGCTATTCAGGTCAGGGCCAGATTTCTTCTCTAAAGGAGGAATACAACAGCATGGCCTCTCTGGGACACTAGTCATGAGGGTGGCTGTAGAAAGTGTGGCTTTGTAAGCCACTGGCTACCTCTCCCCAGTGTGACTCCTGATGGACATGTGTACATCTGAGTTCACTCTTCCTCCTCCTTATGAAGCGCTAAACCAAAGCCATTCTTATCACAGCTGCACTCATCAAGTCAGTCCAGTGGTCTGTCTGTGTCTGGTTCTCTCCACCAGGTGGAGGCAGCCTCAGGGCACCACTAGTTTGTCCCCTGGTCACTGGAGCTACTCTGTGGGAAGGAGCCACTGGGACAAGTACTGCCCCTGGGAGGCCGGAGGGCCAGGTGGTTAAGGGCATGAGTTCTGTACAGGATGGGTGATGTACACTCGCCTCCCAGGGCTGTTGTGAGGAGGAGGCTCTGAGTGGGCTCACACAGCCTTTGGGAGCTGGGGAGCCTCACACCCTTGTTGGAAGTCACTGTGATGCCTCTGGCAAAATAGCCAGCTGTCTTTTGCTTTTTTTGCTTTCACTTCTGGGAGGGCAGGGGATGAAAGAAAATCCCACACAGCTTCCTCAGTCTTCCTTCAAGTTATTGCCCAAACAATTTCATTTTACCTGTGTGACCAGGGGCAGGTTACTTAACCTCAATGTGCTCTAATTTCTTCATTTATAAAATGAAGGTAAGAGCCTCTGCTCTATATGGTTGTCAGAGATTAAGTGAGTTAAAAAATACAAATTGTTTTGAACAATGCCTGATGAAAAAAAAGCTCTGTTTTCAGACTTTCTGAGTTCACATCCTTGCTCATTCCCTTAACAGTTAAGCAGCCCTGGAGAAGTTGCTTTGCCTTTCTACATCTCTGCTTATTTCATCTACAAAATGGGAATAATAATAGAACCCAGCTCACTAGATTGGCGTGACTATGAAATAGGATTATGCAAGTAAAGATCCTGGCTCACACATAATATTTAGCAAATATTAGCTATTATTACCCCCACAATGCCAAACAATTAGAAAAGTTTTATTTTCTCTCTCTGTCCAAAGGACAGCAAAATCTTGCAGTAAATATACTTGCAGACCATGAACTGCAACCACTAGGATCAAGGACAGGCAGTCCTCTCTGGACCCATCACATTTGGGGGGCAGTAGAGCAGCAGGCCACATGGCAAAGCCTCTCTAAGCCACAGAAAATGGAGATAAGTAAAGGGAAAGCAGACTCTTCTGTGGAATTGTGGTGAATAAGGGAGGGGGCGGAAAGTGTGGTAAAGAGAAGAGAAGCTTTTATCTCCACTGTAGCAAGATACATTCATCAACCCAATCTCACTTTTCCAAAGAATGACCACACCATTAGTAGTGCAAAACAGCAGCTAGAGCCAACTGGGGTAACAGAATTCTCAGAGTCTTTATTTCTAGTTTCCTTTTGTCTCTGATAGTTCATTTGATTCTCTCAACAGTGGAGTAGAGCAGACAGAAAAAAAATTGAACCCTATTTCACAGATGGACTACAGTCAAAAGAGACAAAAAAAACTTACTCAAGATCATGAACAAATTGGGTCACTTGGCTGAGCACAGGGGTTCTCACCTCTGGCTCCTCATTGGAATCACCTGAGGGTCTCACCCCCGGAGATCCTGACACATTCCGTCTGCGATGCAGTCGGGACACTGGGTTTGGCAAACAATCTTCAGGGCTCTAATGTGCAGCCAAGGTTGAATCACTGCTTGAACATATTTGACTTCTTGGGTAATAAGTAAAACCCACATCTTACCTACAGAAACTCTAATATTTCCTTTGTCCTTTTGGGTAGGCAGGCAATAGGGGAAAGAAACAATGTAATAATTAACTCCATCCTTGAGAAGTGAGTCCAGACATTACTTAGTTGTATACCAAGGACAGATGTATCTGAAGACTTCAGAAGGAAAATGGGTTCACTTTTCCTTATTCCATACATGTAAGGGTTCCATACATTCTCAAAATTTTACAATTTAACTTTGTGTTGCAGCAGGCAAGGAAAACCACTTTGAATGGAAAAACCTCCTAGTATGAAGATCAAAATCTTCTTCTAAAAGATTTCTTTTCCAGAATCTGTCTGATTTCATTAAAATAAAATTTGTTAAGGACCTACAATGTTTAATGGTTTAGTCAACATTTATTGAGATTTTGCTAAATACATATGATATAACCCTATACTCAAGGGATTATAAACTCAGAGGACACAAGATGATGGAGTATGTAAACTATGCTTGCCTCCTCCCCAACCACATCAAAATTACAGTTAAAATACAGAAAACCACCATTGAGAACTGCCTGAACTCTAGGTAAAGAGCAGCTGTATAACTGAGGATATTTGGAAGAAAACAAGTGGAGACTCATAGGAGGGGTGGAGACACAGAACAGGCAGGTCCCACGGTCACCATGTGGTGGTTAAAAATCAGGCGAAATATCCCAGCTATGGAGTTCCACTCTGAGGAGCAAGGGGTCCCAGCCCCACACAAGGCCCCAGGGCTCCAGGGCCAGGAGGAGAGTCCCCATAACTTCTGACTGTGAAAACCAGCAGGGATTGTGGCTGAGTGAGACAAAGGGCTTCTAGAGTCCTGGGCATTCCTCTTAAAGGGCCTACCATGGATTCACTATAACTCACTTGCTCTGAGCTCCAGTGCTGGGGTATCAGCTTGTAGGTCTCCAGGGACATATGGAGAGAGACTGAATTGTCCAGAGAGGGAGGGAGGGGTAGCTCACTCTGAGATAGAAGTGCTGGCAGGGGCCATTGTTCCTTTGTTGAGCCCTTCCCCTACAAAGCCAGAAGAACTCCATGAATCTGGCTCACACTGTTTGACCAGCGCTGGTAATTCCCTGAGATCTCACAGCACCCAACTTGTGGGCTCACTTAAGCTGGTTCCAGTGGCCTTTCTTGGCTCATGCTGCTAACTTTCCTAAAAACTTTCAAAGGTTCACAAACCCCAAACAAGCAGCATCTGATTTCAGCATGTCCTGTACCTCTTACTAAGGAGCCCCAAGCCCAGGACTAGTGGCAGCTAACCCTGGACATGGCTTGGCCTTTTCCTGGAACCTCCAAGCCCAGCACAAGTCACAACCATTAGCACATCATTTTGTAGCTCATGGTGAGAGGCCTCAGGCAGGGCACAGGGAGTAGCTGACCTTACTCTGTACCTCTTGGGAGGCCCAGGCAACAGCATGCTCAGTGGTCAGCTTTAAACCATGCTAGAGCACCTCCCAACCACCTCCATGACCAACGCTCTCAAGGGGCAGACTTGGTAGGTGGAAGAGCCACTACACAGCTAATTCTTGGCTGTGGGCTCAGCCAGTCCTCACAGCAAATCTGCCTGGGGATAAATCTCTCTCATTGACATGCCAATAGCACCAAGGTTCAACTACAACAGGAGAGTGCACAAGCCAACAAGAGGGGTGCATTTGGAACATCCAGCACAGGTGACTGGGGAGGCTGCACCACTGGGCCCTACAGGACACCTTCTACATAAGGCCACTCTGACATGACTGGGAGACATAGCAGCTCTACCTAATACACAGAACAAACACAGGGAAGTGGCCAAATGAGGAGACAAAGAAACATGTCCCAAATGAAAGGACAGAACAAAACTCCAGGAAAAGAACTAAATAAAAAGGACACAAGCAATCAACCTGATGCAGAGTTTAAAATACTACTTATAAGAATGCTCATTGAAATTAGGGGAGGAGTAGAGGCATTTAGTGAGAACTTCAATAAAGGGATAGAAAACTTAAAAATTGAGGTGGAAACATAAAAAAACAGACAGATGTGAAAAATACATTAACTGAAATAAAGAATATATCAGAAGGAACCAACAATGAAGTAGATGAAGCAGAGAATCAGATCAGAGATTTTGGAAGATAAGGAAGCAGAAAACACCCAATCAGAACAGCTAAGAGAAAAAATAATCCAAAAAATGAAAACAGTGTAAGGAGCCTCAGGGACAACTTCAAGCATTCCATGGTGGTAGTAGAAGGAGAAGAGAGAGAGCAAGGAATTGAAAACCTATGTGAAAAAAATGGTAGAAAACTCCTGTAAACTGGTGAAGGAAATAAACATATAAGTCCATGAAAGACAGAGAGTCCCAAACAAGATTAACAGAAAGAATCCCACACCAAGGTACATCATAAGGTCAAAGTTTAAAGACAAAGAGAGAACCTTAAAAGCATCAAGAGAGACTTAAATGTTATACCTGAAACCATGAAAATCCTGAAAGAAAACATAGACAGTAAAATCTCAGACATTGCTCACAGCAATATTTTATTTGATATACTTTCTCGGGCAAGGGAAAAAAAAGAAATAAACAAATGGGTCTACATCAAACAGAAATATTTTTGCACAGCAAAGGAAACCATCAGCAAAATGAAAAGAACCACCCTTGGAATGCAAGAACATGTTCACTGATATATCTGATAAGGGATTAATATCCGAGATTTATAAAGAACTTATACAACTCAACAATAAAAAAAATCCAATTAAAAGTGGGCAAAGGACTTGAATAGACACTTTTCCGAAGAGCACATACAGAGGGCCAATAGACATATGAAAAGATGCTCAATCATCAGAGAAATGCAAGTTAAAACCACAATGAGATACCACCTTACACCAGTCAGTATGTCTATCATCAATAAATCAAAAAACAAGTACTGATGAGGATGTGGGGAAAGGGGAACCCTAGTGCACTGTTGGTGGGAATGGAAGATTGGTGCAGCCACTGTGGAAAGCAGTACAGAGATACCTCAGAAAATTAAAAATGAACTGCCTTTGACCCAGTGATTCCACTTTCAGGAATTTATCCAATGAAACCTGAAAACTAATTCAAAAGAATGTAAGCACCCTTATGTTCACTAAAGCATTATTTACAATTGCCAAGATTTGGAAGCAACCCTAGTGTCCATGAGCTGATAAAACAACTATGGGACATTTACACAATAAAATACTACTCAGCCATAAAAAAGAAGAAAATTTTGCCCTTTGCAACAGCATGGATAGACTGGAGAACATTATGCTAAGTGAAATAAGCCAACCAGAGAAAGACAAATACCATATGATTTCACTCATATGTGGAATCTAATGAACAATCTGAACTAACAAGTAAAATAGAGACCAACTCATACATAGAGAGCAGGCTGACAGTTCTGGGTGGTGGGTAGGGAATGAAGGGATTGAACAAAAAGGAAAAAAGAACTCATGGACATGGACAGCAATGTGGTGATTGCAGGGGAGAGGGGGAATATGGGAGATAAATGGTAATGGAAAAATACAATAAAAATAAACTAAAAAATGAATAAAAGCAGCAAGAAAAGAGCTGTTAGTCATCTACGAAGAAGCTCCCTTAAGACTGTCATCTGATTTCTCAATAGAAACCTTTCAGGCCAGAAGGAACTGACAAGAAATAAAGTGATAAAAAGCCAAGACCCACACCAAGATTACTCTACCCAGCAAAGCTATTGCGTAGAATTGAAGGAGAGATAAAGAGCTTCCCAGGCAAGAAAAAGTTAGCGGAGTTCATCACCACCTAACTAACATTACAAAAAAAAAAAAGTTAAAAGGGTCTTCCTTAAGAAGAAGAAGAAAGAAAGATAAAATACATAAATAATAAAATTGCAATAAAGACATCTTTATCAATAATTACTTTTAATGTAAATGGATTAAATGTTCCAATCAAAAGACACAATGGCTGAACAAATAACAAAACAAGACCTCTACATATGCTGTCTACAAGAAATTCACTTCAAGGGGAGAATGGGAAGGGTTTACAGGAACAAATATAAAGGACACATGGACAAAAACTCGGGAAGTGGAAATGGGAGGGAGGAGGGGAGGCAGGGTGGGTGGGCTGGGATGGGAGTAAAGGACAGAAAACTATACTTGAACAATGATTAAAATAAAATTAGAAAAAAAAGAACTTATATTCATGACCCATGGACGAGAACAATGGTGTGGGGATTGCCTGAGGGAGGGAGGGTACTGGGTGGAGGTGGACAAAAGGGAAAAATTGAGACAACTATAATAGTATAATCAATAAAATATAATGTTAAAAAAAGGAAACTCACTTCAAATAGAAACACACAGACTGAAAGAAAAAGGATGAAAAAAGAGATTTCATGAAAATGAAAAGAAACAACAAAAAGCTGAGGTAGTAAGACTTATACCAGACAAAATAAATTTAAAGAGTATAACAAGAGACAAAGGAGGACACAGCAATTCCCCTTTGGGTATTTATCTGAAGAAACCCAAAACTCAAATAACTCATAGCAGCTTTACAATAGCCAAGATATGGAAGCAAACTAAGTGTCCATCAATAAATAAAGGCATAAAGAAGAAGTAGTGCATATCTACAATGAAATATGACTCAGCCATTAAAAACTAAAAATGAAGTCTTAACCATCTGCAAGACATGGACAGACCTAGAACGTATTATGCTAAATGAAATAAGTCAGATGAAGGTAAATGCCATATAGTTTCACTTATTCATGGAATCTAAAAAAACAAAATAAACAATTAAACAGAATAAAAACAGAGTCATAGACACAGAAAACATTTTGACAGTTGCCAGAAGGGAGGGAAGTTGGGGGGATGCATGAAAAAGGTGAAGGGATTAAGAAGTACAAATTGGTATTGACAGAATAGTTATGGGAATGTAAAGTACAGCATAGAAAATACAGTCATTAATATTGTAATAATTATGTATGGTGCCAGGTGGCTACTAGCCGAGGAGTACTGGATTTATTGGAATGATCATTTAATAAGTTTTATAATGTCTAACCACTGGGTTATACCCATGAAACTAATAATATTATATGTTGACTGTAATTGAAAAAATAAAAATAAACTTAAAAACTTGTATGGCAGTCAAAATAGTTCCACAAATAACCACAAGAAAAAATTTATGCTAAGTGCATAGATACTTAGCATTTGGCACACTGAAGACACTGAGTAATTATATGGAAAAGGAAAAAGGAAGAGCAGTAGGAGGAAAGAAGGGAAGGATGGAAGAAGTAAAAAAAAATTCCTTCAAGATAAAAGAACACAGTGTGTCGGAAGCTGTTGCCACTGCAGCCTTCCAGAAGAGGTTGGAGTCG
This sequence comes from Phyllostomus discolor, assembly GCF_004126475.2. NCBI lineage: Eukaryota > Metazoa > Chordata > Mammalia > Chiroptera > Phyllostomidae > Phyllostomus > Phyllostomus discolor. The sequence continues at coordinate 72,163,565 of NC_040915.2, read as the reverse complement.
GGAGACATGGAAGTGGAGAGGCAATTGCATTTGGAAGAAATAGTATATGCAAAAGCAGGAAGAAGGTACTGAAGCCTAACAATGTTTGAGAAACACAAAACAGTATCATTGGATAGAGAAGAAGAAATATCAACAGTGACAGAAAAAAAAATGATGGAAGAAAAAACTGTTGTCACTACAAAAAATGGAGAGAATAATGTTCTTATTTTCAATTGGTAAGTGATAGATGACTATAAATCCTGGTTTTCTCCAGACACTATCAATTTATATCTCTGGTTCATACATAATTGCTAAGAACACCCTGTTTCACTCGCAAAAGTCCTATGATTTGGATAATAAATTATATAATAATTTTAGCAACAATCACCTTTTCACTCTTTAAAAAAAATAAAGGGAAAAGGAGTAGAGTAAGGATAATATTATCAGAGCTGAATTTTACCAAGACTCATCAGCAGTTCTATGAGATTTTCACTCAAAAGGGTGGAAAAATTAGAGATGGGAAGATCATTCAGAAGTTATAATTTTACTCTGGGCAAAAATAAAGAGCCTCAACTGGGGTGCCAGCCAAATATAGTAGACAGTCTGTGAGGTACCCCATGACCCCCACCCTGTGGTATTCACCCTGAGTAGAGTTGACCTGTGTAACCAATAGGATACTACAGAAATGATGAGTGCGGCTTCTGAGGCCAGATCATGGAAGACAATGTGGCTTCTTCCCTGCTCTCACTTTCTTGGATCACTTGGTCTGGGAGAAGTCAGGTGGTATGTTGTAAGGTGCCCTCACACTGCCCCATGGCAAGGTGCATGTGGTGAGTAACTGAGACCTGTCATCTTCCAAACAAATTTGTGAGCCCTACAAGTGAGCCATCTTCTGATCGAATCCTCCAGCCCAGCTGCTGCTTCAGACCACTGCAGTCGCTGTCCAAGTACAATCCAATGGGAGATCCTAAGTGAGAATCATCCCTCTAAGCTTCGGAGTTCCTAACCCAAAGAAACTGTGAGATAAAAATGTTTATTATTGTTTTAAGCTGCTAGGTTCAGGGTAATTTGTTACTCAGTAACAAATAGTACACCACAGAAATAAAAAGGAAAGAATAAAAATGTATTGCACATGGAAATTCGAGTAAATGGAATTTGGTTCCTCATCCCAGGTCCTCTGTTAATGAGCCATGTGACATTGCTGAAATTACTTAATATCTAAGAGCTGTGGTTTCCTCATCTACAAAATACACAGGCCAGACTGATGATATTCAGTGTTCCTTCTAGCATCCTAATTAAATGATTCTATTATTATAAAAGAGCACTTTAGTTATAGAACAAGGTTTTAAAATTATCACATTATTGGCAGATTTCTTGTCAAGATGGAAGTGTAGGTAAACATGACTCACCTCCTTGCACAACTACATCAAAATTGTAACTGAACTATAGAACAACCGCCACTCACAACTGTCAAATATCAAGTTGGATGGTAGTTTGACAAGTAGACTGGTAGGAGGGGTGGAGACATGGAATGGGCTGGTCCCACATCCACATATGGTGTATAAAAATTTGCAAGGCATATCCCAGGAGCCAAGTGTCCAAGCCCACACCAGGCCCTCCCTCCCAGGGTTACAGTGCCAGGAAAGCGAGTCCCCATTAATTCTTGCTGCAAAAACTAGCAGAGATTGAGTGGGTGGAAGGAAATTCTGGAGTCCCAGGCAGTTCCTCTTAAAGAACCACACACAGGCTTACTTAAACTCACTCCCACAGAGCTCCAGCACCAGGGTATCAGCTTGAAAGGCACCAGTGGCATTCAGGGAGAAACTGAAGTGCCTGGCACCAAGGAGAGAGCTGGGGAACAGCTTTCTCCCAGACAGAAGGTGGGCAGAGGCCACTGTCCCTTTTCTGAGCCCTCCCCCAACAGAGCCACAGAGCCACAGGCAGGTGAGGTGCCATATCTGAGACTCCATCAACCTGGCTTAAACTGTTTGCCTTGCCCTGAAGATCCTGTGAGACTCCATCCCACCCAACTTATGGGCCCACCCAAAATGTTAATGGTGACTTTTCCATACAAATGATTGGTCTTGGCTCATGCTTCACAACTTCCTAAATCTTCTCAAACAACCAACAGCCAGCCTCAGTCAGCCTCTACCCACTGTACCCCTTGCTAAGTGGTCCCAAGCCCAGTACTAGCAGCAGCCAGACTATGTTCACAGTTTGGCTTCACATGGGAATCTCTAAGCCTAGCACAAGTAGTAGCCACCTCAGATTGCTCAATAGCTCATGCAGGGTGGTCCCAGGCAGAATGCAGGTGGAGGCTGACCTTGGCCTCCACCATCTGGGGAACCCTAGAGCCTGAGCACCCAGTGGAGGACTATAGACATGTCAGAGCACCACCACTCTGCCCCTGCACAGCTGATCCTCCACAGATGGTGGAGGTTGGTGGTCAGTGGTCACAGCCAGTCCTTGCAACTGACTGGCCTGGGTAAATGCCTCCCATTGACCTGCCAACAGCAATCAAGCCTCAACTACAAGAGAAGGGCATACACAGCCCATGTGAAGGGCACACCTCAAGTACCCAGCTTGGGTGATAGGGGAGGCTGCGCCACTGGACCCTATAGTCCATCTGCTACATTAGGCCATGCCACCAAGAGAGGGAGTCATAGAAGCTCTACCTAATACATAGAAACAAACACAGGGAGGCTGCCAAAACAAGAAGGCAAAGAAACATGAACCAAAAGAAAGAAGAGATCAAAACTCCAGAAAAACAGCTAAACAAAATGGAGATAAATAATCTATCAGATGAAGAGTTCAAAACAATGGTTATAAGGATCCTCGAAGGACTTAGTGAGGACCTCAAAAACATAAGAAAGATTGAGTCAGAAATGAGGGATACACTAATTGAAAAAGGAGACAAGAACAATTTATAGGGAGACAACAGTAGAGTAGTCAAAGCCAAGAATCAAATCAATGATTTAGAACATAAAGAAGCAAAAACAAAAACAAAACAAAAAAAAAACAACAACAACAAAACAGCACAAGATGAAAAAAGAATTCACAAAAAGGAGAATATTGTAAGCATCCTCTGGGACAACTTCAAGCATTTCAACATTCACATAATACTGGTGCCAGGAGAAGAGACAGAGCAAGAAATTCAAAATCTATTTGAAAAAACAGTGAAAGAAAACTGCCCTAATTTGGTTGAAGGAATAAACATGTAAGTCCAGGAAGCACAGAGAGTCCCAAACAAGATGGACTCAAAAAGGCCCACTCCAAGACACATCGTAATTAAAATTCCAAAGGTTAAAGAGACAATCTTCAAAGCAGCAAGAGAAAAGCAATTAGTTACCTACAGGGGAGTTCTTATAAGACCATCAGCTGATTTCTCAAAAGAAACTTTGCAGGCTAGAAGGGATTGAAAAGAAATGTTCAAAGTTATGAAAAGCAAGGACCTATAGCCAAGATTGATCTACCCACCAAAGATATCACTTACAATTGAAGGGCAGATAAAGAGCTTCCCAGACAAGAAAAACTAAAGGAGTTCATCATCATCAAACCATTATTATGTGAAATGTTAAAGGGACTTATTTAAGAAAAAGACCAAAACTAGGAACAATAAAATGCCAAAAAATACATATCTATCCACAATTGAATCTAAACAACAAACTTAGCAAACAAGAAGAACTGAGACAGAATCATGGATACAGAGAGCATTTTGATGGTTGCCAAGTGGGAGGGGGTGTGGGGAAATGGGTGAAGAGGTGAGGGGATTAAGAAGTATGAATACATAGTTACAGAATACCTAAGGGGTTGTAAAGTACAGCATAGGAAATGAGTAGCCAAAGAACTTATATGCATGACCCATGGACATGAACAATGGTGTGGGGATTGCCTGAGGCGGGGGGGGAGTGCTGGGTGGAGGTGGGCAAAGGCGGAATAATTGGAACAACTATTATAGCATAATCAATAAAATATAATTTAAAAATAAATTTTTAAAAAGAAACTATTACATTATCTGGAGGGTTCTCTGTTTCTCTGGCCTCACATCTTCATCAGTATTATCAATGACTGAATTAAAGATATAAAAGATATTCTTGTCAAAATCAGAGGTAAAGTGATTGCCATGGTTGAAGCAAAATGCCTAAATATCTTGAAACCCTAGAATATAAGCCAAATATAACAGGACAAAATGTAACACAGACAGACAGCCTATGAAGATAGTCTGAAAATTTATCTCTAGGAGCATTAGGGTATGTTAAGAGTAATATTCATTATTAACCAATATTATGAACGAGGTGTCAACAAAAGAATTCTGTCTTTCTTCATTGGATTCCTATATTCATTCTTTTTCAAAAAATATATATTTGTTGACTATGCTATTACAGTTGTCCCCCCTGCACCCCCTCCCACCCGCATCTCCCCCCCCCCCCTTTAGTTCATGTCCATGGATCATATATATAAGTTCTTTGGCTTCTCCATTTCCTACCCTATTCTTAACCTCCCCCTGTCTATTTTCTACCTACCATTTATGCTACTTATTCTCTACCTTTTACCCCTCTCTTCCCACCCACTCCCCTGTTGCTAACCCTCCATGTGATCTCCATTTCTGTGATTCTGTTCCTGTTCTAGTTGCTTAGTTTGTTTTTGTTTTAGGTTTCATTGTTAATAAATGTGAGTTTGTTGTCATTTTAGTGTTCATATTTTTATCTTCTTTTTCCTAGATAAGCCCCTTTAACATTTCATATAATAAGACTTGGTGATCATGAACTCCTTTAATTTGACCTTATCTGAGAAGCACTTTATCTGCCCTTTTATTCTAAATGATAGCTTTGCTGGATAGAGTCATCTTGGTGTAGGTATTTGCCTTTCATGACTTTGTTTTGTGTGTGTGCGTGCTAAGCAACATTAATTTTATTTAAATTGTTGTTGCAGTACAATTTTCTATCTTTTACTCCCATCCCAACCCACCCACCCAGCCCTCCCCTCCTCCCTCCCATTTCCACCCACCCCTAGTTTTTATCCATGTGTCCTTTATACTTGTTCCTGTAAACCCTTCCCCTTTTCCCCTGAAATTCCTTTCATGACTTTGAATATTTCTTTCCAGCCCCTTCTTGCCTGTGAGGTTTCTTTTGAGAAATCAGTTGACAGTCTTATGGACACTCCTTTGTAGCTAACTGTCTCCTTTTCTCTTGTTGCTTTTAAGATTCTCTCCTCCTCTTTAATCTTGGCTAATGTAATTATGATGTGCCTTGGTGTAGTCCTCTTTGGGTCCAACCTCTTTGGGACTCTCTGAGCTTCCTGGACTTCCTGGAAGTCTATTTCCTTTGCCACATTGGGGACATTCCCCTTCATTACTTTTTCAAATAAGTTTTCAATTTCTTGCTCTTCCTCTTCTCCTTCTGGCACCCCTACGATTTGGATGTTGGAACATTTAAAGATGTCCTAGAGGTTCCTAAGCCTCTCCTCAGTTTTTTTTAATTCTTGTTTCTTCATTCTGTTCTGGTTGAATGCTTATTTCTTCCTTCTGGCCCACTCCATTGATCTGAGTCCTGATTTCCTTCCTATCACTGTTAGTTCCCTGTACATTTTCCTTTATTTCACTTAGCATAGCCTTCATTTTTTCATCTAACTTGTGACCATATCCATTCCTGTGGGCATCCTGATTACCAGTGCATCTGATAGGTTGGATATCTCTTCGTTGCTTAGTTGTAGTTTTTCTGGAGCTTTGATCTGATCTTTCATTTGGACCATTTTTTTTTTTTTTTGTCTCCGCATGCCTGTTACATAGTAAGGGGTGGAGGCTTCGGTGTTCACCAGGGTGGGGTAACCCACATTGCTGTGTTGTAATGCTGTATGTGGGGGAGGGGTTTGAGAGGCAACAATGTGGCTTACTCCTCTCTCTGCCGGTTTTTAGTCAATTCCTCAGCTACCCACAATGAAATTGGGCCCTTCTGGTGCTCATTCCCGAGTGTTTGGGTTTGTGTATGGTCTAGGACCCTGTTGGTCTCTCCAATGAACTCTCCTGTGAGGCTGGGAGTTTCTCCCACTGCTGCCTCAACCCCCACAGATGTTTTCAATCAGAGGTTTGAGGCTTTAGTTTCCCGCACTGGAACCCAGGGTTGTGAGGTCTGTCTCAATCCCTAGTTGTTCCTAGGGATTTATCTAGGTTTAAATAAATAAACCTAGATAAATCTAGGTTTATCTGCATGCGAATGTGGGACCCCCCAGTCTGCAATCTGCCACCTCACCAGGTCCACCAGCTGCAGCCTTGCTCACCCTGGTCTTCCGGCTGCTGCCTTGCTTCCAGTCCTCTGCCCAGCTGCCTGTCTCTGCTCCTCCTACTGGTCTGGATGAATGTGTTTTAACTCTTTCATTGTCAGACTTCCATACAGTTTGATTTTGTGTTAGCTCTGGTTGTTTTTTACTTTTAAATTTGTTGTTGTCCTTCTTTTGGTTGTGTGAGGAGGCACAGTGTGTCTACCTATGTCTCCATCTTGGCCAGCAAGATGTTAATGGATTCATATATTCATTCTACAATCAGCCAGGCACCATATGAGACCTTGCGGCTATTGCAATAACTAAGACACAGACATAGCCTACATTTTTTTAAATTGTAGGACCTAAAAGTAATGGAGGAGAGAATCACATTGTCATCTTTGCTTGGTAAGATTATATATGACTATTGAGCCAGGATTCAGTTGATCTATAGAGAAACCAGAGTTTGGTCTGAGAAGACTTAATAGAATAGACATGGTACTCAAAGTGTTGAGAATAACATAATGTTTATTAACTGTCTACTGTTTGTCTAGGAAAAATATGTCCAGAGAGGATGGGTTAGAATAGAATCTTGCGAAATATCAGTACATAAAGAACCAGCAGAGAAGAGGATCTGCAAAAGAGGCTAAGTAGGAAAAGCAAGAAGTCAGAGAAAAACCTGGAAGCTAAACCAAAAATGTACATCAAAGTTCAAGGGTATGTGATTTGACACCTCTCCTTCCAATCTCCTCTCTACCCCTCTCTCATCCAAATACTTGGGTCTTCTGGTCATTCTTCAAATATACCACCTCATTCCTAACTCTGGGTCCTTGTCTTTGCTTTTCCCACCAGCTGTCATGCTATTCCCCAGATCCAAGAGGGGTCCAGTCTTTCCTTCCTTCAGATCTCAGCTCTGATGCCACCTCCTCAGAGAGGACTTCTTTGATCACTCTAGCTAAAATAAGAGCCCTCCTTCCCTGATTTATTTTTCATCTCTGCAGTTATTACATTCCCTGACATTTTATACATTTACTCGGTCATTTGTTTATTATCTCCTCTCCATATCCCCAACCCCATACACAAACACTGCTCCTTTCACTGGTGAATCCACACTGCATACCACATTGCCTGGTACATTGCAGTTGCTTTGTAAATATTTGATAAAAGAATAAATTACATAAAATCAAAATAATCAAAATGCCAAGGACGACTTTGGTCATCTTTTTTTCCTATTTTATTGATTATGCTATCACAATTGTCCTGATTTTTTCCCCCGTCCATCCAGCACCCCCAACTTCCTCAGGCAATCCTCACACCATTGTTCATGTCCATGGGTCATGCATGTAAGTTCTTTGGCTATTCCATTTCCTATACTGGCTATTTACATCCCCATGGCTATTCTGTAACTACCTATTTGTACCTTTTCATCCCCTCACCACTTCACCCATTCCCCCACACCCCCTCCCATCTGGCAACCATCAAAATGCTCTCTGTATCCATGATTCTGTCTCAGTTCTTCTTGTTTGCTTAGTTTGTTGTTTAGATTCAATTGTGGATAGATATGTATTTTTTGGCATTATTGTTCCTAGTTTTGATCTTCATTTTCTTAAATAAATCCCTTTAACATTTCACATAATAATGGTTTGATGATGATGAACTCCTTTAGTTTTTCTTGTCTGGGAAGCTCTTTATCTGCCCTTCTATTCTAAATGATAGCTTTGCTCTCATTTGATAGCTTTAGTGTAAATGATAGAGTAATCTAGGTTGTAGCTCCTTGCTTTTCATGACTGAACATTTCTTTTCAATCCCTTCTAGCCTGCAAAGTTTCTTTTGAGAAATCAGCTGATGGTCTTATGAGAACTCCCCTGTAGGTAACTAATTGTTTTTCTCTTGCTGCTTTGAAGATTGTCTCTTTATCTTTAACCTTTGGAATTTTAATTATGATGTGTCTTGGAGTGGGCCTTTTCGAGTCCATCTTGTTTGGGACTCTCTGTGCTTCCTGGACTTACATGTTTATTCCTTCAACCAAATTAGGGCAGTTTTCTTTCACTATTTTTTCAAATAAATTTTGAATTTCTTGCTCTTTCTCTTCTCCTTTTTGCCCCCCTATGATGTGAATGTTGGACATCTTAAAGTTGTCCCAGAGGCTGCATTGACTATCCTCATTACTTTGTAATGAGTCTTTTTTCTTCTTGTTGTTCTGAATTGGTTGTTTTTCGCTTCCTTATGTTACCAACGATTGATTTGATTCTTGGCTTCATCCATTCTACTGTTGTTTCCCTGTAAATTGTTCTTTATTTCAATTAGTGTATCCTTCATTTCTGACTAGATCTTTTTATGCTGTTGAAGTCCTCACTAAGTTCCATGAGCATCTTTATAACCAGTGTTTTGAACTCTGCATTCAATATATTGCTTATCTGCACTTCATTTTGCTCTTTTTCTATAGTTTTGATCTGTTCTCTCATTTGGGCCATGTTTCTTTGCCTCCTTATTTTGGAAGCCTCCCTGTGTTTGTTTCCATGCATTAGGTAGAGCTGCTTAGACTCCATGTCTTAGTAGGTAGTGTAGCCTAATGTAGTAGGTGTCCTATAGGGTCCAGTGGCACAGCTTCCCTTACCACCCAAGCTGGGTACTCGAGGTGCATCCTTCATGAGGGCTGAGTACACCTTCCTCCGGTAGTTGAGCTTTGGTTGCTGTGGGTAGATCATTGGGAGGGATGTACCCAGGCTAGTTAGTTGCAAGCATTGGGTGTGACCACTTTCCACCAATCTCCATCCTTCATAGAGGACCAGCTGTGCAGGTGGTGTTCTGACATGGTCTATATCTGTCCAGTGGGTGCACTGGCCCTGGGTGTTTCCCAGATGATGCAGGCCAAGGTCAGCCCCTACCTGTGTTTTGCCTGGTGCCACCTTGCCTGTGCTATAAAGCAATCTGAGATGGCTGCTACTCATGTTGGGCTTGAAGATTTCCAAGCAAAGCCAAGCTCTGAATCCAGGTTGACTGTTTCTAGTGCTGGCCTGGGCTCACTGAGGCCAGTGGTCACTTGTTTGACAGGATTTAGGACTTTGGTAATCTTGACAAGAGCAATTTCAGTGAGGGATCAGCTAAATAAGGGACAGTAGATTAACAAGGTCTGATAAAGCAGGAGGTAATAAGATCGGAAACACTGATGGTAAAATTAGCCTAAGACAGGAGATGGGCACCTTAGGAGGTGAGGAGGAAGAGATGATCAGAGCTGCAGGTAAGCTCCAAGGCACAGAAGTAGAAAGTTGAGGGATTCCTCATCTCATGAATTCTATTTTATTTTTAAAGTAGTACTAAGGATTGATCAGCTGAGATAAAGGGGGCCAATGGTAGGATTATGGGTTTGAGGAAAGGAGTAGGGAAGATGTGAAATAGCTCCTGTGAGAAAAGCCAGTATGCAAGGCAGGTTCACTAAGAAGGAAAGCAGCATGAGAGCTAAAGTTATCAGGAAGAAATGGGTGGAAAAAAAGGCTCCTGGACTCAACTGGAATGGGGAAGAAAATAAATCCAAGAGGGAGTTTATAGATGGGGTCATGTAGAGCAGTCAAGAAATCAGCCTATGTGGGGACCAGGAACAATGGCATGCCACCCTGCCACTATCACCCAATTGAAGGGACAGGGAATATCTATGCTATATAAGAACTGAACCATGGAGTTGCAAAGAAGAAAAATGATCCATCATCTAAAAATTTTTTAAAAATCACTGTGAAAAGCTCTATTTGACATTTATTCTGTATGAGACTTAAGCCAGTAGATATTGTAAACAGGTTTGACCCAATGTTGAAAAAAATGCAAGGAATCATAACAGTCATAAAAATACCAACAGCTGATTTCCTGGGGGGCACCCACTTACAGATGTGTTTAAGAAGGGACTTGGGTGTTATGGGAGAGCAGGGCCAAGGGGAGAGCCAGTAAGGGCGGGGGGCGTGCTCCTCACTGTGGCTTCAGAGGCAGACAATGGGGGAGGACCAGACCAAACCAGTGGAGCACAGGGGCCCCTCCATTTCAGCCACAGCAAATCTACATTTATTTGCAAATAGCTGGACTTCTGATTAATGTTTTGCTTAAACAAAGTCAGTTTTTAAAATAAATAAAGTACTCTTGTTTAAAAAAGATATTAAAAGAACACTAAGACTAGGTGGATTTTAAGGTTCCTACCAAGCCAGAGGGCCTCACTTATTTTTTAATGAATTGATTTGAGCACAGATATTTCACACATACATTTTTAAATTTTAGAATAGTTTTAGATTTACAAAAAACTTGTGAAGACAATACAGAGTTCATATAAACTCCATACCAACTTTCACCTACTGTTTACATTGTACAGCCACATAGTACATTTGTCACAATTATTGAGCCAATATTGATACATTATTATTAGCTAAAGTCCATATTTCATTCAGGCTTCCTCAGTTCTTACTAACGTCCTTTTTTTCACTGTAGGATCCCATCCAGGGCACCTCATTACACATTTATTCATCATGTCTTCCTAGGCTCCTCTTGACTGACAGTTTCTTAAACTCTCCTAATTTTGGATGACCTCAACAGGTTTGAGGAGTACTGACTCAGGTATCTTATGGACTGTCTCTCAGCTGGAATCTTTCTCTGGTCTTTCTCTCATGATTATACTGGGCTTATGGGTGTGGAAGAGGAACACCACAGAGGTGGTATTGAACACACCATGCTAAACATGTTGTGTGAAGAGTACATACTACCGACATGACATTATTGATAATGTTGGCCTTAATCAGCTGGCTCGGGTAGTATGTCAAGTATCCCACTGCAAAGTTACTGTTTTTCCTCCCTTCCATTCCGACCACAGCTATTTTTAAATTATTATGTATAATCTGCATTTGTGGGTTTGGTTACTTGAAAGAAAAAGTGTTGCACATTGTGATGGTCAATTTATGTGTTAACTTGATTGGCTAAGGGATGTTCACGTGACTGGTAAAAACTAATTCTGGGTATGTCTGTGAGAATGAAAAAGATTTGCATTTGAATCACAGGCTGAGTAAAGATCAACCTCCCCAACGTGGGTGGGCACCATCCCATAGGTTGATGGCCTGAATAGAACAAAAGGGCAGAGGGAGGGTGGATTTGTCCCTGTATGACCTGGGACACCCATCTCCAGCTGCCCTCAGACATTGGTGCTCCTGGTTCTCAGGCCCTTTAACCTGAACTGGGGCTCATACCACTGGCTCCCTCAGCTCTCAGGCCTTCAGACTGAGACTGAGCTATACCACCAGCTTTCTTGGTCTCTAGCTTCTAAACAGGAGAACCACCCATAAGCCAGGCCTCAGTCCTTTCTTCCTTTGCCCACTGATCACAGGGAACTCTGCAATAGGCTGTAGATTCAGGCTGGGAGAGGCAAGGCAGTGTAACAGGAGTGGGGACCATAGCCATTTGAGCCATTCTTCATGTAACTTGTACCTGCAGGCCCTCCTGGGACCCGATCCCAAATATTGCGTGTGGTGGTGGCTCTGCACGCCTACTTTATGACTTGTAGGTTAGAAGACATCCGGCTAATGGCAGGTGGTGGCTCAGGTAGCATGGTGACCTCATGTCCTAGGGGTGGTGTTCAGTCTCTGTGAAGGCCCAAAAGCAGGCCAAGAGCTAACTCTTAAAAGGACAGTGGTTACCTGCAGAGGACAGCAGGGCCTTCCTCCAAAATCCTAAAGGCCTGTGCTGTGATCCTCTGGGGGGCTGCCAAAGGCTCCAGATGACATCCCTCTCTGACACCCACACTTTACGCCCCATTGGACCTGCTGGTCCAGTGGCCCCCTGTCAGAGCAGCTTGCACAGCAGCCTGGGTCCATTGAAGAGCCTGCTCTTATTCTGCACCCCATGCAGAACGTTTTGGCTTTTTGGATCACTCAGTAAATAGGTTGGGGTGATGCCAAATTAGGAACATGCTGCCTCCAAAATCTGAAGAGACCCATGAGGCATTCTGCCTCTGTCTTGGTGGTAGGAGGAGTCAGATGCAACAACCTATCCTTCACCTTAGAAGGAAGGTCTCAACATACCCCATTCCTGGTACCAATTTCTGCCTTAGTCCTCTGGGATTGCTATAACAAAAATATCATAGACTAGGTGGCTCATAAAAAAAACACAGAACTTTATTTCTCACAGTTCGGGAGGCTGGGAAATCTAGGATCAAGGCACCAGCAGATTCAGTGTCTGGAGAGGACTGCTTCCTGGTTCACAGACAGCCAGCTTCTCCCTCTGTCCTCACATGGTGGGAGTTGAGTGAGCTCTCTGAGTCTCTTCTATAAGGGCATGAGTTCCACTCATTAGAGCTTCACCTTCATGGCCAAATCACCTCCCAGAGTCCCCACCCCCTATAGCATCCCACTGGGGATTACGTTTCAATGTATGCCTCTGGGTGGGACACAAACTCTCAGTCCATGACACTAGGTCAGACAGGGCACTTTGGTGCCACTAGCAGGCTCGTGCTTGTTTTCATGCACAGAAGAGGGCCAGAAAATAAAACCTTGAGACCTCTAGGGATGCTAGTGTCTGAATCTAAGAAGTCAAGGAATTTATCACAGCCCTTGCTCTGTGGAACTGGCCCAAGAGAGCAGAGGCTGGGCTAGATACTCTGAACCTTCCACCACACTCCCTAGAATGACCATCTTTCATCTGCCACACAAAGAATGCTAAAGCAGTGTCTTTGGGGAGTTTTTGTTCCTCCTTTCCTACTAAATACAGTCTGTCTGTGATGATAAACACTGGACCGTATGTGTATGTGTGTGGGCCCATGTGTCAGCAAACATGCTGTCTTTCTGAAGCGTGTGGCAATCCACTCTGAGCTGTGACTCCATATGAGGACTGTGCCAAATTAGTTCTTTTTGGAAAAATCTTCCTGGGGATACTTTACATTTAGAGTCATTACTCATTAGGCCAGATGACGCTTCTTAAAATGCCAACATCTTGGTAGTCAACAGCTTTGCACACCGCAACTGAGGTGATTTGTAACTCTTTCGGGAGGCTCAGAAACTGCCTCTGGCCACTTCAGCCTTTCCCATCCCACCTACTCTTTAAAGAAACACAAAATGCCTAACCACAAGGCCCTCCAAGAACCTAACAAAAGGCAACAATCTTGTCCAACAGGACCTCAACGAACGTGGTGCATGGGTTCAGTGTACACAGAATGGGCTAGGCACACTGCCTGTTTCCCTCGCAAACATCAAAACAGGAGCTGACGTTAGCACCCTCCACTTTCAGATGAGCTGGGGGGAGGGGCGCTGGGTAAAGGATCTGCTAGACATCCTTTACAGCCAATGAAAGGGATTCCTTGGTAAATGTGCTCTATCTAGCTCCTGTCCTATTTGTCATTCACGGTAGCCAGGAGAGACTGGGCAGCTTTCTGTTGCTTAAGATGGAAGGACATCATTAGTCACATTCAAAGGGAAATGCTAAGAATCTGAGGTTTGAGGAGATTGAGTGCCTTGAAATAGAATGCTAGGAGTCACCCCCTGCGAACAAGTCCAATACTCTAGAAAGAAAGAAAATACAACAGAAAGGAGGCACTCTCCTTCTCTATCTGCCTTCCCTCTGCCATCTTTTCTTTATTGTTAAGAATATATATACACACACACATATATACATATATATACATATACATACATATATATTTTTTTAATCTTTACCCAATGATATGTTTATTGATGAGAAAGAGAGAGAGACAAAAAGAAATATCAATAATTTTCCTCCCATATGTGCCCTGATCTTGGGTCAAACCCACAACTTGGGGGATTGAACCCACAATCTTTTGGTATATGAGATGGCATTCCAATTAACTAAGCCACCTGGCCAGGACAAGAATATATATATTCTTAATTTAATCCTCATAAGAACCCTATAAAGTTGGTATAGGACCCCACTTAACAAATGGTAAAATAAGCAGGTTTAATAATCTGCTCAAAGTCAGCTAGGTCAAAAACTAGAATTCCAACTCAGTTTTGTGGAATTTCATAACCTATATAATTTCCTGATATTCCAGGAAGTCAGCTTGACAGAGAATGATAAGGAAACTGAGAGAGTATTTTCCCATACCTACACTGGAGACTCCTCAAGGCATAATGGTGAAGACAGGTGGGAAACAATAGAGGCAGATGTAGGAAGGGTATAATTGGCCTTATACATACCCACATAGCACTGTAGCCAAGGACCTATGACAGGGGTGTCAAACTCATTTTCACCAGGGGGCACATCAGCCTCACAGTTGCCTTCAAAGGGCCAAATGCAATTTTAGGACTGTATAAATGTAACTAACTCCTTAACAGTTAAGCAAGAGCTCAGTGCTGCAAGGTGCCAGGCCAGGTAAAACAAGGTGGAGGGCCAGATACAGCTCATGGGCCTTGTGTTTGCCACCTGTGACCTATGATATCCACTGACCAGTAGGACTCATCCCTTGATCCCAGTAAAGAGTTTTTTGGCTAAAGATGTACTTGAACTCAACAAACAATACCTCAGTGTGCAAGGCTTTAAGTTAAATGTGCATCTATGAGGATGAATGTGCCATGGCCCCTGCCCTCAAAAGCCTGCAGCACTGGGGAGGAGAGACGAGCATGGACAGCCAACCACACTACAAGGCAGGATGGGAGCACAGTGGGATATGAAGTTCACTCAGGACTCAGAGGCTGAGGAGGGCCTCTAGATAAGTAGCAGCATTAGGTCCTGAAGTATAAAGACCTTCATAGGCAGTAGAGGCAGAAAGGATATTCCAGAATGAAAGGAAAGAAAGAACAAAGGCATGAAGGAGCTAGTGGAAGCCAAGAAGAGGGTGAAGAGGCCTGAAAGAATGTTAAACAGTTTACATGCATTTGGTAGACAACAGAAAACTAAAAGAGGTGTGAGCAGGTGAGTAGAGTGGCTCACTAAGAACTGCTCAAGAACAGCGAGAATTAGTGATGAGGAGGTAAGTGCTGTCCTCAAGATAAAGTTCACCAGAGGTTCTAGTCAAGATGGCGACATAAGTAAATATGGTACTTGCATCCTCCCACAACCATATCAAAATTACAACTGAGCTACAGAAGAACCATTATTCAGAACCACCTGAAATATAGCTGAACAGAAGTACTACAATTAAGATATATAGAAGAAGCCACATCGAGTTGGGTAGGAGGTATGGAGATGCAGAACAGGCTGATCCCATACTCACATATAACATATAAAAGTCAGTTTCTGAGGTGTCCCTTGAGGAGCCAGGGGTCCCAGCCCCACACCAGGCTTCCCCGCTCAGGGTTCCAGTGCCAGGAAGAGAAGCCTCCATAGCTTCTGGGCTGTGAAAACTGGTGGGGATTGAGGCTGAGTGAGACGGAGGGCTTCAGGAACCCAGGTGTTTCTCTTAAGGGGCCCACATGGGTTTATTCAATTCAAAGCTCCAGGGCTAGGGCAGAAGCTTGAAAGGCCCCAGTAACATACAAGGAGGGACTAAAGTGTCTGGCTTTGGAGGGAGAATTGGAGGGGCAACTTTTTCCTAGACAGAAGTGCTGATAGAGACCATTGTTCCCTTGTTGAGCCCTCTCCACACAAGGCCAGCAGGCAGGCATTATACTGAGTCTCCAATGACTAGTCTCACAGTGTTCGCTATGCCCTGGTGATTCCCTGAGACCCTGCCCCACCAACTTTCTGGCCCACTCCCATGGTTTCTAGTGGCATTTCATACGAATGACCCATCTTAGCTCATGCTTTGGACTATCCTAAAATCTCTCAATCAGGAAGCATCTGGCCTTAGGGTGCCCCATACCTCTCACTAAGTGGCCCCAGACCCAGCACTAGTGGCAACTGGCCTTGGTTTGCAGTCTGGTCTCTCCTGGGCACCTCCAAGCCCAGTGCAAGTAGCAGCTATCTTCAGATCACTTTGTAACTCACACCAGGTGGCTCCAGGCAGAGCACAGGTGGTGGCTGACTTTGGTCTGCAGCTTCTGCAAGGCCCCACAGTCAGCACACATAGTGGACAGTTTTAGACCATATTGAAGCACCACCCAACCACCATTACAAGAGGGGCAGACTCAATCATCCCCAGAGCTCTGCTGAAATAAGTTCTGCTCTGTGGGGTATCCCCTGTATAACTGATTCTCCACATGGTCTCAGCCAGTCTTTGCAGCTGATCAGTCTGGGGATAAATCCCTCCCATTGAGATCCCAACAGCCATCATGGCATAACCACAACAGGAGGGTGCACACAGTCTACAGAAGAGGTGCACTTGGAGTACCCAGCTCAGGTGATAGGGTAGGCTGTGCCACTGGACCCTACATGACACCATCTACATTAGGCCACTCTTCCAAGCCTGGGAGACATAGTAGCTCTACCTGATCCAAGGAAACAAATACAGGAGGCAGCCAAAATCAGGAGACAAAGAAATATGTCCCAAATGAAAGAACAGAAAACTCCAGACAAAGCACAAAACAAAATGGAGACAAACAATCTACAAAATGCAGAATTCTAAACATTGGTCATGTGCTGAACAGTGTGACTCAGTGGGTTAGGCATTGTTCCTCAAAGCAAAAGGTTACCAGTTTGATTCCCAGCCAGGGCAGATGCCTGGGTTGCCAGTTCAGTCCCTGGTTGGGGCATGTATGAGAAGCAACTAATTGATGTTTCTCTCTCATTATCAATGTTTCTCACCTTCTCTTTTTCTCTCCCTTCCTCCTCTCTAAAAATAAATAAATAAAATCTTTAAAAAAATACTGGTTATATAAATGCTCAATAAGCTTAGGGGAAGAGTAAATTAACTTATTGAGAACTTCAACAAAGAGACAGGAAACATAAAAATGGAGATAGAAAACATTAAAAAAGAACCAATCAGAGTTCTAGTCAGTTGGCTCAAATGGTTGGAGTATCATCCCGTACACAAAAAGTTTGTGGGTTGGACCCCCAGGCAGGGCACATATCTAGGTTGCAGGTTCAATCCCTGGTTGGGGCACATACAGAAGGCAACAAATCAATGTTTCTCTTTCACATCAATGTCTCTCTCTCTCTCCCCCACCTCCCTCACTCCTCCCACCCCCATAATTAAAAACACACCCTTGGATTAGGACTAATTAAAAAAAAAGAACTAGTCAGAAATGAAGAATATATTAACTGTAATGAAGACTATACCACAGGGAATCAACAGTGGCATAGATGAAGCAGAGGACAAGATCTGAGATTTGGAAGATAAGGAAGCAGAAAAAAAACAATCAGAACAACAAAAAGGAATCTAAAATATGAGGATAGTAAAAGTAGACTTTAGGACAACTTTAAGCATTCCATGGATGTGCTGGAAGAAGAAGAGAGAGAGTAAGGAGTTGAAAACCTATGTGAAATAATGACAGAAAATTTCCCTAATCTGGTGAAGGAAATAGACATAAAAGCCCAGGAAGCACAGAGAATCCCAAACAACTTTAACTCAAGGAATCCCACACCAAGACACATGATAATTAAAATGCCAAAAGTTAAATGCAAAGAGAGAATCTTAAAAGCACCAAGAGAGATTCTCAAAATAACAGCCTAGGTAAAAATGCCTCACCTCCTCACACAACCATATCAAAATTACAACGAAACTATGGAACAGCCATCAACTGCAGAATTAAAGAAACCACGTCCATCCAGACTGGTAAGAGAGGCAGAGACTCAGAGACACAGAATGGGCTGGTCTCACACCCACATGTGGTAAATAAAAATTGGGAGGGATATCTCGAGAGTGAGGGATCCAGCCCCACAATAGCACCTCCCCCCAGCCCAGGGTTCTAGTGCCACAAAAGTAAGTCCCCATAACTTCTGGATACAAAAACCAGTGGGGATTGAGTTAGTGAGAACTGCTGGATTCCCAAGCAGTTTCTCTTAAAGGGATTGCACATGGACTTACTCAGACTCTATCTGAGCTCCAGCACAAGGGCAGCAGCTTGAAAGGCACCAGTGGCATACAGGGAGGAACTGAAGTGTCTGCATTAGGGCAAGAGCTGGGGGACAGCTTTCTCCCAGGCAGAACTGCTGGTAGAGGCTATTATGCCTTTTCTGAGCCCTCCACCCAGAGAGCCACAGAGTGGTGAGCACCATGTCTGAGACTCCATCAATCTAGTTTGCACTGTTTGACCTGCCCTGTTGATTCCCTGAAGCACCACCTCACCCAAATTATAGGCCCACCCAAGCTATTAACAGTGGCGTTTCTATATGAATGGCTTGTCTTTGCTCAAGCTTCAGATTTTCCTAAATCCTTTTAACCAAGAAGCATTTGGCCTCAGAGAGCCTCCAGATCTTATACCTCTTACTAAGTGGACCCAGGCCCTGCACTAGCAGCAGCTGGCCTTGAGTCACAGCATAACCATGCTTGGGCACCTCCAAACCCAGCATAAGTAGGGGCTATATGCAGAGCTATATGCAGATCTATCTGGGGCCACCTGACATAACCTATACTTTATAGGTTATAAAGTATAGCCTAAAGCATAGGTTATATCTATAGGTTATGTCTATAACCTGAAGTATAGGTTATAGGTTATACTATAAAGTATAGGTTATGTCAGGTGACCCCAGATAGAACACAGGCAGTGGCTGACCTTGGCCTGTACCTCCTGGGAAACCCCAGAGCCTGTGCACCCAGTGAACAGCTACAGACCACATCGGAGCACCAATACCCAACCACCTCCACAAGCAAAATACTCAAGGGGCAAACTCAGTGGGCACCAGAGCTATGCTGAAATAAGGCATGCTCTGTGGAGTGGGCCCCATTACAGCTGATCCTGCACAGAGGAAAAAGTTTAATAGTCAGTGATCACTGGAAATAAACAAACAAACAAAAAATTGGGGTAGCAATACTTATACCAGACAAAATAGACTTTAACACAAAGGCTATATAACAGGAGACAAAAAGGACCCAGCAATTCCACTTCTGGGTATTTATCCAAACAATAATTCAAAAATACATATGCATCCATATGTTCATTGCAGCATTACTTAAAATAGCCAAGATATGGAAGCAACCTAAGTGTCCATTAGTAGATGAATGAATAAAGAAGTGGTGCATAAATACAATGGAATATCACTCAGCCATAAAAAAGAATGCAATCTTGCCATTTGCAATTACATGGATGGATCTAAAGGGTATTATGCTGAGTGAAATAAGTCAGAGGAAGACAAATGCCATATGATTTCACTTGTAATTGGAATCTAAAAAACAAAATCAATGAACAGCAGAACAGAAACAGACTCATAGATACAGAGATCATTTTGACAGTTACCAGGTAGGAGGAGTGTTGGAGGGGTGGATGAAAAAAGGTGAAGGGAAAAGGAAGCACAAATTGGCAGTTGCAGAATAGTCGTGGGGATGTAAAGTACAGCACAGGGAATATAGTCAGTAATATTGTAATTACTATGTATGGTGTCAGATGGGCATTTGATTTATCAGGGTGATCAAATTAGTAAATGATATAATGTCTAATCACTGGGTTGTACACCTGAAACTAATTAATATTGTGTGTCAACTGTAATTAAATAAAAAATATTTAAAGTAAAAATCAATAAAGTTCACGAAAGCTTGAGCTACAGCAGTGATTGAATGACAAAAATTGCAGAAATGTGTTGGTGGGAATTTGGTCATTGATTGCACAAGGAGAAGGAGAGGATAAAGATGAACTAACTCAAATTTCTATCCTGGATAACTGGCAGAATAGAGGTAATAGAAACTGAGCTAAATATCACAGCTAGTGGATAGGCTTTTGGAGAATCAAGGAAGAGGAGATAATTTCAGGTCCTCTGAATTGAATCTGAAGTAGCACAAAGTCAATCAGGTGGCCGTATCCACTGATTAGAAACATGACCGAGTGAAGAGGTCTGCCAATTATGGACTGGAGGCAGTCGGTTTTTGCAAATAAAGTCTTATTAGGACACAGCACACCTATAAGTTTATTACCAATGGCTGCTTTTGCTCTAAAGCACCTGAGTTGCTTTAAGAAAAAGTTTGCTGACTCCAATCCTAGAGTCCAAAAAAGAGGTCAGAAATGTTCATTTGGGTGCATATAGTTGAAAAGAAGACTAAGAAAGAAACATTGGAGGAATATTACAATCCACCCTTCTTCATTCAACTAGTATTTGTTGAACGCTTGCTCTATATCAAGCACTGGGATACTGGGTCAAGTGGTGGGAAAGCACAATAAACAAGACAGACAAGGTCCGACTCTCCTGAACAGTAGAAACAATAGGAGGAAAAGTTGTATAAGTAATTATTAGCAACATCTGCATATTGTAGCTGAGAATGAAAAGAGAAATGAATGGGAGGGAGGAATCCTGGACAGGAATATTGAGAAAGACCAACAGGAAACCAAGAAAGCACACCAATGCAGAAATCAGACGTGTATTTCAAGAAGAAAGACAAGACTGGGACTGCACAATACTGTAAAGCAGGCAGAGGCTGGGAATGAGGATATTGGGTTTGGCATTTGGGAGTTAGAGACTTCTGAGATAGTTTTTGGTACAGTGGCGGAAAACAAGCCAGTGTGAAAAAGTGAAGTTGAGGGGCAGTGAAGAACTTGGGGAAATAAGTGTATGCTGACTTTTAAAGAAAATCAGAACAACAGAAAAAGAGAACCATGGCCAAGCTGTGGCATATTAGAGGGGTGCTAATGTTGAGAGAGAGGTTTCTTTTTGAATGTCAGGAGGATGTAAGTGTATTTCTAAAGAGAGAAGAGCCACTAGAGAGCAAAATAGGGAAGATTTAGGAAAGAAGAAATAATTCATTACCCAGAGCAGATATAGAGGATTTATGAGAGCAGTCAGCATTTATTAGACACTTAGCAGAAGCCAACCACCATACTGGGAGAAACAGACATTACATAAATAGAAAAAAGTGGTTGAATCTCAGACCAACTCTGACAATTTAATATTCCCTACCTTTTACCAATGAGAAAACCAGAACTTGGAAGTTTAGCAACTACCCAAGACCCACATTTAATAAGTAGTAGAGCTGGGATTTCAAGCTAATGTTATTTAGTTCCAGAGTCCAAGTACATTCCACTTAATCAAAATGCCACACTTTGGACATAAGGTTCTTCCTGCCATATAGGAGGAAAAAAACCAATGGGTGAAAAAAGATTCTGAAGGAGAAACACTTAGGCACAAGTCCAGGTGAGCCCAGGTATTCTCAAAAAACAGCCTCAATTCCACATTTAACTCTGGCCAAGTGCAGAGAGTTCCCATTTGCCCTTCAAATCTATTACCTTATTCTCTCCATCTTGCTCTGTGACCTGGGAGGTTGACCCTCACGAGCAGTGTAACTGGCTCCCTCGCCCTCCGGTTTCTGGTTGGGTCTGGCCTCGGGACTCTATGGCTGGAGAGAATGGGGATGTGGACTAGGCCCTGACCCTCTCCTTGCTGAATCATGGGGGACCAAGGGCATCTTGTGCTAAATACCCCAGCTCTGTCATGCAGCCCCTCTGACAGCATTGCCAACCTCCAGGGTGCTTTGTCATCCTTTTGCGACTTCCCTTAACCCCACACACATCTTTGAAAAGAGTCTCTTTATTAAACTCTCCCCCATTACCTGAAGTGAGCTATCTGTGTCCTGTCAAGCCTGAAAAGCCACATGGTCACATATGATCCTGAATGCTTTTTCACGATGTGTAACAGTCACCTCACATGCATCCATTTCCCACACACTTAAATATCTCTTCATACATGTACATCAACCCACTGCCAGGTCTTCAGAATGGAAAATGTGAGGCATTTTTCACAGTATGAGAGTGCTGAGCTGAACCTTGGAGGTCACTATCAATTTAAACGTCACACCAGGAGCAATTTAAGAATCAATGATGCTTAATCATGGACCTAAATATCCCTTAAAGAAACAAATCTTGGATTTGACTGATCTTGCTTCAGAAGTAGAGAAATGCACCAGATCTGAAGCTACAATTAGACTCACAGCTCTTCCCAGTTCTGGACTTGCATGTGAAACTAGCCAGTCTTTCTGTTATGACTCACACTCTGTGATAGAAACTTAATTTAAATATTAATTTGCTTTTCAAAAGGGAATGAACAAATAGAAACCCTCAGAACTGCTGTTTCCTCATTCTCCCCCCTCTCCTCACCCTCCCTATCAAAACCCCCATAGTTTTAAAATTGATGTCATTCACTTCTTCTGGGAAGGTGAAACCACCTACGCTTTACCTGTAATGCGTAGTTTCTCAGGCTCTGAGCACACCTTGCTGGTCAGAGAAGGCTTCTGGGCACTGGACACAGCATCCTCCACAGGGTGGTCAGCACAGCACTGGGCACTGCCAGTCACACATGCCCCATCTGAAGCCTCCGGTCCTAGCTGTGACTTCAAACCAGTTACCTCCTCACTCTTTTTTCCTACCTGGGCCCCTGTTTACTTCATCTGTAAGATGACAGGTTTACCATAAATCAGTAGTTTGCAATTTTATTAAGC
This sequence comes from Phyllostomus discolor, assembly GCF_004126475.2. Lineage (NCBI taxonomy): Eukaryota > Metazoa > Chordata > Mammalia > Chiroptera > Phyllostomidae > Phyllostomus > Phyllostomus discolor. The sequence continues at coordinate 72,140,902 of NC_040915.2, read as the reverse complement.
ATGGGGGTTACTTTATATCATGAAAAAAAAAGTATAGTTGTAAGAGAGAGTGCCTTTGTTTATGAATCTGGCCCACAGATCATCCCCAGGCATGCATGGCTTCCTGGAGTCTCCTGGAAACATTTAAGACATATTTCATACATGTGAGCCACATGTTAGAACTTCTGGACTCCAAAATCCCTTCTAGCTCCAGCATGTGGGGTTTTTTTATGTGAATACCTGAGACCTAGCATGAGAGAATCTCAGTATCTGCCCGCGCTGGGCTTGGCCCAGAGCATTATAAGGAACGGCTCAGAGATGTAAGTCCCTATTTAGATTCAGACCTAATCTATCAAGAACCAGGGGTCAAGTTTTCCTCACTTTGGACCCCAGATCTAACCACAGCTTAGATTTGAATTCCTGGGGCAGTCTGAGATTTTAGGGAGAAGCATTGTAGACAGCCTCCAAGCAAGTGTTATCTAATATCAAGGAGGAGGTCCCACTAAAGGCTGCAGTTCACACATCCATCCCCCAATCTGCCCTAGATCTCTTAGTTAGTGGGAACTAAACATTTCCCACTCAAAATATCACATTTCAAAAAAAGTCCTCGCTCATTGGACTAGATTTTTAAGCTATGATTGACTCAGGTGTGATCAACCCAGGTGTCAACCCCAAAGCCCCAGATCTTTCTTAGGAGCCTGAGAATAGCTATGTCCAGCATAGAGAAAGGCACCTGGGTTAATTAGTTTAAGTGTCAGGTTAAATGCAGTGCCATCAGGAGCTACAGGAGTGGCTTTCCATTTCTGTCCAATAACATGAACACAATTGTAGTGATTTGGGACCCAACTCATCTAGCTGGGACTTACCTCAGGATACAACAGGGAGAACCTGGATTGCCACTAAGAACTGTCCTTAAAACTGCCAGACAAGCACCCAGTGGGACCTTCCTCAGAGAGTAGCAGCTCCCAGGGTCACTGTCACCACCATTTGTTCAGTCCTAAGACTGAACAGGCTCAGAGGATCCTAGAGCATGTACAAAAACAGATGTAAGAGCTGCCCAAAGAAGGGCTGGGAGGAAGTGGGGAGAAGAATGAGGGAGACACTCTCAGAGCCCTACAGAAATGAGGGAAGCTTGATCATCTCACCCTGTTCTAGAGTCCCCTGCCTCTGGCCAGGGGTTTCCATGGAAACCTACTAAGTTCTATCTATAGCCAGAGGAAAAATTGAAAAGAAGAAGCATCTTGAGATATGTATGAATTAGCTCCAAGGAAGGCAGGCAGAGGAGGAGGGAGTGGGGCTCACATGAGAAGAAACAGAGCTGATCATTATCCTGAGACATCTTTAAAAGGCCCCGTGCAAACCAAGCTGCCTTTGGTCACAGAGTCAGGAGAAAGGTGGGGTGGACAGGTACATGTGAGGTACTGGGGGCCTGAGGTGGAGGCACCCCAGCATTTGTGAGTAACTCTGAGGACAAGAGGGGAATCTCGGGCCAAAGGTTCTTTCTGGAGGAGGAAGGACAGGACCGTAGGCAGAGAGCTAGTTCACTCGAGGGTAGTCTGAAGATGGGGACAGGCAGCAGCCTCCTACACTTCTCATCACCTTGGGCCAACTGCGGAGTTAATCAGTCTATCACCCACACTTCCACATTTGAACACTTCAAAATCAAGCACTGCAATAATAACAGAATCTCTGCAGATGTCTTATAAATCTTTGTCTTGTAAAACCACAGCACTCTGGATCACCTGAAAGAAAGGATTCTGCTGAACTCTTTTTCTCCTAATCTTGATGTCTCATAAAGTTTGAGTGAGAAAGGGGTACCTGAGTCTTAAATGTCAGGTGATTTATTTTTTAAAAACAGACCACAAGCATAAAAAAACTAAATATAAGAGCTAAAACTATGAAACTCTCAAAAGAAAACATTAACACAAATCTTTGTGGCCTTGGATTGGGCAACAGTTTCTTACATGTGACATGCAAAACCACAAGCAACGAAAGACAAATAAATAGGACATAATCAAAACTTAAAACCTTTTGTGCTAAGAAAGTAAAAAGACAACTCCAAAAATTAGAGAACATTTTAGTAAATTTTCTGATAAGGCACTTTCATCTAGAAAATGGTAAGTCCTCATTTAACATCGTTGTTAGGGTCTATGGTTTTAAGTACAACAATATATAATGAAACAAATTTTACTCTAGGTTAATTGATATAAACAATAGTTAAATTCTTACAGTATCTCATCAACATTACAACAAAATGGCATTGAAGGAAATGATGTTATTTGAAGACCTGCTATATAGGAAGAACTCTTATAACTCAATAATAAAAAGACAAAAAGGATTTTTAAATAGGAAAAGGTTCTAAATAGACATTTCTCCAAATAAGATATGCAAATGGCAAGTAATTACATTAAAAAAATATTCACCATCATCTGCTATCAGGGAAATACAAATCAAAACGACAATGAGATACCACTTCACACCCACTAGGATAATTATAATAAAAAAGACAGATGATAAGTATTGGTAATGGAGATAAGTGATGGTAATGGAGAAATGGTCCTTCATTCACTGCTGGTGGGAATATAAAATGGTGCAGCCACTTTGAAAAGCAGTGCAGCAATTCATCGAGAGGTTTTACATAGTTAACATATGATGCAGCGATTCCACTGCCAGGTGTGTATACCCAAGAGAAATGCAAACACCTGTATTCATAGCCACATTATTCTTAACAGCCATAAAGGAGACACAACCCAAATGTCTATCAACTGGTAACTGGATAAATAAAATGTGGTATAAACATATGTCCTATGAGATATTATTCACTGATAAAAAGAAATGGAATACTGATATGTGCCACAAAAGGATGAAGCTAAAAAACATTATGTGAAGTGAAAGAAACCAGTTACAAAAGACTACGTATTGTATGATTCCACTTGTAAGAAGGGCCCAGAAAAATCAAATCCACAGAGACAGAAGATAATTACAGTACTAGTTGTCTAAGGTTGGGGAGATCAAGGGGAACTAGGGAGTGACTATTATTGGGTGCAGGACTTCTTTTTGGGGTGATAAAATGTTTTAAAATTTATTTGTGATGGTTGCATAAGTCAGTGAAATTAACTAAAAACTAATCGTGCCTTTATTTAAAGTTTTGATATTTTGTTCACCATGGCTTTTTACATTATTATTAGTTCATATATGCATTGCATTAATATTTATCTTGATTGCTGAGTTTTCTGCCACCTGCTTAGATGTCTGTGCCTGAGGAAATTGCTTCACTTGCATCCCCTGGAGCTGGCCCTGAAGTGGGTGTGGTAACACAGATTCTCATTTAAAGAGACATCCCTGGTCCCCAGAGCCCTTTGTTGAAGGCTTCCTCCCAGTCCTCAGCTTTTGGCCTTGCTCCACTGAACTGCTGATCGTGTGCTTCCCCATGAACGCTCCTGATGTCATGTTGCTGCCCTTTCATACACACTTTCTCTCCCACTGGCTTTGTGTATGTGGGTAAAATATGAAAAATAAAAAAGATTATGTAAAACTGAAAGTGGCCAACTATCCCCCCAAAAAAAAGTATAAGGAAAAAAAGCAGAGACTACAAATTATAGAGCAGTGAGCATGAAATGGATCTCTAGCAGAATTCCAAAACTATTATTATTTCACAAGATGGTTTTAAGAACATTCAGAAAGCAGAGTGGTTGCCAATAGCTACCAGTAAAGTTTCACTAAAACCAAAGAATGTCAAATGAACCACATTGCTTTTTCAGGTACAGTTATTAGACTACAATAATATATTAGGGAGTTGTAAAATACAGTGAATATCTAGATTTTAGTCATGGATCCAACAGTATCTTTATATCATTGTTAACAGGATAAAGAAATATATACAAAATAATTGTATGTTAGGAAGAGTTGTAGCTATTTTATGAAAGGTACACAAGTTTAGTTTACTTTAAGTTCGATATATGACAACAGAGTAGAGCAGCTGCAAAAAAAATCTACCTTGACCTTGGGCTACGTCCAAGTCCAAGTCTTTGAAAAGAGTCTGCTCTACTCTCCAACTAACCATCCAGGAGCACTGTGCTTAGTTCTGGGGGTTCCACTTTTGAGGGGACACTAACCAACCAAAGTTCTTACAGAGGAGAACAATGTGGCTGGAGTAGAGAATGAAAAGATTACAAAACATTGTTTTATGACAAAATCAAGGTCAGGAATTTAGTTCATAGTAGTGGAGCCAAAGGGGAACATGGTGGTTCCTTTCAATTATTTGAAGGACTCAGAAGAAGAAGGGGGAGGGGGGAAGGGGAGGGCAGGGGAGGAAGAAGACAAAAAACTGAATCAGATCTCTAGAAGGGCAGAATTAAAATCAGACAATAGAAGTTACTCTTTAACAAGTCAGCTCAACACCAGTCAGTGCCCTTTCCACAGCCAGACCTGTCCCGCAGTCACATGGCCTTCGATGGAAGCATTCAAGTGAGAAAGCTCTGTTGGGAAGCTATAGATGGGATTTAAATAATTAGATGAGGTTGGAGCTTCTGTCTTACTGGATCCCTTCCAAATCAGAGATACTGTGAATCTGTTTCTTTCTTTCCCTTCCTTCTAGCCTTTCATGCATTGTCTGCTTCAGTGAGCACCTGGAAGATGTTAAGCTATAATCCATTATTTTTACCTTCCCACACCTCTAACTGCCCTCCAACCCTCCCTCTCTCCCTTCTTCCTTGTCACCCCTCCTTTGTTTCTCTTTAGGCTGACACAGTTCATTGCTTGACACTCTTACCATAACCCCCCACTGAAACTGGGTTATGTGGGAAAAAGGAACAATGGAAAGAAAGGAAAGAAAAGAATAATAGGAAAGAAGACTGAACTGAGGTGGCATACTGTGACTGTTGAGCTCTGATGTTGGGTCCCTATTGCTTGCTTGCTCTGGGACACACACAGATGTTCACTGAACTGACTGATCTGGGTTCACATGAATTAGCCTCACAAATGTCTGCATATGCTGTTATCTTTCTGTGTAACACTCAGTGCTTATAATATAGTCATTGTCTGTTTTTCCCTACTCTACATGTAAGTTCCAAAGGCCAGACCATGATGACCTGGTCTCTGTTGTATCCCCAGGGAGGCACTCAATACATAGTAATATTAAATGAAGTAAGAATTTCTCTTGTCCTTCCCCCATACATTCCAAACTGATTAACATTATGCTGATGAAAATTCTGCCTAAGAATAGGCATTAGACAATGCACAGAACTTGAGAGCCAGTAGGAATGTCAGGCAATACTAGCAAAACCCCTTCATGTGACAAGTGAATAAACTGGGCCATGAAATACTCAGCTAGGAAGTAGCAGAGCTGGGAATAAAAACCAGTTCTTCTGGTTTCCTGGAGACACAATGTCACAGAATAAAATGTCATAGGAGTAAATACCCATAGGTTTTGTAATCAGATGAAACTAGGTTCTACTGCCAAGTCTCCCTCCAACTAATTCCATGATCCTGAGCAAATCAAACTGTCTTCAGAAGTAAATGGGAAAGATAATACCTTCACCTACATCGCTATCCCAGAGGCTATGCTCAGTAAGTGATAGGTTTGATAACTATTACCATGTCTAGCATTCCGTCCAACAGAACACCCAGGCACTTGGCTTTGTGCTTGTAGGAAATGAAATAGATCCATGCTGAGGGGAACAAAGGGCAGGAACAAACACACACAAAGTGCCTGCAATGTGCCAAACACTTTACCACACTTGGTCCAAAGTACACAGGGGCTACGCACAAAATGGCAGAACAACTGCCATTCGCACAGATGCCCTCTTTCTTCTGGGAGCATGTGGCCATGAAGGGCAGTCACTTCAATCAAGTTCAATATCTTTTGTGAGGCTTCTCTTTGAATAGCTTACTTTTTTCATCAAGTTCCTACTGTAGGGCCTTCCATACACAGAGTAACAGAAAGCCACTAGAACTTCTAAGTGGATATTTGCTTCCAGCTACTCTGGATGGTACTTGAGGCCAGAGGGCAAGGAGCATGTCTGGTTTAGAGGTTTGTCAAGAAACTATTAGAATTGATAATGAATTCAGCAAAGAAGCAGGATACAAAATTAACATCCAGAAACCAGTTGCATTTTTACATGTTGATAATGAAGTATCAGAAAATGAAATTAAATTCACTGTAGAAGCTTCATTAAAGCTGGAATGGATAAAAAGTGCATGATGATGACCTACCCTTTCTTTTTGAGCTTGCCCCCCGCCTCCTCATCACCAGACATCACCCCAGCTTCCTTGGTGATGTGTTACCTTCTCCTCTTTCCTGATGGTGCTACCATGGAGAGGTTATACTTGAGAGACTCCTCGACTCAGATCCCCCAAGGAAACAACCCCTTTCCTGCACCCAGCACACATGTTGCCCTCTTAGCATTAATGCTTTTTCTGCCCAGAACATTTTATCAAACTGGAAACTGATCATTCAGTTTGCATGAGTGAGATAAATTATGCAATTAATTTGGCTGCTGATGTTTTGAAATTTATCTTTGATTTTTATGATAGCTCCCATCATGGTGCGAGGTGCACAGACAAGACAGAAGAGATGTTTCCCAGGATAAATCAGTCTAAAGGAAATTAATGCAATAATCTAGTTTTACTGGACCTATTTATTAGCCTGTCCAAAAAATTTTAGGAGCTGAGAGGAGAAATAGTTGGAGGAATGCATAGCTTGTTTGTCAAAGCAGACACTTGTGTTCTTTTAGAGCAGTTCCTGGGAATGATTCAAGAATGGATGGAAAGGAAAAAGGATAATGCTGATTAATACAGGTGGGACTCCAGGAACATTTTGTGGGTTTAAGACTTCCAGAACTGAACTACAAGAACTGTGAACTACAACAATTCTATATGTGTTACTTTAGTTAACTAGCAGTTACTGAACTCCCATAACTCCATGGCAATTCTAAAACATACCAACTACCTAAATCACAGAGTGAGCAGGGATAGCAACCCAGATACAATCCCTGTGGGAAGAGAGAATTCATATTCCAAGGACTTGATCCAAGTTCCTCTATTTCCTTCAAAGAAAGTTCCTGTTCCTTGAATAACTAACAGACAAAAGGGCAAGATTTGGGTAAATAGAAACAAAAAAAGAGAATCACACCCAAGGTCACAAGTGAGAGAGATTGTCTTTGCACCTAAAATGATTTGTTTGAAGTTATAGCCAAAACAATCAGACAAGAAGAAGAAATAAAAGGCATCTAAATCAGAAAGGAAGAAGTAAAACTGTAGGTGACACGATACTGCACATAGACAGCCCTAAAGATTCCACCAAGAAACTATTAGAATTGATAATGAATTCAGCAAAGAAGCAGGATACAAAATTAACATCCAAAAACCAGTTGCATTTTTACATGTTGATAATGAAGTATCAGAAAATGAAATTAAGAAAACAATCCTATCCACAATTGCTTCAAAAATAATAAAATACCTAGGAATAAATCTAACCAAGTATATAAGAGACCTGTGCCTGGAGAATTATAAGACACTGAAGGAAGAAATTGAAGAAGATACAAATAAGTGGAAGCACATACCATGTTCATAGATAGGAAGAATTAACATCATTAAAATGTCCACACTACCCAAAGCAATCTATGGATTCAACACAATTACTATCTAGATTCCAATGACATATTTCACAGACCTAGAGCAAATATTTCAAAAATTTATATGGAACCACCAAAGGCTCCACATAGCAACAGCGATCTTGAGAAAGAACAAAGTTGGAGGAATCATGCTACCTAATATCAAAGTATATTATAAGGCCATAGTAATCAAGACAGCATGGTGCTGGCATAAAAACAGACACATAGACTTCTGGCCAAGATGGAGATGTAGGTGGACACACTGTGCCTCCTTGCACCATCAAAATTAAGGACAACAAAAATTTAAAAACAAAAAAACAACCAGAACAAACAGAAAATTGAACTGTACGGCAGTCCGACAACCATTCATCCAGACCGGTAAGAGGGGCGAAGTTGGAAGCCAGCAGAAAGGGGTCGCAGCAGGAAAAAGCCATGCCTGGCAGACCTGGGTGCACAGGGCGAAGGCAGCTGTCGGCAGACCCCAGGCGCACAGGTGGTGGCTAGCAGACCCCTGGCATGGGGAGGCAACGAGCAGACCCAGCGAGGCTCACAAGGCAGCAGGCTGTCCGCAGCCACACATTTGCACGCAGATAAACCAGGTGAAAATAGGCAGTGAGATAGACCACGCAACCCAGGGACCCAGCACTGGGAAATAAAATCTAAAAGCACTGACTGAAAACACTTGTGGGTGTTGAGGTGTTGGTAGAGACTCCCAGCCTCACAGGAGAGTTCACTGGAAAGACCCACAGGGTCCTAGAATGTATACAAGCCCACCCACATGGGAACCAGCACCAGAAGGTCCCAATTTGTTTGTGGAAAGCGGCAGACGGGACTGAAATCCAAGAGAACAGAGCAAGCACCATTGTTCCCTCTCTGACCCTGCCCCCGCCATACAACATCAAAACCCAGCAACTGGGTTGCCCCACCCTGGAGAACACCTAAGGCTCCACCCCTCACATGTAACAGATGCAACCAGACCAAAACAAAAAAGATGGTTCAAACAGAACAAATGAAAGCCCCAGAGCCAATACTTTTAAGCGACCAAGACATAGCCAACCTATCAGATGCACAGTTCAAAGCACTGGTGATCAGGATGCTCACAGAATTGGTTAATTTTGGTCGCAAATTAGATGAAAAAATGAAGGCTACACTAAGTGAAATGAAGAAAAATGCACAGGGTACCAATAGTGATGGAAAGAAAACTGGATCTCACATCAATGGAGTGGACCAGAAGGAAGAAAAAAACATACAATCAGAAAAGAATGCAGAAATAAGAATTCAAAAAAATGAGAGGCTTAGGAACTTCCAGGACATCTTTAAATGTTCCAACATCCAAATTATAGGGGTACCAGAAAGAGAAGAGGAAGAGCAACAAGAGGGAAACTTATTTGAACAAATAATAAAGGAGAACTTCTCCGATCTGGCAAAGGAAATAGACTTCCAGGAAGTCCAGGAAGCTCAGAGAGTCCCAAAGAAGTTGGACCCAAGGAAGTACACACCAAGGCACATCATAATTATATTACGCAAGATTAAAATTAAGGAGAGAATTCTAGAAGCAGCCAGAGATAAGGGGACAGTCACCTACAAAGGAGTTCCCATCAGACTGTCAACTGATTTCTCAAAAGAGACCTTACAGGCAAGAAGGGGATGGAAAGAAGTATTCCAAGTCATGAAAGGCAAGGACCTACATCCAAGATTGCTCTATCCAGCTAAGCTTTCATTTAGAATGGAAGGGCAGATAAAGTGCTTCTCAGATAAGGTCAAGTTAAAGGAGTTCATCATCACCAAGCCCTTATTATATGAAATGTTAAAGGAACTTATCTAAGAAAAAGAAGATAAAAAATATGAACAGTAAAACAACAGCAAATTCAGTTATTAACAACCACACCTAAAACAAAAGCAAACTAAACAAACAACTAGAACAGGAACAGAACCACAGAAATGGAGATCACATGGAGGGTTAGCAACAGGTGAGTGGGAGGAGGTGGGGGGGAAGGTACAGAGAATAAGTAGCATAGACAGTAGGGAGAAAATAGACAGAGGGAGGGCATGAATAGTATGGGAAACATAGAAGCTAAAGAACTTATGACACATGAACATGAACTAAATGGGGGGAATGTGGGGGGGGGAGGGTGTGCAGGGTGGAGGGAAATGAAGGAGGGGAAATGGGACAACTGTAATAGCATAATCCATAAAATATATTTTTTAAAAAAACAGACACATAAAGCCCTGACTGGCATAGCTCAGTGGATTGAGCGTGGGCTGTGAACCAAAGCATTGCAGGTTCGATTCCAAGTCAGGGCACATGCCTGGGTTGCAGGCCATGGCCCCCAGCAACCACACATTGATATTTCTCTCTCTCTTTCTCTCTCCCTTCCCTCTCTAAAAATAAATAAATAAAATCTTAAAAAAAAACAGACACATAGATCAATGGAACAGAATAGAGAGCCCAGAAATAAACCCACACCTTTGTAGTCTATTAATATTCAACAGAGGAAGCAAGCACATACAATGGGCTAAAGGTGGTTTATTCAATAAATGGTGTTGGGAATACTGGATAGATATGCACAGAAAAATAAAAATAGACCACCTTCTTACACTATATACGAGCATAAATTCAAAATGGATCAGACTTATAAGACTCAAAACCAAAAAAACCCTAGAAGAAAACATAGGCAGTAAAATCTCAGGCATTGCTTGTAGCAATATTTCTTCTTATATATGCCACCAGGCAAGGGAAACAAAAGAAAGAATAAATAAGTAAATGGGAATACATCAAACTAAAAAGTTTTAGCATAGCAAAGAAAACCATCAACAAAATGAAAAGACCACCCATGGAATGGAAGAATATCTCTGCCAATAGATTTGATAAAGGGTTAATATCCAAAATTTATAAAGAACTTATAAAACTCAACAACAAAAAACCCAAACAATCCAATTAAAAAATGGGCAAAGGTCCTGAATAGACACTTCTCCAAAGAGGACATACAGATGGCCAATAGGCATATGAAAAGATGCTCAATGTCACTAATCATCAGAGAAATGCAAATTAAAACCACAATGAGATTTCACCTCACACCAGTCACAATGATCATCATCAATAAATCAACAAACAACAAGTGCTGGTGAGGATGTGGAGAAAGGGGAACCCTTTTTCACTGTTGGTGGGAATGCAGATTGGTGTAGCCACTGTGGAAAGCAGTATGGAGATAGCTCAAAAAATAAAAATGGATCAGCCTTTTGACCCAGTGATTCCACTTCTGGAAATATACCAGAAGAAACTCAAAACGCTAATTCAAAAGAACATAAGCACCCCTATGTTCCTTTCAGTGTTATTTACAATAGCCAAAATATGAAAGCAGCCCAAGTTTCCACCATTACATGAGTGTATAAAACAACTATGGGACATTTACACAATGGAATACTACTCAGCTATAAAAAGGAAGAAAATTTTACCCTTTTTGACAGCATGGATGTACCTGGAGAACATTATGCTAAGTGAAATAAGCCAGTCAGAGAAAGACAAGTACCATATGATTTCACTCATATGCGTAATCTAATGAACAAACTGAACAAGCATAATGGAGACAGACTCACAGATGGAGAGCAAGCTGACAGCTCTGAGAGTGGGTTGGGGGTGAAGGGATTGAGTGAAAAGGAAAAAGGACTCAGATATGGAAAATAGTGCAGTGATTGCAGGCAGGGTGGTATAAGGGGACTAAATGGTAATGGGAAAAAAAACACAATAAAAATTTTTTAAATGATTCCTCTTAGGGATGAATGGTGTTACAGTGATCCTGTTCTCACTCCTGCTCACCCAGATTCCAATCTTTCTCACGTCTCTTGATTCCTAAGAAGGTATTCCCTATTGTCTGTATTAGGACTAAGTTGCACCTTAAAAATAGTGTGTCAAATAATCTTCATTGTCCCATCTCCATTTAAATAGAGAAAAGAGAAAACAATTTCTAGAAACAACAGTGGGGATGAGGTCATGCATCTTGTTCTTATGAAGACTGTGCATGGACATTCATTCACTCATCACATGTTCATGAGCTCTAGCTCTGCAAATAAAGCAGGATGCAAGATTGTGCACACTCTGATTATAGGCACACACACAAAAATCATTATTTCCATGGTAAAAATATGAGAGATTATGCCCTGGATTATCAGAGAGTTAGGATTATGGGTGATTGCCCATTTTTAAAAACATTTTTGTAATACTGCCCTGTTGCTTTGATATTTTTTCTTTTTTTTTTAAGATTTTATTTATTTATTTTTAGAGAGGGAAGGGAGAGAGAAAGAGAGAGAGAGAGAAACATCAATGTGCAGTTGCTGGGGGTCATGGCCTGCAACCCAGGCATATGCCCTGACTGGGAATCGAACCTGCGACACTTTGGTTCACAGCCCGCACTCAATCCACTGAGCTATGCCAGCCAGGGCTGATATTTTTTCAAATTTAGAAACAAGTCAATAAGATGGCTATGCCAGAGCTGTTCTCTTTTGTTCTGATGTACTGGACGGGAAGACAGATTGGAGACAGGGTATACTCCAGCACATGTGTATACTCATGAAAGTAAGGAGGGGTGGGGCTCTGACCAAACGCTGATTCCTGACATGTTTGTGGAAGGCAGCCCAGCCAGACAACTCCTCAAAATACTGTTGAGAAAGGTACAGTGCTGACATTTGACCCTGAGTCACTGGAACCCAGTCTGTAGCAGACTTGTGGCCCAAGGTTTGATACAGACACTGAGGGTCTGTTCAAGTAGCATTTGCTCCTACCTTCTTGTACACAGTGTTTAAATTGTTCACATAGAGAACACAAGCACTTGAGGATAACTCGGTCCTCATTCTTGTTCTGTGACCTCCTTGGCTCTAACCTACATGTCCTCGCACAACGTCTAAAGTCAATATGACATTGGGATAAATAAGTATTAAACCCTGGCAAGACATTCAAAAAGGTAGAAGAGAAGTCAGTTGTGTGGCAGAAAGCTGGATTTGTCAATTTTCAGCAACCAACCTGGGGATGAACCAGATAAGCTTCTGAGAAAACCACGCCTCCTTGAAATGAGACAAGGCACCACCACATTCCTCTTCTTCCTCCTTCAAACATGAACATGACACCTGAGCAGTGGCAGCCCTTCAAAACCACAGACTAATAGCATAAGGATCAAAAGCAAACATGGTGAGGATGGTATGGTGGAACTGAGCTTTGGTCCTCAAATGTCTTGTCAAATACCTAAACCAATGCCAGAAACCACCTTTCTCTGGACTTCTTATGCATGAAAAAAACCATCACATATTTGTTGAAGCTGCTATTAGTTGGGTTTTCAGTAAAGCCAAAGACCTTCCTAATTGAATCATTCTCTTGAATCAATAATTTGCAACCAGACTAGATCTGCACAAAAATATGATTATGGCATTACCCAGTTCAAATTCTTCCATAGCTCTTCACTGTCTATAGAACAGTCTACAGATGTTGACATGGTGTCTAAGGTCCCTTATAACCATACCTAGTGCACCTACCAAATGTATCTCATTTCCTTCAAGCTGTCCCTCTTACTTTACATCTAGTAGTTTCAAATAACAATGTTTTCTCTAAGAACCACACTTCAGCCCCTGTGACTTTGCTCATGTTTTCTCTGCTTAGGATGCTTTTCCCACCTTCCTTTGCTTACTCTCACCTAGTCTTCAAAATATAAATGCTCGAACATCACCTTACCCAGGAACCTTTTCTCCACACTGACATGCAGGGCTAAGTGCCCCTCCCATTACTGTGGTGCCCAGTCATACTTCTATCTCTGCCCTGATCATGTTAGAGATAAAGTATCTATTTGCAAATCTGACTTCTGCCCTAAAGAGTGAGTCTCTCTGACATCAGGGCCTGTAACTTGACTCTTGTTTGCAACCTTAACACTTAGCACAATTGCTGGTACACAGTAGTTAATGACTCAGTAAGTAACTGTTGAAATACATTGGGTTTCAGATGAGTCTATGCACACACACATGCACATATGTTCCTGGGTGTGTAAATCTTTGTGCCAAATAATCACTCACTCACTGCCTCACTCATTCACTCACTTACTCATTTATTCATCTTTACAAAAGGGCAAAGCTTCAATAATGCAAAAGTGCTGTCACAAAGATAGGAAGCTAAAGAAAAACAAATAGAAGGAAATTTCCTTAAAATGTTGTAAATACACTCAATAGGAAATTCACCTGCTTGAGAAAAAAATGATCGTTCTAACGATAGACTGACAATTATTGCCACAAAGTCATCATGCAGTGGCAGAAGGGTTTAAGGATAATATAAACTTATGATGTAAGGGCAGAGAACTGAGTTGGGAGCTGGTGGTATAAGGAGGAGGTAATAACTGCACTGATGAATCCAGTTTTTAAAAGTTCTACTCATGTAGTTATTAGAATATAAAGCTATGAAATCCCAGTGGACAGGAAGAGTTCCTTTTGTTACATCTTTTGTTTTTTATTTCTTTAATTTCTTCTTCTGTCTATATCCTCTGTTTTCAAATATGTACTGGTTTTGCCCATTTTGAAAAAAAAACTTTAATCATTTCTGTGTCCCAGTTATCATCTTCATTTTCTTCTCCCTTCGCCACTGAACCTTTAAAATCAACATTCTACACTACTATGGCCACCATCTGTCCTTCTACTTATTAACCCCTCCCCCTGCACTACCAAAATATGTTCTCCAAGATCACTGATAGACCCATCATCAAAATCAGTCATCAAATTTAAAATCATCAAATTTCTCATGGTCTGTAATCTTATCTTCTCTTTGTTGCAAATAACACTCATGACCCCCTTCCCTCTACACTTTCTTTAGACTCCTTCTGAGCTTTGGTGACTTGACAGTAGCCAGATTCCCCAGTCCATCCTATGACTTTTTAATAGGTGTTCCTTCTCCTCCCATCGCCTAAATATGAGTATTCTTCATATAAAGTAATGGATGTTTTTGTCAAAGGAATGCCCACCCCACAATGTGAGGCCCCAAAAAACCTAGCAAAGGGGGACATGACAGAGGTAACCAGCTTGGACCTTTGTCAGAGAAGGTTTTAAATCCATCTACAGCTCCTACACAACTGATTGTAAACTTTGGGTCTACAAGATAAAGTCCCAATTCCTGCACTTGGCATCATTGAGGCTCTAATCTACATTTTCTTTTAGAGGAGATAAACCAAAAGTACTGTTCATCATTATGTTATACAAAAATCTAAAAATAAGAGATTTGTAAGGAAGAAACAAATAAATAAGTAAATAAACAGACAGATAGCAAATAAGGGGACAACAGAAATCATTTAAATTTGAATTATTTTCCATATTAGGATGAAAAACATTTCAAAGCACATATCTGACAAGATACTAGGTTTTGTTCCCTGGCCAAAGCCTACCATAAATAGAAGGTGTTCAGCATCTTCTCTGTGCCACTGGCTCTTGACCAAACCTTTGAGGGCTCTGGGGGCTCTTGGGCTGTACTGAGCTCCACCTGCTCATCTGCAAAAGTGTTGTCCACCCCTCTGTTGCAAAGAAACCCTTTAGGTAGTCCCATAAGGCCCAGGCCAGGTTAACAGTGTTGAGGGTGTAATTCATGCCCTTCCATTCATACTCACTGGTGGACTGAAAGCTCACTTCCCTAATGGAGAAAATGTCACTCTCATCCTCTCTTCTTGTCCAACCTCAATCTTTTGGATGGTGACAGTCCAACACAAGGGCCTTCTTGTCACCATTCCTTATAAATCCCACTTTGAAGGCACCTGTTCTTCGATCTTTGCTCTTGGCAGGGCTCCTCCCCCTGGACAAATGTTAGTGGGATGCTACTGCTAATGCTGAAAGCAATGGTGATCATTTCTCCAACAACGTTCCACAAGAATTTGGCTTCTGTCCCATTCATTTCCAGCTCCCAATCTCAGACATCTTGGGGAGGGACTTATGCATCTGTATCTTCTTTTCCTCCTTAATTGCACCACTCAGAAATTCAACAAAAGCTTTGTCCCCTCAGGGTGCAATGGTCTGCAGTTGCAGGTGCAGGGCCCCTGTGCAGTCAGGGGGGCTGGGGTCACGGCCCAGCACAGGCTGCAGCCGAGGTGGGGAAGAGTGCCGGCAGTGAGGAGCCCCAGTGACCGCTGAACCCAAGGCACCCTGTGGGCTGTGCAACAGAGACCAAGGTGGTGGCTGTGGGAACACATGCAGATTAGGACAACCAGGCCAAGGCTCCCCCTGCATTTTTGACCTTATCTCTCATTCTTTCCCTACAAAACACCTCCTCTGAGTAGGCATTCAGTTTGTATATGTTGACCAAACAGATGAATACAAAAATGCTTCATTCCTGGATAACTCAACAACGACCCCAGCCCCACCATCCCATAATATAGCATGCCTTGTGCTTAAATGCTCAACCACAGACTTGTTTGCACCTGTCTAGTGTGAGATGCTTTTCCTATTTATTTTCCATCTATGTAGTTTTGCCCACTGTTCAAGGCCTAATGTGAATTTCACCTTCTCCAAGACTTCTTCCTTGTTAATATATTATTTATTATGTTCCACATATTGGATATTTAGCATATTTTAAATTATTTTTAAAGTGACTTCTTGCCCAAAAACATTTGAAGCCATGTGGGGATAGCAGGAATCTTACACTCCTTTGTACACCCAGCCCCATAAACACAATCTAGCACCTTACAGAGAGGAGCTGCCTGGTACAGACTTTCTGATGACTTTTGTTTCACATAAGAGTTGTGTTGAAAGCTCAGGCTCTGGAATTAGACCTAGATTTGAATCCCAGCTCTGAACACTAGTGAAATGACCTTAAGGACATCATTAAATATCTCATGTCTTGACTTCCTCATCTGTAAAATTGGAAGATTAATAGTTCTGACTCACAGTGGTATTGGTAAGCTAAGCGAGATCATTAATGTACTGTGCTTAGCAAAGTGTTTATCACATGGTAAAAGTTTCAATAAAAACTATTGATGACAATGAAAATGATGATTCTTTAGATATAGATCAGACCAGGATCAATGCCAAGGTCAAATAAACATCTTTTATTGAAACCCTGTGACTACTTTAAAAGAGGCTCACTCACTGAAGAGAACTTTCTTGCTCTCTGACACACTGGGGAACACAGATGGCATCATGCCCCACCTAAGCTGGGGCAACTGAGCAATGGAGCTTTAAATTATGTTTTTCTATAGCTCATTTCTAGCATTTCTTCTCCCACATCTGTCATCTCATAACCCAATCACTCAGCAGAGTGCAAGAGCCCATTAGCTCTGTACCAGGTGATCTTGAAATAAAGCAGAGGGTCACTGTCTGTTGCTTTGCAGTAATTTAAATAAATGCTAAACAAGTGCACTGGGAGGCTCTCTTCAAAGTAAAACTTGAAGGTTGCAGGGCCTGTAGGGTCAGTGATCTGAAGGATGCCAAAACTGTATTTAACTTGCCCTTCCTGCACTGGGTGTGAGCTGGGCTGCCCTCCAGCTTTTATTCCAAAAATAGTAAATCTGTGGTCAGAAGTCTCTGGACCTTAATGATACCCGTGTTTGAGAGACGGCTCCTTGGAATGCTGGACTATGGTTTCAGTTAGAAGTTCAAGAGAGACAGTGGTTTATTATGAGAGGAAGGGGGCTGTAAGCAGCAATGTTACTTTACATTACCATCTTCTGTCTGAAAGACAACAGCAAAATGGTCTACCTTGGAAAACTAGATTCAGTTTCACTGGGGCAGGGGAGAACTGGATGGACAGAACACAAATTATTGAATGGGTAATTTAAAAACAGACAGAAATGATAACACAGATAGCACAGGGACAAACCAAACAACAAACACATCATTTATAACATTTTTGAAAGCAGTTAGATTTGTACAGACCAGGAAAACAGTCAAAGCATAGAGACCATCGACACATTACAACACCCACCACAGCTCACATTTCTCTTCCTGGCTAGCATGTCTGAGTATATGTTCTGTAAAGCTATTAACATGGTTGAGTACGTGGCTGTTAACTGATGTCTTGTCCAGATGGGAGGCTCTCAGGGGAAAGCAAAATCAGAGGGTAAAATAATCAACAAAATAGATAATAGATACTGCTCCAAAATGACCATGAGTTCTATACAGCTAAACTCTTGGGGACTCCAAACCCTGGCAAAAAGAGTCTGTATGATTCCTTTGAGGGTTTCACAATATAACTTATTAACTCATGTTCCAGGGAGCCAGAGATGGGAGACCAGGAAACTTTCCCAAAAGATTCCCATCATTTTCTTATGAGCAGTTTAATTGGCTCCCATACATTTCCTTGTGTGTGATCTTCTTCCACCTATATATATATGAGGTTAAACTTGGAGATGTCCTTTCTAAGCATGTTTTACCCTTTGCTAGTATGCCTTTCCTGTGGGGGGGGTGACAAAAGTCTGAGTTAGGGACACTTGCTTAGCACTGGCTTCTGCAGCTCTAAGCATCTATCCACCAAACTGACCAACAGGACAACAACTGGGGAGAATGTCCACTTCTGAAAGAAGCAGAGGTTCAGATTTCTCTTCCTAGGGCAGGTCACACAGTCTCTGTCACACCTTAGTAGGCCAGCAGCGAGGTGATCAGAGACTGACAACCAGGGAAATCTGTGCTATTATTGAAAATTCACCCAAACCCACAAACCATCTGGCTGAGACCTGGTAAGGCCTACTGCCACAATACATGGTTCCAGCCTCTCTGCTGTATGAGACCAGTAATGTAGAAAGGGCCTGCTTTCAATGATCACAGCAACTTTCTGCTTGTTAACAGGGGGTGCCCTGTTATAATAATCAGAAGCTTCATTTTTATTTGCTGAGTGTGCCTATGATTTTTAAATGTGTGGCGGTAAAACAAATTTACCTGCTCAAATTACTCTTCCTTAAGCACACAGTCACAGACAATTAGAGAAGCAGAGGATATTTTCAGTGGGTGCAGCATGAGAACTTTGTAAGATAATTTGCATGTAAGGCAAACTGAGGCCCAGAGTACTTGGCCTGCTGCCCCACAAGTGGCCACCTAAATGGGAACACCATTCTGCCCCACCTCAAAGTATCCTTCTCTGGCACTAAATTCTGTGTTAGGAGATAGAGGTGCTAGTTCCAAACCTGCCATCAACCACATTTATGAACTTGGATGACAGACTTCTCTTCTCTGGGAGCTCATTTTCCTAATCTGTGGATGGTTAAATGAGATGATTCTAAATAGTCAGGCTTCTAAATAGACAGAAATATGCAAAAGTAAAGCATGGAAGGCAACTGAGTCCTAATTTTTACTATTTTTTTTATCCAGAACTTATCATAACACTAAGTAATGGTTAAATCAGTGGAAGAGCACTCTAACAGATTGTTTCTTAGGTAATCGTGTTTGACGTCTACATCGAAGCCTTACATTTAGTCTCCTAGTGTAATAGCCATAGAAGAACCAGACCTACCTGGAAGAAAGGATAGTAGGCTAACATAGAAGGGACATTTAAAAACCTTGCTTCAAGTGCCCTGTAGTCGAAGTGAACAAATAAACAGGTAGATGAGGCATAGCTGAGACATTTGTTTTTCTGATTTCTAAAGCTCTCTTCGGATGAGAGATTGTCCACGGATACCTTGAGACTCGTGTTCTCTTGGTGTTTGCATATAGAACAAGACATGTGAGTATCACATCTGCATCATCACAAGCTGCAGATGTGATGATGATGCAGCAAAGAGCCCCTGGCAACAGGAGATGCCTGCTATGGGATGGGGTGTGAGGAGAACAAAGTCAGGACAGCAAACCCTAGAGACTCTCACAGAGCAAGTCAGAAGGGGCCAGAGAGATGTGGCTTATCACCTGCTGCACTGTTCCTGAATGCTGGCCACCACAAGCCCAGCATCTGCTGACTTCTGGTGCCAACACTTGCAGAAAATATGTGGCTTGGTGCAGAAGCAGCCCCACAGAATATGCTGGACTGGATAGAAATGGAAACCATTATGTTATTTGGCTGTAGTGGAGGTGTGGGGAATGGCCTACAAAATTCACTTCATGAACATAAAATTTCATGAGGATGAGAGATAGGAACTGTTCTCTGGAAGAGAGAAATTTATTTTAAGGCATTGATGATATAAAATAAAACAATAAAGCCCATTTAAAAATAATAATTCTGTGGCTTAAACTTTCAAAAGTCCTAGGAAGGAAAAGCTTAAAATGACATGTTTTAGAAAATCTTCAAATACCTGTTTGCTGTGCTCTGCACCTGCACAGAATCCTGACTTGGTGATGTCACCTAGCACAGCATTCTGTTCCCAGAGGGGCCCACACTTACCTCATCCCAGGTGGATAGGGACTGCCTAGTGCCAAACTTCACAGCCTTTCTCCTTTCTTGGTCATGCATTTGACAAAAAGGCATTTCTTCCTTGATACAAATATCTTTGACAATGCTAACTGAAGATAGGTGGTCACTGACATATATCCTGCTAAAAAACCTTGTATCTAGACATCAGCCCTAGAATCTCAGAGGACCTGTGAGCATCTCAACCTCTAATCCTTTGAAATTTTTCATTCTACCCCTCCCTTAAAACTGTCCTCTGTCTTTATGTTCCTCTAGGTCACTTTCCTCACCAATAGTCCCCCTAGCTCTGCCCAATGCCTTGTGGTTTTGCCATACCTCCCCAATTCATGTCCTGCTCCAGAGAGATCCAACCAGCTGTCTTGTGCTCAGCTTGTGGCCAGAGTGCAGGCTGCATTGGCAGGGCCACACAGGTGGGCTTTCAGCTCCAGAGCTTTCGGCACTGGGCAGAAATCTTTTCACTCACTCACAGTCACTAATTTTGACTCTTTAAACTTTCCCATTAAAAGCAAACAACACCAAACTTTTCCATTCTTCTTGAACTCCCTACTCCACTTCCTACTTTATTCTCAGAAGATGACTTCACTTTTCTTCATGGAGGAAATAGAAATTATTGATTAAAGTTCCCTTTTGAAGTTATCTCTTGAAGTGACTTCCAATGGTTCTTCACATTTACACTTCAAAAAGTAACATTCATTTTTTGTTATTTTCTTACTTTCTCCAAGAAAGGGACTTTCATTCTCTCCCTATATAGGGTTTTAATTGGAATTAAATCAACAAATGTGAGATACCTGGCCCAATGCTCGGCAGGCCACAAACATGGTTCCCATTCATTCTTTCTTCTACAAATTCAATTATATATAATTATATATGTCATATAAATTTAATATATAAACATATATATATTTAGGTTTTTCTCAAAGATTTTTTTCATTTATTTTTAGAGGAGAGAGAACAAAAGGGAGAGAAACATTGATGTGAGAGAGAAACATCCATCGGTTCGTTGCCTCTCATACACACCCTGACCAGGGATGTGGCCTGCAACCCGGGCATATGCCCTGACCAGGAATCAAACCAGTGACCTTTTGTTCATAGGCCAGCACTCAATCCACTGATCCACACCAGCTGGCACTTATATACATTTAATTTAATACAACATAGTTACCTCTTGAATTCTTAAAGACCCTACTCTCTTAGTTGTCTCTTTTCCACCCCCTGTATCTTTAATCTCTCCCTTTCTCTCCAGTTATTCTCCCCTTATTGACAAGCATATTCAAGAGCTTCCACTCTTTTCAAAAGCCTTATGCCCTCCCTTCTTTAAAAGGACTTTAGTTAGTATCCCCAAACTCTCTGTTTCTTCAACTTCTTAAGCTGTGGGCAATGGTACAATTTTGCTACTGTCCCATCTTTTCTCAAAACTTCACTGAACACTTGGAACTAATACAAAATAATATTGAATGTAAACTGTAATTGAAAAATTTAAAAAAACGTTAAGAACTTCACTGAAACTGTTTTTATGAAGTTTGTGAGTGACCCCTGCATCTTGACTCTGACTCCTTTCAATCTTCATCCTGCTCAAATTTTGATCCATTACCTTCTCTTTCAGTGCTGCTTCTTGTCTAGTATTCACATCTCAACTCTTGGCTACCTAGAACATTACTGCAACCTGTGGCTCCTCCCCTTCCTTCCTTTGGCCTCACCTGCTACCAAACTTGGATGACTCTTCTTTAAACTAATTTTCACATCTGAATAGTCCTTGCCAACCTTTCTTGCCAGAGTTGAGATTTCATCAAATCTCACCTGGACTACCCAGCAGCTCCATATGGCATCCAGCCTCTGGACTCTCCATTTTATTCATCCTCCACACTGCTGCCAGAGTTAGTTTTGTCCAAACTAACACTAAAACTAACCTGGTCTTTTCACCCTCCTGCTGAAAAATGTCTGTGGCTCCCAGTTGCCTCTGTTAGGTCCACACCACCTAACTGAACCTGGACAGTCTGACTCCAGCTCGCCCGCTGCTCCAGCCTCCTCCTCTGTCCTGAAGCTCACCTTGTAATGTGATGGCATCACTCTTCACAAGCTTGACTCCATGGTTTGGCACATGCTATCTAACTGAAATACAATTTCACCCTTCTCTAAGTGGAGCATGCCTAATCACCTTTCCAAACACAGCTCAGTTACAACCATTTTTTATTTGTTTATTTTTTTAAGATTTTATTTATTTATTTTTAGAGAGGGGAGGGAGGGAGATAGAGAGAGAGAGAGAAACATCAATGTGCGGTTGCTGGGAGTCATGGCCTGCAACCCAGGCATGTACCCTGACCAGGAATCAAACCTGGGACACTTATTTATTTAGTTTTTTGAAAAAAGCCTTCCCAGATTGACCTGGGCCATTCAACTCCCTGCTCTGGATTCGGTGAGCCTTTACTCCCTTGTTCCTACCTCTTTATAGCCATTAACAAGGTGTTGTTGACTCTTTTACTTTGTTTATCTTTCATCAAGAGACTATGAAATCTTTGAAGAATGATCTTATTCAACACTGTATCCCAATAACCATCTGGTTTCTTGTTTAACAAATGTTTGTTGTAGCACTATGAAGAGAAGATGTGGTAAAAAAAATGACAGAAATAAGAACAGAATAAAATTACATTCTTTCCATAACTGGTTGAGATAAGATACCCTTGCTGAAAAGAACAGGAGATCAGGATGCTTCCTGTTTCAGGCCTGTCTGTACCACTTTCATCCTCCCTGTAGGTCAGTTGTCCAAACTTGATCACAGTGTCATCAATGCAGGAATAAGACAACCCAAAGGCCCATGTCTAAATTAAATTCAGCTATTGCTAACAGATATCAGGCTTCAGATAAAAGAGTCAAGCCCAGCACTAGCATTAGTCTCATTCATGAAGCATCCAGATATGTTAATGATCAAACTTTGGAAGAAAAAAGAGGAGTAAGTAAAATTAGTTTTAAAATCTAGTTTTATAAGTCCTCCTGCCTCATTCTTAGCTAGGCAAATACTTTTAAGAAAAGAGCCCTACTGCCCTTGCTAACTTGTTCTTGCCTCTTGACAACCCAAAATACAGCCTTCAGCTTGGGTTGGTCTAACTGCTAAATAAAGTAAACAGCACAGTTTTATTTACCTGGGTTTGTACTTTCTTACACAAACAGCAGGAAGCTCATGCATGCAACAGACCAGCCAGGACCAGAAATCAGCATTCTCAATTGATCTCCACCTACTGAGTTCAAAGGGAGGGAATGGCTGGCCAAGATGAAGAAAAACCTCAAAAGGTTGATTTATAGACTTGAATCTTAAAGGACTTTGCTCAGCTCTCTGTTGGAAGTGGTAGCTTCCCCAAAATTTTCTTATTATTTCTTGTCTTACAGAAATTTATTTAGCCACTGATTCAGCTGAAGCAGGTTATGGGGCGGGACTTTTCCTTCAGAACAATCTACAAAAAAAGAGGAATATCATAATAGTAAGGAGTAGGTATAATGCTAACTTTCGTTCAGTATTTTATCTGACTTAAATGTCAAGAAAATTTGGAGGTGATTAAAATACCAAAACCTGAAAGAAAGGCAGTAGGTCCCAATGGAAATGGTATGGTCTACCTCGCTATTCTAAAGTCCTTTCACTGGGTCTGCATGGCTGTCCATAATTTAAAGAATCCCTCTGCGTGTCAACTAAAAGGAGGTGCTTGTAAATCCTACCTTCAGAGACAGAGAACTAATGAGAGATGATGGGAAAGGCTATGAGAAAAAAACGGAACTTAAAATGTAAGGAGGAATCCACAGGAGGAAGAATAGTATCTAATACTGAAGAACTGAAGACCAGAACGCTCATTTAAGTCCTGGCTCTACCACTTAGTGCCTATGTGATCTCGGGCTTCATGTCTGGAACTATAAAATGTGGATTATAATAATTTCTTTTGCATAAGGCACTCATAATGATTAAATAAGATAACAAAAGAGATTTATGAGCAATAACACACAATGTGAATGCTGTTTTAGTGACAATAGCATAATAATAATGAAAATCTCAGGGTGCTTTTCTTCCCTATCCACACGCATGAGATAGCTAACTGGTCATCCTCTCCAGGGAAGGAGAATTTCCAGATAAAGACTTCGTGTCATCGCTCTACTTGCAAACAAGCTCAGGAACTCATTCTGTGGATTCATTTAAATGAAGACTTGTGTGCAGAGTCCCAGGGTCCAAGCAAAGCAGTCTGGGGAAAACAAAGGACAAAACAATGATGGGACAGTCACACTGGGCCCCCAGGGCTGTGGGACTGGCCCAGAGGAGGGGGTGATCACGCTCCATGCTGAGACCTTTGATGGTGGGAAAGGAAGTCCTGACTTGGGTTTATCTTGTTTCCCTTTGCCCCCAAGATGCACACAAAGTTTCCTGGGCTTCAGAGCTCACACCTGGGTACCTGCCAGAACCAGACAGCCCGGAAGAAAGAGTGCTGAGAGAAAACGCATGTGGGCACCCAATGGAGGGTCTGGGAACATTCATCCATACGGCTAGTGTCAGCGCTCTCAGTCGCTCTCTGCATCAGAGACAGGACACCTTTCATAGTGGCTGTTGGGCACATTCTCTGACCAGGAAGCCCGCTTCACCCCAGCTGGAAACAGCAGCCTCTCGGGGCTGGAGGGGGAGGGATGCTTTCTCTAGAGTACCTCTGTCTGACAAATTGCTCCTTTGGAAGCCAGAAGTGACTCAAAAACAGCCTCCATCTGCTATCCATCTTAGAGACTAGATTTGTCAAAACAGCATTTTAAAGGTTAATAGAAAGTGGAACACACACACTTTCAATATGTATGGCAAAATACCCTATTAAACATAAACATGCATATGGGAGTGACAGGTCTTTTGAACATTCTCACATTTTTACATCTACTCAACCAACCTTGTCTTATTAATTGGTCCCCTTAACACATACTGTTATTGTTGTTGTTTTTCTCCAAAAGAATGGTTATGTGCAAAGGGGCATACATTTAATTGCTACTGAGTGTCTTGGGATTTAAGGTAGTAAGTCTGTGTCTAAACCAACAAACTCCTTATCTTCTCTGTTCTAACAGAGGATGAGGAATAAAACAATTTATTCTTGCTGCCTAAGCACTGTCCCACCAGCAGACTGGTGAGCTTCCCTGAGCAGGCCAGCAGATAGGGCAAGTGCCCAGGGCTTTCACTCAGGGTAAGTGCAACCAAAGGGAACCTTTTTTTCTCTTTCTTTCTTTTTTTGGGGGGGTCATCAATGAGATCTCCAAGGAGAACTGAACCAAAAAGGCTGGAATCAAACCCAATACAAAAAAGAAAAAGAAATAAATAAAAGTGTGGGAGAAAGAATGCTAAGGTCCTCCAGAATTCAGTTAACTGGAATTCTTCCTGCTACCAAGCCCAAAGGAGGCAGAGAACAAGGTTCCTTTCTGTCTTCTCTCACCCTCGTCAAAGCAGCTCTTCACAGGCTAGCAAAGCCCAGCTTCTCTGGAGGATGCCTTTCTATCTGATTAAATAGAATATTATACTAAATATTCAGCCACCTCAGCACTAGCTGTGTGGGTGTGCAGGATAAAATCTTCATGAAAACGCCCTCACAGGTCACTTGTTTAATTTTAATTCTGCAAAATGTAAAAATAGAATGAGCTGCCACGAAGGGTTGACAGCTTCAATGAGGAGGTTCCAATAGCACAAAAACCACGTGTCCCCCTGGTCACTTACTTTATCCCTCTGTCAGGGGGGAAAGGGAGGGAGAAAAATCAGGAAAGCAAGGTGCCACTTTCATTTGTCTTCTGCTCTTTCCCCCGCTTTGCCTTTTCTTGCACTTACTGTCTGTCTTCCTCTTACTCCATCTGTTTCCTGTCTCTCCTCCCACTTCACCTGCTTCCTCTCTCAGCGTCCGGCCCTCCTGCCCATCATCATTTTGTGTCTTTTCTCTTTTCCTCTTTCTCAGGACTGGTCCTCCCACGCTGCCATGTGGCCTGTGCCACCCCTGCTTTCCGGGGCAGTCTGTCTCCAGGCAACCTGGTCTCATGAACTTTTCTAGGAATTGCCTTCCTCCCCTCTCCCATTTCTGTCTCCTACTCTTCCCCAAGTCCCACACACTGAAAATGTTTAGAAAGATGGAATTTCAGAGATCAGTTGGATGAAAGGGTAGATGAGCCATAGGGACTGCCCTTTTCATACCCCCTCATCTAGTCAACTGTGTTACTCATGGACCTCAGCAACTTTGGTGGGGTGCAGGGGTGAGTGTTAGTGGGCTGGGAAGGCAGGTAGTACCTCACTGGTCTTGTGTTTTGGATAAATCATTTTTAGTTTTGTGCAGTTTAAAAAAACAAATGTTCAAATTGCACTTTCTAATTCTGACCCCTGAGCCAAGAGCCAATTCCACCTAACCTTATTCTGGCTCAGAAAGTGAAATTCTCTTTAGCCAGGGGCTCCAGAGCTGCACCAAAAGCTGTGCAGGTGCTGACAGAGAAGAGAAGCTTCCTGCTTCATGTCTGTTAGAATCTCAGAAAGGGTCCAACATTTGACCTAGCCTGAAACCAAAGGTTCAGGCTGCTTCAAGTCTGCTAGTATGGCTGATGGAACCAATGCAGTTTAACTTCTTCACTCTGCTAGAACAGGCTCCTCTTCTGTGGTGGCAATGAACAAGGAGCCGTCCTTCCCCAGCTCTGTAAATCACTGGTAACTTTCTCTCTGAAGAGAACCTCACTGTGGGTCTGAGGAAAGCATAATGGAAAAGG
This sequence comes from Phyllostomus discolor, assembly GCF_004126475.2. NCBI lineage: Eukaryota > Metazoa > Chordata > Mammalia > Chiroptera > Phyllostomidae > Phyllostomus > Phyllostomus discolor. Next base: position 72,114,229 of record NC_040915.2, on the reverse strand, counting down.
TGGTTAGCAGATCACTAACTCACAGATTCATCAACATCAACTCACTCTAGAAAAGAACTTAAATTCCTATTTTTATTGCTACCTTACACATATGTACACAAGTCCACTGACAAGGGGTCCCCTAGCTAAAGACCTCTATCTTCACACACAACAAATGAGGTGACCCCCAGAACAGCACATGCCTACTCAAGACCCCAGACTATCTGTTGTAACACTGTCTCCACCTGCCTCTTATTGGAAATGTTCATTCGTTATGAAGTTGTGCAATGCATACCCAACAGGTACAAAGCAGAGTAGATACTGGGGTATCCATTAGAAGCCAGGGTCTTGTGTACCACAAAATAAAGGGGATACAGATGCTGGACACCTAAAAGGTACATGCAGTGTTTCTGCTGTGTGCACATTAGGGTTCTGGATCAAATCAAGGCAAGGATAACTTCAGTACAATCTGAAGAAGGATCATACCTAGGCAAAAATGAAACATGATTCCACAGGTGTAGAGAGGGGAAATGGAAGGAAGAAAAGATCCTAATTAAGCTGAAGAACAATGAAAATAAAAACAGCATAAACTGCAGAAAGCACCCCAAGAGAAAGCACTCCATCAGCTGGGCAAGCGGAATGGGTGACAATCCACAGCAGAATTGTACATAACTCAAAGCCACAAGCAGGCAACAACTGCGTGACACCTGTGCGGAGCAATAGCTGGAGGTGGGGGACAGAGCAGTGGAAACCCCTCTGGAGTATAGCTGCACCCCTGGGATGACAATTGCAGTTACAGTGGAAGATTCCAGATGTATGTGATGGGACAGCACTGACGGGAGTCAAGAGTGAGCTGATCCACAGAGACATCGAATGACGGGTATGGTCCAAAAGTAAAGGCTAGAAGGTGGTGGCAGGGACAATGTCTAGAATGTGATTTCATCCAAGGCCTATCATCTTTAAAAATAGCTATGATCTTTAAAAAGATGAAACAAGGCACTCACATTTGGTGACAGTGCCAAAGTGGGGCCCCACAGCAGCACCCCATTCTCCCTAGGTAACTGATAAGTTGCTCAGAATGGTTTCTTCTCAACACTAGCACAAAAGCCCAGCCCCAAATTTCCAAAGCCAAACAACCTTTGAGGGTGGACAGGAAAAAAGAAACAACAGAATTTCCACATACCCTTTGGATACCCTGGGTCTCCTGAATACCCACAATGCCCAGCAAAACTCTTGGCCCAAATTGCATGTTGCGGACAAGATCTTCTGGGCAAGTTACAAAGTAAAGGAGCCAAAGGGAGAGGGTCTCAAACAAACACTGGTGACCCCATCTGCAACCTCACTGTCCACAGTCAAAGGCAGCCAGTTCGAGCTGTGAGAAGCTGCGAAGGTAAGGTGGCATGGCTAGGGACACCAGCTGTGAGCAAGAGACAGGATCTTCAAGTAAGGAGCAGAGGCGGGGGCACCACTGAATAGAAGGAATGTTTGTTAACTTCACCCAGAGCACAAGGCTGATTTGCTCACACCAGAAACACGTCTGTATTTTGCCCTCTAACCTGTTAAATGATGTTTAATGAGAGGAAGGGAGGGATGGAGGGAGGAAGGGAGGGAGGGAGGGAGAGAGAAAGCAGTTCACACTGGAGGAGTATGGACGTCTCTCTCTGAGGGTACCTGTTCCACAGCGAGCCTCAAGATCAGTTAGGGGCAAACTGGGACCTTAGAGTGGGGGATACAAAGGCAGCATTTGCAAACTGTTTCTAATGTTAGTTTTCTGAGCTTAAAGAGAGAAGCCCAGCTGAGATATGCCCCTCTTGAAAACGCCACAGGCTGCAGGCTCCTCATCTATAGCACACTGTTTGCATCTCCCAAAGGTGCATGCCCACGGAGGTGCTGGCAGAGGAGACAGCTCAGCTTCTCATGCAAGTTTCTTTGTCCTCGCCCAGAGTGGTGTGGGGGGGGGGGCAGTTTTACAACTGCTACTGTCATGAAAACATTTTATTTTTTTATAAGTCTTAAAAAAAATCCTGAGATAAAAGGAGGGATTTCCTAAGTACATGTGATATGCACAATCCTTGCACCCTGCCCCTCTTTAATTCTGGGCTTGGGACGCAGTCACCACTCACCACTGCTGCAGACCCACCAGGATACACCGCCCAGGAGCACACTATCGCCAGCTTGTCCCTAGGTGGCCCTGGAGCCTGTGCGCCCTGCTAACAAACTCTTCTGAGGACCGGCATGTCTCCAGACTTGAAGCTGGCTGATGGATGCAAACAAGTTGTTTGCTCTCCAACAGCTTCACTCTAATTAATGGCCACACCTTCTCATGCCTCCATCTGCTCCATACGATAACTCAGTTTCTTCTGGGATGGGACTTCATGCATCTCTAGCTTCAAGCCAAGCATTCCTAATCGGCCCACCTCCTCCCTAGGAGGACATTAGAAAATGAAGAACCTTTTCCTAGTCTTACTAGGGGTGAATCCCATGATGTTTGCTGTCTTTCAAATCTTGAATTTCCACAAGCAAGGGCACTAGGCATGAGATTGATGAGGGTGGTCACGTGGGAGGAAAGTCCTGTGTGAAGACAGAAGGCCAGGGTCCCCAGTTCAGACTTTGGCTGGGATGTTGAAGAGGGGCAGAAGCAGCCTCAAGCCCACAGCCTTGCCCTAACCACTTGTCCAAGCGCCTGTCCAGAAGTAATGGAAGAAAAGCGAGCTTAGTCTCCTCTGGAAACTCATGAAGGAGGCAGACAGTCAGTCCTAGTAGCTTCCTGGGGACACCAGTTCTCAGGTGGGGCACCACAGCCAGGCTATAGTCCATGTTAATAGCTTTACCGTGCTCTCTGGAACTTGGAGCTTGCGCTAAGAAAATTCAGAGAACAAACAGCGGGCCCCGCCCCCACCCCCGGTATTTCCACAACCTCCACAGCCCCGGCATCCCTCATTGTCAACCCTGCATCAAGGCGCATTTCTGCCAGGGCTCAGGAAGGTCAGGAAGTTCTTACCTGGGTCTGCTAGGGGACGCACTCATGGGGGCAGATCGGCAGGGCTCTCCGGATCGGCAGCGGCCCGGGGCGCAGCACCGGCTGCTAGCTACCGCTCGCCGTGCTCCCCTAAGCCTGGCTTTGCAGAGAGCAGAGCCAGCCCCCTCTGAAGGAGGGAGGGGAGCGGAGCCAGAGGGCGCCACCGGAACCGAGCCGGTGGGTACGCCCCCCTCTCTGTGGGCGGTGAGGCCCCCTGCAGCCCCCGGATCTATTTGCTGCCGTTTCTCCGTCCCTCTTACTATAAATATCTACACCCCCTCCCCGCGCCTCTGCGATCCTCCCGTGTCGCCCCTGACTGCCTCCGTGTTTCCGCTCAGTCTCAGCCTGTCACCTCTCTCCTTACCTCGCCCGCCCCCCAGGCCAAGCCGGCTACCTGCCACCTGGGTTTGCCTCGCTCCAGCCTTCAGCACCGCAGGGTAACTCGGGGACAGACTATGCCTTTAAAGCCATCAAGTTTACTGCGGACACAGTACCAGAAACCCCACTGCCTGACGGCTTCGAGGAGGTATCAGCCCATCTGGAAACTAGACTCCCGTCTCACACCTGCCCTGGAGAAGGGGAATGGGAACTCCAATGGCGCGGGTCCACAGGTGACCTGGGGGGTCTTCTGGAGGGGGCTGAAATCTCGCCACTGCAAAGCAGGCAAGAACCTGGGGAGCCATCACGGTCAGAGCGCTGTATTTGCAGGTAAGAAAACTGAAGCTCAGAGAGGTGCACGGATTCGCCCAGGATCACACTGCAGCTACGGAAGTGGAGAGCTGAGTTATGCCAGGGCCACACATCCAAGTTTCCACACCTGAAACAGAACATGCCTGCTGTGGAGTGGCCCAGAGCACCTATGTCCCTCTGGCAGGCCACCCGAGCCTACCAAGAAAAAACATAATTGACCGACTTCCAGATTAACCCTCTGCTCTTACCATGGCCACTGCTGAACTCTCCCCTCTCCCAGGAAAGCTGTGAAGAATGAGAAACACCAAAGGTGCAGCAATGCTGGAGCCACAAAAGAGTGAAATGAAAAGTCCTTTTTCATTGCTGTCTCCCAAAGACCTGGCCAACAGTATCTGCTGTATAAAACCCCCATTGCTCCCTTATTATTTTCCACACTCCTCTCCATCCCCCACTGCATTCTGACCAGTCTGACACAGATATTTTCACACTAACCATAAAAGAGAATACATTTCCCCCACCTGTTTCTTAGCCTACACTAAATTGCTACCTGGTAGTATCAGCTTGTCCCTCAAAAGGGCTTTCTCACTGGAGGACCGCTGAGGGCTCTAGCACTAACTGCCTTCCCAGACACTCACCCCTGGCAGAGTCAGAGTTGGCTCACTCACAGATGTTCTTCCCTGGGGCATTTCATGACTCGGGTGACAGAGCTTGTCTGGGCTGCTTCCCAGGGCAATGGCATTGGTGCCATCAGAGCCACCTCCCTTCCTGCTCGGTGGGGTACAATATTCTGCATGCATTCATGTATCCTTTTTTGGAAAGTTATCCTACCTATTTAACAATTGCATGCACTGCAGTAACTCAGAGAATGATGAAGTGCCCTTGGAGTTACACTGTAAGTCAAGAAGAGTTGCTTTGCTAAATGTGGCCCTTGAGAAGCAGGTAGCAGAGTGAGTGAGTCTGAACTCTGGAGTAGGTATTTCAGCCGCACCCTCTTTTTTTGTTGTTGTTAACTGATTTTAGACAGAAAATGGAAGGCGGGGGGAGAGAAAGAGAAATATTGATGTGAGAGAGAAACATCAATTGGTTGCCTCCCATATGTGTCCTTGACCGGGGATTGAACCCACAACCCAGGTATGTGCCCTGGCTGGGGATTGAACCCACAACCTTTTGGTGTATGGGACGATACTCCAACCAACTGAGTCACCCAGCCAGGGCCCCAGGCCCACTCTACCAGATTTGTCAACTTGGACAATTTCCTTACCTTTCTAAGCCTTGGTTTGTCTGAATGAAAAATGGGGAAAGCAATTGGTCCTGCCTTGGGAGTGGGTGAGATTCTGCATGCAGACCACCTGAACTTCATGCACCTTAGTGTTATTTATATTGTTCATATCACTATCCAGGGCCAGAGAGCCCTCTTAGAGACCTATCTGATCAAGTTGCTTAATCCCTCCCCATTTCTCTCAGAATCCAGGCCAGCTTAACCTCGAAAATGGGGATCATAATGTGTTCTTCATAGCACTGTTGAGAGGATTAAATAAAATTGTGCACGCAAAACCTCTAACATGGTGCCCATTACATAGATAAACATCCAAGGTGTGCTAGCACCAACCTCTTCATCTCCAGTTAGCAGATGTGTGATCCTGAGCAAGTTCCTTAACATTTCTAAACCTCACAGGGTTGCAAAGATTACCATCACACATGTAAATTATCTGGCACATAGTGATGGCTACACAGTAATTAGCCTTTTCCCTTTTGAAACTGCTCAAATTTTATTTTTACCTGGAAACATTCCTACCACATTCTCAATTACTCAGATCTCATTTATCCTTTAGTTAAGATCCTGTTGCACCAGTTTGTTTTATTTAAATGTATTTACAACTGTTTTACATTCCCTCATTCACTTAGCAAAATGTATGAAAGACTTACAATGTAATGTCAGGCACTCACTGTCCTCTGTTCTGACACACATGTATTTCTTTTATTTAAAGATACTTTTACTGTATTTTTCCATTACCATTTAATCTCCTTATATCCCTCCCCCCAGCAATCACCACATTGTAGTCCCTGTCCATGAGCCCCGTTTCCTTTCTGCTCAATCCCTCCACCCCTGACCCCCGCCACTAGCCATCATCCTTCTCTCCATCTATGAGTCTGTCTCTATCTTCCTTGTTAGTTCAGTTTGTTCATTAGATTCCACATATGAGTGAGATCATATGGTATTTTTCTTTCTCTGACTGGCTTATTTCACTTAATGTAACATTCTCCAGGTCCACCCATACTGTATTTTTTTTATAGGATTTTAAATTCCCAGAAGCTAGGAATGTGCTTTCCTTGTGTGTTAATCTTTCACCACCTTCTAGAGATGTACTCACAGTCACAGATTCATTGAGCCAGAAGGAGGACTGGAGATTATATTGGTCGATGTTCTCATTTTACAACCCAGAGAGGATAACTGACTCACATACACTATTAAAGCTACAATGGTGGTGATTTCTTGCCTCATTAGCCAGTGTTCTTTCAACAGGCAACACTTTCTAGCCATCTGCTTCATGGCGTATTAACAGGTGGCACTTAAATGAAGGGCTCTATGGCCAAGTGTATTTGAGAAATAATGGGTTAAGTAAAGTAAACCATGTAATTTTTTTTAACTGCAAGACTTTTCAGGGCCCTTTTTGCTTCTGGGCGTCATGGGTTTCCAAGAGAGGGCTATAATGCACCTCACTTGTTAAATGCACCCCATCAGAAAACCCTTCCTCATACAGAGCATTTGGGAAACTAGTGATCTGAAACACAGATCCTTGGAGAACATGGTGCTGCCCCCTGGAAGTGTGGTCAGCCAGTGGAACTGCCCAGATTGCATGACCTCCAGAGAGGAGACCAGTCAGTCCCCTCTCTGGGTCAGGGGAGTCCTCTTGTATATGCAAATCTCAGATGAAAGGGGAACATGTCACCATGGGCCCCCTTTTCCTTAAGCAGCTGGCTTGGCATAGGGAAGAGGAAAGCGGCTAATAGACTGAACAGAGCTATGAGGGTGCAGTTCTTCCTTCCCTGCTTTGGCTCGGGCAACTTCCTGGCTACTCGGGCTGTACACACAGTGGTTAAGAACAGGGGCTTTTGAGCTAGACAGTCCAAGGTATTAACCCCATCTCTTTCTCACTACTTCTTGAATATTGGTCAATTTGCTTAACCTCTTAAGCCTCAGTTCTCTCCTTTATAAAATCAGCATAGTAATGCTGGATAAAAATACAGCAATATTGCACTCAAACCTCTGACACAGTGCCTGGAGCAGAGCAAGCACCCAGACTCAAGTAAGGTAACTAAGGGCGATAAGAGTGGTAGTACTAGAATAGGTGGAGCACTTGGTTGTCGACGCATACCTTGGTGATACAGCAAAGTTTTGCTGAATCTGAAAGCACAATTCTTCTCTTTTCTCTCTCCCCATGCAGTGTTCAGCCTTTTACAATCATTCCAACAACTGCTCTGTTCCCTCAAAGCTGGGAGGAAATGAATAGAAGATACTCTGTGAGCAAGCTCAGAAATGAAGGACAAGATAGTAATCATTAATCTAATGCAAAGCTTCCTTTAACTGAGCAGCTGCTCCAGGCCAGGCACTGTGCTAGGTGATTTATATTAATATTTATATTCATTATCTATCTATATATCTGTCTGTACTCCACAATCACTTGAAGAGGGAGGTATCTACTTCCCCATTTTGAAAATAACAAAACTAAAGTTCACACAGTTTATGGGCAGGAGGCCAAATTAAGCCAATGATAAAATGAACAACCACCAGCTTCCCTGGGCCCATCTCATCAGCCCTTAGTGATCACGGGCAGACTGTGGATTAGGATGTACTGCACAGGACCCGGCTGGGGTAAGTTCTCTCTGTCAGGGAAGGAGCAGTTGTGGAACAGGTGTTACTTACTGCCCAATTTACTAAGAAATAGAGCTGAGCTGTTGGCCCCATTGGAGCAATCATCTGGCCCCAAGGGCCATTGGCTGGACTCTACCTGTTAGCACAGGATATGTGAAGGGTACAGAATACTCCCTGTAGCACACCAAAGGGAACTATGGTACCAGCTATTTCATGTTAAGAAGGAAATGAAGACACAGTTTTCCTTCTGCTGCCAACAAGAGCCCAGGTACATGCAACAGGACAGGGAATTAATGCTGCCTCTTTCCCTCTCGCTGTCACCAAAATGTCCTTTTGAACTCCTCCACACCCACCTCACCCTTTAACCCCAGCACAGAAGCCAGCCCTGGGACAATGCCTTCTGAATGAAACCTTCCAAATTAACTGCAGTTCACTATTCCCAGTCTGCTCCTAATGGGGTTGACTCAAAGCAACAGACTCCCTTTGGTAGAAGCCTCAGGAGGAGAAAGCATCTACTTGTACCTCCTCCAGGAGGTCAGAGCCCTACAGGCAGCCACAGCTGACTGCAACTTCTGGCAGAAGACACAACCAGGCTGTTTTTTTAAAGGGAATTTGGAGAAAAACCAAGCTCACAAGAGGGTAAAGGCAAGAGGGAAGAAGAGAGAAAAGCTTTGTTATTTCCTCCAGGTGAAATATAAGATGAAAGTTCTGCAACAAAATCACACCTACATGTCAGAGATTGTAGAGGACAGCCATCCGAACACCTGCATTCTCCTGTCAGAGGGTCCACGTCTCTCTCCTCCTCAGACACATCTCCTGGGTGCTTGTGTGCATATTAAGGGGCTCAGGTGTGAGGTGGGTGAAATACCTACATTTTTTAATAACTACTACAACAGATCAGATACAGTGCTATCAGTACATGATTTTCTGTAATCCTTGCAATAATCCTGTGAAGTCAGCCCACTTTATGGACAAGAAAACTGAGTCTTAATAACAGTTAAGTAACTTGTCTGAAGCCACACAATATTTGGTGTGGGATTCTAATTCTTCTTCTATGACAAATAATATTAACTACCTCACATGTCAATCATATCCTTATTGGATAGCAAACAATCCTGTGAGGTATATCAAATGCGGCTTCCAGTTCACACCTGAGGAAACTGGGGCTCAGAGAGGTGAATTCTATTAAGGTCAAAGAGGTAGAAAATGATATGGTTGTGTCTTGAATCTAAGACTTTTCTACCACTCAGTCACTTTAGGGAAACAGACTCTTTCCAGGCTTTGGGATCCTGATGCCCCAAGAATCAGAAAACACAGCATCCTGGAAAAAAGTTTCTGATAAATTCCCATGGCCCAGCCAGTCCCTGCAAAGGGCCAATGCTGGGGGAAGATAGAAGCCACAGAAAAGCTGGAAGAACCCCCTGAATTTCTACTCACTGGGCAGAGGTCCCAGAGCTGAGCCCCTCTGCCTCTGTCTCATAGAAATTCAGGCCAAATGTTCTATTTTTCCTGTGTAGAAACAATATGAAAGATGAATGCTCATAGTAATAAAAGCATGCACTTAGTTATTACTTGTTTAATTGGGAGTCATGATATCTAATGGTTCATAATAGCATGTGCTATAATGATGGTGATAATACACAATTATTGTCTCTGTTTTGTAGATGAGGGAATGAGGAACAGTGAGGTGAAATAATCTGCCTGAGATGACATAGCCAGCGAGGGCAGAGCTAGGATTTGAACCCAGGGAGCCTTATCCAAAGTCCAAGTGCAAAAGGGCTGGTAGCTGTCTAGGATGCTGCAGGCTGTGTTGATGGATGGATGCCTTGGAGTGCCAGCTGGCCAGGCACATAAGGGAGACTCCATGGTAAACACCTGCATTTGAGGAAGGGGTGCTCTGGACCATCACTCCCCTCCTACAAGCTGGCCTTGGCCCACAGGCACTTGGCTAATTCCTCTGCCCATTTTCCTGCCAGCATCACCAGCTGGCCCTTGTCAGCCTGGCACCAGGGAAGCCAGATTGGCTAGGGGAGGGGTTGCCATGTCTGCTCCCTTCCTCATCAAGCAAGGAGTCTTCTTCCCCCACCCCTTCTCCAGAAGCACCCATCTGGCCTGTGTCACCAGCTGATTTGAGCTTTGAAGAGCCTACTTTCAAGTGAGGCCAGTGGGATTCGGTTTTAGGAACCAACCATGTCCCTCTATTCAACCAGGAGCATTTCCCTTGATTATCACCCAACCCTGCAGGGTTTGCTGTTGGCTTTGAAGCAAAACTGCAGCTGAGGTCCAGCCACAGAGAAGACAGGGCATCCAGGCCTTTCTGCAGGGGCCCATTCGACTGGGGACTTTAGAATGGCTTCCTCCTCCCTCTTTCCCCACTGTGTGTTGTGGCACGCTGGTGAAGATAGAGTCAAAAGGATATGAGTTGGGGTGCGGAACTGCAGCAGTCTGAGATGGGGAATAAGTACCAGCTTGGAGGCTCAAGTACAAAGTTCACTGGGAACAAGCTGTTTGAACTTGGGGGAAGCTATGTTCCCTCTTTAGGCTTCACTTTTCCTATGTACAAAAATGGAGAGTTGAATTACGTGGACATTAGGCAATTCTTCCCATGTTGCATGAAATGGAAGGAGTCCCCCAAGGAGCTCTTTCCAAGGAGAGAATAGGTAATAAACAGCCCAAGACTGCTCCCCATCTTATACACGCCCCCGCTCCAGCATTTGTCCTGGTGACTCTAATACGCACAACCCCCATCCTCTAGGACTCTGAGCATTGTCCTGACGTGGCAGGCACACGTACAGGCTGCTGGGCCAGAGTCTTTAACCTTGGAGGATGACCCCAGTGTCCCCTTCTGCCTCAGAGCAGCCAGTGCCTGGAGCCTGGGTGCTAGGTCGTGTCCTGACCCAGACTCCTCACAGCTGCTCTCCACTGAGCCTCACTGGTTGCCCATCTTAGGGTTAGATCTTTATTCGCCTTCTGATTTTGCTTTCCTCTTTGATTAATACAAAGAACAAAACTAATGAACCCTTGTGAGGTTCCAGGCAATTAGCTAGTCACAAATATGGTTGATAAGCTTTGTGACATGAACTGCCTCACAGAGAAGCTCTGTCCCTGATAGGCAGGAGCTATTGAGAACAGCAGCAGGACAGATGCTTTATTTTAAGAGGGCTATTCCTGTCTCTAAGTCACCCTGGTCTGAAAGAAATAAGACAAGGCTAAAAGGGAGCCAATCAGAGCCTGTGAGAAAAAAGCAGTGTCAGGAAGCCAACCCAGTACCTTAGGAGGTACTATAAATCTTAGAGGTGGGTGCTGCGTCTGACCAGACAGCTTTGTGCAGCACTAAGTACAGCACTGTAGCAACAAGTAATCACCAAGGCCTGTCCTGAGTAATGATAGATGACATACCTGTTCCTTGGTTAATGTCCCTTGCTCTTTCTTTGCCACCAGGTGTTTTACCTAATGATAGGGGCTATCAGAACAGAAATCTGGCTATAGGACCTTCCAAAAAAAAAGGTCTAGGGTTCAAAAGTTGGTTTCTGCCACAGATGGATCCCCTGTGCCCGGGGATAGACAGGACAACAGATAATGAGGGATGCTCTTCCAGGCTAATGGCACATGACATCTGGAGAGGATGATGACAGGCACTAGGCAGTGATCCCAGCATGAAGGTCCCCAAAGAGGAGATGCTCTAAAGATGGAGCAAAAGAACACGGGCCATGTGGGGGTACATGGTTAGTAATAGGAGGTAGTGCCCAACTCCCGAAAGTGCCCAGCTCCCTAAAGGGCTAGTGAGAACAAACAGAGGGCTGCCCCAGAGGAGCTGGTTCTAGGCAGGTTATGAAGTCAGGGCCATTGACAGATGAGAAAACTGAAGACCAAGTTGGCATTGCCTGCCTGTGGCAGAGCTGTGGGATGCCTACTAAGGGAGCCAGAGCCCAGATCCTGGATACTGACCCGCTCTACTGCCTCCTGGAGCTGGGCTGGATCTCCATGGTGAGGCAACTTGGGGCCTGACAGGTCCCTGAGATGCCGTTACAGCGTCACTCCTGGCCTGTGTGCACCTACAAATCCTTATGCATAGAGCTTCTCTGGTAAGTCCTAACAGGGCAATTATGGTGAGAGCCAGGGAGCGAAAGCCCAATTCAGTGAAGGGACGCTAACAGCAGTCTAGTGTCTGTAATCAGTGCAAGTGTTCAGACTTGGACAAATTCATCCCAGAATGCTGAAATTACATGCCAAATGCAAGCATACCAAAAACTTTCCCACGATTCTGAAAAATTGTGGGAAAGTAAAGGACCAAAGCCCTGAGCTCAGCTGCAGTTTCCAGAAAAGCAGAGATTGGAAAAATCTCTATCACAATGCAGGAGAGAAGGTTAAACATGTAACTTAATGCTGCCAGAGCAAAGTCAGCCTAGAGTCTCTAAGAGCCAGTCTTGCCAACATCAGTGAATGTAGCATTCAGATAGGTTTACTATAGAGTCAGAACACCCTCATTAATTCCTGGTGTAGACCTTTTGTTTATCCAAACAACATTAATTAAGCATCTTCCCCATGGGATAACATTTGTTAACAAGACAATTAAACATCTTTTCTCTCACTGTGTCTATTGGAAAGAGTCAGAAGACAAACATGTAAACAAATAAAATTTCAAATAAGGGTAAGTGCTAAGAAAAAAACTAAGCACAGCCACCAAGGAGAGAGGGATTAGGGGGAAGGATTCCTTTAGCCTAAGTGGTGGGGAAAGACTCTCTCAAGGTATTCGAGTGAAGCTGGGGCAAGGAGAGGGCCTGCATGTGGGGATATAGGGAGAAGTTGTTCCAGGAAGAGAGAATAGGCAGTGCACTATGCCCAATCTTGAGTGAGTTTGGCATGCTTCAGAAACCCGAAGGCCTCTGTGTCTGACTGACAGTGAGGCAAGGGAAAGATGGTGGAGACCAGCAAGAGGAAGTGGCAGCTGTGTGGCACTCTATGGACTGTGGCCAAGAGCTTGGATATTTGTTCCTGGGAAAGCAACAGAAGAATTTAAGTAGAAGAAAGACCTGATTCAAACTACTTTTTAAGAAGATCTCTTTGGCTGCTGGGTAAAGAGCTGTTTGGAGATAGAGCAAGAATGGACTCGGGAAAGCAGTCAGAGACCCAACGTGTTTGTTCAGAGGAGAAAAGTTAGTGGTTTGCACAAGGGTGGTCCAGGGAGAGAAGGTGCAGTAGTCAGATTCAGGATGTATTTTGGAGAGATAGATGCTACCTTTGGCTTTACAGCTAATACACATTCATTTTTAATTTTCATGTTTCAGTTTTTTCAAAGTAAGCCAGAGCTCCCTGGGGCAGAATTCTAACGAAGCACTACTGGACTTTTGGCCTTGGCCTTCTCTTTGGTGATACCATGCACCTCCCTGTAGGGTTATGAATTGCACAGTCCCTTTGGTGTAGCACTCCCCTAATGGCCATCCTCATCACAGATCTAACTTGGCTCCCATATGCATGAACTGCAGCTCTGACTGGATAAAAGACACTGTCTTTGCACCCAGTCTGTAATCAAGTCTGCCAGGGCCAGCAGGGTTTAGGAGGGCAGGCAAGTCCGTGATTGGGTAGTGGCTGCTGCAGGAGGAACTTCAGCCTCAGGTGAGCTTTTATGAGATTTGGCCTGTCTCACCACACTTATAGTCTAATGGGGTTTCTTGATCATTGCATGGCTTCTAGGCCACGGATTTGGTGGGCCCACTCCTTTCTGGACTGGGCCATTTTTCCTGCACCACCTGCAAAGGCAATGTGGGTGCACATGGCTCATTCATTAACTGGGCCCTGGAAACATGGCTATCACTACTCGTACGGAGTGGAGCCAGATGCTGCAATGAGAAAAAGAGCTTCCAAAGGATTCTGAGGCATTCCCTCCCTCTTAGTATGCCTATGAAAGAGAGTTCTAATAGGGGAAAAAAACTTTCATAATCAAAGATTATAGAAATGACAGTTTTATGCCAAGAGACTGACTTCTGATTTCATGGGGGCACCAATTACTGAGTCTGCACTAGGAAACCATTTCTCTTCCTGAGGGTCTGGCATATTTATATCCCCCCAAGGAGCAGTTTAGGCTGGAGACAGAGTCATGCAGGATAATAATCCCAGCAGACAAATGAGAAGAGACAGCAATAATAAATATCCCTGCTAAGAGTATAAAGGAAGGAAAAGCTTGGAGCATCTCAGGAGCACCAGCTGCTTAATAATAAAGGCAATGATAACATAATTCCTTGCAGGCTGCAGAAACATCTTTTAGTTACAGGTGTCTAAGTCCAGCATCTGACTCTTGCTTTATTACTGTCATTTAGTATGCTATCAGTATCTGCTCCCAGCAAAACATCTTTCTCTGACACCAGCAACACAAGGCTTTTTCTCTCTGAGTTCCCAAAGTCTTCCAATCCATTAAGCCCTATCCTGTCTGAGGCCTGGGGTGGGGCACACAGTTACCAAAATGCTGATAGTAAAAATACTGTTGTCTTTTAAATTAAATTACATTTAATTAAATTCCAATAGTAAAAAAACACCAACTGTTTTCTTTTTAATTCAATTCCATTTGTTGATCACAGCCTTTAGTGTTACAAGAAGTGAGATGACTCTAAAGGAATTTGCAATCAGTAGGAAGCTTGAGATATGCACAGGATTACAGCACAAGTGAAAAACAAACTGAATGAAAACAAGGGATCCTTTGGGCCACGAGGGATCTGGTACACAGGGACTCACCCCTCTGTGTGATGAGAACAGAAAGCTTAGGGATGCCTTTCATGTAGTTGGCAGCATTTGAGGTGAGTGTTAAGAGTTGGGACTGGGGTGGGGAGCAGTAGCAGAAGGCTGGAGCAATGAAGCAGTCCTGGACTAGACAGAAGAAATTGTCTTAGACAGAAAGTCTGAGCTATTAAGAACACCTGGGCAGTCATAGGCTCAGAGCCTATGGCTGAAGAAAACTTAAGTGCAGTTCAGACAAGTATCGATACCAGGAAAGCTTTCTCTTTCCTGAACAGAGAAATGTGAAATTCTAGGTAGTCAGGTTAGAATGTTGAGAAAACATAAGCTTTGTTATGATTCTTTTTCTCAAAGATTTTATTTATTCATTTTTAGAGAGAGGGGAAGGGAAGAAGAAAGAGAGGGAGAGAACCATCAATGTGAGAGAGAAACATTGAACTGTTGCCTCTCAAACATGCCCCGACTGGGGACCAAACCTGCAATACAGACATGTACCCTGACCAGGTGACCTTTTGCTTTGTGGAACAATGCCCAACCAACTGAGCCACATTTGTCAAGGCACAGCCTCACTATGATTCTAATAGATCTGTTCATTTCTGGAGAATAATTAGAGGCCCAATATTTGTGATGTATCCTTGGAAAGTAATTCATGATAAAAATATATAATCTATAGTTTTTAGATGAAATGTTCTAGTAATGTTTATTAAATCAATCTGTTCTGGTGTGACCATTAAGGCCATTATTTTCTTTTTAATTTTCCGCCTAGATGATCTGTCCATTGAGGTAAGTGGGATATTAAAGTTATTATTGTATTACTGTTTATTTCTGCCTTTACAGTCACTAATATTTGCTTTACATAATTGGATGTTCCTGTGTTGGGTGCATAGATATTTATAATTATTACATTCTCTTCTTGGATCGATACCTTAATAATAATGTAATGTCCTTTTTTTTTTTTTACATTTTTGTTTTTCAGTCTATTTTGTCTGCTATGTTTCTTGCTACCCCAGCTTTCTTTTTGTTTCTATTTGCATGGACTATCTTTGCCATCTGTTCACTTTTTAATTGTGTGAGACTTCCAATCTGAAGTGAGTCTCCTGTAGGCAACATGTAGATGGGTCTTAATTTTTTTTCATTTTCATGGTACTTTATCTTTTAAACAGTAACACTAAATTCTGGCCCATTCTGCCAATGTACAAGCTACAAGTGCTTGCTTGGTAGCTGAAAGGTACTCTTCAGGAGTGTTTGAAAACTGAATAAAAATCCTTATAAAAATATTGAAATAGTTTCCATAGGAACACAGATAAGTGTGACCCCATCTCCTCGCCTTCCATAATGTTCCATCTGGGCCTAACGTACTTACAAAGACATTTCAAAACTGGCAATAATTAAGTTAAATGGTCCCCTCAAATCCTTTACTTCAAGCTTCCCTGGCAGTAAGAGCTACAAGAGTGGCATCTACACAGAACTACAAACTGAAGTCCAGGTTGCTGGATGGTGTTTGCCCTACTGTCCCAGGCACAGGACACAGGCAGAGTGCTGACCTCCTGCTCCTCCAAGGTGGCTGGAAGGTCATGATTCTGGACTGACTACATCAGTTGCCACATTGGCCCTGACATCATGTCCATCTCTGGAATCCACTGAAAGTAGAAGCAGCAGCAATGGTGTAAGCACCCATGTTTTCAAAGAGATTCCAGGCCCCCACGAGCAGCTTGGTTGGGCCACAGCACTCTAAAATGTGACTGAAGCCGTCATGTGCTGGTCCCATATGCTAGATGAATGATACTTCTCATATGATTTAGGACTCCTCCCAGAAGGGGCCTCCCATGTGCGTGATCATAGAGGATGCAATTAAGTGATCCATATACTCAGATGGGTCTTAGTTTTAATCCATTTTTCCACCCTATGTCTATTTTTAAATTATATCTTATTGATTACACTATTACAGTTGCCCCAATTTTTTCCCCTTTGCCCCACGCCACTGAGTACCCCATACTCCTTTAGGTAATCCCCATACCATGGTTCATGTCCATGGGTCTTGTGTATAAGTTCTTTGGCTACTCTATTTCCTATACTATACGCTACACCTCCATGGCTCTTATGTAACTATCTATTTACATGTAATGCCCTCACTTCTTCACCCATTTCCCAATACACCCTCCCTCTGGCAATCGCCAAAATGCTCTTTTTATCCATGATTTTGTCTGTTGTTTGCTTAATTTGTTTTTTTAGATTCAGTTATTGATAGATATATGTTTATTGACATTTTATTGTTCCTAGTTTTGATCTTCTTTTTCTTAAATATCCCTTTAACATTTCTTGTAATAATGGTTTGGTAATGATGAACTCTTTTAGTTTTTGTTTTGTTTTGTTTTGTTTTCTTTTGTCTGAGAAGCTCTTTATCTGCCCTTTGATTCTAAATGATATCTTTGCTGGTTAGAACAATCTTGACTGTAGGTCCCTGCTTTTCATGACTTTGAATATTTCTTGCCAATCCCTCCTAACCTGCAAAGTTTCTTTTCAGAAATCAGCTAACAGTCTTACGGGAACTCCCTGACAGGTAACTAACTGCTTTTCTCTTGCTGTTTTTAAGACTCTTTATTTTTAAGCCTGGTATTTTAATTATAATGTATCTTGTTGAGAGCCTCTTTACATCCATCTGGTTTGGGATTCTGTGTGCTTTCTGGACTTACATGTTTATTCCTTCACCAAATTAGGGAGGTTTTCTTACACTATAGGTTTCCAATTTCTTGCTCTTTCTCTTCTCCTTCTGGCACCACTATCATGTGAATGTTGAAATGCTTGAAGTTGCCACATAGGCTGCTTACACTGTTCTTGTTTTTTTCATCTTTTTCTGATTTTTTTTTTTTTTTTTTTTTGCTTCCTTGTGTTCCAAATCATTGATTTGATTCTTGGCTTTGACTACTCTACTGTTGTTTCCCTATAAATTGTTCTTTTTTTTTTTTTCAATTAGTGTATCCCTCATTTCTGACTCAATCTTTTTTATGTTTTTGAGGTCCTCACTAAGTCCTTCGAGGATCCTTATAACCATTGTTTTGAACTCTTCATCTGATAGATTATTTATCTCCATTTTGTTTAGCTGTTTTTCTGGAGTTTTGATCTCTTCTTTCTTTTGGGCCATGTTTCTTTGCCTTCTTGTTTTGACAGCCTCCCTGTGTTTGTTTCTATGTGTTAGGTAGAGCTTCTATGACTCCCTCTCTTGGTGGCATGGCCTAATGTAGCAGATGGACTATAGGGTCCAGTGGCACAGCCTCCCCTATCACCCAAGCTGGGTACTTGAGGTGTGCCCTTCACATGGGCTGTGTATGCCCTTCTCTTGTAGTTGAGGCTTGATTGCTGTTGGCAGGTCAATGGGAGGCATTTACCCAGGTCAGTCAACTACAAGGACTGGCTATAACCACTGACCACCAACCTCCACCCTCTGTGGAAGATCAGCTGTGCAGGGGCAGGGTGGTGGTGCTCTGACATGTCTGTAGTCCTCCACTAGGTGCTCAGGCTCTAGGGTTCCCCAGATGGTGGAGGCCAAGGTCAGCCTCCACCTGCATTCTGCCCGGGACCATCCTGCATGAGCTATTGAGCAATCTGAGGTGGCTACTACTTGTGCTGGGCTTAGAGATTCCCATGTGAAGCCAAACTGTGAACATAGTCTGGCTGCTGCTAGTACTGGGCTTGGAACCACTTAGCAAGGGGTACAGGGGCTAGAGGCTGACTGAGGCTGGCTGTTGGTTGTTTGAGAAGATTTAGGAAGTTGTGAAGCATGAGCCAAGACCAATCATTTGTATGGAAAAGTCACCATTAACATTTTGGGTGGGCCCATAAGTTGGGTGGGATGGAGTCTCACAGGATCTTCAGGGCAAGGCAAACAGTTTCAGCCAGGTTGATGGAGTCTCAGACATGGCACCTACCTGCCAGCTCTGTGGCTCTGTGGGAGTTTGGTTCAGAAAAGGGACAGTGGCCTCTGCCCACCTTTCTGTCTGGGAGAAAGCTGTTTCCCAGCTCTTGCCTTGGTGCCAGGCGCTTCAGTTCCTCCCCGAATGCCACTGGTGCCTTTCAAGCTGCTACCCAGTACTAGAGGGAATGAATCTGAGTAAGTCTGTGTGTGGGTTCTTTCTGAGGAACTGTTTGGGACTCCAGAAGTTTCTTCCACTGATTCAATCTCCATTGGTTTTTGTAGCCAGAAATTATGGAGACCTATATTCCTGGCACTGGAACCGTGGGCTATGGGGCCTGGTATGGGGCTGGGACTCCTCACTCCCAAAATATCCCTCCCAAATTCTTACCTACCACATATGGATATAGGACTAGCCCATCCGTGTCTGCGCCCCTCCCACCAGTCTGAATGAACATGGTTTTTTTAATTCCTTAGTTGTCAGACTTCTTTTCAACTCAATTTCTGATGGTTCTGCATGATGTTTTTCTATATTTTAGTTCTAATTTTGATGTGGTTGTGTGAGGAGGCAAGCCAGGTTTACCTATACCACCGTCTTGACTGGAGTCCCAGCCTATGTCTTTTGATTGGAGCATTTAGACTATTGACACTTATTGTAATTAATGATAAGTATGTGCCCATTGTTGTTTTGTTAATTTTTTTGTTGTTTTTTTGTTGTTCTCTCTCCTTTACTCTTCTCTCAGTCTCTTTCCTTTTTATTTGCTGCTTTTCTTCAGTGATTTTTAATGTTTCTTTTTCTTTATTTTTTGTGTATTTTAGTAGATTTTTGGTTTGTGGTTACCATGAAGTTCAAATATATCTATTTAGGTTGTTAGCAGTCTATTTAAGCTGATAGATGTTTAGGTTCCAAATGCACTTGTACTACATTTATACTTCCCCCTCCATTCTCTATGATTTTGACATCATGTTTTATATTTTTTGTTTTTGATTTCATATTTTTATTATTTTGTTTTACGTATCCCCTATTTATCAAACGTATAGCTAACTTTGCTACCTTTGTCTTTTAACCTTTATAGTAGCTTTTTAAGTGGTTGAGTCATTGTGTTTATTATGTATTTGCCTATCCCACTGAGATTTTTTATTGTCTGTATTTTCTTATTTCTAGTTACAGCCTTTTCTTTTCTGCATAAAAAAAGGATGCTTTAACATTTCTCATACATCCACTTTAGTGGTGGTAAACTCCTTTAGTTATTGCTTGACTGGGAATCTCTTTGTCTTTCCTTGTATTCTGAAGATGACATTGTTAGATATAATATTCTAGATTGTGTATTTCTTTCTTCCAGCACTTTAAATATTTTTGCCACTCCCTTTGGGCCTGTAAATTTGCTGCTGAGAAATCAGCTGATAGCCTTAGGGAATTTCCCTTGTATGTGACCTGTTCATTTTCTTTATGCTGCTATCGGCTCTTTATCCTTAACTTTTGTCATTTTAATTACAATATATCTTGGTGCTGGCTTCTTTGGGTTCATTTTGTTTGAAACAATCTGTGCTTCCTAAACCTGGATAAGTCTTCCTTCCTAAGTCTGTTTCCTTTATCAGGTTAGAAAAGTTTTTAGCTATTATTTTTTCAAATATACTTTCTGCCCCTTTCCCTCTCTCTTTTACTTCTGGAGTCCATATAATACAAATGTTAGAGTGCATGATATTGTCCCAGAGGTCCCTTAAACTATTATTTTTTTAAATTCTTTTTTCATTTTTGCTATTCAGATTGGGTGATTTACAATATCCTGTTTTTCAAGGCACTAATTCTTACTTCTGTGTTAGCCAACCAGCTGTCACTTTCTCCTAATGTGTTCTTCATTTCAGGTATTATATTATTCATCTCTGACTGGTTTTTCATTATATTTTCTAATTCTGTTGAAGTGCTTTGTGAATTCTTCTATTCAACTCTCAAGTTTGTTGAACATCCTTATGACAGTTTCTTTGGATGCTTTATGAAAAATTACTTATCTCCATTTTATTAGAGGTTTTATTGAGGTTTTTTCTTGTACCTTTATTTGGGGCATGTTTTTCTGTCTCCTCTTTTTGTTTGACTTTCTGTTTTTTCCTATGAGTCAGATGACATAGTTATGTCTTCCAATCTTGAAAATGTTGTTTGTGTAGAAGTGGCCTCTATGTAAATTGTGTATGGAGTGGTTTTAGAAGGCTGGTTGGAAACAGGGTGGGCATATATAGTCAGTGTCTGGGGTGCTGCTTGACCCACAGGAGTAGGTTTGGGGTGAGCAGCCTAGTTTGCACATGCATGTAGTAGCTTCCTGTTACTCTGGCTATCTATGACCAGGCCACAATTAGGGCAAGGCAGTGTGTTTGTGAGCCCCTATGCCCTGGACAGGACAGCCCTTTGGTTGGGTGCTATAAGGCCCTGCTGATCCTGCTCTTAATCTGGGTGGGTCTGCCAGGTGTGTGCCCATGAGAGGCATGCACTGTTGTTTTAAATGACTGCTGCTGGAGCCCTGTCCAAGGTATACTGTCTCACAGGTATGATCACCACAGTGCCCTAATTCCCTCTAATTCTGAGATGGGCTGCCAACCTGGCACTACAGTGAGTCCCTATTGGTTTTACTGTTGCTCTGGTAGGGGCAGTCCAGTGGGTGCCTGTAGCCATGGTTTGGTGTGGGCAAGCCTTAACCTGTGTTGGGCCCACTGAATCTAGCTCCAGGAGGGAGGAAGAGCTGTACATGCTTGCTGTGGAACCCTCTTGTTCCTCCAGGAGAGGTGGCTAGGAACATGCTACTGTAGGCTCACAGGTTTGTCTAGAGCATCCAGGTGGAGTTTCCACTCATGCTATCCAAGTTCAGAGGGCATGCAAACAACAGTGCTCACTGGACCCTCTGACCCTGATGGGTTCACTCAGACTCTGGAGAACTTTCACTGCTCCCGAAATTTCTCTGTGTAGTTTCTCTCTTTTTTGTGTAGGACCTGCTCAGCTGTCCCTTGGTTTTCTCTCAAAAGGAATTGCTCTAAATATAGGTGTGCATTTCATGTGTTCATGGAAAGGGGTGAGTTCTACATCCTCTTATACTACTATCTTGGGCCTCCCTCCCTCTTTCTATTTTCTTAACAATATTTTTAGAAGAGCAGATAACTTTAATTGTGATAAAGGTCTATTTGTTCATATATATATTCAATGAAGCATGCTTTTGTGATCAAATATGTAGTCATTGCTTAACCCAAGGTCTCAAAGACTTTCTCTTGTATTTTCCTTTAAAAGTTTTATAGTTTTATGTTTTCAGGTTAGGTCTACAGTCCATTTTGAGTTACCTTTTGAGTGTGCTGCAAAGTATGAATAAGAGTATAATTTTTTGCATATGGATTTCCAATTACTACACTGCCTTCATAATAAATCTTAAAAATGATGTAACATTAGTCTTTCAACTTTGTTCGTTTTTCCAAGTTGTTTTTGACTGTTGTAGTCCTTTGCATTTCTAAATGAATTTTGGAATCACCTTGTCAATTTTTCTTTCTAAAAAGTCTGCTGGAATTTTGATTGGAGTTGCATTGACTATATACATCATTTGATGAGAATTAACATTTTAACAATAGTATGTCTTCTGATCTTTGGATGTAGTATTTATTGAGGTATTTATGTTGTCATCAATGTTTTATAGTTTTCAGTGTACAAACCTTTCACATCTTTAGTAAAATTTATTCCTCTGATTTCATTTAAAAATATAAGTATTTTTTATTATTTTAGTTACCAATTTATTACTAGCAAATAGAAATAAGATTTTTAAAATATGGATCTGTATCCTGAAAACATACTTGTTTTAATATCTTTTTTGTAAATTCCATCACATTTTCTACCAACACAATCATATGCATAAAGAGAGTTTTATTTCTTTCTTACTAATCTAGATGCTTATATATTTTTTGTGCTTCAAGAAAATTTTGATCACACTAAGTATAACCATAATTGTGCAGATGCATCTGAAGTCCAGAGAGGTGATATTTCAAGTCTCTTCTGCTTGACTTCTAAAAGACCAAAACCAAAACCAAGATTCTAACAAAGCAGACAAAATCTGCCAGATGTAGTAGCATTTGTGGCCTGCTGTATCAGTTTCCATAGTAAATGCATGTGACAGGTTACTTTAAAACCTCAGTAGCATACTACAATAATCACTTATGTAGCTGTTGAGTCTGTGAGGGTTTACCTGGTCTGAGCTGGGCTGACTTTTGGGTCTACAGTCAGTTGCAGGTTGGCTAGGTCACTCTACTTATGTTGTCTGGGTTCACTCTCCTGCATGGTGTTGTTTGGCTGATGTAAAACATAAGACATCCCAGCTGGGATGACAGAGGTGAAGAAACTCTGTTCTATGTGTCTCTTACCCTCTACCAGGGTAACCAGATCATAACCTTCTTATGGATATGACAAAAGGCAAGACTAGTAAATGGAAATGCATATTTTTCAAGCCTTTGAAAAATTTGCTAACATTGCATTGGTCAAAGCCATGGCCAAATCCAGAGTCAAGGTGGGAAGACTCTATGAAGCCACATGAAAAACGACATGGATACAGGAAGGATGGAAGAATTGGAGCTATTACTGTAATAATTAAGTGGTTAGAGACAAAGGGGTTAATTAGTACAGGAAATACCATAAATCATGGCCCTGAGGCAATTACATTTTCATTTTTTCTCCTCTGGTAGAGTGACTAGAAAAATTTACCATAGTTCTCTGCCAATTGCTTTGGCAAGATCTAAACATTTTATATGAGTAGAAAGTAAAGGGTGGGTATGATGTGGACAGCTAGATATCTGAATTTCCTTTTTTTTTTAAATGATTTTATTGTTGTTCAATTATAGTTCTCTGCATTTACCCCTGACCCCTTCCCCCAACCCCAGCCAAACCCACCTCCCTCTCTTGCTTCGACCCCACCCTTGATTTTATCCGTGTGTCCTTTATAGTTGTTCCTGAAAACCCTTCTCCCCATTATTCCCTCCCACTTCCCCTCTGGTTATTGTCAGATTGTTCTGAATTTCAATGTCTCTGATTATATTTTGCTTGCTCTTTCCTTTTGTTGATTATATTCCACTTAAAGGTAAGATCATATGGTGTTTGTCCCTCACCACCTGATTTATTTCACTTAGCATAATGCTCTCCAGTTCCATCCATGCTGTTACAAAGGGTAGGAGCTCCTCCTTTCTCTCCTCTATGTAGTATTCCATTGTGTAAATGTACCATAGTTTTTTGATCCACTCATTTGCTGATGGGCACTTAGGTTGTTTCCAGCACTTGGCTATTGTAAATTGTGCTGCTATGAACATTGGGGTGCATGGGTTCTTTTGGATTGGTGTTTCAGGACTCTTAGGGTATAATCCCAGCAGTGGAATTGCTGGGTCAAAAGGCAGTTCCATTTTTAGTTTTCTGAGGAAATTCCATACTGTTTTCTACAGTGGCTGAACCAGTCTGCATTCCCACCAACAGTGCACTACGGTTCCCTTTTCTCTACATCCTCTCCAACACTTGTTTGTTGATTTGTTTATGATGGCCATTCTGACTGGTGTGAGGTGGTATCTCATTGTGGTTTTGATTTGCATCTTTCTGATGGCTAGTGATGCTGAGCATCTTTTCATATGCCTCTGGGCCCTCTGTGTGTCCTCCTTGGAGAAGTATCTATTCAAGTCTTTTGCCCATTTTTTAATTGGGTTTTTTGTCTTCCTGGAGTAATGTTGTGCTAGTTCTTTATATGGTTTGGAGGTCAAAGCTTTGTCCGAGGTGTCATTGGCAAATATGTTTTCCCATATAGTTGGTTTTATTTTCATTTTAATGCTGTTTTCTTTAACCATGCAGAAGCTTTTTATTTTGATGAGATCCCATTTATTTATTCTTTCCTTCATGTCCATTGCTTTAGGGGACATATTACTGAATTTTCAAGAAATCTTCAAAGGCATAGGAGACCAGGCAATACTGAGAAATTCATTAAGCACTAGATTCCAGTGTCCAGAATATCATATATTAACTGGAACATTTTTTGGTCACAAGTGACAGAAATCCACATGAAACTGGATTAAGCAGAGAAAAAGTGCTTAATAGCTTGCATAACTGAAAAAAAATCTAGGAATATATCAGGTTTCAAACACAGCAGGATGCAAAATGCTAAATAATGATGTTGTGAGTCAGTCTGTCTTTATCTCTTGGCTCGAAATTGTTGTCAGCTTTCACTCCCAGGCAGGCTCTCTTCAAGTGATGGCTGCCAGCAGCTCCAACCTTACATCCATCTTCCATTTTAACAATTCCATGGGAAAAGAGCTTCATTTTCCTAATAATTCCAATAAAGCCCTAAAGCTGATCTCATTGTTCTAACTTGCATTACACCCACAACCCTAAATCTAATACTTAGCCCAAGGGAATGGAAAATGCTTATTGGCCAGTCCTGCTTTGGACTCACATAAGCACCAAGCATTTGTTTAAGAACATTCTGTTATTCAGGAATCAATTTTCAATTGACTTAGTTGTTTTTGATTTTTTGCTGACTTTTCCTCACATGAAAATCATAGTTTTAGGTCTAAGATAGCAGCATAATAAATGGGAGTTATGCTCACCTCCCAAGACCAAACTGGAATTATAACTAAATTATAGGACAATCAACCTGAATTACCAACCGAAAACTAGCTGAACAGAAGTTTTATAACCAAGGATTTACAGAAGAAGCCACATTAAGACTGGTAGGAAGGGCAGAAATATATAAAGGATTGGCCCCACACCCACATGCAGTGGTTGAGAATTGGGAGGGATACCTCAGCTACAAAGGTCTCTCCTGAGGAGTGGGGGGTATCAAACCAACACCAGGTTCCCCATTCCAGAGTACCAGAACTAGGAAAAGAGCCCACAAAGCACCTGGCTGTGAAAATTGGTGGGGATTTTGTCCACCAAGGTGAGACAGGAGACTCCTAGAAGAGACAGTGCACAAAATCTAATTCACAACCATTTGGCATGCCCCTTTAAAAGAAGCACAGCTCAGAGTGGACTGGAGTCATGAGAGCAGAGATTGATTTGTGTGGCTCAGAAGAGAGAGCTGAAGGTACAGCCCCCACGGCCCATGTGCTAAGTCCCTCTCCCATACTACCCACAGATGCCATCTTTCCTGGGTTGAGCACTCCTCTCCATAAGACATCAGCCTAGAAGAATGCACTAGGCCCACCCTCCTGATTACATGTTTCCCTATCCTGCCAAGATCACAGACTACAGAAGAGTAAGCTACCTGGGCCCCTGGTGCAGTCTTTCTTCAAGGCTTCTGGAGGAGGTCTGAGCAGACACAGAGGTTTTTAGAAACTAAACTGTGTGATTCTAGGGTGGTGTCATTTCTACCCTCCACCACCAGTGCCTGGTTGGTACTATCTCCCACAAAGTGATTCATTAACCTACACCTTTGATTCCAGGTAGAACATCCCTGCCAAAACTGTGCCCTGCAGAAAAGTCAGTTGGCTGTTGCTAGCCTGGGCTCACTATGCAGACTTTCTCAGAAGGTTCTTGAGGAGGTCTGGGAAGACTCAAGGCGAGACTGAGTTGTGTTTAGGCCTGGAGCTACTTGTCCTTGCATGACAGTCTGGCATCATCGTTCCTGTGCAGAGCCCTCCATTCACACAGCCAGATCTTGTCTGTTTGTGCCTGATGAAATCTGCTAGCCTTGCCCTGATGGTTACCTGACATTTTGTCCCACCAAAAGGTCTGTGGACACCCCATGTGTAGAGGCTGGCTTTGTATACCCTGAGAATTTTGCTGAGTAGCCTCAGACACAGCACTGGCCTGAAGTTTGAATATGCATTCATCTGGAGAACACCAATCTACTCTACCTAGTGCCTCACTGAGAACCTATCTCACACGACTTGCATACTACCAGAGGCTCTTTTAGTGCACCGCTAATGAGAATGCAGACTGGTGCAGACTTGCATCCTCAAGAAATTAGAAATGGAACTGCCTTGTGACCCATAAATTCCATTTCTGGGTATGTGCCCAAGAAAACCTAAAACACTCATTGGAAATAATGTATGCATCCCTATGTTCTTGCAGCATTATTTACAGTGTCCAACATATGGAGACAACCCAGGTGTGCATCAGTAGACAAGTGGATTAAAACGTTGTGATACGTAAATACAATAGAATGTTACTTAGTCATTAAAAAAGAAGGAAATATTACCATTTGTGAAACATGGATGGCACTAGAGGATATTTTGATAAGTGAAATAAGTCACCCAGAGAAAAACAGATACCATATGATTTCACTTATATGTGTGATCGAAGAACAAAATAAACAAACAAAACTGAAACAGAGGCATAGATACAGACAACAGACTGACGGTTCCTGGGGGGAAATGGGACTGGGTGAAAAAAGTGAAGAGATTGAGAAGTATAGATTGGCAGTTACAAAATAGTCCCTGGGATATAGAGTACAACATAAGAAATATAGTCAATAACTCTAACAACTATGTATGGTGCCAAGCAGGTGCTAGAAATATCAGGGAGATACCTTATACAGTATGTGATTATCTAACCACTATTTTATACACCTAAAACTAATACAAAATAATATTGAATGTAAACTATAATTGAACAGTAAAGTTTGAAAAATCATAGTTTTACACATCATTAAAAAATTGGCATTCTGAAAGTAAAACTGTAGAGCACCTTTTATGTAACAATTTTGTTTGCTCAATTTATAATTTTTAACTACTCAGGTGTATTTTAACTCTGGGTTCTCAATCCTCCAAATGTTAGCCACAGGATGGAGAAGAGGTTGCTGAGTTCCCCAAAGAGAAGGAAGATGTTTCTACAAATAGAATGGGGAGAGGAGTTTGAACTGATTATAAACAACAGATGTCAATTAGAGCTGATAGTGTGCCAACAGGAACAATTGTGTCAAATGCTACTGTTCTGTTTCTAGAACAGGGATTAAAGGGGGAAGGGAGAAAGCAATTGAATAAGCAAGGTATTCCATGGCATTCCTTGTCCATGAAGCATTTGACCAGAAGCACAATGATTATGTCAAGGGTCATGCAGAAGGGCTTTCCGCATTAGGAAGGAGATTGGACTAGGTTGGTTTGGTCAACAAATATTTCTTGGGAGCTGTTGTGTCTCAGGCTCCGCCCTAAGTCCCAAGGTTTAGACAATTTTATGATTTAAATAACTACTTGAAAATGCTGGGAATAAACAGACTAGTTCCCACTTTTGCAAATGTACAGTTTAGAAGCATCTAATGGCAGGCAGTCTGGCTCTGCCATTAAGAGAGCTCTGGGTCTATTTATATATCAGAGACACATACACTCTGAAGCTTTCAGAGTAGGTGGTAATCTGGGAAGTTCCCCAAGGATGTTCTATGGCCTTGACAGTTTTACCTCAAAAGGAAGGATTAAGCAATCTTTGTAACTTAGATGCCCCCAGATATAATTTTATTTCATCTAGTGAGTTCACCAAAGGCAAAAGGTGAAGCTCTAACAAATTAAATTAAAATGCAATATAGACCAATTTGAAAAGCAGATTTCAATGCTAATTTTTTTCTGATTTCCTATTTGGAGCTGGAAGTCAAGAAGTCTGTGGTGGGGAAAAGATGCATCTTCTTTAATTAATGTTATCGAATCAATTTATTCTGTTTTTAAAGGACTTAATGAAAGGAGAAGAGACACTGTTGTTTCCTCTTTCATTTCAGGGAAATGTTTCATTTTCATTCTTGATGAAATCTCTGGAGCCAGACTGAGGCAAATGGCAATCACCAGCACAGTCTGCAGGGTTGGGGCACTTTGTTCCCCACTTGTCTGCTAGTTCCTCCTTCCATAGCATCATACCACTGTCTCCTATCAGTTCTAGTCTAACGCTATGGAAAACTATGCTAACAGAAATCATTAAAATATATTTAGTACCTCTAAGTCAGTTATGTCTCAGCTACCTTCTAATTAAAGACTTTTAAAACTGGAAAGGGCCTTACAGGTCATCTTGAGAACTTCTTCATGCCTAGGAAAGTTAAATAAATGGCCCCAATTACCCAAACATTTGGTAACAGAAAAAGTCTGTACCCATATGCCTCAACTTTCATATAAATGGGATTTCAACCACTCAATATGATCACAATATGGAGGGTTGGAGGGTTTTGTTTTATATTTTTTAATTCATACATAAATCCCATGTTGGATTCCCATTGTTTCTCGAATATTGGCCTGTTGCCCAAGTCATTCATTTACAGAGTTCTTTTGGGAAATCTTGGCTTTGTGTTCTGATTCAGACACTTCTTGGTTGTTGATCATGAAGTAAACCCTTATACTTGTAAACCTAAATTTAATCATCTGTAAAGTAGGGATCTTCACAAAAGCACCTTGTACAATTGTTTTAAGGAATGTATGAGGCAAAGTATGTAAAGTGCTTCACAACCTGAAAAGGAGTACATCTGTGTTGGATGTCATTACTGCTGTTGTTGCTATTTAGCACTTGTTTCTTCTGCATTATATTTCCTGGACAAGTTTCCTACAGTCCACAATGTCAGCTCTTGCCTATCACTTACTGGACATTTACTGGGTATCTGTTGTATATCAGGCACTACTCTATGGCATGAAGCTTCAAAAATGATTGAGATAGCATGTAGTTCATCAAGAGTTCGATAGACTAGTGGCAGGCATGTAAATATTTACAATGTAAACTGCACATATGGGTGCAAAGCATTAGGGAAGCATAAAGGGAGAACTTACTGATACCAAAGTCCTTAGGAGCACTCAATAGTGGAGGTGACATTGGATAGTTTTGAATCCAAAGTAGTTCTCCAGACAGCAGAGGTCAGAGAAAAGATGGATGGAAATTGGGGCATCGCGGGCCATTGTAATGGATTCGCAGGTTCGCACAAAGGCCAACAGCCTGGGAGCAGCTGATATGTATGCTGTAACAAGAACAGTAACAACTCCCATTATCTTTTAGAATGACGTCTAAGCTCCACACTTTTTACCCATACTTATAACTTGCCCAATGTCCCTCCAGGGTAGGTAGCATTACTTTAAGATTGCAGATCAAGAAGACTAGATAAGGCTCAAAGGGGTTAAGTAACTTACATAACATCACAAGGCTGGTCATTTAGGGAAGTCAGGTGTTGAATTGAAGCCCTTCTGACTCACAAGTCTATGCTTTCCCTTCATTACCACATAGTTCTCAAGCACTGGGGAATGTTAGGAGATAACTGGAAATATGGGCAAGGTTCATTCAGCATTTGCAGAAGGTGGACTGCCAAAGCCAGAGAGCTTGGGTTTTATTCTATAGATTCTGGGAATTGCCAAATATTTTAAGCAGGCTTTTTAGAAAAAATGGTGTAAGAGCACCATTTTTGTGCAGAATGGATGGGACAGGAAAGAGACCAGAAACAGGAAGATCCGTTGAGAGAGTGGCACAACCACCCAGGCAAGAGAAACTAAGAACCCCTGAAACTGCACGTTTATTTCCTTGCTCACCCATGTGTGGGTGCACAGGCCATTGTGCCCTTTAGGAAATAAGGGCACTTATGGTCCCTCATAAAATAAGACCAGAGGCAGGGGAGGCTCTGGGATTGGTTCATCAGAAGCCCTGGCCCCTTTCCTTCTCTCTGCACCACTGGCCTCAATCATCCTAATGTGAGTCCCCCACCCAGACCCAGGATGACTACCAGTGGCACAGTTAGAGGTCACATGCTTCACCATTCACAGCCTCTCAGAGACAGGATCTGTCCTCACAAATAGGAGTGCAAACTTTCCTTCAGTCTGATTGAGTCAACTATCTGCCTGGAAACTTCCCACAGACAAGGCCTCAAACTAGCTTCTTTCTAACTCCCCTTTCTTAATCACTCTTCTTGCACTGTGCAAAAGAGAGGCACACCTCTCATCTGTTCCAATTATTACCATTGCATCTTGCCTCAGGAAAAAAATTTCTGGAGTATCCAGAAAAGGGGGGTTGTGGGAAGAGAGAGAGAGGAAGAAAGAGAGAGAAAGAGGGATAGGACTATTTAAAATATTGTAGTTGGTCTTTTAAAAGTGACTAATTATATGAGCAGGTAACAAGTGCTTTTTTATGTCAAGTGGTTTCCAATTTTTTGCAATTAAAAAAGACAAAATGGAATTGTCACTGGATAGATCACTAAATATATTTTTAATGATAGGTCACAATGCTACTTGTGACATATAAATGAGCAAAAGTAAAATAGAAATAGACCTGAGCCCTGTTTTATTCTAATAATAAGTTATATCCAACCATAGACACATAAACTGGGAAAAACAAGAGAAGTCCCACCCATCTCATTAAGTGATGCATTCACAATAAAATGTACTTTTATGTTTAATAATTATAAAAAGTGAATATATTTATGTTTTGTTGATTGTGTATTAATGATAATAACAACTCATTTTGAACACTTAGATATGTATGGCATCAAATAAACATTTTTAACTTCAATTTATATATATATTTTTCAGAGAACTATGAAGGGTGATCAATAAAAGATTTCCAAGCATTAAAGTGGTGAAAGTTAAATGAAAAAATAAGTTAAAAGATAAGATATGTAAAAATTTTAATAATTAAAAGGGGACTCATTCATGCATTTTCAAATGAATTATTCTGAGTATCAAATTGGTAATTAAGATTCCATTGGATGAGATTTTTTTAATGCTATAATAGTTTTATTTTTAAATAAATTAATTCTCACAATATGTAAAAAATGGTATCTCTTTAAATATGTAAACTTAAAATAAAAAAATTTTAGATGTCAACTTAAAAATGTGAAGAATGTATATCCTTTTTCCAAATTATGTTAGGAGATATAATTGCAAAACTGTTGATCATCACTTGTTTAAAGTAGTCAGCCAGGCTGAATCAAAGAGCAGCTGGCTTGCCACAGTGCTGGGCCAATCTCTCATATAGTTCCATTTTAGTTGTGCTGATTTTAAGGTTTCTATAAAACATTCATGCCAAGATATTTTTTAGGCAGTTGGAACTTAGCGGAGGAGCCTGAACTAGAGATGTGTTAGTTGGAGGTCACACAAGTACAGAAACTAGTCAAATCAAAAACACAGTTGTGATCATCAAGAGAGAGTATGGCAATGGGGAGGAGGACCAGAATTATATTTGGGGAAATGACAACATCAAAAGAAATGGACCAGAGATCAG
Organism: Phyllostomus discolor; assembly: GCF_004126475.2. Classification (NCBI taxonomy): domain Eukaryota; kingdom Metazoa; phylum Chordata; class Mammalia; order Chiroptera; family Phyllostomidae; genus Phyllostomus; species Phyllostomus discolor. Next base: position 72,082,866 of record NC_040915.2, on the reverse strand, counting down.
AAAAGTAAGGAGGGAGTGAGAACAAAAGTGAGGGGAAAAGTCTGAAGAAGGAATTGAGAGGTATTGCTTAAAGAGGTCCAATGAGATAAAAAGTTATGATGTAATCACTTGATTTGGCAATGAGCAAGTCAACATGACCCAGTGACATCACCTGCAGTGGAGTGGTAAGATAGAAACCTGATGACTTTTTTTTTTAATGGATGTTGTACCTTTGAATTTAAGGTTCAACAACAACAACAAAAAAAGATCACTGCAGTGTGACACTTGGAAGTTTTTTTAGAGTACAATGTTGTGATATCATCATTTTTTCCAGTCCATTGGGTCTTACAATCCTCTATCATTAACCTGGCAAGGGAGGACAACCTCTCCTGTTTTCTTTGACATTAGTTGGTGCCTACAGACTGGTAAAAATTAAGAAAGTGGATAACTGCTTTTTATCTGGTCTATTTGCAGGGTGACATGCCAGTCAATTGTGAATAAATCAAATATTAAAAGCCATAGGTCCTTCCTAGAAAGAGATTATAACATTGTTGGGAAGACAATATACACACAGAATGAAAAATAAAATTAAACTGAGGCAAAATATGCTAATATTTTAAGAAATTATCTGAAAGTACCTTGGCTGGTGTGGCTCAGTGGATTGAGTGCAGACCTGTGAACCAAAGGGTCACCAGTTCCATTCCCAATCAAGGTACGTGCCTGGATTACAACCCAAGTCCCCAGTAGGGGGCACATGAGAGGCAACTACACACTGATGTTTTTTTTTTCTCTCTTTCTCTCTCCCTCCCCCTCTTTCTAAAAATAGCTAAATAAAAACTTTAAAAATGTTTTAAGAAGGGCTTCTAGCTATGGAGGTGTAGACAGAAATACTTCACTTCCTCACATAACCAATAACTTCTAATTTAAAAACAAAGAAGAACCAGAACTGCCAGAAAATCATTTGTATGGAAGTCTAACAACCAAGGAATTAAAGAAACATTCACCCAGACAGGTAGGAGGTCCCAAATGGGCAGCCAGGGCAGAGAGGACCCTTGGCAAGGTAGCAGACCACTCTGGCAATCCCACTTCACACACAGATAAATCGGGAGGAACAATAGGGGAGCAAGACAGTCCTTGACAACCAGGGTTTCAGCATGGGGAAATAAAGACTCAAAACTCCTAGCTGTAAAAGATCTGTGGGGGTTATGGTGGCGGGGCAACCTCCCAGCCTCACAAGAGAGTTCATTGCAGAGGCCTACAGTGTTCTAAAACATACACAAACTCACCCACCTGTGAATCAGCACCTGAAAGGCCACAATCCACTTGTGGGAGCAAGGAAAGTGACAGAAAGTGGACCAGAACAGAACAAGTGCCATTGTTCCCCCTCTAATCCCTCCCCCACAGACAGTGCTACAACACAGCAAAGAGGGTTGCCCCACCCTGGGGAATACCTAAGGCTCTGCTCCTTACACATAACAAGTGCACCAAGACAAAGAAATATGGCCCAAATGAAAGAACAGATCAAAACTCCAGAAAAAGAACTAAGTGATGAAGAGATAGCCAACCTATCTGATGCAGAGTTCAAAACACTGGTAATCAGGATGCTTACAGAATTGATTGGGCTTGGTCACAAAATGAAGGAAGAAAAGAAGGCTACACAAAGTGAAATAAAGAAAAATATACAGGAAACCAACAGTGAAAGGAAGGAAACCAGGATCCAAATCAATGCGTTGGAACAAAAGGAAGAAATAAGCATTCAACCAGAATACAATGAAGAAACAAGAATTCAAAAAAAATGAGGAGGGACTTAGAAACCTCTGAGACAACTTTAAGCATTCCAACATCCAAATCATAGGAGTGCCAGAAGGAGAAGAAGAAAATCAAGATACTGAAAACTTATTTGAAAGAATAATGAAGGAAAACTTCCCCAATCTGGCAAAGGGAATAGACCTCCAGGAAGTCCAGGAAACCCAGAGAGTTGCAAAGAAGTTGGACCAAAAGGATAAACATACCAAGGCACATCATCATTAAGTTACCCAAGATTAAAGATAAGGAAAGAATCTTAAAGGCAGCAAGAGGAAAGGAGACAGTTACCTCCAAAGGAGTTCCCATAAGGCTATCAGCTGATTTCTCAAAAGAAACCTTACAGGTTAAAAGGGGCTGGAAAGAAATATTCGAAGTCATGAAAGGTAAGGGCCTACATCCAAGATTATCTGTCCAGCAAAGTTATCATTTAGAAAAAAGGGCAGATAAAGTGTTTCCCAGATAAGGTAAAGTGAAAGGAGATCATCATCACCAAGCAATTATTATACAAAATGTTAAAGGAACTTATCTAAGAAATAGAAGATCTAAAATTATGAACAGTAAAACAAACTCATAACTATCAACCGCTGAACCTAAAAAACAAAACCAAAAACTGAGCAAACAACTAGAACAGGCAGAGAACTACAGAAATGGAGATCACATAAAGGGTTATCAGCGGGGAATGGGAGGAGGAGAATGGGGGGAAAAGGTAAAGAGAATAAGAAGCATAACAGGTAGGCACAAAATAGACAGGGGGAGGTTAAGAATAGTATGGGAAATGGAGAAGCCAAAGAACTTATATGTACAACCCATGGATATAAACTAAGGGCAGAGGGGGATGTTGGAGGGTGGGGAGGCAGTGCAGGGAGAAAGGAGATAAAGGGGAGAGAAAAAATGGGAAAACTGTAATAGCATAATCAATAAGATATACTTAATAAATTTTAAAAGGTTTAAAAATTAAAAATTAAACAAACATAAATTATCTGAAAGAGATGTTGTTGGTTGAAAAGTCTTCCCAGAAATGGAAAGACTTGGGGTAGAATTCCAATGTTCACTATGAAGTATTCTAAAACAGAAAGCAGGAAGAGCAGTGATGTGCATGCCCAAGACATGAAAAGAAACAGTGACAGGGGAGTCCTGGCTGAAGTGGAGGGAGGAGTGTGCATTGGGGAATAAGATAAAACCTAGATGCTGGTATCTTGGAGTACTAGTCAAGGTGTTTGGATTGGATTCTGTTGGCAGTGGGAACCATTAAAAATTTTTGAGCATTTGGATTTGATAGATGACCAAAAAAAAGATTCTTAGGGATATTAATCTGGCAATGGCAAGCAAGATAGATTGAACCTCAGGATGAACTTTCCTTCATTGAGTTATGCTTTAAGTACAATAATTTTTGAAGCCCTGTGATCATAATTCCAGCCTGTGGAAATAAAATCCTGAGTTAGGCCAGTGATAAACAGAGAAGACGGGACAGAAAAGAAAGTAAAGAAGTCAGGGGATAATTTCTAGGACTAAGATACTGGCTTGAAAGAGGGTAGTGTCAAACAAGACAAAGATGAATTGGAGACTCTGAGTGTGAGTAAAAGAAATAAGGAAGTCAGAAAAGGAAGCCGTGTAAATTTTCTCTTGGCTGGCAAGTAATGACAGGAGTGTAGCTTTTGTCCTGGCTGGTGTGGTTCAGTGGATTGAGCACTGGCCTGTGACCCAAAAGGTCTCTGGTTTGATTCCCAGTCAGGGAGCATGCCTGGGTTGAGGGTCAGGTCCCTGGTTGGAGGTGTGTGAGAAGCAACTGATCAATGTATCTCTCATACATGAATGTTTCTCTCCCTTTCTCCCTCCCTTCTCTCTCTAAAAATAAATAAATAAAATATTTTTTAAAAAAGAGTGCAACTTTCTGATATTGAGAGCTACACAATTACAGTAGGGGATTTTAACACCCCACTGTCAAAAATGGACAAATCTTCCAAACAAAATATCAACAAAGATATTGTGGCATTGAACAATGCCCTAGATGAAATGGACCTAACTGATATATATAGAGCCTTCCAACCCAAAGAAGCAAAATACACATTCTTTTCAAATGCACATGAAATATTTTCAAAGATAGACCACATGATAGAACACAAAACAAGCCTCGACAAATTCAAGAAAATTGAAATCATATCAAGCATTTTCTCTGACCACAAGGGACTGAAACTAGAACCCAACTTCAAGGAAAAAAACCCAAAACACTCAAACTCATGGAGATTGAATAGTATGCTATTAAACAATGAATGGATCAGGAATGAGATTAGGGAAGAGATCAAAAAGATTCTGGAAACAAATGAAAATGAACTCACAACAATCCAAAACTTATGGGACACAGTGAAGGCATTCCTGAGAGGGAAGTTCATAGTGATACAGGCCTACCTAAAAAAAGATAGAAACATTTCAGATAAACAACCTAACCTTATGCCTACAAGAACTTGAGGAACAAAAGCAAAGACAGCCCAGAGCAAGTAGAAGGAAGGAAAAAATCAAGATCAGAGCAGAATTAAATGACATAGAGACTAAAAGCACAATTCTAAGGATCAATAAACCTAGGAGCTGGTTCTTTGAAAAGATAAACAAAATGGACAAGCCTTTAAGCAGGCTCATCAAGAAAAAAAGAGGAAGGACCCAAATAAACACAATCAGAAATGAAAGAGGAGAGATTACAACTGATACCACAGAAGTACAAAGGATTGTAAGAAATTACTATGAGGAACTATATGCCAAGAACTATGAAAACCTAGGTGAAATGGACAAATTTCTAGAAAAATGTAATCTTCCAAAACTCAATGAAGAAGAAGCAGAAAGCCTAAACAGACCAATAACAGCTGATGAAATCGAAACAGTAATCAAAAAGCTTCTGACACACAAAAGCCCTGGACCAGACAGTTTCACCAGAGAATTTTACAGAGCATTTAAGAGAGAGCTAAGCCCCATCCTCCACAGATTACTTGAAAAAAATGTAAGAAGATGGAAGATTCCCAAACTCTTTATGAAGCCAGCATCATCCTAATTCCAAAACCAGATAAAGACATAACAAAGAAAGAAAACTTCAGGCCAATATCACTGATGAACATAGATGCTAAAATCCTTAACAAAATATTGGCAAACTACATCCAGCAATACATTAAAAAGATCATACACCATGACCAAGTGGGATTCACCCCAGGGATGCAAGAATGGTACAATATTTGCAAATCAATAAACATAGTACACCACATAAACAAAACAAAAGACAAAATCGTATCAATAGATGGGGGGAAAGCAGTTGATAAGATACAGCACCCATTTATGATAAAAACACTTAGCAGAGTGAGAATAGAGGGAGCATTCCTCACCATAATAAAGGCCATATATGAGAGACTTACAGGCAACATCATAGTCAATGGGCAAAAACTTAGAGCTTTCTCAAAAAGATCAGGAACAAGACAAGGATGCGCACTCTCACCACTCCTATTTAACATAGTATAGAAGTCCTAGCCAGAGAAATCAGATAAATAAAAAAATAAATAAATACATCCAAATTGGAAAGGAGGAAGTAAAACTGTCATTGTTTGCAGATGACATGGTAGTATACATAGAAAAATCCTATAGACTCCACCAAAAAACTACTCAACCTAATAAATGAATTTGGCAAAACAGCAGGATACAAAGTCAATACTCAGAAATCAAAGGTATTTTTGTACACTAACAAGGAAATATCAGAAACAGAAATCAGAAAAAAAAATCCCATTTGATATAGCAACAAGAAAAATAAAGTACCTAGGAATAAACCTAACCAAGGAGGTGAAAAACCTGTACTCAGAGGTCTGAGTACAGGTCTTATTAAGAATTAAGGAAGATACAAACAAATGGAAGCATGTACCAAAGTTATGGATTGGAAGAATTAACATCATCAAAATGGCCATACTACCCAAAGCGATTTATAGATTCAATGCAATCCCTATTAAAGTACCAGTGACATATTTCACAGATATAGAACAAACATTTCAGAAATTTATATGGAATCATAAATGACCCCGAACAGCTGCAGAAATTTTGAGAAAGATGAACAAAGCAGGAGGGATCACAATACCTGATATCAAACTGTATTACAAGGCCACTGTAATCAAAACAGCTTGGTACTGGCATAACAATAGGCACATAGACCAATGAACAGAACAGAGAGCCCAGAAATAAACCCAAGTCTCTATGGTCAATTAATATTCGACAAAGGGGGAAGAGAATAAAGTGGAGTAAAAATAGCCTCTTCAACAAATGGTGCTGGGAGATCTGGACAGCTACGTGCAAAAAAATGAAACTTGATCACAAATTTACACCATACACAAAAACGAATTCAAGGTGGATAAAAGACTTAAATATAAGTTGTGACACGAAAGAAGTCCTAGAGGAAAACATTGGTAGGAAAATCTCAGACATTCCACTCAGCAACATCTTCACTGCTATGTCCCCTAAAGCAATGGACATGAAGGAAAGAATAAATAAATGGGATCTCATCAAAATAAAAAGCTTCTGCATGGCTAAAGAAAACAGCATTAAAATGAAAATAAAACCAACTACATGGGAAAACATATTTTGCCAATGACACCTCAGACAAAGGTTTGACCTCCAAACTATATAAAGAACTCACACAACACTACTCCAGGAAGACAAAAAAAAAAAAAAAAAAAAAAAAACAATTAAAAAATGGGCAAAAGACTTGAATAGATACTTCTCCAAGGAGGACACACAGAGGGCCCAGAGGCATATGAAAAGATGCTCAGCATCACTAGCCATCAGAAAGGTGCAAATCAAAACCACAATGAGATACCACCTTACACCAGTCAGAATGGCCATCATAAACAAATCAACAAACAAGTGTTGGAGAGGATATAGAGAAAAGGGAACCGTAGTACACTGTTGGTGGGAATGCAGACTGGTTCAGCCACTGTAGAAAACAGTATGGAATTTCCTCAGAAAACTAAAAATGGAACTGCCTTTTGACCCAGCAATTCCACTGCTGGGATTATACCCTAAGAGTCCTGAAACACCAATCCAAAAGAACCCATGCACCCCAATGTTCATAGCAGCACAATTTACAATAGCCAAGTGCTGGAAACAACCTAAGTGCCCATCAGCAAATGAGTGGATCAAAAAACTATGGTACATTTACACAATGGAATACTACATAGAGGAGAGAAAGGAGGAGCTCCTACCCTTTGCAACAGCATGGATGGAACTGGAGAGCTAAGTGAAATAAGTCAGGTGGTGAGGGACAAACACCACATGATCTCACCTTTAACTGGAACATAATCAACAAAAGAAAAAAAGCAAGCAAAAAGCAAAATATAGTCAGAGACATTGAAATTAAGAACAACCTAACAATAGCCAAAGGGGAGTGGGGAGAGGACAGTAGAGAGAAGGGTTTCTAGGAACTACTATAAAGAACACCTGGAGAAAATCAAGGGGGAGGGGTGGAAGCAGGGAAAGAAGGTGGGTTTGGCTGGGGGCAGGAAGTGGTGGGAAGAAAATGCAGACAACTGTAATTGAACAATAATAAAGTAATTTAAATAAATAAAATGAAATACAGGTATGTGAAAAAAAAAAGAGTGCAGCTTTCTGACAGTTGAGCTTACTGAACATGATTAATTTGGTTTTAGAACTTTTGAGGTTGAGAAGACCCAGGTTTAAATTAGCACCAAGAATTGGAGGTCTAAAATAAAAATAAATTAGTATGATGGCTATATATCAAACTGAGAAGTTTTGTACTTCAAAAGAATGTATCAACAAAAAATGCAGCCTATTAAGTGGAAGAAGATATTTGAAAATAATATATCCGATAAGGGGTTAGTATCCAAAATACCTTTAAAACTTACATAACTTAAAAAATAATCTAGTTTAAAATTGGGCAGTGAACATGAATAGACAGTTTTATAAGGAAAACATACAATTGGCCAACAGACACATGAAAAGATGCTCAACGTCACTAGTTATCAAAGAAATGCAAATCAAAACTGCAATGAGCTATCACATCACACCTGTCAGAATGGCTGTCATCAATAAATCATCAAACAGGTACTGGCAAGGATGTGTAGGAAAGGGAACCCTTACATACTCTTGGTGGAATTGCCATTGGTACAGTCATGATGTAAAACAATATGGAAGTTTCTCAAAAAACTGAAAATAGAACTACCACATGCCCCAGAAATTCCACTTCTGGGTATTTACCAAAGAAATCCAAAATATTAATTTGAAAAGAAATATGCATCTCTATGTTCATTGCAGCATTATTTATGATAGCCAAGATATGGGAGTAGCCCAAGTGTCCATCAGTAGATGAATGGATGAAGAAGAGGTGATGCACTTATACAATGGAAAATTACTCAGCCATAAAAAAGAATAAAACCCTGCCATTTGCCACAACATGTATGGACCTAGAGGGTATAATGCTAAGTGAATAAGTCAGACAGAGAAAGACAAATACTGTATGATTTCACTTATATGTGGAACCTAAAAAACAAAATAACTAAACAAAACAGAAACAAACTCATAGATACAGAGAAAAAAAACTGGTGGTTGCCAGATGGGAGGACAGTTGGATGTGGAGGATACCAGCCAGCAGTATCCATCTGGGCTGCGGATGTTCGTTGAAACACGAGGAAGAACATACACAGAGACAACCAGGTCCTGTGGGGGAATAGAAACAGCAGGGCCACTCCTCATGTGGGGAGTGCCTCGTGTCCATACCCAAGCAGATTTTTATTGAGAAAACAGACTTAGTTTGTGGATTCATAGTCTGGCAGAAAAGATCAAAAGAAGTAGATGACTTACAAAGGTGCAGATAGAATCCCCGCTGTGATTCTGGGCAGAGATTGGGGTTTTATCTAACAGGGCTCAAAGGGCAGTTTTGGTTTCCTGTCTGTGCCTTTCAAATTCCAAGTTAATAACATCCTCCAGCAAACAGATCTCACAGGATCTTGCATATTCTATGTCCCAGGCCTGATTACCCCCGCCCGCCCGCTGTTTCTGGTCTGGCCTGCACCACCCCTGCAGGCCTGAGAAGGGCAAGAGGCTTGGATTTCTCACATCTAAGAACAAGGACTCAGGCTTTGACAAAGCCGAGGGGGCAGGGGTTGATGTCTGATTACCCCTTCACTTCCACAGCCCCGTAAGTCTTGTCCCTGTCATTCCTTCGTGAATGCATCTGTCCTAGGTTCATTCTCTATTCAAGAGAATTGTTACCCGTCATTGACTGCCGTTCAAGCATGAGGAATGAGGCATATGAACAGGCAGCATTCATGCCAGGGAAATAAGTTCTGTCTCCTTCAGTGACTCCTGGTCCGGAGGTCTTTCACTCAGCCTAAGTCACAGGGGATTACAGCTTCCTGAGACCAGGCAGGGTGGCCCCCAACAGTTGGAGGTATAGGTGAAAGAGCTGAAAGTATAAATAGGCAGTTACAAAAACGGTCACAGAAGTATAAAGTATAGCATAGGAAATAGAATCAGTAACATTGTAATAACTTGGTATGGTGTCATATGGGTACTGGAGTTATCAGGATGATCACTTTGTAAGTTATATAAATCTAATAATATGTTGTACACCTGTAACTAATATAATATTGTATGTCAACTGGGACTGAAAAATAAACTTCAAAAATAAGTGCTCCATATGTAATCATAGGAACTCATTGCTTTTTAGAACCCACTGAGGTGTGTGTTTGGGTATGAAGGTACAGAGATAAATAAGTTGCTCTTTGCTTCTGGGAATCTTCTACACAGCTGTGCTTGCTGAAGAAGCACATAGCGAATGAGATGTGAGGTAAAGAGATAAGAGAAAGAGTCAGGGTAAAATCTTGGATTTCAGTTTTCATGATGTGCTGAAGAGGAATAGTAGGAAAATCAGAAGTGGGAAGCAACTCAAAAGCTAAATAAACACAAAATTTCAGGAAGGTAGTGGGGTAGAATGTTGCAGAGAAAACAAAAGAATTGAGGACAAAGGGGAAAGGCACAGGAATTGGTGATTAGAAAGTAGCTGACAATCTTTGAAAATAAAATTTCAGTCCAGCTTCAGAGAGTTAAGAAACAAGGAGAGACTGAAAAGTGAGGACTTGGTATGTGTTCTTACTCAGAGGCTTTCTGATGACTTTTCTGTCCCAAAGAGGGTTTCTTTTTGCTGCATTTATTTTAAGGTAGGTGTGTGAATGGCAATGTGGAGATATTGCACATTTGGTAAATTAGGCACCCAAGGATTTAATGTCTTTAAAAATAAGACGTGATTTGCAAGGTAAAGTCATATTACAGTCATGGACTCACTAATAGCATGAATTTTTCCATAATATAATACTTGTCTCACCACTTACCCCAAAGAGAATACTTTCCAGCTTAGATACACTTTCCAATCGATAGTTAAGCAAGTCTCCTTTCTATGTGTGTACCTTCTTAAGTGATCTGATTAAGGCTTTACCTTTCCCTTAGAGAGTTAATGAAGTATCTAAGTGATAAAATCACTTAGAACCACATTATAAATTTCCTTTCTTCCTTATTTCTCTCTCCTTGGTTAAAAAAATTTGATGACCCTCCAAAAACAAAACAAAACAAAACAAAACAAAAAACCCACACTTTTCTATGAAAAACAAGGGCTTTATTTTTGTTATGAAACTCTTAACCCTACACTCCCAGCATCTACTATGGGGGTAAGCCCAACCCCCTGTTTTTTTGGGGGGTTATGGGTAGGGGAAGCAGAGTGTGCCTTCCAGGTGCCCCAGGTGGGCGTGGTGGTGGGTGCCTCCCACCAGGGCCTATTTTTCTGAAACACTGTAATCTGAACCCAGTAGGGTTCTTCCTACTACAGATATTTGAGGACTTCAATTTGGGTTGAGAAACACAGACTCTCCTGCTTTGGGGACTTCAAATTATAACCACCAGCCTGATATCCATATCCCTTCCACAGCATGTCTGCTAGATGGGGGATTCACTGCCTCCTGAGGGCAGCTCTGACTCTCAGTAAGTTCTTTCTTGGAAAGAACCAAAGTGTTGGAATTGGTCCTAGTTCTACCAATTCAGTGCAGTCCCAGCAAAACCCTCAAGCTTTCAAGTCTCCTCTTTCTCTTCAGCCTCTACACTCATGAATTTGCCTTAAGCCTTCCACTGCCTTAACTGCTCTCTCTGAATGTACTCACTTCTTTGTCCTCCTGAAGTATCACCCACTAGAGAATGCAACTGTGACTCCTGAGCTGTCCTGAGCAGGTCAGGGAGGAGGGATGTAGTTATCTCCCACATTTGAGATTCAGCACTTCTGTACTCCAGAGAACATCCTTCAACACACATCGGTCCTAGCTCATGAGCCTTCAGTTTCTTCCTCTTTGTTATCAAATCTCATGTAAGTTTTCCTGCTTGATTTTGAAGGCTTGTTATCATTTTTTCCTACTGGATTCATTCAACTTGATTTAATATTCCACTCTAACAGACACCTCTCTCTTGGGTCAGTCTGGTTTTATCACTCTATCTCAGAAACATCCTGCCTACTTGTCTCCACCTCTGTGCATGTTCTCATCTGCTCCCTGTCTAAAAGGCTCTTCCCTCCAGTATCTAAATTGCCTCTATCTTGAAGGCCCAACTCAAATATTATCCTCATTATGGATCCCTCCTATGTTACTTCAGCCTATAACTATCTCTTCATTTCCTGAATGTTTTTATTCCTTGGAAGCTGATAAAGCAGGGCCCATCTTATATCAATGAGTAAGAAAACATCTTGCTCATTTTTTTTATTTTTCACTGTGTGTGTGTGTGTGTGTGTGTTGAGAGAGAGGCAGAAAGAAAGAGAGAGAGAGAGAGAGAGAGAGAGAGATTATATTCCCAGGAGAACATGAACCACATTTTAAATTCACTTAGTTTTATTCACTGCTTGTTATAGACTGAATGTTTCTGTTCTCCCAAAATTCATATATTGAAGCCCTAACCCCTCTCGTTACGGTGTTAGGAGATGGGCCTTCAGGAGATGATTTGGTCATTAGGGGGAAGCCCTCACAAATGGGATCACTGGCCTTCTAAAAGAGCCCCCAGAGAACACTCTAGCTACCTTTCTACCATGTGAGAGAACAATGAGAAGAGGAGGTCTGCAACCTGGTCCTCATCAGAACCTGTCTGTGCCAGCATGCTCATTTAGATTCCAGCCTCCAAAACTATGAGAAATTGATGTTTGTTGTTTGAGCCCCCCAGTCTATGGCACTTGTTAAGCAGCCCAAGCTGACTCAAGCACTGGTGGACTGCCAGTGCTAGGAGAAGTGCCTAGCACATAGTGGGCACACAATAAATATTTGTTGGATGGATGCATATATGAAAACTTCTTAAGAAATGCTTGTTGATTGATTGATTGATTGAACTAGGTTGGACAATGTTTAACAAGAACAGAGACTAAATAGCAGAGAAAGGCATAATATCATTCTTAAAAATGGAACAGTATTCTACATCCTTTGGTCTGTCCAGATTTGTGGAATGAAAGGGAAAAGGTGGAGGAAGGGGTGGGCTGTTGGCAGAGAAATTTTCCAAGTTTTTGGAGGAATAAGATTATATAGGGAGCTGACTCATTGCAGGAAATCATTAGCAACACTTTAATACTCCCTAAGAACAGCAACCCTTGGATAAAGCTTTGAGGGAGTTTGGATCCTTTTCCACCTTTGGTATGAGGAAGCTCATTTTGCAGAATGACTTTTTCAATCTCTCAGCACTGTGGTTATTTATAGAATTCAAGATATGTCAGGGTGTGTCCCAATGATTCAGTCACATTCATATTCATATTTCTTCTGAGCCCAGGAAACTGTAGGATGCAAAACAAAATGAATTTAAAGTGTGACATAAAGAGAAATCCAAGATGGCGGTGGAGTGGGTGGAAGCTACACTTACCTCCTCGCAGAACCAAACTGCAGTTACAACTAAAATATAGAACAATCAGCCTGAATAACCGCTAAAGACTAGCTGAACAGAAGTCTCACAATCAAGGATTTATAGGAGAAACCATATCGAGACTTGGCAGGAAGGGTGGAGATAAAAAAAGCGCTGGTCCTCCTTTCACAAGTGGTGGCTGAGAATCCAGAGAAATCTCAGCTGCAAAGAGCATGGGGTCCTAATCCCACTCCAGGCTCCCCAGCCTGGAACACCAGTGCTGAGAAGAGGCACCCATACAACATCTGGTTGTGAAATCCTTCGTAGTTTCTGTCCACCAGGGAGAGACTCAGGCACCTTCTTAAAGGGCCAATGCACAAAATCTCCTTTGCAGCCACTCACCCTGTTCTCTGGCAAAGAAGGATAGAACAGACTAGAGTTGTGTAAGGACAGACTAGATTTGTGGCTCCAGGGAGAGAGCTGAGGAGACAGCTGCCAGGGTCCCTGTGCTGGGTACCTGTGCTGACTCCCTCTCCCACGTTGCAGACGAGATCTTTCCTGGGTAGAGCATTCCCCTCCTTATGGCATCAGCCAGTGAGAATGCAACAGCCCCATCCTCTCGATTCCCAGTCACCACATCCTGGGGAGCTCATACCCTGTGAAGGAGTCAGCTGCCTGGGCACAGTATGGAGAGGTCTGGGCAGACTCACAGGGTGTCAGTGACTGAGTTGTGTGGCTCTGAGAGGGAGGCAATTTATCTTTTTCGTGCCCAGTCAGTACAGAGCCGTCTCTCTTTTTTTTCCTCACCCAAGGATATGTTTATCGATTTTTGAGAGAGAGAGAGAGAGAGAGAAACACTGATGTCAGACAGAAACATCAATTGGTTGTGTCCCATATGAGCCCCAATCAGGGATCAAACTTGCAACCTAGGTATATTCCCTGACTGGGAATCAAGCCCATACCCTTTTGGTGAACAAAATGACACTTCATCCAACTAAGCCACCTGGCCAGGGCTGCCGAGCCTTCTCTTCAAACAGCCTAACCTTGGTCTGTTTGGGCCTGATAAACTCTGCTGGCCTCACCCTGATGACTCCCTGAGAACCCATCTCACCCACAGGTCCACAGACATCCAGCTGGTGGCACCTAGACTTGGTATACCCTGGGACTTATGTTGAGTGACCTCACATACAGCACTGGCACCAAATTTGAGCCCTCATCAATCTGTTGAATACCGATCACCCCAACTTGAGTACTGCCAGAGGCTCTTTCAGGGGCTGAGCCTACCAAGCAGCCAGCAGGAAGAGGCAGGCAGAGGCAGATTTCAGGGTGTGTTGGGCCTTTTGCTGACCTGCCCTCAGGCTTGGTGCTGGTGAAAACAGCCTTGTGTGCAGCTTGGTCCTTTGCACACACACTGAGCCCAGCAGAAGCAGCCACAAACTGTGGATCACTTTGTAGCTCCAAACATGTTGTCCAGAGCCAGTTACAGGCAGGATCTAACATTGACCTGAATTAGAGCCCTTCTAAGAGACCCCAGGACCAACATATTCATTGGCCAGCTTCATACAACATCAGAGCAGGATCCAATTAGCTTTATAAGCATCATAACCAAAGGGAAATCTTGACAGGCACCAGACGCCACTGTGGCAAATTCTGCTTTGTGTGGTCAGCACTTGCACAGCAGCTTGTGCCCTGTGATCAGGATTAACCCTCATAGGCGTCCAGCCTGAGGGTTAACCCCTGCATTAATGAGCCATGAGAAATCAAGACTCAATTGCATCAGGAGGGCTCACATAACTCACACAAGGGGCATTTTTTGAGAAACCAGTTCAAGTGATCAAGGAGATTGTGCCACTGGGCCCCCCTGGATGCCTACAACAAAGGGTCACCCCACCAAGACTAGGAGATATAGCAGATCTACCTAACACACAGAAACATAGAGAAGCAGCCAAAATGGGGATACAAAGAAACATGCCTCAAATGAAAAAAAAAAAAAAAACAAGAGAAATCTTCAGAAAAAAAGGTAAACAAAATGGAGGCAAGCAATCTACCAGATATAGAGTTCAAAAAGGTGAATATAAGGATACTTGAGGAACTTAGTGAGAACTTCAACAGTATAAAAAATTGATACGGGATACTTATCCTTCACACATAGAAACCATGTAAAAGGACCAGTCAGAAATAAAGAAAGCACTATCTGAAATAAAAATACACTAGAAGGAATAAACAGTGGGTTGGAAGAAGCAGTAAATTAAACCAGTAATTTGGAAGAAAAGGTAGCAGAAAACACCCAAGTAGAGTAGCAAAATGAAAAAAGAATTTTAAAGAATGAAGATAGTTTAAGAGACCTTTGATACAACACTAAGTGTAACAATATCCTCCTCATAGGGGTACCAGAAGGAAAAGAGAGAGAGAGCAATGGATCAAGAATCTATTTGAAGAAATAATGAATGAAAATTTCCCAAACCTGGTGAAGGAAAATGACACACAAGTCCAGGAAGCACAGAGAGTCCCAAACAAGATGGACCCAAAGATGCTAACATCATAATAAAAATGGCAAAGTTTAAAGACAAAGAGAGAATCTTAAAAGCAGCAAGAGAAATATAATTAGTTACCTATCAGGGAGCTTCCATGAGACTGTCAGCTATTTCTCAACAGAAACATTTCAGGCTGGAAGGGATTGGCATGAAATATTCAAAGGGACAAAAAGCAAGAACCTACAAACAAGGCTCCTTTACCCAGAAAAGCTATCATTAAAAATTGAAAGAGGAATAAGGAGCTTCCCAGACCAAAAAAAAAAAAAGCTAAAGGAGTTCATTGCCCCTAAACCAGTGTTATAAGAAAGGCTAAAGTGTCTTCTTAAAGAAAAAGAAAAAAAAAAAAAAACAAGAAGAAAAAAACCAGCAGGGGAATATAGTTATAAAGAACAAAATGAAAATAAATATGTACCTATCAATAATCATATACAAATGGCTTAAATGCTCCAATCAAAAGACATAGGGTAGCTGAATGGATAAGAAAAAAAATACCCATACATATGCTGTCTCCAAGAGACCCAACTCAGAATGAAAGATACACACAGACTAAAATAAAGGGATGGGAAAAGCTATTTCATGCAAATAGAAATTTAAAAAGCTGGGTTATCAATACTTACATTTGACAAAATAGATTTTAAAACAAAGGCTATTGTGAGAGTCAAAGAAGGATACTACATAATGATGAAAGGATCAACCCAATAAAAGAATAATACTCTGGTAAACATGTATGCACCCAATATAGGAGCACTTAAATATGTAAAGCAAATCTTAATGGACATAAAGGGAGAGACTGACAGTAATACAGTCATAGTAGGGGATTTTAACACCCCATTGACTTCAATGGATAGATCTTCCAGACAGGAAATCAACAAGGAAACAATGGCCTTAAATGACACACTAGACTGTGTGGATTTAATTGATATCTTCAGAGAATTTCACCCCAAAGCAGCAGAATATACATACTTTTCAAGCACACATGGAACATTTTCTAGTATAGACCACATGATAGAATACAAAACAAGCCTCAATAAACTTAAGAAGATTGAAATCATATCAAGCATCTTCTCTAACCATGATATGAAACTAGAAATCAATTACAAGAAAAAAACTGAAAAATACAAAAACACATGGAGGCTAAATAATATGTTACTTAAGAATGAATAATTTAACAATGAGATCAAGGAAGATGTCAAAAGATACCTTGAAACAAATAAAAGTGAGAAAACAACAACCCTAAATTTATGGGACACAGTGAAAGCAGTCCCAAGAGGGAAATTCATAACATTACAGGCCTACTTCAAGAAAGAAAAAAAATCTCAAACAAACCATCAAACTTTACACTTAAAGGAGCTAAGGGAGATTTGGTTTCATCACCTGCAAAATAGGGTATTGAAAATATGAGGGGGGATCAAAAAACCCCAGCATTATCTTCTGGAGGGTGGGCCCCTTATAGTACAGGCTTCCCCCGCTGGGTGGGTGTTCTAGGAACCCACCTGTATCAGTGTACCAGCAGCGATTGTTGTGAGAGGCTACATTTGGCTTCAGTAAATTTTTTTGAAGACTCTTTCAACACACTTGCCCATTCATGATGGGTATGATGGATGACTTACGAGTGTACCTGCCCACACCACGCTGAGTATTCAGAAGTTTTTGGCCAAATACAGGATGACCCCTGTGCCCCGCCCTCCCTATTCACCTGATCCCTCCCCAAGTGATGTTATTTTTTTTCCCTCAAAGGGAAACATTTTGACAATGTGGAAGAGGTGAAACAAAAAGCAGCAGAAACACTGAAAGGCATCCAAATCAATGAGTTTGGAAACTGTTTTGAACAGTGGAAAAAATGTCTTGATAGGTGTACTGTATCGAATGGAGAGTACTTTGAAGGTGACTGAAGTTTTATACATGTAAGAATAAAGGCACAATTTTTTATAAATAAATTCTGGGGATTTTTTCAGTCCCCCTCATATGTGCCCAGTTGCTACTCAGAACCCCACAGTGGATGTGACAGCTGGGCAAAGTGAGAAGAGACTTGGAGATACTCCCTCACCAAACCCTGGAAAATTTTACATCCTGGATGTCTATATGTCATCTTCATTGTCACCACCCTGATCAAAGCCTCCTAAGTGGTCTTACTTCTTTCTTGCATTCTCCCCAGTATTCTAGCTTGTTCCTCACAGAGAAGCCAGGCTACCTCCATAATCAATCTGATTACACCCTAGGCTGCCCAAGAACTTGAATGGCTTCCCAATGTGCAAAACCTCTTAACTTAACCTAGTTGGCCTCATATATTCTGGCACCTGTGTAAATGCTCAAGCCTCATATGGAACCATTTCCTGTATCTTCTCTGGGCTCCAGCCAGATGCTCTGGGTCTTCTGTCCCTGAAATGCAAAAGTCTTCCCCCCACAAAGTCTTTGTGTACTCTGGATCCTGACCCTTCCACCACTCTCTCTGTCTTAATTTTTATTTCTCTTTCAGCTCTCAATACAATCATTGTTCCCCCTCCTTCACCATGAAATCTTCCCTGACCACACAGAGCCCACGTAGGCTAGGTTAGTTTGTTTTGTAACCAGTAGTTCTGAGTCAGTGTCCCTCTCCCTCAGGACACTGCCCTCAGGTAGTCAGTGCACATCCCTTCTCAGCACTATTCATGATCAACAACTGTCTCCTGCATAGCACTCTAAGAACAAACACAGTGTTTGCTTTTGCCCCTCATTGAATTGCCATTCTCTAGCACAGTGCTGGGTATGTAATAGTTGCTCAGTAAACATGTGTGGAAATAAAGAAAGAAGGAGGAAACAATAAGGTCCCATCTGGAAATTTAGGAAACCATGCAGCAACATCTTTGCACAGCAATGGTACAAGTTTGACAGCATAGCTGAAACTGCAGAGTTCTACTGTTCATCTTAGCTTTGCAGGTTGGGTCAAATTGCCCAATTTTTCTAACTTGTTTTTTCCACTTATTTCAGCAAACATATGTAGAATTCCTACCAAGTGCAAGGCCTATACTATTAGAAGAATGGTTCTTGCCCTGGCTGGCGTAGCTCAGTGGATTGAGCATGGGCTGCGAACCAAAGCATTGCAGGTTCAATTCCCAGTCAGGGCACATGCCTGGGTTGCAGGCCATGACCCCCAGCAACCGCACATTGATGTTTCTCTTTCTCTCTTTCTCCCTCCCTTCCGTCTCTAAAAATAAATAAATAAAATCTTTTTAAAAAGAAGAAGAATGGTTCTCAGCTGTAATGGATGCCTTCTCTAGACGAATGTATCAGAATATCAAGGAGGCTTACTCAGCGTGCAAATAAAACCCAAATGATGGGCAATGTTGGGTGTGTGTGAGCAGGCAAAATGGGATTTAGAGATGCATATGACCATTTATGACACCAAAAACTTGGGGCAGGCATGGGGCTAGAACTACACTACAAGGCAACTTACTAGAATAGAGGGAAAATGTACATGTAGAACACAGAGAAGGAGTGACTGATTTCAACTTGGGGAAGAGGGGAGAGACTTGGTTGGTAACTTTGGGGATGGGCCCAGAAGGGATCATAGGACCTCAGGGATAGCCACAAGGGGTGGCCCCCTGGACCTCTTTCCAAGGAAGATGGTAAGAGTTAACTAGTTAGTTGGCAGGAGCTCTAAAGCTGTTCTCCAGAGGTTCTGTGAGGATCGAGTACTACCTCATGGCAGCAGATAATTTGAATGCATTCAACTACACAGCAAATGTGCCTGACTGATCAATGACATACTCCTGTGAATTGAACATTTCTAAGTTTTTCCTTTATTACCCAAGAAGGTCTTTATTTATTAGCACAATAAGTTTATAGGAGAAATTATTCCAGCTTGCAAAAGAGGATTAGCTTGGAGGGGGTGGGCATCAACTCTTAACTAGAGTTGATAGTCTAGACTGATAATTTCTGCCCTTACTGAGCAGCCAAATGCCTGGCACTCTCTGAGAGTTTACAGACTGAGTTTGACCCCTGGAGAAACACATAAATAAAAGCAGCCCTTTCCAGAACAAGATACAGAAGAACAAAACAAAAACAGATATGGTGCTAGGCAAAACTCTGATGTCAACCACATTTGGATGGGAATGCCTGGTCTCTCCAACAACAGGAGAACATGCTGCTAATAATGGTTGGCTTTTATGTGGTTCTGGGTACTTCCCTAAATGCTTGTATATATTGAACAGCTTGTATACACTTCACTACCACCTGAGATAGGCAGAGTCATTGCCACCCACATTTTATAGGGGAGGGAGCTGAAGCACAGAGGGCTAAGTAACTTACCCAATGTCACAGAGTGTTAGGATATGAACTCATGGCCTGTGCTCTGAACCACCATATAGGACTGCCTCTCATCCACAGAGTTAGAAGCAAGGATACTAAAGCCAGGCAAATCTGGCTTTAATAAGGGCCTTTTTACTTTCTAGCTGTGTGATCTGGGGTTTATTATCTAACTTTTCAGGGGCATTTGTGTTGTAATAAACTCCAAAGCCTTGAACTTGAGAAACAACTCTCAGTTGGGAGAATTTGCTATCTCAACCTGTCTGCTGGTTGGCTACTCCCCCATATCCCCACCCTTTACCCCACTGAGCCATTGACTTCATCTTCTGCAAGGCCAGCTGCTCAGCCCCACCATTTCTGCTTGACCAGTTCTGAGTCAAGTTATCCTGAAACAGGCTGAAATGTACCAAAGGGAGGCCAAGTCTTGGAATACTCAGCCCTTTGGTCTGCTCCAGGCCCCAGAGCTCCAATGTGGGTCCCTGAGTTCCTGCTGTACCCACACTACCCATCATGTGGTTCTTCTGTCCTGCAAATGGAATGCCAGGTCATGCCTTCTTTCCCAAGATCTCCCAAGCACTCTGACTTATATGACTAGGCTTCTCCTTTGACACCTCCTTCCAAGTACCAGTCCCAGAAACCTACCTAACACCCAGTCCTGGTGTATGGCTGGGCCCCGCCTTGCACTTACAAGTCCCTTTCCCTCATTCAAAAGAGGAGCAATGCCACTTAGAGAGCCTCAGAGCCAGGTCTTAGGCCCTTTGGATGGGCCTCTTGGTCGACTGCTTCCCTGAGCCCTTGCCACACCTGCACTCCCAAAACTGCTCTCTCTACAGACAGATAAGCCTAGTGATTTTTTTCTTATTTTTGAGATATAATTTGCATAACATAAAATTCACCATTTTAATTATTTAAAGTATATAGTTCTGTGGTTTTTAATATAGTCACAAAATTGTGTGACCATAACCCCTAATTCCAGAATATTTTAACCTCCTTTAAAGAAATTTCAGAGGACATTAAATCTGAAAGGAAAACCTGAAGGCTAGAAGGGAGAGGATTCATGTGCAGAGCAGGACTGCTAGGGGTTCACAAGTGAGAAGTGGAGGAGCTGTGCTGGAGGTGGTGTTGGGTTCAGGACATACTACCCCAAGTGCGACACGTTGGCATGTTGACTCAAGCTGAAGGAATTTGAGAACCAGCAGGTACAACAAGGACTTTCTGACCTTCCTCTGAAGCAGGTTGTAAGACCCTTATGAGAGCATGTCTTCCTATGCTTGTGGGAACAGAACATCCTTATCTCTGAAAACAGAGATGCCGACAGGAACCCGAGGAAACAGGTCTTGCTCTTTCTCCTAGTGTACTGCACTTAGCTCAGAGCCTTTTTGTACTATCACATTTTCCCATGACTTTCCAATCTTTATCAAACCTAGCATAAATACTCTGGTTTAACCTCAGAAGGAAGGAAGGAAGAGAGGAAGGGAGGAAGGGAGGGAAAGAAAGAGAGAGAGGGAGGGGAGGGGGGGAGGGAGAGAGAGAGAGAGAGAGAAACAGAGAGAGAGAGAGTCTATACTCATTATCAGTCATTCTCATTCTTCATTTTCCCTCCCTCTAGCCCCTGACAACCACTAATTTAGTTTCTGTCATTATTGATTTGCCTATTCTGGACAGTTCATATAAATATAACTTATAAAATACTTCTCCATTTTTGTCTGGCATTTTTCACTTTGCATAATATTTTGAAAATTTATCTGTGTTGTAACATGAATCAATACTTCATTCCTTTTTTTGACTGAATAATATTCCATTGTGTGGATAAACCATGTTTTATTCATTCATTCATCACTTGATGGACACCTGGATTGTTTCTACTTTTTGGCTATTATGAATAATTCTTCTATGAACATCTGTGTACAAGTTTTTCAGTGAATATGCTTTCAATTCTTTTGGGTAAATAACAAGGAATGGAATGGCTGGATCATATGGTAACTCTGTGTTTATGTTTTTAAGGAATTTCCAAACTGTTTTCCAAAGTGACTGTGCATTTTATATTCTCACCAGTGGTGCATGAGAATTCCAATTTCTCTATATCCTTGGCAACACTTGTTATTGTTCTATCCAGTATTTCTCAGGTCCCTTGGCAGTGAGTGATTTCTTGGCAGTGGGAAGTTGGTGATTTCTTAAATGAAATAGCTAAAAGCATTTGACTTTGATGACAGAGTCTTAAATTTGGGTTCACTGTGCCATTCAGAGTAGTAAAGCAGGTATATTTCTTGGACACATTTTTAAAAAATCTTCCTTTAAAAAAGATTTTATTTATTTATAGACAGAGGAGAAGGGAGAGAGAAAGAAAGGGGACAAAACATTAATGTGTGGTTGTCTCTCATACATCCCCTACTGGGGACCTGGCCTGCAATCCAAAGCATGTACCATGACTGGGAATCGAACTGGTGACCCTTTGGTTCTCAGGCCTGTGCTTAATCCACTGAGGTACACCAGCCAGGACATTTTTTTTATCTTTCTAACCCTCAGTTTTCTTATCTGTTAAATGGGAATAATAATTAAGACAATGCATATCAAACCCTTAGCACAATGCCTGTAAAGGCCCACCTCAGTAAATGATAGCTCTCATTATCACCACTTTCTTTGCCTACACATTCAGACCTCTGGTCACTCACTCATTGCATCAGTGATGTGCACAGTTAACAAATAGGTATGGAGGGTCCACCATGTACCAGGCAATGTTTTAGGAAGTAGAAATACAGCACCAGTCAAGTAAGAGACCCCACTGTTAGGGAGCTTATATTCCACTAGAGCAAGAGCCATAATAAATATGTAAATGTAAAAACAAAGAAGATAATTGTAGGAACTGGAAGTACCTATAGGGTGATGCAATATTGAGGAGGGAGAGGGGATTCACAACTAGTGCAGCCAGGGCAGACTTCCTGGAGGAGGGACACTGGAGTTCAGATCTAAATGGAGAAGGGGAGGAAGGCCATGCTGAGGTCTGAGAAGGAGAACTCACACTAAAGGGGCTTCAGACATAGAGTCCCTATGGCAGCCATAGCTTGGAGGGGCCAAGGAGCTGAAAGAAGAAGTGAGAGGAGGAGACAGAGGAATGGCAGTAGCTCCTAGCCAGCCTGGATCATGGAGGAAAGGCAGCAGAAGCCAACATGCTGCTGAGGCCTGTGCTGGGGACAGTGACAGGGAATGAATCTGACAGTTGGGCCCTAGAGAAAGGACAAGAGTGAAACCAGGCCAGCTCTCGAGTATGATATTTGGCAGGAGTTCCAGGCACTGAATGTTCTCTGTGGCTGGCAGGAGTCACAGGAAGCCTCACTGGAGAGCTGCAGCATGGCATGCCCAACACAATGGTCACTCACTCCTGGACAGGCCTGCGCCTGTTGCATTTCTGTATTTCTGAGTCAGAGCACCCCATCACACCTCTGCTGCTGGCATTTCTGCCCTAGGAGAACAGTGTGCATTCATAAAAGTGCTTACACTTGGAAAAGAAAGGAGGAATCCTGGACTCTCTCTGACTCTTGGGAACATTCTAAATAGGGTTGACAGGTGTCATCTTGTCCTGTGAGGCCACAGTTTCCAACAGAAGCACCAGGGAAGCATCACAGGTGGTCCAACCCACAGTCTATGAATTGGTCTGAGGGCTGCCTGTGGCCACCCACATGGCTGTGAGGACTCCTGGAGCATTAGAGGAATGTGTTGTGAAGGGCAAGGCTTTTAAACTTGGGAACTCATGGACTTTGCCTGTGCTCTGGCCTCTGCCACTTTCTAGCTACCTAACCATCAAGTTCCTTTCTAAGCTGCAGCTCCCCAATTTGTGAAATGGGGAGAACACCCACATCATGGGGTGGAAGGACACTATGTGTGAGGAGCTGAGCATGGAGCCTGGCATTTAGTAAGCCCCCAGGAAGTGTCACTTACTGTTATTATTTTTACTACCAATACTGGGACTGCTACTACTACTGCCATTTTGAGAGCGTGCAGCTTGAAGAGTCACCAGTTTGAAAACGAAGGGCAGAGGTTGAAGGATGTCCCACAAAGGGCAGTGATCAAAACAATAGTAAGAGTCTGAAGAGTGAAGGAAAGGTTGGACAGGAAGGCGGAGGGGCAGCCCACGTGAAACAGTGCTGCTCAACAGCTTTTCTAGTGTGAACCTTGAAGAACTATGAAATGGGAAGGGGAGTGATGCTAATTTTCCTTGGCATAAGCTGCTATAGGCCAAACACTGGACTGAGTTCTTTCCATTATTATTGTTTTTAATCCCCATTACAATCCTCTAAGGTTGTTGTTAATATTCCCATTTTACAAATAAGGGAACTAAGTCTGAGAGACCAAAGTCAACCACTAAGTGATATGCTGGTATCTGTCTGACTCTGATACCAATGGTGTTTTCTCTATAACCTGAACCAATAAAGCCCAGAAAAACCTATTTCATTATTGTAGAGACTATGAACTCCACAGATACAAATATACTCCCTTAAATGTTACAGCTGCCCACTGGAGTTCTCATGGAGCAACGGATGCAGCCCAGGGAGACAGACATGCAAGCATCTAAGTGGAATACTGGAGCAACACAGTCTCTGTGCAGAAAGAAAGAACTTCTAGAACAGCACAGAGGAACATCTGTGAGGGCTCAGACAGGGTCATGAGGGAAGAGAAGGAGAAGGTCTGGGGCCTTTGCTAGAACAGGACAGTTTCAAAGGAAACTTTCTGCAGCTTTCTGGCTGAAACACATGGGAAGGACATTCTTTCAACTGGAACAAATGAAGGCATAGTATAAGATGGGAAGGTATGTGGCTTACTCAGGAAAAGATGTAGACCATCTTGATAGAAGCATGGGACTGGGTTCGGGTGGGGGGCAGAGGAGCTGGGAAAGTAGGGTGACACTGGACGGCAGCATGCCTTGTATGAAAAGATATGGATTTCAGATTGTAGACAGTGGGGAGACACTGAAGCTTTTTAGTAAGTGAATAGCTGGATAACATCTGTGTTTTAGGGCATTGTCTCTGGTGGCTGTGTGGCGGATGCAGCAGGGACAGGGTGAGGCCATAAAACGCAGGTTCTTTTAACTCACTTTGCAGTATGCCTGCCTTTGGTACCTATGGGGCCCTTTTAGTAGGCAGGAAAGGAAATATTTCAAGGAAGCTGCTGTGTCTGGTTCCTCACAGGGCTCTCCAGTACGTAATCTCTCCTGACCTTCCTCTCAGGCCCCTGATGAGGAAGCCTGCTGGGGTAACGGCAGCAACATCAACATATACCTCCACTGAAAGGTAAGGTTTAGAATCCATGCTCAGCTAAGACACCAACATTCCCAGGGCATATAGAAATGATTGTCTCTAACACATGAGAAGTCTCTAGAAGAAGGAAACAGTCCAGGGCCTCCCCCCAACAGCTGGGACAGCAGCATAGCCTGGGGCAAGGAGGAGACTCAAGCCTTTGCCCATTCGATCAGTCATTCATTTATAATTAGTCACTGGATGCCTCCTTGAAGCAAGCCTTGAGCTGGATGCTTGGCATACCAAGGTGGAAAAGGTAAGGTTAGTGCTCTTCACAAGGTCACAGGCTAGTTTGGAAGATGGAAAGTAAACAGAAGACTATGACAATATGGAAAAGGCATTATAATGGAACATCTCAAGGATCACTTGAAACCAACAGCTAATTCAAATACTCAGGGAGGTAGAATAAATATTTGGAACATTTTGTAAAGGTCCTATTTGTTGAGCATATATTATGGTGCCAGATTCTGGGCCGGACATCAGCTGCATCTTGAAAAATCACTAGTCATATAATGAAGAAGTAAAGGAAATAGTATGTACAGCAAAGAGAAGGTATGAGCCACTGTGAAATCTGCAAGACTTAAGGCTGATGACAGAACGAGGGAGATGAGGTTCACATGGAATAGAGAGAGAGGGAGCTGAAAAGGTGAGCAGGGGTCCAATTAGAATGGGTTCCGTGTGATGATAAAGAGTTTGCACAGCCTTGGAAGTAGGAATACTGAAAGTAGGGAAGCAATATGATTGTGTTTGTATTTTTAAAAGATCACTCTGGCTACAGTGATATGGTCAGATGATCGTATGATATGATACAGAGATATGGTCAGAGCATAGTTTAGAAAACTGTCTTGACCTTCATTGTTCAAAGCTGTAGGCAGGGAGATCAACTAAGCAGAATTAATACAGAGGAAAACACTGAGACTCAGAACCAAGGCAAGGGCAGTGGGGATAAAGAGGAGGAGACCCACTGGAGGGATGTTTGGGAAAGAGAATAAGAACTGGTGGGGCTTGGAGACCACCTGGAGGGAGGGAGTAAAGAAGTTCAAGAAATGGGCAGATTAGAAACTGTGGTGGGAGAGCGGGCGTGGGAGCTAAAGTTCTCAGAGATGAAACCCTTTCAGGTGACAAAGACCAGGGTATGGCCATCAGTGCGAGTGGCTGAAGTAGGATGAAAGTGAATGTCATGCCAAAGCTGAGCGATTAGAGAGGAGTCCCTTGTGGACAGAGAAGTCACAACGATGGCCGTCCTTGGGGTGGAGAAGGAAACCTTGAGTGAGGCACCCAGGCAGCACAAAAGCTGTGATAATGGTTGTAGTGAGGGGTGAGGGTGTCAGAGGACCAACATCTGTATGAGGACTGAGAAGGTATGGGTGGGAAGCAGGACAGGGAAACTCCACATCAGCTGGTACTGTGGGACCTGGGGACAGGAACGTGAGTCATCCAGAGGAGAGAACGCTGATGAAGCAGTGACCTCAGGTAAGAGCAAGTTTTTATTCCAACCAGCAGGAGACAGGTTTCCATGGGAAGCTTCAAAAGAGAGGGACTTTATTTACTGTGGTGTCCACAGGTCCTAGAGGAGAAAGAGGAGTTGGAGGGGAAAGGCCCAAGTACCATGAGGACTGATAAGTAACCCTTGGGACTGGCACTGCTGTCTGAGTCCACAGTCACCCCGGTCTCCCCCTTCCTCACCCCCACATCCAGTTGTAAGGAAGGCATGCGGATTTCAGTCTGTAAGTAGTGCTCAGGTCTCAGATCCTGTCCTTCCTCCTCCACAGCCAGTGCCCTGGACCAGGCTCCCTTACATGGACAGCAGCAATGACTTCCCTTTTGGCCTCTCTGTCTCTGCTTATCCTTCCCCACTGCCCCCACCCCTACTTTGTCTGTCTTCCACACATCTGACCCTATCATTCCACCACTCACCATCCTTCAACAGCCTCTACATCATTAACAAGACACAATCTATCCCATTTGCTTGGCTGCTAGAGTCATTCATAATTGGGCTCCTGCTGATCTGTCTCATGTCATCTTCCACAACTCCCCCTCAAGAACTGTGTGCTCTAGTGGCACTCAGTTATTTATAGCATTCAGAACATGTTACTATATTCTCTCGTACCTCCAGATTTTGCACATTCCACTTCATCTGCTTACGTGTTATTCCCACTTTGCCACACCTTGCCCCTGATGAAGCTCACTCCAGCATCCACTCAAGTGTTCTTCCTCTGTGAGGTCATCATTCACTTCTCTGGACAGCCCAGGTGATTCTTAAACTCCTCCTAGACTTTGCACAACATGCCATGAAAGCAATTACACAATTACACCCTAGGAAATGTACGTGGCTATCTATCTCCCCACATCACAATAAGTTCTCCTTAGAAAAAAATCATTGTCTCTTTTTTAAGACTATTTTTAAGAGCAGTTTAAGGTTCATAGCAAAATTGAGAGGGAGGTACAGAGATTTCCTAAACAGCCCTTGTTCCCACACATTCAGAACCTCCTCCGTTATCAATGCCCCACACCAGAGCGGGACAGTTGTTACTATCGAGGAGCCTTCGATGACACCTCCTTATCACCCACAGTGCGTGGTTTACATCAGAGATCATTCTGGGTGTTGTAAAACTTATGGGCTGGGACAAATGTGTAATGCCATGTATCCATCATTACAGTATCACACACATTATTTTCACTGCTGTAAAAACCCTGGGCTCTATTTATCCGTCCTGCCCCAATCCCTGGCAACCACTGAGGTTTTTGTTTTTTTGGTTTTTTTTTACATTCTCCATAGTTTTGTGTTTTCCAGAATATTGTAGTTAAAGTCATATAGTATATGGTCTTTCAGAAACATTTTTCATGCCTGTATCCAGTCCTTGTCACATTACCTAGCACACAGTGGTGAAAATTATTTACAGAGTTAATGGCTGATATGGTCCGTATCTGTTAAGAGACAAGCTCCCCAGTAACCTGGGGTGTGATGCAAACAACCAAGCTCCAGAAGGTCTGCTCTGAGGGTTTGGAAGCTATGTCTGTGTTTGACTCCTCTCCAGCCCTCACCCCCAAGGCTAGCATAGGGTGGGTATGGATTGGGGATATAGTCCTTGCCCTCAAAAAGTATATGGAAAACCGAGAGATATTTCTGCAACTGTGCTATTCCCGTCCTCCTTCTTTGGTGGTCACTAAGAAGCCTTAGTGTTACCCATCATCCTGGATCAGGGACTCTAACCAAGGCCCAGTGCTGTTCGCACCAACAATGAGACTGAGTTCAGTAAAGCAGAAAAGAAACTTTGTTCTTTGATCAAGGAATAGAGAAGGGTGAACACTCGCTCTAATGGCACCTTCTCCCCAACTGGGAAGGAGCCTTCTGCATTTGTAGCCTGTGGTGTGGAGTGATTAAATCCTCTTAGGCATGCACAGTTACACTTCTTTTGCACTCGGCCCTTTTGCACACAGTCCTTTCCCCACACGATGCTCCACCCCATCTTGGTTTTGTGCTCAGCACCTTGGTCTTCATGCTCAGGAACCTTTGCAGTGCCTGTAAGCCAGCATAGCACATGACATAGTTCAGGTGCTGAGAAATATTAGGGTCTTGTGGATGACAGCTCAGTGACATTAGGCCTCCAATCACTTATTCTCTCATTCATTTATTTCACAAAGCTGTGTTCTGCTATTTAACTGGAAACTTCTGGGAGGGCAAGGCTGTGGATAGATGGCAATGCCAGGCTGAGCATCCCACAGGGACAGAGCCTTCCCCTCAAAGCACTCCCTGCCAGGACCACAGCACTGCGGGGAGATGTTCCTGCCCTCGCCTGGCTGACAACTCCAGCTTACCAGGTCTTTTCCAGCTCTCGAGCCATGTTGGACTCCAGTCTGAACCAGACAATTTGGCATTAATTGCTCTCTAATTATTTCAAGTGTGCTATTTTTGTCTCCCCAGTACACTGCACTCGCCTTGCAAATAGGCCTAGTCTTTAGTTTCACATTGCACTGTGCCCCCGGCACTCAGTAAAAGCTTGCTGATCGATTTTTCTAGGGCTGTAATTATTTCCCAGGCTGCCCTGGGGTATGGGTCTCTCCTGAAACTCTCTTGCTACTCCCACCCCCTGCAATCCTCCTTCCACTCCCTGGACCCCCCACAGCCTGTTTCTTCTATGGGTATCCACAGAAACAATTTGCTCTCCTTTTTCCAAAAGAACAAACCTTATTTCACCAACCATCAAGGCCACTGAATCTCTTTTTCTGTCTATTTCCCTCCTTCCTTCTCCCTGCCCCCAGTCTCTCCCCTAGTTCTCCTTTGCATTGGGCTTTCTCTAAAAGGAATGTTATTGTTATTCTTATCAGCTACCTCATGATCTATTTTTGTCTCTCCACACTTATTAAATACTTCTGAGACCTGCCAAGGTGAATAAAGCTTCCATTTTTATTGAATTTCTATGTTTTTAGCTTTATTATTTCAAGATATAGTTAAAGGAAGGGACTCTTGGGAGGAAAACTGGGCTGAGGCAAGGTTGAGAGGGAAGAGAGAGGCTTCTTTCTAGAAGGATGAGCCAAGGGTGCTGAGCAGTAATTACTGATGGTAGGGGTTGGGGAGGGACATCATTTTGGCTCCCAGTTCCTTGGTCTCAGGAAAAGGACAATAAGGTGGCAGGGACAGCTTGGATCTTTGCTCCAAAATTACTTCTTAGAGTTGAGAAGATGTTCTGGGAATTGCCAGCATGGTTCTCTGAGGGTCTGAAACTACCCTGACCACTCCTGAAGTAGACTGAGTCACCAGAGCTGATGGATCTGGTGGGACTGTAGGGATAGCACGGTCAGACCCTCTTCCAGGTAACCTCTCTGGGACAGGCTCTCTGGCTAAGCCATTTGAGTGACTAGAAACCCCAGATCCACAGGTAACTCATTCTATTGCAGAAAGAGGGTGGTGGGGATAATTATTTTTCAAATCAACACAACAACATGTATTTATTGCCTAGAATTGTTGTAACCGAAAACACAGGTACAGCTGCCTGCCACAGTGAAAGCCAAGCTTTGAAACAGATGCTGGTCCAAGAGGAAAGAGGTTTTATTCTGGTGCCACAACCTGGTAGGATGGTGGTCCCCCATCTCAAAGATCATCTCCGCTTCCTGCTCAAGCCCATGCTTCTTATAGAGAAAGGGAGGGGAGGGCTTTTTTTCTGTCCACTCATCTTTCTAGCCTTTGGGCACTCAGTGTAAAAACCTCCTGTTGCACCATCTTGGTCGGTGGGGGAGGATCCCAGGAGCTCTGACTGACTGTCTACAGTAAGGTGGTAGTACAAGACCATCAAGGTTAAGTGGCTTGGCTTGGCATCAAGTTAACCTGGGTTCTAACCACAGGGGCAGCATATCCTATAATAATTCAGGCAGCTTATTCAAACTCTCCGAGACCTAGTATTTTTCACAGATTTGTAATTATACCTACCGCATGGGGTTGTTCTGAAGATTGTTGAGACATGTAAAGAAGCTAGTACAATGCCTGGGAGCTCAATGATTGATAGCTCATAGTATTATAATCCCGAGGGCAATTATTACTTCTTCCTAGCCATGATCCTGTCCCACTGTACATTCAAATCCTTTGGGAACCTTGGACAAAGTCATTAAATTGTAACCAATCTTGTGGACTTTTCCTGAGTGTTCCATTGGTTAGGGGAATTTAAAAAGGGCACAGTGTGACCTAAGACTCTGGTAGCACTATTGTGGGTGGTGGGAATTCACCTGGCCTTTTCAGTGAACATGGTCCAACCTTATCCAATAAAATACCCATGCCATAGAATGTTCTGTGCTCTTTGACATTAATTGTGAACCAGGTCATTTATCACCTGTTTGGTGACAAACAGTTTGGTGACAGATACTGTAATACAAGTATAAAAAACAAATGATCTGAAGATGGAAATGCCTGTATTCAAATGATGCCTTCATATCTGTATTTACCATTACATACCCTTAGGCTATTTCTTCATCATTGCTAAGAGAGCTTTAGTTTCCTCACCTGCAAAATGGGCTACTAAAAATATATGATTAAGAGATGATGCATGAAAAACACTCAACACAGTTCTGACACATGGTAATTGCCCCACAGATGGTGGTGTTTGCTGCAGTTCAAAGGCAGTGGTAACTGATGACACTGCTCCCTGCTGCCTTCCCCCCTTTCTCGCCCACTGTCTGGTGCTCTGCTTCACACCCAGCACTTGAAGTTTGCTTCATGCCAATGTGCACTTGAACCCAAATTAGCCTGCAAACCATTTCATAGAACCCTTTAGGTTACTATGTCTTCATCAGCTAAGCTGGTCCAAGAAGTGCTCAAGAACCTGGCAACGTTCCTCCTGGCTGACTTGGCACCAGAGGAAAACAATAGTGTCAAGAGCTTCTTTCCCCAAAGGATGCAGACATTGCTCTTCCCAATGTAGAGCACACGTTATCTACCCAGACAACAATGCTGCATCATCAGTGTCTTTAAAATGTGCCTGTTACTCTCTGACCAACTAATTAAAAGCTGCACTAACCATTTCGTGGCCAAAAGAGGAGCATGGGTTAGCAAGTGAACCTGGGAGAAGCAGCTCAGGTCCGGCGCTCAGAAGATGCGAAAGTTCTGATCCAGTTACCACTGAGCCGATGGAGTCTTAACATGGTCCCTCGCCCTGTCCAAGGCTCTCTGAAGGTACAGCCTCAGAGGCTGCCTGCCTCTGAAGGTATTACATCTGGACAATCATGATCATCTTTTGGGAAGTGCTCTGAGCAGTGAAGAGATCTACACCAATGTATGCAATAATTCTTCTCTATACAGGAAGGATGGGCAACCTCAGGCAAAAATGATGCATGTGCCTTCTCAGGTGTGGGCATGGGCTTTACACAAAAAATCTCATGTACTCCTCACAACTGAACACCCTTGAGGAAAATAAACTTCTTCGAGGACCTTCCATGGGGTCCACCTTGATGGTAAAAGGCTAAGTCACGGTGTGAATTCAGGTTGATCTGATTCAGAAAACCCAGGATTCATTTGCCTTCCTCTCCCATTCAAAATACAACGCTTCTTGTGCTCCAGAAAGCTCCACTCTTCCTTTCTGTTTTTTTCCCTTGTTTCCCCCACTGTCTTCCTCACCCTGCCCCCTGTTGAAATACACTGTCCTTGTGACATCATCTGAGGACCCTGCAGCTTCCCTTCTTCAGTGAGGTCTCGTGAAGCTGATGGAATATTCCTTCCCAGGAATATTGCCAGGTTAGTGTTGCCATTCTCCTCCCCACTCCCACCCCCATAATGTAATTATATTAATAGGAGCCTCTGTATGTAATTATTTTAATAGGAGCCTCTGGAAAGAATATGATCCTCTCAGCCCACACTGGAGATTACCTGCTTGTACCACCCCTACTGGGAGTGGCCCTGAGCAAAGCCACAAGGTTCACTCAGTGCACAATGCAGCAAGGAGGTGAGTGGGGTTATATGGTGGAGGGTACAGTCAGGACAGATTGGGAGATGATGTGGGCAGACACAACATCAAATAAATTGTAATGTGTTGGAGCTGGAGAGCTGGCTTTACGTGGAGAGTACAGAGGGAAAATGGAGAAACACAAGTCCCTTCCTTGGATAGCCTATGTTCCCTCCTCCCCCTTGTTCTCTGTCCAAAGCCATTCTAGTCACAGAGTCACTCTTGCAGCAGTGAGCTGCAAGTGGCCACTCAGCAGTGATTTTTGATGTATCACCAGGTTCCAGGCAGGGAAAGGGTTACAGACAGGGCTTTATCCGAGAGTTTCACCATGGAATCAATTGCAAGAGGATGTTTATTCCACATTCTTATACCCAGCAATAATCTTCCAACACACAGCGCCTGGGAGGTGCTGTGTTTCGGCACAAGTAGGATACTCATCATCTAAGTGACATCCATCCATTTTTCTCTCTCTCTCTCCCCACCCCTCCCTCACTCCCTGCATGTTCTCACATGAACACATACACACTTGGCTACAGAAATTGAGAGCAGGTGGACAGTGGTTCACTTTTGCTAGACACCACAGAGGGAGACAAAGATCCAGAAAGGAATGATGACATTCTTTATAAATTTAGCAAAACAGTCTCTGATTTCTGTCTGTCTGCTGTAACTTTTGCTCAATGCCTCTCTGCCCCTTTCTCACTCACACCTGTGGTCTGCAGTGGTGCCTGGTAGAGGCGGCTGCTCTGTGAGGCTCTCAGCCATGCAAGTAGGACTAAGGGACAGCATTTCACAACCCCAAATGATCCAGCCAGATGTTCTGCTAAACCCATGCAGTCCAAAATTTAAACCCCAATTAATTAAAATTACAGAAAATACAAAATTCAGTTATTTAGTCACTCCAGCCACATAGCAAGTGCTTAAGAGCCTCATGTGGCTAGTGGATACTGTGCTGGGAAATTTGAGCAGCAGGAAGTTCCAGACTGACCCAAGACCAGTTTCTGACCTCAGAGAGGTGTCACTGGTATTTGACCCTGGCTTGTCCTGACTGCCTCATTGATGTATCCTGAGTCCTTGCACTGTAGAAGGCATTTTTCAAGTGTGGCTTCATTTAACCCTCATAACAACTCTTCAAAGTGGGTAGTGTTTCCTTGGTGGCACATGAAGGATCCAAGGTTTGGGTAGCCAAAGCAGCCACTCTACTCTATGTTCTTTCTTCTGAACCATGTGCCTGCAGCAGTGATAGAAAGATAATACTAGGACTTCTGGTCAAGGTGGCAGCATAGGCAGACATGGCTGGCCTCTTTGCACAACCACATCAAAATTACAACTAAAATATAGAATAACTGTCACTCAGGAACATCAGAAATCGAGTTGAATGGAAGCCTGAGAACTATGGAATTAAAGAAACCAATCTATCCAGACTGGAAAGAGGGGTGCAGACACAGAATCAGAATGGGCTGGCCCCACACCCACATGTGGTAGATAAAAACTCAGGAAGGATATCTCAGGAGTGAGGAATCCAAGCCTCATACCAGGCCCCCGAGCTCAGGGTTCTAGTGCCAGGAAGATAAGTCCCCACAACTTCTGGCTATAAAAACCAGCAGAGATTGAATCAGTGGAAGAAACTTCTGGAGCCCAAGCAGTTCCTCTTAAAGAACCCAAACATGGACTCATGTACTCAGACTCACTCCCTCTGAGTTCCAGCACTAGGGTGGCAGTGTGATAGGCACTAGTGTCACACAAGGAGAAACTGTATTCTCTGGCATCAAGGCAAGCAAAGGCCACTGTCCCTTTTCTAAATCCTCCCCTCACTGAACCAGCAAGTTGGTGCCATATCTGAGACTCCATCAACCTCATTAACATTGTTTGACCTGCCTTGATGTCCAGAAACTCTGTCCCACCCAAGTTACAGGCCCACCCAAGCTACTTTTCCATATGAATTGTTGGTCTTGTCTCCTGCTATACAACTTCCTAAATCCCCCCAAACAAGCAACAGCTGGCCTTCAGTGAGCCCCCAGCCCCCATACCTCTTGCTAAGTGGCCCCAGGCCCAGCACTAGCAGCAGCCAGCCTAGATTCACAGCTTTGCTTTGCCTGGGAATCTCCAAGCCCAACAAAGTAATAACCGTCTTAGATTGCTTTACAGCTCAGCCAGGGTGGCCCCAGGAAAAACATGGGTGGGGGTTGATCTTAGCCTGTGCCACCTGAGAAGCCCCAGGGTCTGTGCACCCAGTGGACAACTATAGACCACGTCTGAACACCACCGCCCAGCCCCTGCACAGATGATCCTCCACATAGGGCAGAGGTTGGTGGTCAGTGGTCACAGCCAGTCCTTGCAGCTGACTGGCCTGGGTAAATCCCTCCCATTGATTTGCCAACAACAACCAAGGCTCAACTACAAGAGGAGGGTGTACTCAGTCCACTTGAAAGGCACACCTTGAATACCCAGCTAGGGGGATAGGGAAGGTTGTGCCACTGGATCTTACAGGACACCTACTACATTAGGCTATGCTACCAAGACAGGGAGTCATTGCAGCCATGCCTAATACATAGAAACAAACACAGGGAAGCTGACAAAACACAGAAATAAAGAAACATGGCCCAAATGAAAGAACAGATCAAAACTACGGAAAAAGAGCTAAATCAAAAGAATATAAGCAATCTATCAGATGCAAAGTTCAAAACACTGGTTATAGGGACACTCAGGGAACTTAGTGAGGACCTCAGCAGCATGAAAAAGTTCCAGTCAGAAACAAAGGATACACTAATTGAAATAAAGAACAATTTACAGGGAAACAACAGTAGGGTGGATGAAGCTGATAATCTAATCAATGGAACATAAGGAAGCAAATCAATTTGGAACATAAGGAAGCAAAAACAAAGAACCAGAACAACAAGAAAAAAAGAATCCAAAAAAATGAAGATAGTATAAGCAGCCTATGGGACAACTTCAATAGGAGTCCAACATTCACATCATAGGTGTGCCAGAAGGAGAAGAGCAAGAGGAAGAAATTCAAAATCTATTTGAAAAAATAATGAAAGAAAACTTCCCTAATTTGGTAAAGGAAATAGACATGCAATTTCAGGAAGCACAGAAAGTCCCAAACAAGATGGACCCAAAGAGAACCACACCAAGACACATCATAATTAAAATGTCAAAGGTTAAAGATAAAGAAAGAATCTTAAAAGCAGAAAGAGAAAATAAGCTATTTACCTCCAAGGGATCTCCCATAAGACTGTCTGCTGATTTCTCAAAAGAAATTTTGCAGACTAGAAGGGGTTGGCAAGAAATGTTCAAAGTCATGAAAAGCAGGGACCTATGGCCTATATTGTTCTACCCAGCAAAGATATCATTTAGAATTGAAGGGCAGATAAAGAATCCTTAGACAAGAGAAAAAACTAAAGGAGTTCATCATCACCAAACCATTATTATACGAAATATGAAAGGGACTTAAGAAAAAGAAGATCAATATGATGAAAAATAAAATGGCAAAAATATGTATCTATCAACAATTGAATATAAAAAGCAAACTAAGCAAACAAGAAGAACAGAGACAGAATCATGGATACAGAGAGCATTTTGATGATTGCCAGATGGGAGGGGAGTATGGGGGAATGGCTGAAGAAGTAAAGGGATTAAGAAGTAAAAATAGGTAGTTATAGAACAGCCATGGGGATATAAGTACAGTATAGGAAATGGAGTAGCCAAAGAACTTGTACACATGACCCATGGACATGAACAATGGTGGGAGCATTGCCTGAGGGATTGGGGGATGGTGGGTGGAGGGGGGCAATGGGGGAAAATCACCACAACTGTAATAGCATAAACAATAAAATAATTTTTTAAAAAGATAATACTGGGACAAGAAACGGGGCAGATTGGGAGAAAAAAGAATGTTAGGGCTTTATCTATTACATGTGATATTTTTTACTAAACTTTGGAAGAATTTTCTTATTCATAAGGGTTCAGTCCCAAAATAGAGTTACTAAAAAGAAAGCTCAAAGAACTATTTCCAAGGGGTTGAGATTTTACTTCCTGTGACTGATGCCATTGCTCTGACTTCTGGACAGGCAGAAACGGGGATGGTGGGAGAGACCAGGGCCCCGGTTTGAGGGAAATCAGCAGGGAAAGGAGACCCAGGTGGTTGAAGAGGTATTGATTCCTCCCCCACACCAGCCTCGCCCAGGGCTTCCTTCTGCTCTCCTCCCCAGAGCAGCCTGCCTGGCCACAGCCACCCCCACAAGCTTGGGGGAAACCTGTTTCTGTGGGTTGAGTCCCGAACTGACACATTTTCATTGGCTCCCGAGGAGGCCTGGGCTCGACAACACTGCCATCTGCTGGTCTTTCCTGTAGTAGCCGCTACAGGGTTCCCTCCCAAATCTGATGCAAGGTTGGGTCCCTAGACTGACATCAACATCTCCTCCGGACTTGCTGACCTAAAAATTGTGGCGGGTCCTAGTTTCCATGTTTTTAGCAAGCCCCCTCGGTGGTCCCGGTACACTCCGGAGCTCGGAAACCACTGGTCACCAGATCCAAGTCCACCGTTTGTTCATGGAAGTCAGCAGAGATAAATCAGCGTCTTCTAGACACACCTGATCCCTGTGCACACATGCAGCATGTGGACTTGCTCACTGTCCCTTCCCATTCCTGTGACCATCCTTATTTCACAGACAGGAAAGGAGACAGGAGACGGGCCAGGACTGCACCCCGAGTAAACGGCAAGGTTGTGCCCCCACCCCACAACTCCCGTCTTTCAGTGTTAGAAAGCCTGGGCTTTGTCACCAAAAGGCAATTTGCCCACTTTCCTAGGTTAGCTTGTTGTTTGTGTGGTGCATGTTGAAAGTGCAAAACAAAAAATTTTCTAGATCACACACAACAGAAATCTGTCACACTGCCTAAGCTTACCTTCCACACTCAAGTAGGGCTAGATACTCACTTTATCAATAGAAGGCTGACAGATGAGCTGCGTAATTATCACTCTGCTATAACCTTTCGCCTAGCCATTTCCTCCTCTTCTCTTCCATTGGTCATGCAAGGCTTAAGCCTGAAGGCTGCGATGGGCCCGCATGGGTGCTGTCCTAGGAACACAGCCCAGGGACTCATAAGGAGGCAAGAGTTGAACTTGAACTGCCTAATTGAGGATTTAGGGGGAAAGACAGTGGGACTGAACAGGAGAAAAACGCTGAAGGGAAGGAGTGATAAGAACAACAGACAAACTCAGTCTCCTCTTTCAGAATTCAGCAGCCTCAGAAGGAGCCCTTCAAGCACCAGGTGGGTACTTACTCCTCAAGAGCTAACAGATGTGGAGCACCTGTTTGGCAGTGCCTCTGCATGGCCAGGTCTCTGCCTTCAAGGGACGTGCTGCTTCGCCGGGGAGATGACGCATGTGGGCTAAAAACGTGCAGACCCTCTCCCATTTAAGTTCCCTTGGCCATACAAATATTTTAACAAAAAATTGGCATTGTTTTTCTAATTATAGCAATAACACTTACTAAGCACTTAACTAAATGCTAGGCAGTGCTCCAGGCCTGAAATCAGCCTGGGGGTGGCTGAGCAAGTTGTTGCCATTTCTGGTCATCAGCTTTGCAGGGCTGGGAACTGGATCTGACAACTTCCCGCTCTGCTTATTTGGCTCATGCCTACCAGATTCACAGGAAAAAATACTAACCAGAATGGCAATATCTCCATTTACCATCAAACCCACATCTACTAAGTAATTGTTGGTCATATCTGTAATTCAGAGCGTCCTCTTTGTTTATGAAAAAAATCAAACATATACAAGAGCAGAGAGACCGGCATAGTGAACTCCCAGGTCCCCGTCAGCCAGTTTTAATGATTTCAACATATGGATCACTTTGTTTCACTTACACTCTCACCTGCATACTGATTATTTTGAAAAAAATCTCAGACAGATAAGGACTCTAAAAGTAAATAGATAAATAAATACAGCACCAAGTAAATCCTTAATATCATCAAATATCTGCTCAGAAATAAAATTAATCCCATGTACAAATTTATTTATTTATTTCTATTTTAAGTTGCTTCATTTCACCCATTGTTTTGGGTTATGTCTCTCAAGCCCCTTTTATCTGCAATATATCTATGCCCCTATTGTTTTCTTTGCAACTTGTTTACTGAAGAAGCTGAGCCTGAGAGTTCTGTGGCATCTACCGCATCTTAAATGTGGTTGACTGCAACTCTGTACTGTACTGTTATTTAACACTTCCCTCTCCCTTGTACCTCCTGTATCCTGGTGATTGGATCCTGAGGGTGGGGTCAGATGCCAGTATGATTTTTTTCTGAGAATATTTTGTGGCATGGTTGCACGCTCCCATTGCATTGCAGTAGAAGGCACGTGACTGTGGTGTTTCTATTTCTGAGATGTGAATTTCCATCAGTGGACTCAGGGCATGCCAGCTGAATCCACTACATTATGAAACTCCCACTGCTTCTCCCCTGGCGGTTTCAGCAGGCACCGATGAGTGTGGTGGTTTCACCATTTGTCAGTGCGGCTGGGAAGGACTGTATTTCTGAGCATTCCCTTGTCCAATATGTCCCTAGTTAAAATGGGGCACAAGGGAGGCTGGTGGGACACATGGAGGTGGAGTGGGCAGCCCCATTCTGCAGTTCACACATGTCTGCAGCTGTCCTCCTTGCCAGGAGACGGCAGCCACATTGCCTCCCGGATACTCTGTCAGCTTCTCCACCACTGGGCTAGTGTTGGTGAGAGCGTCAGCCCTGACCTCTGCAGGACACCATACTATCACGTCAGAGGCAGCACTGTCCCAGGTTTCAGTACACCTTTCCAGACTCCAACTTGTTCTAGTTCTCCTGCAGTTTACATCCATCTTCTCTTCCCAATAGCCCATCCTGCTGGCTTCAAGCTCTAGCCTGGCAGTGGATTCATTAATCATTAGGGGTGCGAAATGGTGGTAATCCAGTTGTAGCATTTACTCTGCTGAAATTTTTAGCAGAAATTCCTGAGTTGCAGTCTAAATAGAAAAAGTAAAATGAATACCTTTTCCTTTCCCTTTAGTTTTCTTCCTTGGTATCTTCCCAAAGTGATCATCGAGTTTTATTTATTTACTTTATGAGTATCATTATGAAGCAATGGGTTTTAACACATCTGCTGTGGTGTTATGGTTCTTATTACTATCATGATTATTACTAGAGCAGTGCTCACCTTACCTATCTCTGTCCAGCGGGAGGTCACTCAACTGGGCTCCTGGATCTTCTCCACACCAGCCCTATGCTCTGTGGCAGCTTCTTTGCCTTCCAGCACAACAGAAAGATCCAGGGCCCCTTTCATGTTTCCTGTTCTGGCCTCAAAATCAGCATTTATCCAGAGACTCATGGGTTCTTTTAGTTGGAAATTCTATTTTGAGAACACTATCTGCATATTGGGATATTTATTATTTTGGGCTTAGTCATGGCTTTTAGACATTTTCAGTGAATGTGTGATAGAGTAGTAAGGAGCTAGGAAAAATCCTGGACAAATGGAATGGGGAAACTGAGACAAGAAAATTAAACAAGGCCAAAGAGTTTGAGCAACTTACAGTCAGCTGGTGAATTCCAAGACCTTATCTCCCCTAACCAAGGACACTTGAGAGCAAATGGTTCATATCTCTCCTCCCTGACCAGAGAATACAGAGTTTAAATCCCCCTGGTCTGGGAGAGAGAGAACAGAGACCCAATTAATGCCATTTGTGCCAGCTGACCCAAGGACAGATGAAGTCAGGGGAACAAATAACAAAAACCTCATTAAAAGCCAGAGAAACCCAAGATAAAAGTAAAACAGTAAAGCAGACCAAAGAATATTCCCAACTTCCCCAACCATATGCTCATTTTGACACATCAGCATTTAAAAATACACCTGGAAAGCTAATAAATATTCTGCTGAACCATCCCCTAAGATTCTCACCCACAGAAAAAAAGATAAAAACCCTCAGGACAAAGACTCAGTGTGGGCTCCCTCTAGAGCACACCTGTATACCTTCCCAGGCTTGAACTTTATACTTCCTTCTAAACTCTGAGGGTCCCCACGAGACTTGCAACCAGGAGAGCAGTGGGCAGCGGCAGCTCCACCCAGGCTCACCCCTGGTCCTGCCTCCAAGCCCCCCTTTTTCTCTGACTTCCCAGAGCCAACAGCAGCCCCACTGTCGCTCACTCCCTTTCCTATAACATTTTTAGGAAGCCAAAGCAGAGCACTGCCTAGGTTCTCTCCTGTTACTTCTTCTACCCTAAGTCCTTCCTTTGTTTCACTGTTCCCAGCCTTAGTAAAAATACTCTCAAAATCACCTGGACTCATGTTATGAAATCTTCCCTACACAAAGTCAAAAACCCACATGCTACAGGCTGGCCTATGGCAGATCCACTCAGAGCCAAGCCCCTGTCCAGTAACAAACAGAGAAAGGAAACATTGTTTCTTAAAAGAAGTATGCAAGTTCTTATTAATTTTCCAAATAGAATTTAAGATTATAGGATTTTCCATTTGACTCTGAAAATGATTTGGATCCTAGCTTTCAGTCAAGATGTGGCATAGGTAAGTGCAGTACCTGCATCCTCCCACAACTACATCAAAATCACAGCTAGACTACAGAACAATCATCATTCAGAACCACCTGGAATACAGCTGAACAGAAGTTGTATAACTAAAGATTTATAAAGAAGGGGTAGAGATGATGAATGGGTTGGTCCACAACAACATGAAGTAGCTAAAAATCAGGAGGGGTATCTTGGCTGTGGAGGGAGGTCCCCCCTGAGAATCACGGTGTCCTAGCCTCATACGAGGCCCACCAACCAAGGGTTCTAGTCCTGGACGAAAAGTCCTCACAACTTCTAGCTGTGAAAAACAGTGAGTATTGGTACTGAGTGAGACAGAGGGCTTCTAGAGTCCCAGACATTCCTCTTAAAGGGTCCACATGGACTTACTTGGACTCACTTGCTGAGCTCCAGCTCTGGAATAGTAGTTCAAAAGGTTCCAGGGACATATGGGGAGGAACTGAACTGTAGGGCATCAGGATGAGGGCTTGAGGGGTGGCTTTTTCCCAGACAGAAGTGCTGACAGAAGCCACTGTTCCTTTTCTGAGTCCTCCCCCATGGATCTGACTTTCCATCAGCCTGGCTCACACTGTTGCCTGGCCCTGGTGATTCTCTGAGACCCTGCCCCATCCAACTTGTGGACCACCCAAGCTGTTTCCAGTACCTTTTCATACAAATGGCCTCTCTTGGCTCCTGCTTCACTCTTCCCAAAAATCTCTCAAACAAGCAGCATCTAGCCCTGGCTAGCCCTGTGTATCTTATTAAGTGGCCCCAGGCCCAGTACTAGTGAAAGCCAGCCTTGGATCACAGCTTGGTCTCTCTTGAGAACCTCCAGGCCC
This sequence comes from Phyllostomus discolor, assembly GCF_004126475.2. Lineage (NCBI taxonomy): Eukaryota > Metazoa > Chordata > Mammalia > Chiroptera > Phyllostomidae > Phyllostomus > Phyllostomus discolor. The sequence continues at coordinate 72,041,275 of NC_040915.2, read as the reverse complement.
AGCACAAGTAGCAGCCACCTACAGATCACTTTGTAGCTCATGCCATGAGGTTGCAGGCAGGACGCAGGTGGCGGCTGACCTTGGCCTGTACCTCCTGGGAAGCCACAGGGCCAGCACACTCAGTAGACAGCTTCAGACTATGTTGAAGCACCACCCAACCACCTCCATGAGCAGCACACTCAAGCTGTGGACTCAGTGGGCACCAGAGCCTTGGTGAAGTGAGTCTTAATCCATGATGTCAGCTCCTGTACAGCAGATCCTCCATGGTGGTTGAGGCCAGTCTTTGCAGCTGATCGGCCCAGGAGTGAATTCCTCCCATTGATGTAACAACAGTAATCAAGGTTCAACTACACCAGGAGGGTGCACACAATGCATACAAGGGGCACACCTGGAGCACCCAGCTCAAGTGATCAGGGAGGCTATGCCACTGGGCCCCATAGGACACCTGCTACATTAGCCCACTCTACCAAGACCGAAAGATATGCCAGCTTTACCTAATACATAGAAACAAACATGGGGGGCAGCCAAAATGAGGAGACAAAGAAATACATCCCAAATGATAGAACAGGGCAAAACTCTAGAGAAAGAACTAAACAAAATGGAGACAAGCAATCTACCAGATGCAGAATTCAAAACACTGGTTATAAGGATGCTTAATGAACTTAGGGGAAAATTAGAGAAATTTAGTGAGACATTCAACAAAGAAATAGGAAACATAAAAATGGAGATAGAAAACATAAAAGAGAACCAGAATCAGAAATAAAGATTACAAAAACTGGAATGAACACTACATTACAGGGAATCAATAGTGTAGATGAAGCAGATGGTCAAATCAGCAATTTTGGGAGACAAGGAAGCAGACAACAAAAAGAAAAAAGGATCCAAAAAATGAGAATTATTTAAGGAGCCTCTGGGATAATTTCAAGTGTACCAAAATTTATATCATCGGGGTGTTGGAAGAAGAGGGGAGAGAGAAAAAAGAAAAAAAAACTATTTAAAAAAATAATGATGGACAACTTCCTAACCCAGTAAAGGAACTAGATACAGAAGTCCATAAAGCACAGAGTCCCAAATAAGATGAACCCAAAGAGGCTCACACAAAAGCACATCATAATTAAAATGCCAAAGATTAAAGACAAGGAGAGAATTTAAAAGCAACAAGAGAAAAGTTTCCATAAGACTATTAGCAGATTTCTCAAGAGAAATTTGCAGGCCAGAGGGATTGGCATAAAATAGTCAAAGTGATGGAAAGCAAGGACATACAAGTAAGATTATTCTATCCAGCAAAGCTATCATGTAAAATTGAAGGAAGGATGAAAACTTCCCAGACAAGAAAGTTCATCACTGCCAAATCAGTATTATAAGAAAAACTGTTAAAGAGTTTTCTTTAAGAAGAAAAATATGAATAATAAAAGGCCTTTTATTATCTATCCATTATCTAGCCATACCTATCAATAACTTTTTAATTTTTATTTTTAATATATTTTTATTGATTATGCTATTATAGTTGTCCCAATTTCCTTTTGCCCCCCTCCATTCGGTACCCCCATTTCCTCCAGCAATTCCCCCACTTAGTTCATGTCCATGGGTTGTGCATATAAGTTCTTTGGCTTCTCCATTTCCTGTACTGTTCTTTACATCCCCTTGTCTATCTTGTGCCTACCAGTTATGCTTCTTAATCCCTGTACCTTTTCCTCATTCCCCCTCCCAGGTTATAACCCTCCAAATAATCTCCATATCTATGATTCTGTTCCTGCTCTGGTTGTTTGTTTAGTTTGTTTTTTAGATTTAGTTTTGATACTTGTGAATTTGTTGCCATTTTAATGTTCACAGTTTTGATCTTCTTTTTCTTAAGTAAATCCCTTGAACATTTCATATAATAATGGCTTGGTGATGGTGAACTCTTTTAGCTTTACTTTGTCTGGGAAGCACTTTATCTGCCCTTCCATTCTAAATGATAACTTTGCTGGATAGAGTAATCTTGGATGTAGGTCCCTATTTTTCATCATTTTGAATACTTCTTGCCAGACCCTTCTAGTCTGAAAAGTTTCTTTTGTGAAATCAGCTGACAGTCTTATGGCAACTCCTTTGTAGGTAACTCTCTCCTTTTCTCTTGCTGCTTTTAGGATTCTCTCTTTATCTTTAACCTTTGACATTTTAATTATGATGTGTCTTGGTGTGGTTCTCTTTGGGTCCATCTTGTTTGGGACTCTCTGTGCTTCCTGGACTTGTATGTCTATTTCCTTCATCAAATTAGGGAAGTTTTCTTTCATTATTTTTCCAGATAAATTTTAATTTTCTTGGTCTTCCACTTCTCCTGTCTTCCCTATGATTCAGATGTTGGCACTTTTGGAGATGCTCTACAGTCTTTTTATACTCCCCCCATTTTTTTCATTGTTTTCAAATCACCTTTAATATGAGTTTATTTTATTTTTAAATTATTTTATTGTTGTTCAATTACAATTGTCTGCATTTACCCCCAACCACTCCCCCCAACCCCAGCCATCCCCACCTCCCTCCCCTGATTCCAACCTCCCTTGGTTTTGTCCATGTGTCCTTTAATAGTTGTTCCTGAAAACCCTTCCCCCCATTATCCCCTTCCACCTCCCCTCAGGTTACTGTCAGATTATTCTTAATTTCAATATCCCTGGTTATATTTTGCTTGCTTTTTTCTTTTGTTGATTAGGTTCCAGTTAAAGGTGAGATCATATAGTATTTGTCCCTCACCACCTGGCTTATTTCACTTAGCATAATTCTCATTTTTTAAAATTCTTGTTTCTTCATTCCTGTTCTGGTTGAATGTTTATTTCTTCCTTATGTTCCAATCATTGATTTGAACCCTGGCTTCCTTACATTCACTGTTGTTTCCCTGTAGCTTTTTCTTTATTTCACTTAGTGTAGCCTTCATTTCTTCCCTTATGCTTTTGCCATATTCAACAAGTTCTCTGAGCCTCCTAATCACCAGTGTTTTGAGCCCTGCATCAGATAAATTGCTTATCTTCATTTTGTTTAGCTCTTTTTCTGGGGTTTTGTTCTGTTCTTTCATTTGGGACATATTTATTTGTCTCCTCATATTGGCAGCCTCCCTGTGTTTGTTTCTGTGTATGAGGCAGAGCTGCTCTGACTCTCTTAGTAGCATGGCCTATGTGGAAAAGGCACCTGTAAATTGTGTGGGGCAGAGCCTTAGGTAGTCACCAGAGCAGGGCCACCCACTTCACCACTTTCTGGCTCTGCTGGAGGGGGAGGGGAGGCTCCAGAAGGGGACAATTCTGTTGCTTGGCTTCTAGAGGTTTGCCCAATTTCTAGTCACTTCACCCATTCCCAGTATGTGACTGGTGCCGTTTCAGCTGTTGCCCTGGCACTGGATCCCAGAGTGGGTGGGTCTGTGTAACTTCTAAATCCATGTGGGCCCTTTATGCAGAATCTTCTAAAAATCCGGCAGTTTCTTCCACTGCCCCAACCACCACTGGTATTTATAGCCAGAAGTTATGGGGATTTATCTTCATAGTGCTAGAACCCTGAGCTCTGCGGTCTGGCCTTGGTCTGGGATCCTTCACTCCTGAGGTATCCTTCCAATTTTTATCTACCACATGTGAATGTGGGACTGCCTGTTCTGCTGCCTCTCCATGCCATACTGGATCTATGGGCCTCTCTACCCATCTCTGAGTCTCTGCCACTCCTACCCATCTGGATGAAGTTGGCTTCTTTAAGTCCTTGGTTGTTGGACTTCCACACGGCTTGATTTTCTGACGGTTCTGGGTGTTATTTATTTTGAGATCTGGTTGTAATTTGTTCTGTAGTTGTGCAAGGAGATAGAGTGTGTTTACATATTCCCCCATCTTGACCAGAAGTTAGATTATGATTTTTTAGAAAAAGAATATAACCTAGGAACAGCCAAATGAAAGAGACACATAGGGCACAGAGCTCCCACACCCTCTCCAGGCCAGTCTCCTGGAACCTCCCTGTGTTCATTGCCTGGAAGCTCTCTCTATCAACAACTACTTTAAATGCAAATAGATTAAATGCTCTAATGAAAGGACATACAGTGGCTGAATGGATAACAAAATAGGACCCTTACATATGCCATCTACAAAAGACTCACTTCAGATCAAAAGACACACACAAACTGCAAGTCAAGTGATGAAAGAAGATATTTCATGGACATAGAAACAAACAAACAAAAAGCCTGGGGTAACAAGACTTATACCAAACAAAATAAACTTTAAAGCAAAGGGTAACAAGAAACAATGAAGAACCAAGCAATTCCACTTCTGGGTATTTAGCTGAAGAAACTCAAAACACTACATCAAAAAGACATATGCAGCATATGTTCATTGCAGCATTTTTACAATAGCTAAGATATGTAGGCAACCTAAGTCTCCATCATTAGATAAATAGATAAAGAAGAGGTGATGCATATATACAATGGAATACGACTCAGCCATAAAAAGTGAAATCTTGCCATTTGCAATAATGTGGATGGATATAAAGGGTATTATGCTGAGTAAAATAAGTCAGACAGAGAAAGAAAAGTGCTATATGATTTCACTTATATATGAAATCTAAAAAACATAATAGATGAACAAGCAAAACAGAAACAAACTCATAGATAGAGAGAACATTTTGACAGTTGCCAGATGAGAAAGATTTGGGGGAATAGGTGAAAAAAGTGAAGGGATTAAGAAACACAAATTGGTCATTACAGAATAGTCATGGGGATGTAAAGTACAGCATAGAGAATGTAGTATTAATATTGTGATTACTATGTGTGGTTTCAGAGGGGTACTAGGTTTATCAGGGTGACCACTTTGTAAGTTATACAAATGTCTAATCACTGAATTGTACACCTGGAACTAATGTAATATTGTATGTCACCTGTAATTGAAAAATGAAAAATTATTTTTAAAAAGATTTGGATCCTAAGTGTATTAGCAAATTATTTATTTGATATATCCTAATATTCAAGCACACTCACACACATATTACTTAATAGTGTCAGACTAAAATAGTACATTTAAAATATACAAATATGTATTATACAGCATAACACTAACATAGTATGTACATAACAAAATAGCTATATTCTGAAATACACACACTTAATAGTTTCAGAATAATAATACTGTATTATAATTACTGAAAACAGTTTATTTTAGGGATGTATAGTCAAATTGCTGTTATAAAATAATTAAAATACTAGTAATTACTATCTCTGTTTAAATCAACTAAATATGTGTTCAGGTTCATTTCTTTTAGTTTGATTTCAATGTTTAGACATTGCATTTTTTCTTTTTCTATTACATGCATTTTACTTTCATAATTATAGAAGACATTGATGTGGTTCCAAACTCGAATATATAAAATTAGATACTACAGTGATTTAAAGTATGTCCACAAATGCTTTAACACACTCTTCCAAAGGTGAAGCCTAATTCTCCTTGAGTGCAGGTTGGACTTGGTATGTTGCTTTTACTGAATAAAATAAGATACGAATTCAGTGTGTGTCTCCAAGACTAGGCCACAAAAGGTGTCACAGTTTCCTCTGCTCTTTTTGGATAACTTGTGCGGGGAAAGCCAGCTGTCATGTCATGAGGACGCTCAGGCAACACCACGAAAACAGAAGTCCCTGTGGCCAGGAATCGAGGCTTCTGCACACAACCAGGTGAAGAAGTCATTGTGCAGTGGATCCTCACCCAGTTGACGTTTAGATGACACACTCAGACCCACTCATGAAGTACCCTGAGCCAGAACCACCCAGTGAAGTTGCACCAGGATTCCTGGCTCTCAGAACTCATCTGAGATTTTTTTTAAATAGTTTATTTTTATAGGAAGCCACTAAATTTTTGGAATAATCCATGATGCAGAGGTCCATAGCTAATACAGATACATTCAGCACAGTCTAGTTTTCATTCCTGTCTCTTCCACCCCCTTAAGTTAACCAATTTTTACTCATCAGTTTGTCTTTCCATTGCTTTTAGTTTTAATATAAGCAAATACGTATATATTTGTATCATACACTCTTCCTTAGATAAAAGTATGTTACACACACTCTTCTGAACCTTGCCATTTTCAACTAGCATTGTTTACTGAAAACCACTCCAAAGCTGAACACAGGGGCAGTCCCCACTCCTCACTCTGTGTGGTGGTTGGTCAGTGTTCCATCCTGTACATGAACTGTAGATCACTCGCCAGTTCTCTCCTGATGTTGTGTTGTTTCTGGTCTTTAGTATTGCACATAGTGCTGGCGCATGTCATGTCTTAGTTTTCCCAGTGTATCTTCAGAATCAGTTCTTTTTTGGGGGGCAGATATTCATTTTTTTCAGGTCAGAAGTAATTTTTAAATATATTTTATTGATTATGCTATTACAATTGTCCCATTTTTTTCTCCCCTTTATTCCCCTCTGCCCTGCACCTCCCCCTACCAGCATTCCCCCACTTTAGTTCAGGTCCATGGATCATACGTGTAAGCTCTTTGGCTTCTCCATTTCCCATACTATTCTTAACCTCCCCCTGTCTACTTTGTACCTACAAATTATGCTTCTTATTCCCTGTGCCTTTCCCCGAATCCTCCCCTCATCCTCCTCCCACCCCTCCCTGCTGATAACCCTCCATGTGGTTCTTAATTGTACTCTTTTAAATTTTTTTCCTATTACTTCAGCTCTTGAGGATCTCTCTTGTTGCCCTTCCCCTACTGCAGACTCTGTTCCATGTAACTCGCCTTTATCTTGTTTTATTCTGTTTCCCATGTGTATCTTAGTTCTGTACTTGAGATGGTGCAAGTATAGTCTATGTTGGGCAGTTACAGGTCTGACTTGCTATCAGGAGACTGGGTTTAATGCCAAAGTTGTGGGGATTAAAGAAGATCTGACCTTGCAAGGGAAGGGGTAAGGGTGGGGGGCCAGTGCACAGAGCGGGAAATCTCTCTCCACAGGTACTCCAAACAGGACATGACTCTTCTTGCCAAAGACAGAAAAATGCCACTCTCTTCCACTCCTGTCATGCTGACAAGGAAGATAATGAAGGTTATTCTAAAGATTAATCTTGAATATTTTCAAGCTCTAAGATATGAAATAAAGAGGACTGAAGTTAGAGAATCGTATCCTGGACTAAACCAGCAAAGCCAGCAGTGAGCATCTTGCCAAGCACAGCAGCTGGAAGTGAAGTCTTTGCAGAGATACATCATATTTAATCTACATGTAATTCTATACAGAATTTGGAAGCAAAGATTAAAAAGCTATACCTAACTGGACAGCCATTCTCTAAGGGGCAGTCATCCTGGGACATCAGAATTTTAGGAGAGATGTGTGTGGGTGATGAGGGCGAATGGACTACCTGCCTGTCAGGCAGATGAACTTGATCAACCCTGTGACCAAACACAGATTCAGTTGCCTGGTCAGGTCCCTCACACACCCAGGATTAAGAACATATTAGTTACAGCTTGAAATAAAGAAGCAACAGCCCCAACCAAGAACTGGAATGGCACAAAACCACAGAAGAATATTGAGAAAACTTGGAAAAGGCAAGCCCACAAAGCAACAGAACAAATCAAGCCAAAGGTCCCTCTCTGAGTCTTACCAACTCCTCAGGGTGAAAGAACTAGAATTTGATATCAAACTTCCCAGTCTGGTCTAGTATTCACAGCAGCATCTATTTTTACCTGAACTCCCTGCATACAAAACTGTGTAGACTTCTCATCTCAGGGTGTGGGTCAGGTCTGTTTTGCTTTCAGGCAGTCCTTAAATATTGTTATATAGCTCTTTGAAGGTGGACTCCTGACTACTTTAGATAAGATCGTACTATACACCCTGGGCAAAAAAAAGCAGAGTCCTTTTCTAGTATTGCTGCAAGGTTGCTACGTATCACAGCAGATCTCCAACTAACCCCTGATACTGATCAGATCCTTACCTTCAAATTGTCATCACAACTCTATTCTTACCCTTGCTTTCTCCCCTGTCTTCATGTGAGTTAAATGCCTGTGGACATGAACCTTTTTACAATAAATTAGATCCTGAAAAAGTTGCATCCATATGAATGTTGTTATCGATACTACATTGTGAGTCACTAGAGATACCAATGCATGTCTGTAATAGAAATAATTTCTGCACTTTAGAAATTTGTCATTCAGTCAGGAAGACTGGATGCAAATAAAATATAAAGACAAGCATTGTTCAAGGATTTCAGTAGCCGAGGAGTTCATTTAGGCTGTGGCCTGCTGGAAACACCATTCAGGGGCTGAGAGCCAGTTGAATGTTGAAGGGTCTGATGACAGCTAAATGGAGAAGAGGAGGAGGGATTTGGGCAGGAGGGAGTGTGTGAGTTAAATTGAGAAGCTGATAATGTGCCACATTGATAATATTGGCTGCGGCGAGGAAGGTGCAAGGTAGCATTCCCCATAGGAACTGAGGATTCTGCAGCTGGAGGGGAACTGGGTGAAACATGGAGGAAGGTGAATACCTAGTGATGTGTAGGATAAAGTAGGTGGGTGCCAAGTGCAGGGTGCTGGAGGCAGGCAAGCTGATTCAATGTCTGTAAATAGAAACATTTTTTCCCACTAAGATTAGGGACTTATTGACAGCTGATCATGTCAGAGACATTTTATCTTCTTGTATAATTAAATTTTAATATCATTTCAGCCTCAATTATCCATCAACATTTGACCTCAGTGTCTACATATAAATCCTGGCACAGACTTGCTTCCTATTTTTGTGTATCCCTTAGAAAAGTGGGAAATATTGAAAAGAGAACTAATGGCTGGTTGGCTGTTCTCTGGAAAATTTTGGTCTTGCCTACAGGGTCAGGGGTTGCTCAGGGGGCGGCTTGCCTGGCTGCACCACCTGTGTGCAGAGGAGAGCCTGTCCTTTGCCCCAGGTTGCTCAGTCCTTGTTGTTGTTGTTCAGAAAGGGGGAGGCCTGGAAAGTCATGTGTACTGAGTGCCTTTGGAAGAGCCCAGCTACTCCCAGGCAGCCTCCCCCTCCATTACGGCAGAAGTCCTGTGCATTGTATTAGTCCCAGTTCACCAATAAGAAAACTGAGACTGGACTTCCGGCAAGATGGAGGAATAGGTGGATACACCGTACCTCCTCGTACAACCAAGATTAGAAAAACAATAATTTACAATCAGAATAACACCCAGATCCGGCAGAGGATTTATCTGAATGGAAGTCGGGCAGCCAAGAAGTTGAAGTAGACGCGTTCATCCAGACTGGTAGGAGAAGACGAGCCGGGCGGGCGCATGGAGGTCGGGGAAAGTTTGGCGCGAAATCGGCGCAACAGCCATCCGGGGGCGCAAGAATGCAGCGGTGATCCCTGAGTACGCAAGCTGCGGCTGGCAGACCCAGAGGGGTAGCGATTGTGGACCAGGGCAGAACTCTCGGCCCGGAAGCCCAGACAAGGGTCTGAGTCCAGGAGAACGGAACTAACGCCATTGTTTTCTCCCGCCCGCTCCTGCTCCCGCCCCGCCCCCACATATAACGTCACAATCTAGCGACTGGGGTGTCCAGCCCGGGTGAGCACCTAAGGCTCCGCCCCCCACCGTAACAAGAGTGACCAGACCACAGGAAAAAAAAAAAGAAGAAGAAAAAAGGAGAGACAGGGAAAAAAAAAACAAAATATGTTTTCAACAGAGCAGATCAGTCCCCCAGGACTCATCCTTTTGAGCGACCAAGAATTAGCCAATCTATCAGATGCGCAGTTCAAAGCACTGGTGATCAGAAAGCTCACGGAACTGGTTGATTTTGGACGCAATTTAGATGAAAGGATGCAGATTACCATAAAAGAGATGCAGGAAGATACACGGAGGACAGCCAATAGTGAAAGGAAGGAATATGAGTCTCAAAACAATACAGTGGACCAGAAGGAAGATAGAATCAACCAAGCAGGAAAGCATGATGAAATAAGAATTCAAAAAATTGAGGAAAAGATTAAGAACATCCAAGACACCTTTAAACGTTCCAATATCCGAATTATAGGGGTACCAGAATCGGAAGGGGAAAAGCAACAGATTGAGCACGTATTTGAACAAATAATAAAGGAGAACTTCCCCAATCTGGCAAAGGGAACAGTCTTCTAAGAAATCCAAGAAGTTCAGAGAGCCCCAAAGAAGTTGGACCCAAGAAGAAACACACCAAGGCACATCATAATTACATTAGCCAAGGTAAAAACGAAGGAGAGAATCCTAGAAGCAGCAAGAGGTAAGGGGACAGTCACCTACAAAGGAGTTCCCATCAGACTGTCAGCTGATTTCTCAAAAGAGACCTTACAGGCAAGAAGGGGCTGGAAAGAAATATTCCAAGTCATGAAACACAAGGACCTACATCCCAGATTGCTCTATCCAGCAAAGCTCTCATTTAGAATGGAAGGGCAGATAAAGTGCTTCTCAGATAAGGTCAAGTTAAAGGAGTTCATCATCACCAAGCCCTTATTTTATGAAATGCTAAAGGGACTTATCTAAGAAAAGAAGATAAAGAAAAGACATGTATAGTAAAAGGACAGCAAACTCACAAATATTAACAACCACACCTAAAGCAAAACCAAAAGAAACTAAGTAAACAATTAGAACAGGAACAGAACCACAGAAATGGAGGGCACATGGAGGTTTAGCAGCAGGGGGATGGGAGGAGGAGAGAGGGGGAAAAGGTATGGAGAACAAGTAGCATAGAATGTAGGTTGAAAATAGATAGGGGGAGGGCAAGAATAGTATGGGAAATGTAGAAACTAAAGAACTCATAAGTATGACATATGGACATGATCTAAAGGGGGGAAATGTGGGTGGGAGGGGGGTACAGGGTGGAGGGGATTGAAGGGGGGAAATGGGACAACTGTAATAGCATAATCAATAAAATATTAAAAAAAAAAAAAAAAGAAAACTGAGACCTACAGAAGTGAAACAACTTGCCCAGAATCACAAGCTAATAAATGGCAAGGCCCATGTGCAAACCCAATGTGGGCTGATTCTAAAGCTGAAGTTCTTTCCTGCACCCCACTCTGCCACACTTGTGGAAAATGTCTGGTAGATTTGGAGGTGGAAAGGGTAGGGGGAAGTGTGCTGTGTTGGAAGTGTGGGGGAGGGGTAACTGTACACAAGCGCAACTACAGCTCAGCTCTCCCTACCCTTAGCTTACCAAGGTTGGCTGTTGCTGAGAGATGGCAGGACTATTAGTTGTGGAGAGTTTTTAAAACTGTATCACTAAATCAAAATTACTACCCTGCTATTAAAATGTTCTGCCTCAAATGTTCCCTTACTCATTCTTTAAAATGGGTGGAGGTCAACACCTCTTCCCTTCTGAAGCCTCTTAGTCCTTTTTACATGGTGTAACTGCCCATTCTGTCTGCAGTACTTGGGAAGGGATTCAAGTTAAATCAATCCTAAAATCTTACTGCCACACACCCACATGGAGCCCAGAGTCCCCTGTGGAAGATCGCTTTTCTCATCTGTTTTAGACAAACTGAGTATGTGGCTGTGGGTAACGGGCCTTTTCCTTCTTACCTCCCCCCGTCCTCTCCCCCACATTCTCCTCCATCTAGATCACTGCTCCATCCTCTCCCAGGCCCTGACTCCATCCAGGAAACCAATGGGAAAGGCCACGGTGCCATCGTCTCTGCTGTGCTGGAGGGCAGCAGTGGGTTCCTGGGCCTCCCCGCAATGGGGCATCCCTGGAGTGGTAGGTCTGCCCATTGGTGGGCCCACAGGAAATATGTCTGAATAATAGACATGAAAAACCTGAGGCCATTCAGATTTTCTAGAACAAAAAAAAAAAAATATGCTAGATTTATAAGGGGGCTTTGTTTTGTTTTGTCATTGTTCATAGTATCTCTGCCCTCTGAGCACAACTTTGAAATGTTAGTTAGTGGAATAGGTAGTCTTCCTCTTACACTGGCACCCACACCCTCCCACCCTTAGCAACATTCAGCTTTTATTCGTTGAACCGGTGCTTTTGGGGCAGGGCTTGTCTTTGAGTGTACTTCTGCCCTAAGCCAGAGCCGTGCAAATATTCCATCTCCCTGATCCCATCAGGGAGGCATGGACTCCCTTCAAGCCAATGAGTGTGGCACTTGTGACTCTTTGTGAATTATTGGTAAAGCCATATATTTTTCTTTTCTAGGTGGTTCTAAGCTGTTTGGTCTGTCCAGAAAAAAAGTCCAGCCATTGTTAATATAAAGAAAACAGTTTGCATGACATCGATGTAACCTGCCAGCCAAGGAGAGTGGACTGAAATGTGCATGTGTGAATAATGCCAACTTCACTGTACTAATCAGTGGGAGCAGCAGATGCTGTTGAGTGAGCACATGCACTGTGTGGCCATCACATTCAAAATGACTGAGTGAGTAGAATAACGAATCTGCATCAAATTTTGCATTAAGTTTGGATGTTCCTCCGCTGAAACTAGTCAGATGTTTCAGAAGACTGCAGCTATGGGCAACTAGTGATTGGCAGCTTCATCAGGACAACATTCCCACTCACATATCACATTGCATGCAGAGTTTTTTGGCAAAACATCAAATTACCCAGTTGACTCAGATCCCCTACCACCTAGATTTTGTGCCCTGTGACTTCTGGCTTTTCCCAAAGCTAAATCACCTTTGAAAGGCAAGAGATTTCAGACCAACAATGAGATTCAGGAAAATATGATGAGGCAGCTGATGGCGATTGGGAGAACTGTGTGAAGTCCCAAGGTGTCTACTTTGAAGGGAACTGAGATGTCATTGTCCTATGTACAATGTTTCTTGTATCTTGTATCTTCTTCTATAAATGTTTGTATTTCTCATATTATGTGGCTGGATACCTTCTGGACAGACCTCATAAACAGAGCAGGCTGTGGCCACCCTGCTACGCCTGACAGAAAATAAAGTCCAAAGAAAGAACAGGATAACAAGAGATGGAGAAGTGATGCAATACAAAGCCATAAATAGTGAGGGTGGGTGGGTGGTCCTTCTGCACACCCTTTATCAATAACCACTTGCCAAGGCTGGCCTGCTGTGTCCTCTTATTTAAAAATAGTAAGAGTAGGAAAGGTTAGGGGCACAAAATTGGACAACAAATATCTCGCTTCCTGCCACCCCCTGCCCACCCCTTCGGCTTAAATCTGAGAACCTACCTCTTGCTGGTTTGTTTCAACCAAGCCAGAAAAAAAAAAAATGAAGTTAAAAGACAGCCCAATTACTTAGTCAAATATTTCCAGTTTGAAAACTATGCAGAAGCTGGGAAGAGGAATAAGATTACATTATAACTGGAGCAAAAATAGTTTTTGTTTTATTTTGGGAATGTGGTTTCATGTTAGGAGATTATGCCAAGACTTTGCTCAAGATTATGAAGAAAGACTGTGTCGACCTGGTGCTTACCTGGTTTTTCCCATGTTTGCATCTTTATGCTTACCATTGTGCACAGTAATTTGGTAGCATAGTAGGTTGGGTTCCCTAGGGAACAGACTGAGAGGCAGACAGGAGTGCAGCCAAGTTAACCGGGGTGTGCCCTCAGAGACAGCAGCTGTGTGGGAACCAGGGAAGCAGTTTCAGGAGAGATCACTGGAAGCTCCTGAGCTGAGATGGCCAGCCAGGTTTATCCTAACGTGGGCAGGGGCTTGGGCTTCTGAAGCGCCAAACAACTGGTCACTGGATGGGGGGGTGTCCCCAGCCCCAGGGGGATGGAGGCAGGTGGGAGGAACACACACCCTGGCCCTGAGGACTCTGGGTGGCCTGCCACATGTCCCTGGGGTTGCTGTTCTCTCCTCAGAAAACACATTGATGAAGGCAGGCATCTTCTATGTTTGTCCTTCACTTGTACCCACAGTGCCTACCCAGCCTTTGGCATATAATAGAGGTTCCATGTATAGTTGTTAAAGTAATACTGAATTAGACTTTTTATTCTATATATTTCTCTATTGTATTAAGCACACAGGTGAATGTATTTATGTAACACATTTTCCCTGGATGTATTTTAACAAATATCCCCTAAGACCTAAGGGCATTCTCCTATGTAACTATGTTAAAATCATCACATCAAGGAAATTTATTTTTTCACAATGCTATGGTCAGTTTATAATGTAAGTTTCCCAATTGTCCTAGTGATGTACTTTTAACTTTTTCTTTTTAAAAAGTCCAAAATCCAGTCTAGAATCACACATTGCATGTATGGGCATATCTCTTTAGTATCTTTTAATCTGGAAAGTTCCTCAGTCTCTTTCCGTCCTTTGTGACATTGATATTTTGAAAGTACTCAGCTAGTTGTTTTGCACTGTGTCCCTCAATTTGGATTTGTCTGATTGTTTCCTCATGATACCTCCAGGTTAAACATTTTTGATAGGGGTACTATACACCTGACACCATGTTCTTGTCCATATCCCTAGGAGGCAGATGATGCTCTTTGTCCCGTTACTGGTAATATTAAATTGGATCTTAGTTAAGGCAACTTCTGCCAGAGTTATGCATATCAAAAGTACACTTTCTCTTTGTATTTAGTAATCTGTGATGCAATACTCTGAGACCATGTGAGTATCCTGTTCCCCAAAATTGTTCTCCCAATGATTTTAGCATCCATTGGTGATTCTTGCCTAAATCAAGTATTATTGTGAGGCTACAAAATAATGTAACACCTTTAGAAATTAAAATATCTCACCTGGTTGGCAAACAATCATTGTGGAATCTCTGTGATTAGAGATTCTATATCTTATAAAACTATCATAACAGTATTATGTCATAAAATGTCTCATTCAAAGCATAACTGTGGCCAGGACGTGCTTTACCAAACTAGGAGAGTTACCCTCCAAAGTTTTTTTAGTGAGTGAACTGGAGATAAGAAGGATTAAGTCCATGTTCTTCTTGAGGTCAACTCATAATTAGATCCTAGTCAAAATGGTATCAATCAAAACTTCCCAGCCTTTAGGTTGGAAGTGCCATCTTCCAGTAATTCACCAAAAGACTAACACAAAGGGAAAGAGGAGTAGCATACATTGCACATCCTCTAGGCCTTTGAGAAAACAGGGAGTTGCTCTTTGGTCACACACATGAGAATCTAGAAGATGGGTGATACAGTAGACATCAAGGGAAGGCCACTGATCAAAGGGAATGTCCCACAAATGTTATGGCAGTAAACCTGGAGACATCTACAATGTCACCTGCGTGCAGTGGGCATTGTTGTGAACAAACAAGTTAGGGGCAAGATTCTTGCCAAGAGAATTAATGTATGTATTGAGCATATTAAGCACTCTAAGTGCAAAGATAGCTTCCTGAGAGGTGTGAAAACATGATCAGAAAAAGAAGGAAGTCAAAAAGAAAGCTTCAGCATGCTCTGCCCAGAAAGGCACACTGTATGAGGACCAATAGAAAGGAGCCTGGGAGGCTAGGGCCCATTCCATGTGAATCCCTGGAATGACAACTGTATAAAAATAAAGGACGACATACAGAGGGTCAATAGACATATGAAAAAATGCTCAACATCACTAACTATCAGAGAGATGAAAATTAAAACCACAATGAGATACCACCTCACACTGGTCAGAATGTCCATCATTAATAAATCCACAAACAACAAGTGCTGGTGAGGATGGGGAGAAAAGGGAACCCTAGTGCACTGCTGGTAGAAATCAGACTGGTGTAGCCACTGCAGAAAACAGTATGGAATTTCCTCAGAACATTAAAAATGGGACTGTCTTACAACCCAGCAATTTCACTGCTGGGAATATACTCTGAGAACCCTGAAACACCAATCCAAAAAAACTTATGTTCCCCAATTTTCATAGCAGTACAATTTACAATAGCCAAATGTTGGAAACAGGCCAAGTGCCTACCAGAAGATGAGTAGATTAAAAAACTCTGGTATGTTTATACAATGGAATATGATGCAGCAAAAAGAAAGAAGCAAATCCTACCTTTTGTAACAACATGAATGGAACTGGAGAGTATTATGTTAAATGAAATAAGCCAGTCGACAAAAGGCATATACCATATGGCCTCACTTATAACTGGAATCTAAAGAACAAAATAAACTAATGAGGAAAATAGAACCATAGACATGGAAACATGGAACAGACTAATAGCTATAGGAGGGGAGGAAAAAAGTGGGGAGAATCGTGGAAGGAAGGGGAAGGGACTAGTCAAAGAACATGTATGAATGACTCATAGATATGGACAACAGAGTGAGGATTGCCTGTGGGGCAGAGAGGTGGGCTGGGGGGCGGGGGCAAAAGGGAAAAAAGAAATTGGGACAACTGTAATAGAATAAACAATAAGAATAAAAATAAAATAAAAATAAAAACTTCTGTCCTATTAAAAAAGAAAAATGGCATGAGCTGTGCCCTAGATATGAATGTGAAGAGGCTGGGAAGACATCAGGAATGCTTAGATTGGTCATCATCTAACCAGATAGAAAAGTTTCAGTTAGTGGGAATGTAAATGAGGAGACAAGTGTTCTCAACTTCTTTCTAATTTAAATAATTTTTATTACAAAATTAAATGTATAAATTTCAAACAACAAACAAATGCTATAGAAAGTAGAAGTACTCCTATAGGCGCACCCCACTGAATTGTCATTATTTCTTAACTAACCTAGATATCTAGAATATTTTATCATATCAGTGTGGAGATAACTTTTTGCTTATTTTTTATTATTGTGCATAACATTTAATCAATATTCTATTTATAGACATTTGGGTTATTTCCAACTCCTTTTATTAAAATAATGCTATGGTGAACATATCTGTGAATGTTGGTGGATATTTTGAACAATGAGTTCAAGTACTATAATTGCTGGGTGTGCATTTTAAGGTTCCCTGTCTTCAGAAGTATGCAGGCAACAGCAGGTACCTGAGCTCTTGCAGGTGCTACCTGCACAGATCTATGTCCAACCTTATCTCAGGGACCTGATGCTGGAAAACAGAGCCTTTTATTCATGATGCAGATGAAGGCACTGGTTCCTGTCCAGAGAAGAGCATCGATTCCAAGACTGTGCTCAAAAGAAAGTGATCAGTGATGTACAGCTGAAGGTGAGGCAGGGTCTACACTGCAAGAGTCTGAAATCTTTTCTGATGATGGGAAAAGCAGTGGCACTGAAGAGGAACAGGTTGTGCTTTCATTTTCTCTGAAGTTGGGCATGAATAGGATGGTCACATGACAATGCCCTGCCTTTGTAAGTGCTTCTGAATATACTCCCTACAGAATGAGTGGAAGAGAGATAGTATCAACTCCAAAAGCCCAGAGGAAGTCATGATGGCACATATGTCAAGTTTGGGGACAACCCCTGGGACTGCTTGGAAATGACTGACAGTCTCTCTGTTTCCTTGTCCAGTAGCACCAGCCTCACATGGCAGTAACCTAGTTCAAGTTCACAGGCTGTCCTTACCTCATCTGTGCCCTTTTCTGTCCACTTTGCAGCTGTTTGGCTGACACCTGTATTACTGAACACAACCAGTAGAAGGGGTCCTACAGCTCACCACCTATTAGGCAAAACTCCAGAGACAGATTTTGGTGGAAAGGAAAAGAATCTTTTATTTAAAAATTTTCAAAGCTCACTTCCTCTAAGACACACAAAGAAAAATCACTCACCCTCTGCCAGCTGGGTTCAAGGTTGTGCCAAAAATTCTTCTTCTACCCAAAAGTATCATAAATGTAGGTGGCTTAACTAGTTTCCAGTTGCTGTCTAGTTTCAGGGATCTGTCGGAGTCTGTGCATCCAGGCCTGCTTCTTGCAACCACTGTCCTATTCCCACCACCACTCACAGGTCCACACTGGCTACTGTTGGCAGGGCCAAACTGTGGATGGGTGCAGGGCCTGCTGCTGACTGATCCTCCTTCCCTCCCCTATTACCATCCATAATGTTCAGGGTCTCCAGGACCTCCAGCCCCTGGCATCCGGGAAGGACAGGAGATCCAAAAAAGAAAGCAGAGTTTTGGCTCTCCTTTTAAAAAATCTCCCCCAGAATCCCTTGCTAGGTCCAGCACATTTTGGTCACCCTAGTTGCCAGGACAATGCATGAATGTGCAACTCAATACCTCCCCCATTTCTGGGGGTGGGGTACCCCTTACCAGATTATACCTGCTGCACCTACCATTTGGGAAGGAAAGGAAATGAGGTCAAATTATTTAAATCTGTGCTTCAAGCAGTCAGGGTGGAAAGAAGCTAAAAGTCCTGGCTGAGGCACAGAGCAAAAAAAAAAAAAAAAAATTTTTGGTATTATATTTATTTCACTTCCAGAGTTGCTTACATCTTTTTTTCTTTTAAGATTTTATTTTAAAATGTTTAAATTTACTTTTATTTAAAAATTTTATTTACTTTTAGAGATAGTGGAAGGGAGGGCAAAAGAGAGGGACAGAAACATCAATATGTGAGAGAAATATCAATTGGTTGCCTCTTGCAAGCCCTCAACTGGGGACCGAACCAGCAGCCCAGGCGTGTGCCCTGACTGGGAATCAAATCATCAACCTTTTGGTTTGTAGGCTCAATCCACTGAGCCACACCAGCTAGAGCACTCCTATCTTAAGTAGGGTTAAACTGAAAGGACAAAACAGAAACAAAGCCACAAAGACAAAACAGGCAACCCAACACCTAACATTTTCTTCGCAGTGTTTTGTTTAATCTCACTTGGGTTTACTTAAATAAATTAAAGATGGTGATAATATAGCACTTGTGCCTATTTTTAAACATTGAGGTGATCTTTATATTTTAAGTTAAAATAACCCATGATAATAGCCATCATTTGTTGAGCACTTGCAAGAGCTAAGAACTTTACATGCATAATCTTGTTCAAATAACTCTCAATTCCTTGCAGTGGGTTTTTTTATTAAACCCATTTATTACCCCCAATTTATAGCTAAGAGAAGTTAAAAGCATCGCCCAAGGTCACAGGTAAATGAATCATGGGGTCTGAGCCCAATATTCTGACCCTGAGCCTATGCAGTCTACTGTGATACCTGCTTTCATTTCTTCAAATTGCCCTCCAGGCTCCATCCATCAGCACACACATGTTTACAGTCATATTAACATGTGCAAGCACTTGTACTCTGTTCTTTCCCCTCCCACTCACCACATCAAACATGTTTTCATGTGTCCAAATTACATTAAGGTGTATTTTGCATTTTAATAGGCTCATAAAATTTTATTGAATTGTCGTAGCATCATTTATCAAACCATTTCCTTCTACAGAAGTTTCATGTTTTCATTATTTTTGGTTAGTGCAGACAACAATGAACTTTGGGCTATCAGCTTTTGCTTTAGAAATATATATTTCCTTAGGATAAGTTCCTAGCAGTGGGACTTGCCACATATTTTTGTATTATTTTCCAAAGTATACTAACTTACAGTCTACCAAGAGTGAATTAATAGACCAGTTTTACTGTATTTTCACTAAAATAGCCTATCTAGCAGAACATTTTCAAACAGGAATATAAAATAAATGAAGTACTACTGTGATTATTGTTGCAACAAAAAGTTATTGCCAGAAACCAAACTGTCCTCAGAGCCTCTACCCCTCATTTCTCTGTGGTTCCTTCCCTGCCACTCAGTATCTTCACCTGAGGTCAGAGTGGTGCCCGAGTCCGGCTCCATCCCACAACCCCAGCAGCACCGATACAAAAGGAAAAGACTGTGCATTGTTCAGACAGCAACAGCTAGCACTGAAATTGCTCCTTTGCTGGCCTTCCCAACTTGCACCTCCATCTCGTCTTTTTTTTTCCTTTAAGATATTTTATTGATTATGCTATTACAGTTGTCCCATTTCCCCCTTCACTCCCCTCCACCCTGTGCTCCCTCTCCCACCCACGTCTCCCCCTTTAGTCCATGTCCATGTGTCATACTTATGAGTTCTTTAGCTTCTACATTTCCCGTACTATTCTTGCCCTCCCCCTATCTATTTTCAACCTACATTCTATGCTACTTACTCTCTATACCTTTTCCCCCTCTCTCCTCCTCCCACCCCTACTGCTAGCCCCCCATGTGCCCTCTATTTCTGTGGTTCTGTTCCTATTCTAGTTGTTTACTTAGTTTCTTCTGGTTTTGCTTTAGGTGTGGTTGTTAATAATTGTGAGTTTGCTATCCTTTTACTATACATGTCTTTTCTTTATCTTCTTTTCTTAGATAAGTCCCTTTAGCATTTCATAAAGTAAGGGCTTGGTGATGATGAACTCCTTTAACTTGACCTTATCTGAGAAGCACTTTATCTGCCCTTCCATTCTAAATGAGAGCTTTGCTGGATAGAGCAATCTGGGATGTAGGTCCTTGTGTTTCATGACTTGGAATATTTCTTTCCAGCCCCTTCTTGCCTGTAAGGTCTCTTTGGAGAAATCAGCTGACAGTCTGATGGGAACTCCTTTGTAGGTGACTGTCCCCTTATCTCTTGCTGCTTCCAGGATTCTCTCCTTCATTTTTACCTTGGCTAATGTAATTATGATGTGCCTTGGTGTGTTTCTTCTTGGGTCCAACTTCTTTGGGGCTCTCTGCACTCCTTGGATTTCTTGGAAGACTGTTCCCTTTGCCAGTTTGGGGAAGTTCTCCTTTATTATTTGTTCAAATAACTTTTCCAGTTGTTGGTCCTCCCCTTCGGGTACCCCTATAATTCGGATGTTGGAACGTTTAAAGGTGTCCTCGATGGTCTTAAGCTTTTCTTCGATTTTTTGAATTCTTATTTCATCATGCTTTCCTGCTTGGTTGATTCTATCTTCCTTCTGGTCCACTGTGTTGTTTTGAGACTCAGATTCCTTCCTTTCACTATTGGCTCTCCTCCGTATGTCTTCCTGCATCCCTTTTATGGTAATCTGCATCTTTTCATGTAATTTGGATCCAAAATCAACCAGTTCCGTGAGCTTCCTGATCACCAGTGTTTTGAACTGTGCATCTGATAGATTGGCTATTTCTTGGTCACTCAAAAGGATGAGTCCTGGGGGACTGATCTGTTCTGCTGGAAACATGTCTTATGTCTTTCCTTATCTCTCCTATTATTTTACTTATTTATTTATTTTTTCTCCGGTCTGGTTGCTCTTGTTATGGTGGGGGGCGGAGCCTTAGGTGTTCACCGGGGCTGGGCGCCCCAGTCGCTAGATTGTGACGTTATATGTGGGGGCAGGGGCGGGAGCGGGGACTGGAGGGATCAATGGCGACCCTTCCGTTCTCCTGGAGTCAGACACTTCCCTGGGCTTCTGGGCCGTGAGCTCTGCCCTGGTCCACAATTGTTGCCCCACTGATTCCCCCAGCTGTTGCTTGCGTACTCAGGGATCACCGCTGCACCGCTGCACTCCCGTGCCCCGGATTGCTGTCGCGCCGATTTTGCGCCAAATTTCCCCCGACCTCCACGCGCCTGCGACCCGCGCCAGCCTGGGTCACAGGCGCGTCGTCCTCTACCAGTCTGGATGTACAGGTCTACTTCAACTTCTTGGCTGTCCGACTTCCATCTAGATAAATCCTCTGACAGTTCTGATATTATGACTGCAAATCATTGTTGTAAATTATTGTGGTTCTGTTCTTGGTTGTGCGAGGAGGTACGGGTGCGTCCACCTATTCCTCCATCTTGCTGGAATTCCTCCTATCTCGTCTTTGTTAACAAAAACATTGGGAAGCTTTTGGCTCCTACTCTCTTATTTCCCTCATCAGTTTCCACAACTTGCACAGCCTCCCAAAGCTGATGCATCCTTTCTGTTTCCCAAAGCCACTAGGCTAATTCTGACCCTTGTCATCACTCACCTGTACATAGGTTTTATAACAGGACTCCTGATGCACACTCATCCCTGGGTGCCCAACAATCCTTGACATGTGTGATTTTTCTGGGTCTAACAAGGTGCCTCAACCAAACAGGAGCCACTCGCAGAGGTTATTTGTGTTGCTGTTTTGAATCACTCCTGAGCAACGGAAGCCTAGAAAAGTTTCTTCTGCATCCTTAAAGCCACTGATGAGCATTACAGCTCAGGCTTTCAGCAGCTTTTCTGCCTGGAACCTCGCCAGCCCCCTCTGTCACTGGAGCCCCTTCACACTGCAGGCTGGGTCAGGTCCCTGCACGAACTTCCCACTGTCTCTGCAAAGGGTCATCCATGGGAGCTGGTCTCTCTCCACCTCTGCAAGTTTATCATCCCAGAGCTGCATCCTGTCCACACTGTCTCTGGACTTCTGCCCAGCCTCACACACATCCTTGAAGGTTGCTAAATGGAGGTGCCCTTGTGGCCCCACCTTACCAGTGTTGGCTTCTGCCTGGAGTGCCTTCTCCTTTCTTCACCATTCTGACTCAAGTTGAACACCATCAACTATGGGAAGTCTTCTGAGACCTTTGGAAAGTCTGTCATTAGTGCTTCCATGACACCTTTGATGTAGGTTCACACTCACATTACATCATCCTGATGGGCTGGACCCTGTCCCTTTACTAGGTGGGAACTCTTCTAGGGAAGCAACCATGTTTGACTGATTTCGGCCTTCCCAGTGCTTGGTACTGTCTCTGAAAGATCATAGCTTCCAGATAAAGCTAGGGCCCTTCCCTGTCCCCCAAAAGGGATGGTTCAACTCTCCAGCCCAATAATCTCAAAGAAGAGTCCAACTCTGTATACTGGGGAGACCCTGCCTGGAGCAGAAGAGGACCCCTGTTCCACACCTTCCTCCTCATTCCCCGCATGATGGAAAGAACTGGAAACTTCTCCAGGAGCCACTTTGTTCTGGATAGAAGACAGAGGAGGGGGAAGCAGAGGCTGCTCCAACCACTGCAGAACAAGAGGCTGGCTGGTTCCTTCCAGGCCCACACATCTCCAGATTCAAGGAAAAAGGGAGGAGGAGGCAGGTGGGCAGGAAATGATCAGAAGTGGAAGGTAACTGGCCAGCCCTGTCTGTTCTCACTCAGTCAGCCTCACTTGTTTACAGAACTGGGTTTATTTCTCAGGAGAAAACTGACACTTGGGCCAAATGATTTTGCAGGGAGTACAACAATTACTGGACAGAGCCAGGACTGTGGGATTCAAGCCCAGGTAAGTCTGAATCCCAGCCCTGAACTGGCCCTATGGTCCCTACTCTGGCACTGCTCGCCTGCTGTTGATGGTCTCCTACTGTGACCCCAACCGAATAAGCCCGCCTGCCCACCAGCCTTGCGTCTCTCAGAGTCAGGAAGTGTCACTGACAAGCTGGCCCTCTCAGCACTCACTCCAGACATGTCCCATGGCGAGGCTCCGGAGCATGTGTCAGGAGTAGTGCTGAGGGCGTGTCTCTGATTCTTCTTACCCCCGCAGGTGACTGAGGGACACTCTGGGGAGGACACTCTGGGGAGGGACAGCTGGTGGAGGGTCTGGGATGTGCAGTTCTTCCTGGGTTGTGGCGTGAGTGGCAGGCATGAACATTGAAGAAGGGGGCACCCGCTGTGCACAGATGGGACCCATGACCAGGTATCAGTGGGACCAAGGCATTCCCATGCTGAACCTGCAGGCAGTCAAAATTAGCAAAACTGTCCATGTCTAAAACTCCGTCATCACGGCTGCTTATAATTTGGCAGGTACAGGTGGCTGCCTTATTAGTCTCCTTCCTACATACAAATACGGTAACTCTTGCGCTGCTGCAAGACACCTGTTTGAGGGCCTGGAGAAGGCCGAGACCAGGGTCCTTACCCACCCTGCAATTTCAAACCCCAGGAGGGCCCGCAGACATCTGGGCCGCCCACCAGGTGGCGCTAGTGCTGAGCTAATGTGGGTTCTGGCTTTCTGCCCACACATCCTGAGGGGCCACCCCATTTACCAAGAGTGGCCAGTAACAGGAGGTAAAATAAAAACTGGAGGCGGACACAGGGCTGCTCTCATAATCCCACAGAGAACCTTTTATGTTATTGCAACTTTTATCATTAACAGCGCATTTGTTCTGCACCAGAGGCCTGAATTAGCAGAGGTTTAAGAACTGAAAATAGCCTAATGTTTAGGCTATGATTTAAAAAAAAAAAAAAAAAGGTCACCAGGGCTTTCAGAGAAGTGACCTAATTGATCTCCCAGCAGGATCAATGTCAATGAAGCTTTGCTTTGATTAGCTCTGCTCCATCTCCCTGGGTCATCAGAATTATAGGTTTTCTGGGGATCACAGTTTAATTACATAATTGTACACTAATAAAAATAAAGCACCAAGCAAACAGGAATGACAACAGCATTGCCCGCGCTAACACCAGCTACTGGAGCCAGTCCAGTATAGGCAAAAGAGTGGGTCTCAGAGCTGCATATGGGTTTAGATCATACCTTTGCCTCTTCCTACCTGCATTTCTTGGGGCAAGTTCTTCAATCTCCTAGGGCCTGCTCCTTCAGCTGCTAAAGTAAGATGGAAAGGCATACTTTGTGAGGGTTACATGATGTGTGGCCTCTGTAAGTGCCCAGCACAGTGCCTGCCTGTGGTCAGTGTGCAGTTCCTGAAAACCCTTCCCCTGTTCACCGAGTGGCAGGGCTTTGGCCGGTCACTAAGGTGGGTGTGCTGCTCTTTTGCAGCCTGCCTGCCTGCCTGCCCAGGATTTTGACCCTCTGAAATGTCTCATCCACCATTCCATTTTGGTGTGCAGGCTTGGAGCACAGCTGCCTAGGGCAGACAGCTGTGTGGGGTGGAGGGCTGTCAGAAAGGCGGATGAAAGATCAGTGCAGACGTCCACAAGCATGCTCCATCCTGCACCACCCATGCTGCCCTGAGACAAGCCCTCTGTGGAGGTGGAAGAGGGTTGCCCAGCGGCCAGCAAGCGTCCTTCCTGCTTTAGCGCTATCATCTGAGAACTGTGGAAGCTGGATCATGGATGAGCTTGGTCTGGCTTCAGGTGGGCAAAATGGGAGAACAGGATGTGGTTTTCAAATACCTGAGGCCTCTCTCCAGATTTCAGGAGATCAGACTGTGCCTTGATTTTTCACTCTCCTAAAATGCCAGGTAGGAGCCACGTGCTGTGGGTCTGGTATGAGGCACAGGGACAAACACTTGACCTGGATTCTGCAGGTGAGGGTTAAGACCTGGCTCTGCTACTGTTACCTTGTTCCCAGACAGGGTCTGGGCCTGGCGCGTGTCAGTAATGTGTGGGTTCTTGACTTCATGTTGGAAAAATTTCACAGCACTAGTCCAGGTGACCTTGAGAGAAGGTGTATTAAAGTTGGGGGCAGTGAAACAAAGGAAGGGCTTAGGACAGAAGAAGCAACATGAGAGAGAATGTTGGAGAAAAAGGGGCCCTTGGAGACAGGGTCAGGGTGTTGGCCTGGGGTGAGCTGCTGCTGCTGCTTGTTCTGCCCCTGGTTGCAAGTCTCATGAAAACCCTTTGAGTTTAGGAGAAAAACAGGAGAGACACAAGGTGCTGGTGTAGTCTGGCAAGAGCATGCCATGAATGCTTTGTGTTGAGGTATTTTATCTTTCTTTGGCCAGCTGGAATCCTAGGGGAGGTCCGAGGAGAAGGTCATAACAGAGTATTCATTAGCTTTTCAGGTGTGTCCTTCAATGTGTTGATTCCTCAAAATGTGCATTTGGAGGGGTCAGGGGTTATTTTCTGAATAGTTTCATGTTTAAAGAAGGTCATCAAGAACGTCATTGAGGAGGGGCTGGGACCTAGGCCGTTCTGTCCCAGGATGGTCTGGAATGTGTAAACCATTAGCTCCTAAGTGTCCTTGGTTAGGGAAGATAAAACCTTGTGACTCACTAGCTGATGGTAAATTGCTCAAGTCCTTAGGCCTTGTTTAATTCTTTGTCTCAGTTTCCCTTATTCCACTTGTCAAGGAATTTCCCTAGCTTCTTCTTACCCTGCCTCAGTATAATAAAGAATTTGCCTGGTCTTTGTCCTGGGTCACTCATGGGGGGCTTCTAAAACCCTTGGAATTTCCTGAGTGAAGTAATGTCTGCTATTCATGAATGCTTTGAATCACACCTGAGTAATGAGAATGCGATGGCTCAGGATGGAGGCTGGTCCTCAGAAAGACCAACCCTGTGAGTAGAGGGTTGAGGTGTTGAGCCTACAGGGGGACAGGGCACAATCATACCTGTGTGATGAAACCCCTGCAAAAGCTCAGGACCCTGAAGCTCAGTCAGCCTCCTGGTTGGTGAGCATAGTGAAGTGCCAGCAGGGCGATGTACTCTTGATAGGGGAACCCCAGGGTAAAGATGTTACCCTTAGCCACAGTTGATGGGCTGAAGTGACTAACACAAGTGGAAAGCTGTTGTTGTTCCAGGAACTGGAATATGTGACCACCTGACTCCAGGAAGTAGACAAGCAATTCAACCTTTGTGCCCCAGGGGGTCTACAAGATGGAGATGGCATGTAAGACATTGAGTTCCAGGGAGGGAATGACTCAGGTAAAGGGATGTTGATCAGCAGATAAAGAAATGCTAGGAAAATCATGCTGGACTGCAACTCTTATCCAATTAACCTTTTTTTCCAAAGCCCTTACCTGCCCTTCCTTCTCCCTATGAAAAGGTTGACCTGGGATGAGATGTTAAGATGTTTTTTTGGTACATAACCTGCAGACTTCTCAGTTCACTGGCATCTGAGTAAAGCCCATAAAGATTCCGTCCTTGTCTGTACTTACGGGTGCTAGTAGACACAGGCAGCATGAATGCTGCCTTTTCTGATTTCACCCTGAGTCCATGGAGAGAAGGCCCAGAAGTTCTGCACTGGGGACCCTCCCAGACCTTGTCCTGTGTGTCCCTTTGCTCGGCTGGTCTGATCCATGTCCTTTAGGATAAAACTGTAATTGTAAATACAGGATTTTTCTGAGGTTTTGAAGCCATCTAACAAATTATCAGACTTGAGGGAGGTTGTCAGAACTCCACAGATCGTAGCTTGTTGGTTGGAAATGTGGGTGGCCTGGGGTATCTGACACCTAAGTCGGGGCAATCTTGTTGGGGATGATGCCTTTAACTCAGGGGTCTGCAATTCCAGGCAATGAATGACGAATTGAACTGAAGTTTACCACCTGGTATCAGAATAGCTATTTATATCCAGGAAGTCCAGGAAGCCCAGAGAGTCCCAAAGAAGTTGGACCCAAGGAAGTACACACCAAGACACATCATCATTAAGTTACCCACGATTAAAGATAGGGAGAGAATCTTAAAAGCAGCAAGAGGAAAGGAGACAGTTACCTATAAAGGAGTGCCCATAAGACTATCAGCTGATTTTTCAAAAGAAACTTTATAGGCAAGAAGGGGCTGGAAACAAGTATTTAAAGTCATGAAAGGCAAGGACCTACCTCCAAGATTACTCTATCCAGCAAAGCTATCATGTAGAATGGAAGGACAGATAAAGTGCTTCTCAGATAAGGTCAAGTTAAAGGAGTTCACCATCACCAAGCCCTTATTGTATGAAATGTTAAAGGGACTTATCTGAGGAATTGAAGGTCAAAAACTATGAACAGTAAAATGACAACAAACTCACAGCTATCAACAACTGAACCTAAAAAAAAAAAGAAAAAAGAGAAACAACAAAACAAAAACTAAGCAAACAACTAGAACAGGAACAGAATAAGAGAAATGGAGATTACATGAGGTGTTATCAGCGGGTAGGGGGAGAGAAGAGATGGGGGAAAGGCACAGGGAGTAAGAAGCATAATTGTTAGGCATAAAATAGATGGGGAGAGGTTAAGAATGGTATAGGAAACAGAATTCAAACAGCATGTATGTACAACCCATGGACATGAACTAAGGCTGGGAATGCTGGAGGGTTGGGGAGTGCAGGGCAGAGTGAGGATAAAGGGGGAAAATTTGGGAAAACTGTAACAGCATAATCAATAAAATATACTCTTTTTTTTAAAGATTTTATTCATTTATTTTCAGAGAGGGAAGGGAGAGAGAGAGAGAGAGAGAGAGAGAGAGAGGGAGAGAAACATCAATGTGCAGTTGCTAAGGGTCATGGCCTGCAACCAGGCATGTACCCTGACTGGGAATCGAACCTGCGACACTTTGGTTCACAGCTCGCGCTCAATCCACTGAGCTATGCCAGCCAGGGCCCTAAAATACACTTTTAAAAATTAAAAAAAAAAAAAAAGAATAGCTATTTCCAGTTGCCTGGTCTCCGGCAAGTCACCCCTCTGAGGTTTAGTTTCTTCATCTGTTAATAAAGCTGGCTGTGATGACGACGGTAACCACTCACGGTGACACAGTGTGGGTGGAGGTGCCTGGTAGACAGCCTGGGCTACACATGCCTGTTCTTGTTCCTGCTGATTCACCTGGCAACCTTGGGCAAGTCCAGCCTCCCTGGGCTGGTTTCCACATCAGGAATATGGACCCCCGGTTCCTGTATCTTATGGAGCTTTTGTAGGGTCAGACTGAGATTATCAATGTGGGAAAACTTTGGAAAACACTCCATATCATTTTCAAAATAAAATGTTTACCTTTTTTTCTAATTTCTAAATGTATCACATAGAAACAACTGAATTCATTTTCACTGAATAAAGCCTTTTTCCTCCTTTCAATCTGATTCCTCTAATCAGCCAGGATTGGGGATAGGGAAGTTCTTTTCTTCAGCTCAGTGTGAAAAAGCAGAATTGAAACAGGCTGCTTTAGGCCTAAGTTTTGTTCTGGGGCCTCGGCCTGTGCAAAAAGGAAATCCTCTCCTCTACCCCACCTGCTCCTCTTCTGCTGGGAACTTGGGTGGGTTCCTAGTCTTAGTGGGGTCTTAGTGGAGACCACTCTCCATGCTGTTGCCCTAATAAGGAACCTGGCGGTCACTCTTCCTTATCCCCTACCTCTAATTAACAAGTTCCACTCATTCTACCTCTTAAAGATATTTGTCAAATCCACTTTCTCTTCTCCAACCGTTGTTTAGGCCCGGGCAGGCCTGAGTCTATGAGTGAACCTGCAGCTAGATGCAGTGCTGTTCAGGAAACTGGTGAGCCGAGGCTGCAGCTTTGGCGGTGCAGTGGGGAGGGGCATCGGTGGCTTCAGCTTAAAGGGGTGAAGAAAGCAAAAGCCACCAACGTCCTGTTTCCTTGCCTAATGTGTCTTGGTAAAATAGGAGGCTACCACAAATTCTTGCCTCAGATGTACCACTTTCATTCAGAGTGAGACAACCTTTACTTTCAATCCAATTATCCCTAAATCCATTTCAAAGAATGTCCCTGCCCTAGACTTCTTGGCCTGAATCTGTCCAAAACTAGATTAGGACTTCTGGGGTGAAGGTGGGAGTGTTGTGGGGAGGAGTGGGCAGAGCGGAGGATACTAGCTGAGGCCTGTCGTTGCCATGACAACTGCAGGAATTCAGACTCCACCCATTTGAAATTCACCCATTCACTCTAGGAATGAAGTCACTCAACTTAAAGTTTAACCTAACATCTTTGCAATTACACTGGCTGTCTGAGTCACTTGCTGGAGACTCAAAATGAGTTCTCAGAGGAGGAATATTCCCAAATATTCATATGAGTACACATGGGAGACTAGAAACAGGCTGCAATGGGAGAGTCTTTGGAAAGTA
This sequence comes from Phyllostomus discolor, assembly GCF_004126475.2. Taxonomy (NCBI): domain Eukaryota; kingdom Metazoa; phylum Chordata; class Mammalia; order Chiroptera; family Phyllostomidae; genus Phyllostomus; species Phyllostomus discolor. Next base: position 72,011,928 of record NC_040915.2, on the reverse strand, counting down.
CCAGAAGACAAAGGACATGGCATAGGAGTAGGGGACAAAAAGGAGAACAGGTGCAGCTCAGTGGACCAAGGTTCTAGCGGACCCAACCCTGGGCACACCCATTTGTGCCCTCAAGTGCCCCACACTCTGGCTTGAACAGCTAACGGACGCCTTGCCCTGGGCCAGGCACTGACAACACAAATGTAAAACAACCTCTGCCCTTCAAGATTGTTTGGAGCATAAAATAAATATGCAAAAGGATCGAGAATCTAGATGAAAAAGACTGGGACCATGAACAGTTAAGTTCCCATATTTGGGACCAGTTAAGTTCCCACTACTTGATGTTTTTCCTATATGGTTATTTATTTACCATATTTTTCAAACTATAAGAGGCACTCCACACCCCCCAACTTGGGGGGGGAGTGGGTGCGTCTTATAGTCTGAATGTAGCTTACCTGGCTCGCTGTGGAGCGGGGGATGGTTGTGGAGCAGGGTCACAGAAGGCAGGAGTAGGGTCGCAGCTGCAGGAAGCCAGCAGTGGCAGGAGTGGGATGATTCTGTGGGCCCTGGGCTCGGAAGAGGGGGTGTCCCTGCGGTGTTAAGCAAGGGAGGCAGGAGCAGAGTCCCCACTGCCACATACTATAGTGCTAGGGAGGAGGGTACAGGTGGTGTGGGCACGTTAAGAGAAGAAAGCCTGCAGCACCCATATGTGCCTCCATCACATGACAGGTGTGTCCCCCATTAACATCAACATAGGCAAATTCCACCACAGGGTCACCTGTCAATGTGGTGCAGCTGTTGCAAAACTGCAACTCCCAGCATGCTTAGACAGGTCAGGATGACGGGAGCTGTAATTTGGCAACAGCTGCAGAGCCACACAGGTCATGCAAAACTGCTGTCTCCACACAAGAGTGTTGCACAACCTGTGGCTTCTAGCAGCAGATCTCCCCCATAACAATATCAGCAGCAGATCCCCCCATAACAATTCGTCATCCACTGATGGTCTCAGCTACAGGGCCCCCATAACTATGGACACAGTGCTGACAGTCCTGTCATTACTGTATTTTGTTGTAGAAAGATACGATAGTGCACCATAGTCTCCTGCTGAATCTACCGTAATTGTGGAAAGATGTCAAAGCAGAAAAGGATTTCATATAAAAGCCCTTTTAAACTGGAGGTAGTGAAATACACCAAAGAACACGGGCACAGAGCAGCGGAGATACACTTTGGGCCACCTCCATCCAAAAAAATGATACAGGAATGGAGGAAACAGGAGGATTAACTACAAAAAACAGACAAAACAAAACAGTGTTTTTGTGGGCATGCTGCAAAATGGCCATGGTTAGAAGTGCATATGAAAGAGTGGATCACACATCACAGGAACAATGGCTTTTCAGTATCTACTGAAATGATCATGTGTGAAGCCAAATGTCCTGCTGCAGAGAAAGGCATTGAGGACGTCACTGGATCACCAACGTGGTGCCACAGATTTATGAAGACATGTGGTCTTGCTGTTCGCACCAAAACTAGGGTTGCACAAACAATGCGTGTAGAATATGAATCCAAGATTGTGTCTTTTTACAAATTTGTACTGGATGCAAGAAAGAAAAATGGATTTTAAATAAGCCAGATTGGGAACATGGATGAAGTCCCATTAACTTTTGATGTTCCATCAAAGAAGACTGTTGATGGGAAAGGTGCCCAAACCATAACTGTGAAAACCTCAGGGCATGATAAAACCCACTACACAGTTGTGTTGTCCTGCTGTGCAGATGGCATCAAACTGCCACCAGTGCTGATTTTCAAGAGAAAAAACATGCCAAAAGAGGCAACCCCAAGAGGAGTTATTGTTCATGTTCATGATGAAGGATGGATGGACGAAAATAGCATGAAGATATGGATAGAAAAAGTGTGGTCCAAACGTCCTGGAGGGCTTCTCAAAAAACCTGCTCTATTAGTGCTTGACCAGTTTAGGGCACATATCACTGAAGCCACAAAAAAGAGAGATTTAAAGAAGAGAAATCCCATCTAGCCTGGGGACTTACCAGCCAGTTGCAACCTTTGGACGTTTCCATCAACAAGCCATTTAAAGTTTTCATGACAGAATAGTGGAACAAATGGATGGCTGGTGGAGATCATGACCTGACACCAACTGGATGAATGAAAAGGCCCACAATTACCCAAGTTTGTGAGTGGGCGAAAACCTCATGGCAGTCAGTTAAGGATGAAACCGTTGTGAGGTCCTTCAAAAAATGTGGCATCAGCAATGCCTTAGACAGCTCTGAAGATGACATCCTCTATTAACAGAGTGAGGAATTGAGCTTCATAAATGTGGATGGTAGTGATGAGTAGTTCTTGGGGTTTCCTGATGATTAGAGGAGTTTCCATACTTAAAGCTTAAAGTCAGTAATAATGGCTGTTGAGTTCTGTTTACATTTACCTTGGTGAAATATTATGTTATTTATGTTATTAAATATTTTACCACATTTTTTTTCCTATTTTCCTCCTCTAAAACCTAGGTGTCTCTTATGGTCTGAAAAAATGGTAATCCTCATAACATCTTACTGAAATAATTATTATATTCTCATTTTACAGATAAAGTAACTTATGGTGAAAAATTTAATGACTTAACCAAGCCACACAGCACTGAATTGGCAGAGCTAGCATTCAAACAGGGATCTTCATTTCCAAAGCCTTAGGTTCCCTTCACTATACAGGTTTCCCTCCAATACACCAAACATCCCCACCATACTCGTTCTCATCTGCCAGAAGACTCTGCCCACACCCTTGACCTTTGTCTCCGTCCCCTGGTTCCCAGGCACACCTCCCGTATTGTCACCAGCTACCCTGGCAATGCAGACTCGTGAGATGGAAAGGGACCGAAACTGTTTTCCAAGGCAAGTTTGTGATACTCAAGGTGAACATTATATATAAAGGATGAAGGTAGTTGAGGGATAAACCAGCTTTTCTCTGATAAGTGCACCCTGCAGGCTGTCCTGTGTTCATGAACCCTGAGCTACTTCCGTGACCTAAATAGAAGTTCTCAGGAAGCCTGGCAGCTGTGCCTGCCCACAGAAGGAAGTCGAGAGAGATTGCAGTTGAGAGAGTGAGAGGTGTGTTTGGAGATGGTGAAAGGGACTGTGCAAGGATAACTCAGAACGCAGAAGACTGCAGAGTGGAAAAGAGAGGAACTGTGAACCACGGACAAGACTGGGAAGGAAAAAAAAGAGAAAGAGAAAGGAAGTGAGGAGGGAAGGAGGGGCCAAGAATATGATTTCAAACCTAAAGCAAGGAGTTGAGTGATTCCTGGCTATTTGTATGTATGGCCCAACTCTTTCTAGAGGTCTAAGAGGAGGAGGTAATGCCACAGTGTTGGAACAATCTTCAAGTTAATTAATTGTTTGGGGACAGTAGGTCCCAGTGCCCTTCCCAATGAGTTCATTATCAGTCAATATCACAGGACAAATATTTCTACTTTGATACATATACTTTTACTTCTAAGGAATCATATGTTCTACTGCACCATTCTGATCACCAGTCTGTTAAAATAGACCCTAAAAATCTGTGTTTTGCCAAATCCCTGAGCTTTTGTGGTGTCCCACACACTAAGATCGATTTATTCCCAAATTGGGGTCTCTTCCATAGGGGCTAAAGCAGGAGAGAGGTGATCTGTCTGCTCAGGTGAGTGTCCACAGTGAGCACAATTGGTCCTGGAAGCCAGATGGAAATGCAGGGAGAGAGCAGGCCAGGGCCCAGAGCGTGGGAACATGCAGTGGCGAGGACAGCTGGGACACAGTTATAGCTCCAGCAGTCACATGGGCAGGGGTACCCTTCCCTGACCCAGGGTGCCCAGGGAAGGTGGCTGGTCTGAAGGAGACGGTGGAGACCACAAGTCCTGTCTGAGACAAGCTGAGCTCTGGTGGTCACTCTCCAAAGTGGAGATGGCAGGCAGTTTGTTAGGTAAATAAACAGACATGGAGCTCAAGAAGGAAATCTGGCTAGAGATGTAAGCTGAAGCCATCAGAATGAGAGAAGAGGGCTGCCTGGGAAACAGTTCATGTCAATTTGAACGAATGACTGAAAATGTACATATATATTGAGTATATAAATGAAAGTGTGTAAGGTAAAGTTACAACGATAAAGCAGGTTGGCACATGGTTGCAATAGTCCAGGTGTCGATGTTGCAGGACTCCAGGCTCCCCTGTGCACTCTGGGTATTTTCTGAAAAATTTCTAGCTTGTCAATGTCCTGCTGAATCTACTGCCCAGAAGTTAATGTGATATGACAGGCGTAGAAGGAAACACACCACCCGTCTCCGTCGTGCTGGATGTGTGCACACCCACTGGTGTGGCTAGGACTTACAGTGTACTTTCTGGTCGCCACATTGCACTGATGACTCACAGTGGGTTTACCACCTGTGTTCATTTTCTAGGGCTGCCATATCAAAGGACACAAACTGGGTAGCTTAAAACAATGGAGGTTTATTCCCTCACATTCTGAAGGCTTGAAGTCCAAGATCAAGGTGTCAGCAGGGTGATGCTTTCTCCAAAATAAAAGAGGAGAATCCCTTCCTTGCTTATTCCCAGCTTAAGGAGGTGGCCATCATCCCTTGGTTTGTGGCTGCCTCGCTCCAGCCTCTGCCTCGGTGAGCATGTGATGTTCTCCCTGCTCACAAGGACACTTGTCATACGGGATCAGGGCCCACCCTAGTGACCTCGCCTTAACTTGATTATGTCTGCAAGACCCTATTTCCAAACGAGGTCATGTTCACAGGTGCAGGGGGTTAGAACCTGAACATATCTTTTGTGAGGGACACAATTCAACCTGTAACACCACGAGGTTAAAATTCCAAGTCTTTTATCACACTTGCTGCTGCATTCTTCCTAAGCTACACCCACTCACTCAACTACAAGTCTCCGCTTTTCTTGAGCACAGAGAAAGTAGCCCAACATGAAAGGACCCTGCAGACCATGGGAACGCCCCAGCATTCCCTCAGTGCTGGTTTTATGACCTAGGACCCTGTGGGAATAAGGCCCCTTCTCACCCATTGCTCAGGGGTCCATCTCTCTTCCCTGTCTCCACCCTGCTCCCTCCATCTCTCTTCCCTGTCTCAGCCCTGCTCCCTCCATCTCTGTCTCAGTCCCTGGCTTTCTCCCTCAGTGCCTCTGCTTCCTCTCCCCTTCATCTTTCCCCCATTCACACACCTGCCCAAGTAAGTGCCACACACACACACACACACACACACACACACTGTCGCACCGGAGTGATCACAAACACAACTGAAACAGTGTAAGGATGTCAAGGGAAACCCTGAGTGGCAGACAAGCAGCCATTGATGTTTGGATCTCCCCCTCAGAGAGTGCACTGGACCTGGGTGTTGGAAAAGTGCTGCTGCCCCATGTGATGGCTGCATTGATCTTTTTCTTAGCATCAGAAGAGGAATGAAGCTTTCAGGAGAAAAAGGCTCTTAAAAACCAGAATAAGCCATCAATAGCTCCATGGTATCAGATTCATTATTTTCCAAAACCCAGGCTTGGGCTGAATATACAGTAAGTTGCTTAAGTGAAACTATCGCTCTATTTCTCGTTCTCTGTTTTGAAGAAATGGGAAGTCAACGAAGTGAGTTATTTAGCTGATGAAACTTCTGCAGCCATTTGATCTGTTAAACAAATACAGCACTGAACCCCCCCCCCCCCCCCCCCGCCCCAGAATCATTCAGGGCACAGTTTCTTGCTATGAAAAATTTACTATAAATAAATACAGTCAGCCATTCACATCTTCAGGTTCCACTTCTGGGGATTCAACCAACCTCAGATGGAAAACGGTTTTTTGGATCCACAGTTGGAAATTGCAAATATGAAGGGTCAACTATATGCATTGCTCTACATCACTTCATATAAGGGACTTGAGTACCCATGAATTTGAGTGTCTAGGGGTTCCTGAAACCAATCCCCTGCAGATACTGAGGGACAACTGTACATTTTAAAAGTTAGTAAGTTAGTAAGACACGTCCCCAACCCCCGAAACAAAAACAACATTGAAGGGCAAACATCTCTGGTTCCTCTTTTTCTCCCTAAATCCAGTTCAGCTGCAAGATCTTCCTCCACAGTGCTTTCAGAGCTCGTCCACCCCTCGCCGCCCTGCTGGCGTGAACCCACATCCCAGCCATCATCACACTGTGGCTGCCAGGGGCTACAACATTTTCGCTGGTCTCCCGCCTGGGCTCTCTTGCTCACTTACAGGCCTTTTGCCACAGAGCAGCCAGAACAGCCTTGTGATAACTAACTGAGATCACGTTACATCCATACAATTATTCCATTGTTTCCAGTCTCCTCTAGGATAAGAACCAGATTTACCATGGCCTCAAGACCCCCTCTCCCTCCTCTTCTCTCTGCTTTGGCCTCAACGGTCTTCATTTTTAGACCCTCGGGTCCAGCAAGCCCACTCCTATGGGAAAGGGTTTGCACCTGCTCCTCCTTCCAGTGAGGATTTTTCTCAGCTTGACATGATTAGTTCCCAGATTAAATTTCACCTACCCAGATGGCCTTTCCCTACACCCCCTATTAAAGTAACAACCTCCCCATCACCTTGTTTTGTTTTCCTCAAAACACTCACCAGAATCTGAAACTATTTGCTTTAACGTTTCTCTTCCCTTGGTGAAAGCTGACATTCCATCTATCCTTTTGAAATCACGGCACCCCCCGAATCCAGAACAGCACCTGACACATCGTAAGTGCTGAACATTTGTTGAATGAATGAATTTAAAAAAATAACTTTTATGGCAGATGTAGGGTTAATAACTCCAATATATAAGAACCTTTATTAATCAGCAAGAAAAATATGAGTGGACCCAAGCAAGCTGCAGACACTCTGAGCCAAGATCCCAGAAAACAGGCTCAGTCCAGACGCCACTGAGGCACTGCCTTGCTCTTTCTCTGCTGTTGAATGGGAAGAAGGATGGTAAGGATGTGGGGCTGCAGATAGAACTGATAATGAAGAAGAGCCAAAAACAGTAGGCAGAGGGACGATGTCACTTAGGTGGTGTTGAAATCACCAGGCTGAACCACCCGCGATGAGGGGCTGTCCCCCTGGCAGGTAAAGAAATGAGTCAGCATCGTTTGCTCTCTGTCCGTGTCTACCCTGCCCCCATCTCTCCCTGCTCCGTTCCCCGGGAGAAGCTCATATTAAAGTAGAACCAGGTAAGAGAAAAGCCAGGAGGAGGGTGTGTTGGAATGACACAACAGAAGAGCTCTTTGGTGAGAGACAGAACTGTGGGGTGTAGCTTTTATTTCTCTAAAATAAACATATGACCTCTAAACTATTTTAAAGGTTTAAGATACTTCTATTTTAAAATCCACATTTAAACATTTTACTGAAGAAAGCTTTGATTGTGAAGTGTGGTGTACCTGCCTGCAGCTCCTCGCCCGGAGCCCGTGGACGCCTGACGCAACTGCGAGTGGGCCCGTTGGCGCCAGCGTCCTTTCTCTCAAAACCAGCACAAGCTTCGTGACAAGTAAAATGACCACAGCAGCCGAGGGCAGGAAAGAGAGAAAGAAAAAGGCCAGCCTTAGAGTCCAGGTGTGTCCAACCTTTTGGCATCTTGGGCCACACTGGAAGGAGATGAGTTGTCTTGGGTCACACACGTTACATTGCAACACACAATCACAAAAAAATCTCATAACGTTTTAAGTAGATTTACGATTTTGTGTCGGGCCGCGCTCATAGACATCCCGAGCTGGGTGCTGCCTATGGGCCGCAGGTCCGGGGCCCCTGCTGGACATTTCACCAGTGACCCTGAGGAAGTTTGCACTAAGTAAGCTGCAGGCACCCCGCTCCCGGCAAGGCCCAGTAAGACTGACTGCCCACAAGGGGGCAGAATGCAACCACCTGCAAGCTGAGCTCAGGTTGAAGTGTGGTGGTACCCAGGGTAGAGACTGAGATCTCTAGCCACTGATTAGTTTTTGTGTCTGTTTTGTTACCATTTTGACCCCAAATACTAAAAGGTCAGAACTGCGTGCCCATTTTCAGAAGTCCCTGTCATAGGAGGCGAACAGCATTTAGTGTTAACTCTTTCAGGACCTCCCTGACCATCACACATTAAACACCAGGTCTCATTTCAGAGCCACATGGGAAGGTGACCTAGGTTTAAAAATCATCTGGGTAACAGAGTGGCTTCCTTTCTGAGCTCCCCCACCTCTCCCAGAGGGAAACAGTCCCCTCAAAAACAAAGAAGCCCCATCAGAGGCCCCAGAGCTGTGACTTCTGAGGCCAGATTCAAAACCACCTGATTCCCAGATCTCAACAGACCACAGGAGTGACACATTACTTACTCCAAAACCCTGGATTTTGCTCGAAGAAAAAAAAAAAACAACGTGACCGAATGCTGAAAACTAAATCTGAATGATTTAACTACTCTCCAGTTCTACCTCCATGGGTTTTTTTTTTTTTTGCCGTGTCTGTGAACAGTAAAGATTAACATGCCACCTCGCCACCAGCACCACACACATGCACACATCCACATGCCCGTGTGTTTCCATTTCCCTGGGTATAAACTCACAAACACACCACGTGGGCCTTCATCTAGCAGTGTGGCTGTCATGCTTCGCTGTTCCTCGGGGTCACCAGGAAGGCTGTTGACACAGGCTGTCAGCCCCATACTCGAAGTTTCTGACTCAGCAGGACTGAGGTGGGGCCCACACTCACTGTTAGCACAGGGCAGAAGGGTCATCTGTCTCTCCACTCACTGTGTTACCCTTAAACACCAGAACACTCAGGAACAAATACCCATCCAATGTGGAAAAGAGGCATGTGTTGCTGAGACGGCTGGGTGCTGGATGCTTTATATTGCTTACCTCATTTTGTTTAACCTGCACACATTCTGTAAGGTAGGTTTTGCTACCCTGACTTTCAAAAGAGGAAGCAAACCCTCCATGCGGTGGTTTTATCCAGGTCACTCCCCCACCGCAGCCAGTGTCAGAGCCTGGATTTGAGCTGCCTACAAGGTGCTTGAATAGTCTACCTCCTATGTGAGAAGAACAGAGGAGCTAAAATGAACACAGGTGTAAAGATAAGCAGTTTTTAAACAAAAGCCAAACAGAAGCAGTGTGAGCAGGCTTTGCAGTTGCCATTCATACGGGAGGGGCCCCAGCACCCCATGGAACCCGCAGCTCCTGGGGGAGAGGGCAGACACTGCAAGGACCCAGCCAGCGGCTCAGAGGGAGCAGCTGCTAGAGGTCAAATGCCTCATGGACTGGAACGCTGTACATGATTCAAAACAGAAGGCAGGTTCTATTCTTGCGTTCTCAGGAAAGGTGGTACTCATATAAAAGGTTGTTGGGATGTTTGTTAGAACGCTTTTTATAGATCAGAAATCCCCAGCCTAGAGATTTGATGAATTTAAAAAGGGAAAACCAGAATGTGATGAAAGGCTTAAATGCCCAAGGAACTGATTGGCACCCCCACAGTTTTTAGGTCTCTGCCTCAAAATGAAAGTTTGCTTCCTTTAGCACCCTCTTTCTGTTTTATTAGGCAAGCAGCATTTTGATTCTGAGTATTTTTAGTGTGTTTGTGTGAGGGTTTTTGGAGGGTCTATCCAAGCTGTCAGGAAATATACCTTTTACATAAAATAATCTTGAACCCTAAACAGCTCATAGTTGTTACATCTTGGGGAACAGTTCAACAGATTTTCCTTAACAGCAAGTGTCAGAGCGTGGGTTTGACCTGGCTTTGAAATGCTTGCTGAATAATCTGTCTCCCATGTGAAAACCAGATAAACTGAAGTGAATGAATCAATGTGCAATAAATCTAATTTTAACATATTTGGTTGTACACACTTTAATGGAACCAGCTGAGCCTCCTCTGCAGACAAGGCATTGCCTTGAAGAAACTTGCAATTTAATCAGAGCAGGAAGGTAGACATATTAATAATTACGGTAACAGTATTTGTGTTCCCTCAAAATTCATAGGTGAAATCCTAACATTCAGCGTGGTGGTATTAGGAGGCAGAGCCTTTGGGAGGTGATTAGGTCATGAGGGCAGATCTCTGATGAGTGGGGTTAGTGCCTTTGCAGGAAGAACCTCTAGAGAGGATTTTCCTCTGGCCTTGAGAGGATACACAGAGAAGAAGGCCGTCTGCACACCAGAGAGCGGTCCTCTCAGACACTGGGTCTCTAGCACCTTATCCTCAGAATCATGAGAAATAAATGCTTGTTACCTAAGCCACCCAGTCTATGGTACCTTCTCGTAGCAGCCCAAACTGACCATGACATAGCCATGAACCAGCTGAGAAGGATGAGAGCACCAAGACCTGCTTCTTTCTTCCTAATTCCTGTCACATGTCTCCTTCTGGTCCTGTCTGGCTTATTCCCTTCCAGCTGCCACCCAGACTATTTTAATGCTCCTAAAAGCCTTGTTGCCTGACTCTGGTCTAGCCAGCATGCTGCTGCCTGGTTTATCTTCCTGAATTAAAGGCAGTTTTATTCTTCTGCTCCAAGTCTTTCCATGGATTTGGTTGCCTGCAAAGCTGAGGTGATGCTGGCCATGGATGCCAGTCCAGCTGCCAACCACCACGCCAGCATCACCCATTTTGCTCTGCTGTGGAAGCCCTCAATTCCAGCTAAAGTGATGCAGACTCGCTGTCTCTGAGCATGCTGCCAAGCTTCCCACCTAAAACCCAGCAGCGCTGCTATACTACGTGTTTTATATTTGGCCTATGTTGCCATATAATAGTCATTACTTCTGTGTGTCTGTCTCATGGCTTGTCACATTCCTAAAACTAGGACTGTGTGGTTTGTCTTCATATCCTCAGTACTCAGCACATGCTGGGTGCAGAGCAGGCCCTCTATAAATCCAGCTCACTTTGACAAGCGCTTGCAAGAAAGACTGGGTTTTGTTTACAATAGTCCACAGTTAAGTCCATCGAGGGTAAACCTGGATATACAGAGTCATATCAGAAGCTCTTGGAGTGAAAAACTATAGTCAAGAATTAAGACACCACCAGGCTTTTTAAGGGGGTTCATCAGTTGTCCTCCAATAGGATAATTACCCCATTTCTTTCCAAGTCAAGTGTTAAACGTCACACAATATCACAGTGGGGTACGCACTCTGTCAATCTTCTTATATTTATTTCTCAGGTTAGAAAGTCTTGGCCTTCAACAAAAGATCAAGCTGAGAATCACAGGAGCTTCTTTGCAGGAGAATTATCTGAAACAGTTCTAACCAACTGGGTGCAAAAAGCCTTCTGACAACTCTGCTAGACTCTTCAGATTAATTAGCAGTTTTCAACACAGACCTTAACTCACATGTGCCTTTTGATTCTAAAGCTTATTCCTTCTACTTTACCTCTTCATTTTTATGCTGTTTGAGCCAATTGATTACTTTTTTTCTAACTTGAACAAAGATAAAGTAAGGTACTTTCTTCTGATCTATAAATATAGTTTTTGGATATAGTTTAGGATTGATAACAATAAATTAAAATAGCAGAATGCATACAATTGCAAAATGCTTCTCACATTCCTCTCCCTCACTACCATCCCTCATTCACCAAAATGGCATATTAGCCATTCATTCAGTCCTGTTAAGGAAAGTGATTATGTTCTTCTTAGTGTTAGTCTGAGAACAACAGCAACAACACAGCAGCATGGAACACACCTGTCACCAACTGCAGCTTCACATAGAAGTTATGTTCTGTAAGAGCTGATGAACCAGAGAAAACTTCAGCTGTTAATCAGTACTTTTGCATATAACTGATTCCAACTTGACAGAGTTAGAGAGTCACTATCGTGCCCCGTTTCTAGAATACAGAACAGGTGACTGATTCAGAAAGGAATTGCTCAGAGTTGTCAGCTCCGGAGAGTGGTGGAGAGGTCCCATGGATTTTCACTACTTTTATTTTAATATTTTAGATTTAGATCATTTTAAATTTATATTTTAGGGTTTAGTATTTTAGGATTTTCCTATTTTAGAAGCCTTGCCTTTACTTAAGCATTTCTCAAATCATTGGAGACAAAACCTTACTCACAGGAGTATAATGAGTCCAAGACGTAGCCCTCTCCTGCCACCCACCACTTCCGGTGCCTCTGCATACGTGCTTTCCAAATTAGGAACTTCCAAAATCTGCTAAAACTCCCTGGTGCCACCCTTGATACCCCAGCCTGCTGCTGGAAGCCCAAACGCTTATCCAGACATCTACGATGTCCACCAGGTGACTTGACAGGGAACCTGTGTCACCTCATGTCCCATCACTCCCATTGTGTTCCAATAAGACAGTCCTGTCCCCTGTCTCACATATCTGTTTCAATCACTTTTAACAGTTGCTATAAAGCTAATAAGCAGTTACTGGTCACCTATGAGTCATTTTTATACTTTGTCCACTCAATCCTCATGACAATGACACGCAATACTTTTCAAACAATGAATGAGACTCAGGAACTTGCAACATAATCATTAAGTGTCAGATTATCTGTGATTCTAAAGCATGAAGCCTTCCTGCTGCATAGTGTCCTCACACTCCTGGAATATCTTCTCTGCTCAAGTTTACTTCTATAAATTCTGCTCATGCTCAAGGCCCAGAACTAACTCTGCCTCCTCCTGAAACCTTTCCCTGCTCTTTAGAGACATTGCTCCCCTTGGAATTCGTAGCATTTACTGACATTTAAGTACTATAAATAAGACAGTGAATCATGCATGCATTTCACATGGGTGCACAGGGTTTCTCCATGTAAACTGATAGCACCTGAGAGCAGGAGGCGCGAGTTGCCAGTGGTGTTTGCTCAGCGCGTGGCACAGAGTGGGTGCTGAATGATGATCTGTTAGGAACATGACACTACCAGACGTGTGTGATACGTTCTTGTGCAGTCTGTCTCCTGCAGTTGAACTAATTCAGGAACATCCAGCTAGTTCAAGAGAAAGCTGACAGATATTTAACAAACAAATGGAGAGTTGTTTTTGGTTTTTGGTTTTTGAGAGGATAAAGGAAAGAGTCCAGGTTTAGAGGTATTTTAGAGGTTTGCTGTTACTGATGATGATTATAAAGGATAAAAAGTAAAAGGATTGCAATCAAATGCTACATGGAGATTGGGGTGGGAGCAATGTGGCTACCAGATTCAGCAGGCCTCCCAGGAAAGTGCCCATGATAACTGACTCTCAGCCTCACTTGCCTACAAACACACACCTAGTACATATTCTGCACAGGACATCACCGGGGCTACCAAGCATAGTAGAATCCACTTGAAAAGGATCTACAGTTTAACTGGCAAGAAGGAACACATATACATGAATACCTACAAAGAAGATCAAAGAATATGCACTAGTTACTGAATGAACTACAGTGAGGGTAGGTGCTGATACAGCTCAGAGGAGGGAGGGACCCTGTGGGTGTCATGTGAAGAGGGTCTCATGGAGGAGATGAGACTAGGGGTGCCCCTTGCAGGAGAGAAGGACTTAGGTAGGGATGGGTAATGGAAAGAACATTTCAAACTCATGAAGTTAGAGCAGAGGTGGACACATAAACACATGAAGTGACCAGTAATATAACATCCATTGTCTGCTGTTCATATATGGACCCTGTGTAAATTCCACCTAATCCTAATTTTGTTACCTTTTACAACATTGCCCTGAGGCAAAACACAACACAACAACAAAAACCATCAAACAAAATGAATTTGTGGTTACTAGTTTATGACAACTGGCAGGTAGGAATCAAGTGATATGTCTAGCTTGGTGCCAGGGATTGTAGAGAAAACAAGACACATGGTAATCGCCTTCAGAAAGCTAAATACCTAATGTGAAGGCAAGGGGAGCTCATATGGAAATGTTTAAATATACTTTAAAAAACCTAGTGTGATTAGTGTTAACTTATATTATTCTGACTATACAACCCACAAGTATCTTAGAAATTAAATCCATTGGTATGGACGCAGGAGGTTGGTAAATTCCCATTTGGTAAGTGGCCCATCAGAATTCATATCCAACTTCAGTGTAGGCTGGGCTTGCCCTTCTTTCTCTTGTCATAACCCAGCTTCTGCCAGGCACCGAGAACCTCTTGCAATTTCTAGAGTGTTCAGCTCTATGCCGAAGCCTTTACAAAGAACAACTTCAAGGTCAGGCAAGAGCCACCGACTTGGCAGCTTGGAGATTGGGAGGGGCTGGTAGCTCCTTTTCTGCTAAGATCCCCCAAGTGAGACACACTGGCCAATGTGCAGGATATTAAACAGGATAGACACCGTCACCCTGGCAGGTGGTCGCAACTCACAGCACTGGATCAGTGAGTCATTCCTGAGGCACCTTCCCATTTTTTGCAGTTATAATGCCCACCAATGCAGCCCCAAGCAGAAGCAGCTGTTTCATGCTGCCATTTAAAAATCTGTCTGAAAGGGAACATGTGTCTTATTTTCACCATTCCCAAAATGGTACAGCAACACTGCCTTCCACTCTTGAGCTTCCTACAAACCCCTCCCACACAGTTCCCTTCATTGTCCCCATGAGCTGGAAGAAGTCTGCAGCCCAGCCAGCATCCCCCAGTGAGTCAGGCAGGTAAGGACAGGAGGCAGGGGCAGCCTTCGCTGTCTGGGGAGCATGGTGTCCTTGGCAGCTAGGGGACTTTCTCAGCTCTAACTACCTTTGGAGAAGGAAATAGTAATCTCTTTCAGTGACTGAAGGGGTGCTGAACCAAGCCAAGTGAATGTAACCACTAGACATCAGGTGGCCAGTGGCAGGGGCTGCTCTCTTGCTGCGTATGGAGGAGCACAGGGTCTAGTGTCCATGTCTGAGTAAAGAATTAATGAACAGAGTCATGATTCTCTAGCTGCCAGATGGAAGTGGTGAGTGAGACGTCCCTACAGACAAACACTGCCTGACTGAAGATGACAGTAGGATAGCCACTTTTCTAAGCCCTTGTCCTGTATTACCTCATTTGCCTCACAAGCCTCTGGCATATTTTAGTAACAATAAGTATCCCCATTGTACAGAGAAATGGAGAGATTAATGAGCTTGCTTCACTTGACCTAGTAGGAGGCAAAGGTAGTGTTGGAATCAAGGCATATCCACTCTTTAAGTCAGTGCTCTACAGCAGGACTTGCAGACATTAAGTCCAAGTGCAGACATCGAGGACGCACACAGACAGAGGAAGCCACATGTTCATTCTTGGTCCCACTCTTGGTCCCACTCTTGTGGCAGGGACCACATGGTGGCCTATGATTGTGTGGGTGCTGGCCAGTGACAGTGCTCGAGGTTGTGGTGCAGAGTGAGGGGTACTGTGAGAGTTGTTGTCCAGGACACAGATGGGAGACCTGGGAGGGGCAGGTAAAACTCCCTGGAAGAGGCACTGCTCTGCTGGATTCTACAGCAGAAATGTACATTAGACCTAGAGAAGGAGCGTACTGTGGATAGATTGCAAAAATGCCCACTGTTTTTCACTCCTCCCTGCATTCTTGCCCCTTGCAGTTGACTTTGCAGTCTTCTCATGAAATATTTGAGTCTATTTCTCCATCCCCTAAAAATCTTGTAATTTGCTTTGGCCAGTAGAATATGGTGGAAGTGAAGTTGTGCCAGCTGTTAGCCTTGGCCTTGAGAGACCTCACATGTTTCTCTCTCTGCCTCTCTGCTTCTCTCTATCTCTGTCTCCTTTTTCTCCCTCTCTGTGCCATCAATGTGTGAAAAGCTTGGGCACCATGTGGTCCTTTCACCCTGGTTACTCTAGCCAACAGTCCACCCCACCAAACATCACACACAAAAATTAACCCGTACTAGACCTGCCAGCTCACAGCCAAATTGCCAGTTGATTTACAGAGTCATGAGTGAGCTCAGTCACAATCAGCCAAGCCTGACCCAGATTAGCAGAACTGCTCAGCTGACCTCTAGCCTCATGAGCAAAAGTCAAAGTTTACTGTTGTACATCACTGAGGTGAGACTAAAGCCAGTGTGAGACAACCTGCACAATAATCCCACTCCCCTTTGCTTGCTTTAGTCAAGAATATGTAACTATTTAGGTGGTTCAGGACAGGGTCTCTCAAACCTGACACTTTTGACATTTTGGACTTAGTCAGTTTTGGGGACTCTTCTGTGTATCATGGGATATTTAGTAGCACTCATGGTCTCTACTCACTAGATGCCAGTAGTACCCCCAGTTGTGACAACCAAAATGTCTCCAGACATTGCCAAATACCCTCTAGGGAGCAAAATTTCACTGAGCTGAAAAACACTGGCCCAGAAACCAATGCAAAGAATTTCTGTTACCAAATACCCAAAGTACCCCCCTCACCCAGAAGTCTTTTCTAGGAGACAGTTCCAGCAGGAAACCAAAGGTCGGCAGCCTGTGAACACAAATGCCTTCCATGGGAACGTGTGGTGTTGGCATGACTGGAGATAGGTGGGGCTGCAGAGAGAGGCTTCTATGTTAAAGCTTGTTCTGGGTGGGACAGGTGCTGCTGGCTCAGTACACCATACTCTGGTCCATATAGTGAAGTTTAAAGAGACAGAGAGAGACAGAGAGAAACTAAAGTACAAAACAAGAGGAATTACAGACCACCATGTACACCAGACCACTTGTGTTCAAGGATTTCTTCCAGTTTCCCTCTGACTTAAACCTGCTCCTAGTGCACTGTATTTCATTCTTAGACTTTAGTGAAAAAGAGCAATTCATCATCACATTCTCATACATACCTGGGTAGTCCAACTGCAACTTTCCTATTTTATTAGTTTCTTCATTTGAAGCATAAAAAGATGGTTGATGGTTAGTATTTCTCCTCTTCCAAAGCTCAAGTTTAAATCAGCATCTCTGATCATAATTACACTCCCCAGGAGGTAATTTCACCACAGGAGACAATGCCACACCTAGGTCTTAGAAGAACTTGTCATGAAACGACAATTCAATCAGCCCACTCAGTGGTTCCTGAAGGCGGAAGGCAGTGAAGAGGGCTAACACTTCCTAACTCCTAACTCACTGCTGATGCACACATTTCACTGATCTACACCTTTGAGATGTGTATGTCCTTTGGGGCCTCAAGCAAATTGCTTTCTTTCTACAGGCTTCCATTTTCTTCTAACAAAAATAAAAATAATAGACTTCTGGCCAAGATGGAGGTGTAGGTAGACACACTGTGCCTTCTTGCACAACCAAAATAAGGACAGCAACAATTTAGAAACAAGATACCAACCAGAACTGACAGAAAATTGAACTGTATGGAAGACAGACAACCAAGGAGTTAAAATAGACACATTCATCCAGACTGGTAGGAAGGGTGGACTGGGGTAGCTAAGCAGAGAGGGGTCTTGGCACAAAAAGTGGTGAAACCAGGCACGTAAGGCATCCCAGGCACACAAGACAGCAGCGGGCAGACCCTGGGCATGTAGGCAGTGGCTGGCAGACCCCGGGCACAGGGTGGCAACCAGCAGACTCAGTGAGGCGGCGATTGTGAGGTGAGGCACTGCACACAAGGTGACTGGCTGACCGGGTGGTCCCACATTTGCGTGCAGATAAACCAGCCAAAACTAGGGAGCAAGACAGACTGCGTGAACCAGGGTCCCAGTGCCAGGAAATAGAGCCTTGGGGCACTGATAGAAAACCCTGTGGGGGTTGAGGCACAGAGAGACTCCCAGCCTCACAGGAGAGTTCATTGGAGAGACCCACAGGGTCCTATAATGTGCACAAGCCCATCCACACAGGAATTAGCACCAGAAAGGACCAGTTTGCTTGGGGGAAGTGGAGGAAGGGACTGAAATTGGAAGGGACTGTAATTCAACAGAGAGCAGAGCAAGCACCATTGTTCCATCTTGGACCCCGCCCCCGCATACGGCATCACAATCCAGTGACTGGGTTGTCCCACCCTTGTGAACATCTAAAGCTCTACCCCTCACTACATAACAGGTGTGACAAGACAAAAAAAATGGCCCAAACTGAAGAACAGATCAGAGCTCCACAGCAAATACAACTAAGTGACCAAGAGATAGCCAACCTATCAGATGCACAGTTCAAAGCACTGGTGATCAGGATGCTCACAGAATTGGTTGACTTTGGTCAAAAATTAGATGAAAAAATGAAGGCTATGCTAAGTGAAATAAAGAAAAATGCACAGGGAATGAATAGTGATGGAAAGAAAACTGGGACTCAATGGAGTGGACCAGAAGGGAGAAAGAAACAACTAAACAGAAAAGAATGAAGAAACAAGAATTCAGAAAACTGAGGAGAGGCTTAGGTACCTCTAGGACATCTTGAAACATTCCAAAATCCAAATTATAAGGGTACCAGAAGGAGAAGAGGAAAAACAACAAGTGGACAAGTTATCTGACAAATAATAAAGGAGAACTTCCCCATTCTGGCAAAGGAAAGACTTCTAGGAAGTCCAAGAAGCTCAGAGAGTCCCAAAGAGGTTGGACCCAAGGAGGAACACACCAAGGCACATCATAATTACATTAGTCAAGGTAAAAATAAAGGAGAGAATCGTAGAAGCAGCAGGAGATAAGGAGACAGTAACCTACAAAGGAGTTCCCATCAGAATGTCAGCTGATTTCTCAAAAGAGATCTTGCAGGCAAGAAGGGGCTGGAAAGAAGTATTTAAAGTCATGAAAGGCAAGGACCTACATCCAAGATTGCTCTATCTAGCTAAGCTTTCATTTAGAATGGAAGGGCAGATAAAGTGCTTCTCAGATAAGGTCAAGTTAAAAGAGTTCATCATCACCAAGCCCTTATGATATGAAATGTTAAAGGGACTTATCTAAGAAAAAGAAGATAAAAAACATGTATAGTAAAGTGACAGCAAACTCACAATTATTAACAACCACACCTAAAACAAAAACAAAAACAAGCTAAGCAAACAACTAGAACAGTAACAGAACCACAGAAATGGAGATCACATGGAGGGTTAGCAACAGGGGAGTGGGAGGAGGAGAGAGGGGGAAAAGGTACAGAGAATAAATAGCATAAATGGTAGGTGGAAAATAGACAGGGGGAGGGCAAGAATAGTATGGGAAATGTAGAAGCTAAAGAACTTATGACACATGGACATGAACCAAAAGGGGGGAATGTAGGTGGGAGAGGGTGTGCAGGGTGGAGGGGAATGAAGAGGGGAAATGGGACAACTGTAATAGCATAATCAATAAAATATATTTAAAAAAATAATAATAGGATAATTTGACTTCTGGCCAAGATGGATGCATAGGTAGATACACTTTGCCTCCTCACACAACCAAAAGGACAGCAACAAATTTAAAAATGCAAAATAACCAGAACTGCCAGAAAATTGAATGGTATGGAAGCCCAACAACCAAGGAGTTAAAGAAGAAACTTTAGTTCAGACTGGTAGGAGGGGTGGAGACAGGCAACTGGGCTGGAAAGGAGGCACTGCCAGGTGGTCCCTGGAGGATGGGGTTGTCTCACATATACATGCAGATAAACTGGGAGGAACAACTGAAGAGCAAAACAGACTGAGCAACCCAGGGCTCCAGCAATGGGAAATAAAGCCTCAAAACCTCTGGCTGTAAAACTCTGCAGGAGTTGTGGCAGTGGGAGAAACTCCTAGCCTCACAGGAGAGATCACTGAAGAGACCCACAGTGTCCTAGAATGTACACAAAACCACCCGCCCAGGAATCAGCACCAGGAGAACCCAATTTGCTTGTGAGTAGTAGGGAAAGTGACTGAAAGCTGGCCGAGAGCCAAGCAAGGGGAATTGTTCCCTCTCAGGCCCTTCGCCTACATATAGCACCACAACACAGCAATGTGGGTTCCCCACCCTGGTGAATGCCTGAGGCTCCACCCCTTACATTGTAATAGGCATCTTGATACCAACAAAATAAGGCCCAAATGAAAGAGCAGATGAAAACTCCAAAAAAGGAACTAAGAGATAAAGAGATAGCCAACCTACCAGATGCACAGTTCAAACACTGGTAATCAGGATGCTCACAGAAATAGTTGAGTATGGTCGCAAAATAGAGGAAGAAATGAAGGCTATGCAAAATGAAATAAAGGAAAATATGCAGGGAATCAACAGTGAAAGGAAGGAAACTGGGACTCACATAAACAATTTGGAGCAGAAGGAAGAAATAAACATTCAACCACAGCAGAATGAAGAAACAAGAATTCAAAAACATGAGGAGAGGCTTAGGAACCTCCGGACAACTTGAAATATTCCAACATCTGAATCATAGGAGTAATAGAAAGAGAATAGGAAGAGCAAGAAACTGAAAACTTATTTGAACAAATAATGAAAGAGAACTTCCACAATATGGCAAAGGATATAGACTTCCAGGAAGTCCAGGAAGCTCAGGGAGTCCTAAAGAAGTTTAGACCCAAGGAAGCACACACCAAGGCACATCATCATTACATTACCCAAGAGTAAAGGTAAGGAGAGAATCTTAAAAGCAGCAAGAGAAAAGAAGAGAGTTACCTACAAAGGAGTTCCCATAAGACTAACAGCTGATTTCTCAAAAGAAACCTTACAGGCTAGAAGGGGCTGGAAAGAAGTGTTCAAAGTCATGAAAGGAAAGGACCTATATCCACTATTATCCAGCAAAGCTATCATTTAGAATGGAAGGGCAGATAAAGTGCTTCCCAGATAAGGTCAAGTTAAAGGAATTCATCATCATCAAGCCCTTATTATTTGAAATGTTAAAGGGATTTATCTAAGAAAAAGAAGATGATCAAAAATATGAGCAGTAAAATGACAACAAACTCACAACTATCAATAACTGAACCTAAAAAACAAAAACAAAACAAAGACAAAAAAAAAAACCTAAGTAAAAAACTAGAATAGGACCAGAATCACAGAAATGGATATCACATGGAGGGTTATCAGCAGGAGGGGGTTGGGGGGAGAAATGGGGGAAAAGATACAGAGAATAAGAAGCATAATTGGTAAATACAAAATAGACAGAGAGAGGTTAAGAATAGTATGGGAAATGGAGAAGCCAAAGAACTTATATGTACAACCCATGGACATGAACTAAGGGGTGGAATGCTGGTGGGAGGGGGTTTCAGGGCAGAAGAGAATAAAGGGGAGAAATAAATGGGACAACTGTAATAGCATAATCAATAAATATATTTTTAAAATAATAATATAATAGTAACCTTTTACTTTTCCTGCCTTGAAGGAAAAACTGATAGATTCAACCATAAATAATACATGTTCCACAAATCCACTAAAAATAGAGAACATCAATTGAGAAAAAGAAAGGAAAATCTCAGTGGAAGCTATCTCGAAGCCTCATTCTCAGTGCTTCCCCAGGAGCTCTCTGTACTTCCTGTGTATACTTCCATAGTTCCACAGTTTCCTGGTGGAATTATGTCTAGTCTTGCACTTTAAGAAGTGCTCCAGAAAAAACAAAAAGAGGTGAAGTCATAGATTCTTGGCATCTCAGTGTTGGATGCAGCCAAACTTTATGAAAATGAACTATTAATTCACTCTCTCTGTGATTCAAGTGTTAATTTTCCTGTGTGGGCTTGTGGTGATGATTCAGCTTTGTGAACATAAGAGTGCATTGGGGTGAAGGATGGAAAAGTTTTAAGAGTTCAGGTGAGGTTCCCTAAGGTTGTTTCTGGGAATTTGCATTAAATCTAAAGGGTAGATATGACAAATTAACCACAGATTTAACAAATATTATTCTTTTCAGAATAAGAAATGTAGATTGTCTCGATTGGCCAATGGCAAAGGATGTACCATCAAAGACAGCCAAGCATTATCTGCAAGGCTCTGTGAAAGGTCCTGACCCAAGAGATCCCCATAGGCCCAGCTGGCACTGCATGGGAGCACTGCCAGCAGGCCAGGCCCATCCACACAGAACGGTGTAGGCTTTGGACAGGAAAGAAGGGTAAAGCTCAGGTCCCTGCCCATGTGACTCTCATCATCCAAAAGCATGCCTCTTTGCCTTTGTAGGCCTAACAAATACATGAAGAGCGGTGACAATTTCCATGCATAGTGTGCCTTGCAGAATTCACAGCACTTTTTTATAAATTACCTTGTTCAAACCTCAAAGCAGACCTGGAACCTTGGAAAACAGGGCCTTTGGGCGATGTTTTGCTCCCACAGTCACTCCCAGCAGCAGCAGAAACAGCAGCAGCAGCAGCATCTCCCCACTCCCGCCCCCCTCACCTTTATTCTCAGACCAGCCTTAAGGGACACGGCATCCTTGGCAGCACTGAAACCAAATGGGAACAGTAAAGGGAACAATGTTCCTTATATTGGTAATGATAGGAGGCCCTAAGGCCTTTTTGCCTCCTCTCTTTCTCCAGGTATTGAAGAACATATGGTAAATAATACCACTTTCCAAACCCTGACTAGTTAGTTAAACATGCTACGAGACCAGTTTGCCATATGTGGCTGGGGAGTAGGGTGTGAGCAGAGCTAAAACTCAGCCAGAGGCTCCCCTCAGCACGCCTTGCCCTTCACCCGGGGCTGGTTCACTAGCAGAAGGTGAACTTATTTATATAATTCTGCACATTGCTTGGCCTATGCTTCTAAAAAGGAGCGTCCACCGAGAGGGCAGCCTTTTTCTAATTCACAGAGGTGCCCGGCAGGCTGGCGGCAGTGCGGTGCTGCACCTGTGACACCACATTTACCAAAACCGTCGAGTGGATAGCAGCAGCAGCAGCAGCAGCAGCAGCACCTTACAGGTGAGGTAAGTAAAGTTACAACAGGTGAAAGGACTTGAACAAGGCCTCACAGCTGGAGCCACTCTGCTGAATCCCATGAGGCTGCCAATGCGTTCAGGCTGCTTTGCAAGGATGTTCGGTGTCCCTTTCACCTCTGGCGTGTCAGGACTGCTCCCACAAGGGCAGGGGACCTTGGACGTGAGCGCCAGAAACGGAATTCAGGGAAGCAACCTCACAGTTATCACCAGGAAAAAAACTGTATAAATGCCTTATGCTTGAAGAGTTGGGCCAAGATCTCCAGGCAACAAGTTTTCACAGGTGATAGGAGTTCACACTTTATCATTCGTGTTTCCCAAGAGAACTAGGGAAACAAAATGTGTCAGTTTTCAATGCAATAGGGAATTTGGGCTTAAGAAATTTTTATTTAACAAATCAGAAGACTGGGAGAGCAAAAGGAACACTGGCTGGTTGATCCCGAAGCCTTGAGGAGGCCTGGAACACCCGACCCTTCCCCCACACCCACTGGTCTCCTTCCTCCCCATCTCCAGGAGGAAACATTAGGCCGCCTCAGCTGTTGTCATGGTAACGGCTTGGTCACATGATTGTCGCTTCACAATCTGCTTATGGAGCTGCTTGTTATTCTCACTCCAAGACATAGTGACAGCTCATTTAGCATCAATCAAACATTTATTAATTGAGTGGGAACCAAGGGGCAGTCTCCACTGAAATTCTCTGGTTCCTCGGCAAGGGCAAGAGCAGGAGCAGGGGGAAATAACTCACAGGTGGGGGCGGGGAGGCCATATTGTGTTGGGGAGGCATCTACTCTTGGAAGTGAGATAGACAAAGATTCAAAGCCCAAATCTCCCACTTTTCAGCTTTCTAGGCAAGTAGTGAGAACCTGCTGAGTCTCAATTTCTTTTAAGAAATTAGGACACTTAAAGATAATGAAAAATAAAAGTCCCAACCTCTAGGAAGGACTTAATAACTAGCAGCCATTATAAATGAGAGCATTGTAAAGATGGGAAGCAGAGTGAAACAAAAGAAAATCCTGTTTTTAAGACTGACTCCTGAAGAAGTGGGGTTATGTAGCCTCGCAGCTACTTTCAGGCAGAAGAGCTCTGACGCACAGGGAGTGAGCGGTGCAGGGGAAGCGGGCAGAGCAGAACCATGGTCGGCTGTGAGGAGCTGCTCCCGAGGGTGAGCTTTGTTTTGGTTTTGTTTTGTTACCAGAAGTGTAACTAGGGGAATATCTTGCAATATCTTCTCTGTTGTTCTTTCTTCTGGGTGTGTTCTCACGCTCACGGCGTGAGTAGCCCTGCCAGAAGCCCGACCGACCTGGGCCTGCACAGTGGCAGGACTGCACCAGGCACCATAGAATAGGTGTTGAATAAGTGAATGAATGAAAAGTAAATAAGCTAATGAACATGGGCTTCATGAAAAAGAAAGAAATGGATGCTAACACCCAGTAGCTTCCCTCTGTGTCCTAGTTTCTTACATGTACATGTGTTTAATATTTATTCTTCCTGGAAAAGGCATTAAAAAAAAAAAAAAAACAGCAGAAAGGTTCAGATGGCTCTGACATGGGTGACAACCCCAGAAGTGAAAATCGCTCGAAGATTGATGACTAGACCTGCTCCTGTCAGACTGAGCCAGCAAGCAGTCCAACGTTTTTACATTTGAACTGTTTACAACCAAAAAGTGAAACCGACTGCAGGTGCTGGGAGCCTCCTTCCCGCACCACTCAAGCTTCTTTGCCTCCTTCTGAGACTGATTGAGGCCCAGATGGGCCCCAGGAGTGGGGTGGGTGTACCCACTCTGAGCAGAACTCAGCCCCGGGGTAGGATCTGCCTCATGTTTCTTTTTTTCTTTTTTCTCCAGCACCCTCCTCTTTTCTCTCCTGTTCCTCCCTCCTGCCTTATTCCTTCTTGTCCCTTTTCTTTCTCACCTTTCTATGCCTGTGCTCGGGGACTGTTACCTCACATCAGTGTTACTCAGTGCTAGAGAATGTGCTCCTTTTTTTTTTTTTTTGCTAAAGTGAAGTTGCCTTGCCCTGAGTCCCTGATGACTCTTACTGTGGGTCCACACTCCAGATCTTACACGACTAATCCATTTAAAGACCATGGCAGTGACAAACAGAAATACTTCCGGGAATATCCTGCCTTCCAAAAATCTATCCTAAGTCACCTTGTCCTACCGCACTTTATCCAAGATGACACCAACCTCTCTTTTCCAAAACTTTTGTTACCCACTTGGTGTTCCGGAGTGCCTCTGTCATTTTCACCATAGCATCTGTGCAGCATAATTTCAGTAAGGCCTGCTTCGGGGTCCATCTCTGAAACTCGCACTGATCTTTTCTCCCAGTTGTCACTCCTCGTGACTTCTTCCACAACTTGCTGGATAGAAATGTAGCCTCTTAAATCTATCCCTGCTCTGCCCAAGACCTCCAATGGCTCTGCACTTTCCACCAGATCGGGCCCAAATGCTCTGCTGGTCACATGGTACACTTTAAAACTTGGCCCTGAATTACCTTTCCAGCATCCTCTGCGTCCAAACAAACCTCCATTCTACTGCCTCAGTGTTCATTGCCCTTCCTGTCCCCACCTTTGCTGTTTCTCACTTGTGTTGCTTTCCCCATCTCTGCCTTTAGAACTTGGGGACCCTCTTTCTAGGCCCTACTTAAGTGCTTCTCCCAGAAACTTTTCCCTGGTTAACACAAAATAATTACCTTTTTCTCTGCTATCCTGTAGCTCAGGTGTGGTGCTTATACTGCCCCATGTCACAGATATCAGCTACCACACATTGAGCTCCTGCCCTAGGCTCAGGACTGCTGGAGAGAACTCATACAAATGATCTTTCCTCCTCACAACAGCCCTGTCTTGCAGGTGAAGTCACAGAGAACCTGCCCAGGGTCACATAGCTGACCAATGACGGAGCTGGACATTGAAACCAGGCACACTGGACTTCCAATCACTTTCCATTTCATTGGGCTACCACAGAGGAGTGAGGGCCTGAGCACTCCCACTCACATTCACCCACTCAGAAGCATGTGTGTGTGTGTGGATAGACACCATACATGATGCTGAGGATGGAGTGCGGGAGACAGACAAGTAAACTAGGGCTCAGGTAAGACTTGAGGCAGCAGGTATGAACTACCTTCCCAGCATTTATCTGTCTCATCTATGAGACTGCCATAGATGTGGGTGTCCCAATTCACTTTTTGTTATATGAGTAAATGTTCTTTTAAATAAATGGACATAGCCCTGGCTGGTGTGGCTCAGTGAGTTGAGTGCCTGCCTATGAACCAAAGGGTCGCTAGTTTGATTCCCAGTCAGGGCACATGCCTGGGTTGCAGGCCAGGTCCCCAGTTGGGAGCATGCCAGAGGCAACCACACATTGATGTTTCTCTCCCTCTCTTTCTGCCTCCCTTTCCCTCTCTCGAAAATAAATAAACAAAATCTTTAAAAAAAGAAATAGACATAAGTTTATGTAGAACTCCTGCACTTTCAGATACTATCTCCTTTGAGACCATCTAATTCTTACTTTCTTTGTTTTAAGTATGGAGGCTTAGGTTTGGAGAGGGTAAGTTATCTGCCTTGGGTCACACAACCAAGCAGTGGCAGAGCCAGATGGAGAAGGCAGGACTTGGCCCCTGGCTGCATCATTTCCCACTTGCCTACAATGAGGGTGAAGACTCGAGTTCTTTGCTGTGGTCATGATCAGGCATTTTATGGACTTTCCTCCCCGATGAGTTGTCAACATTCAGTTCTGAATTGTTTCCAGGCTGGAGCCTTCGAGTCCAGGTCAGCCAAAGCCTGTGAGCTGTAGTGAGCAGTTTCAGATCTGACACTTGCCAGTTCCCATTGAGCTCCGAGTGGGAAATGTCTCTGTCCTCGTCCATTTTTAATGTCATAGCCAGTCTAGCAGAAGAGATCACCTCCAGGTAAAGTCGTTTAGAACAAGGGTTTGTCATTTCTGTGCCATTCGCTGAAGGCGAATCACAGGGCCACACTGAATTTCCTAGGGTGGGGACTTCAGTGAAGGCCAGTTTTCCCTGCACCTCCTCCCTTCCCACCCCAGCTGATCCGCTGAGGCCCCTTGATGACAGAGCCCTCAACAGAGCTTCCTGAGGCTCAATGTCCAAGAACACTAGACTGGCACCTCCAGACCGGCCCTACTACCGGTTGGTTGTGTGACTGTGCAGCACTCAGCCTCTCCTGTTCCCCTTTCCTCGTCTTCAGAAGGGAGATGACAGCACCATAGCACAGCCTGATGGTGAGGCCTGAGGCAGATACCGAAACTCTTTGTAAACTGAAAGCCACTCTGGAAGCAGAAAGTGGCACATTTTCAGGTGCCACGAGGCAAAAGCCTGACTTCTGTCAGGATACAAAATGCTGGCGAGATGGGGTGTTTGGTATCTAAAAATAGAGAAAATCACCTTTTTCACAGATATCTGTTTAGATATGTCTCATAGCACCCAGGAAAGTTGTCATTCTTAGAGTGATCTGTTTTTGTTCGTCCTCACAAAAGATAGAGTGAGAGGAAGCTGTTGTCAGTCAATAAACTCCACACATTCACTTACTTATTCCTTCAAAGAACATTTATTAAGCACTGAGAGGGGCCAGGCATTACTATGAGCTGAGTGCGAGAAGTGAAGATTTATACACATCATTCATTTAGATGAAAGTCAGAAAGGCTGCTCACCACAGCCTCCCTCCCCTCCTTCCTCCCCTAAGATTAATTTCACAGAACTCTAAGTCCAAGGTGACTCAAGTGTGGTTACTTCTGGTCAGTGCCATCTGCTCTGCCTTCCTCAGGCAGCTCCCCTTGCAAAGCCAAGGCAAGCACAAAAACAACTGACAAGCAAAAGAGGCATAGCTCTGTCTTCTAGTGGGGCCCTTTTTGTCTTTCAGAAAACTTCAAAGGAGATTAGAGAATTCCTTTCACTTTTCCTTTGTCTGATGTGAGCTGCATGTCTATCCTAAATCAGTGGTGAAGGAAATAGTATCACTGGTTTAGACCAGTGGTTCTCAAGGTGTGTTCCAGGAACCCCTATGGGAACCCAGGACACTATCATGAGGTCTATGAGTTCAAAATTAGTTTCATAACAAACTCAGTTCTTTTTCCCTTTTTCATTCTCATGTTCTCACAAGTATACAGAAAGTATAAAAAGTTCATAAATATGAAACTACCACTTTTTGAGTTGTGATATGGTATACAAACCATAATATCAACAATTATTTAAATGGATTATTAAAATACTCCTTCCTTTTCTTTCTTTTTTTAAACTTTTTTAAAATCCTCACCTGAGGATTATGTTCATTGATCTTAGAGGAAGGAACAGAGAGAGAGAAACATCAGTCCGTTGCCTCCTGCACACACGTGCCTGGGGATCAAACGTGCAACCCCATAGGTGCGTGGGGCACTGCTCAAACCATGGAGCCACCTGGCCAGGGCGATTCCTTTCTCTTCTAACCACCTATCTGTGAGACCACATTATCTTCATATATTTTTAACCAAAATAAGATTTTCAAGCAAATTGAATGAGGAAGTAGATATGAAAGTCCAACTATTAAGCTAGAAATTAAAAAGATTTGCAACAATGTGAAACAGTGTCACTTTTGCAACCAAATATTCTTTGTTTTGAAAATGTATTTGAGGAGGCAGAGGTGAAAAAGGGTGTGGGAGCATAAATGGTAATGGAAAAGCAGTATGTAAATGGTGATGGAAAATAGTATGGAGATACCTCAAAAAATTTAAAAATGAAACTGCCTTATAGCCCAGAGATCCCACTTCAGGGAATTAATCCAAAGAAACCCAAAACACTAATGTGAAAGATCATAGGCATCCTTATGTTCATTGAAGTATTATTTACAACCACCAAGATATGGAAGCAGCCCAAGTGTCCATTAGTAGATGAGTCAATAAAACAACTATGGGACATTTACATGATGGAATACTACTTGGCCATAAAAAAGAAGAAAATTTTACCCTTTGCCATAGTATGGATTGATCGGGAGAACATTATGCTAAGTGAAATAAGCCAGTTAGAGAAAGACAAATACCATATGATTTCACTCATATGTGGAATCTGATGAACAAACTGAATTAACAAGGAAAATGGGGACAGACTCATAGATGGAGAGCAAGATGACAGCTAGTGGTGGGGGAAGACATTAGGGGGTGGAGAGATTGAGCAGAAAGGAAAAAAGATTCATGGGCATGGACAACAGTGTGGTGATAGCTGGGGGAGGAGTGTAGAAGGGGAATAAATAGTAAGGGCAAAAGTTACAGTATAAAATAAATTTCAATAATAAAAATAAAACATAAAAGAAAATATGTATTTGGGGAGGTAGAGGTGGAAGAGGGTATGGGGGGATAAATGGACATGGAAAAAATAAAAGGTAATAAATAAATGACAAAACAAAACAAAAAAATGTAGAGTTTGGGAAATGGGTCTCTTTTGCATGAGATTTAATCCAGAGTTGTTTTGTGATGTCAATTGCTCAGAAAAAATTAAATGCTTTTCTTTTTTGACTAGGAAAAAAAGAAAAATATACTTATTATTTTTCATTAAAATGTCATATTTCTTAACCTGTAACAGATTTATTGTTATTTTAAAGTAAATTATATATATTTAATTTTTTTAAACATCTAATACAGTAAACAGATATAACCTACAAAAGTAAAGTTCTTTGGGGATTTCAATAATCTTTGAGTGCAAAGGAGACCTGAGACCAAAAAGTTTGAGAATTGTTGCTTAGACAAATCTAAATATGTCCCGCCTCACATGTGGGATATGGGGTGAGGTACACACCTAAAGTTTGCCAGGAAGGGATGATGTAAGGGAGTGGCTGTTGGTGAAATACCCAGCAATGCCTATAGCAGTTGTTTCTGAATTCTGGGATTATGGATTATTGTTATTTTTTCTTTGATTTTCTTTGTATATTGTCTGAACTTTTAAATGAGAATATACTACTTTTATGAGCAGGAGAAAAATAAATATGATGATTTTTACTTTTTAATAAATAAGAAAAACAAGGATGAATTGGATCCCTAGTTACTGAAGCAGAGAAGTAAACCCCTGAGGGTGAGCTGACCTCAAGTAAGACTTCCTCTTCCAAATCTCTCAGATGTGAAGAGAAAGGTAGGGTATGGGGAAGCTGGGGTTAAGGAAGGGCAGAATTCTTCTAAGTATGAGAAGCATTGTCGTATGCTGAGGGAGCGCAGAAGGTAGAAGAGAGACTGCATATGAATGAGGTCTCTGGTAAGGGGCTGCCCAGAGCAGAGACGTGGGGTCCAGGCATGAGCTTAGGACCAGAAAAGGAGTCCTGCTCCCTCCTGAGGTGGGGGGGGAAAGACTGGATGAGAGCAAGGCGGGAAACTGAGAGATGGAGCAGAGAGTTCTGCTCTTGTGGTTTTGTAAAGATACCACTCCAGAGAGGTTAAGAAGCACAGAAGATATAACCATGGGAGCCTTTCAGGAGGGTGCAGACTAATACGAGAATGCCAATCAAAAATTAAGTAGGCACAAAACACCACGTATGTGTCATCTAGGGAATTGAAATAATGCCTTGATGTGCCATGCTGCTTATGTAGCTAAAGTCTCAAATCGCCCAGAGATCTGCCTCTGTTTGCAAGCTTCCTGTTAGGCTTAATCACTGAAAGTGCTTCCAGCTGTATTTCTCAGCAGCCCGGCTTAATCTCTACATGGTGGGGCAAAAATGATTCCAGTGGGTGGAGCTGTTGCTTCCCCCCAAGCTGAGGTGACTGAAGGGAAGAGCTCTACTTGAGAAACCTGGCTTCTGCAGCGTGGGGGGTGACTCAGCACAGGGATCCTGGTAGCAGACCCTTCAGCTCTCTTCCCAGAGCCACCAACCCCAGTCTTTCCTCCTGTGACTCTGCCCTCCCTGTGCTGGAGCCTAGGATAAGTGGCTGCAAATGAAACTTTGTTCTTTGGCCCTTTAAGAGGTTCTCTGCATCTCTAGCCACCTCTCCCTGGCAGACAGAAATGCCAGTACTTTTCACAGCCAGATGTGATTTGGGTTCCTTTCCTTGTTCTGGTGGTCTAGGCTGGGGACCCTAGCTTGGGACTTAAACCCCACACTTAAACCCCACACTTATCAAGGGGAACCCCCCAGCCTCTGAAATACCCCTCCAGGAACTTCAGCTGCCACTCAGGGGAGCCCAGCCAGCCCTCTTGTGCCTCCATAATTTCTACCAGTCTCGATGTGGTGAAGTGGCTTCTTTTGTCTGTCCTTGATTATAAGGCTTCTCTTCAGCTAGTAGTCAGTTGGTTACTGGGGATGAATTTTTTATAATTTAGTTGTAATTCTCTTTGGTCCTGAGAAGAGGTTGGTGTAGCTTTCACCTACTCTGCTGCCATCTTAGATCTCCATCCCCTGCATTTTTATACACCAATAACAAACTATCAAAAAGAGAAATTTAAAAAACAATTAGATTTATAATTGCATCAAAAAGCAAAATAAAAATACCTAGGAATAAATTTA
This sequence comes from Phyllostomus discolor, assembly GCF_004126475.2. Taxonomy (NCBI): domain Eukaryota; kingdom Metazoa; phylum Chordata; class Mammalia; order Chiroptera; family Phyllostomidae; genus Phyllostomus; species Phyllostomus discolor. The sequence goes on along the minus strand of NC_040915.2, from coordinate 71,980,862 downwards.
ACCAAGGAGATAAAAGATCTATACTCATAAAATATAAGTTATGAAGAAAGAGATTGAAGAAGGTACAAATAAATGGAAGCATATACTATGCTCACGGATAGGAAGAATTATCATCTTTAAAATGTCCATATTAGCTGTGGCTGGTGAGGCTCAGTGGGTTGAGTGCTGGCCTGGGAACTGAAGAGTCACTGGTTTGATTCCCAGTTTGGGCACATACCTGGGTTGCAGGTCAGGTCCCCAGTTGGGGGCACGTGAGAGGAAACCACACACTGATGTTTCTCTCCCTCTCTTCCTCCCTTCTTCCCCTGTTTAAAAGTAAATCAATAAAATATTTTTAAAAAGAAAAAGAAGAAGGGGATCTTTGGAATGTATACCTTATTGGGGGGCCTTCTTAACATTGTCTAGAAATCACAGCCACCATGTGGTGCAACCCCACTTTCCAAACCTTTTCTCCCTCTACTGGCTTTACTTTCTTTTTCTCCCACACCCCCTCCCAGTCTCTTTCCCCTTCCTGACATCTCTTCTACATCTTTTTTTGTTCTTTTCTAGTCGTTCCTCTCTCCTCCTATCTTCCTGTTTAGTTTTACATCTTTCATCATAGCAATAAAATACAAAATGTCCATTTGTGACAGATTACCACTAAGTAGAAACACAGTTCTCACTGCCTCAAGAAACAGTTTTAGGCCCTGGCTGGTGCAGCACAGTGGATTGAGCACAGGCTGCAAACCAGGCATCACAGGTTCAATTCCCAGTCAGGGCACATGCCTAGGTTGCAGGCCATGTCCCCCAGCAACCGCACATTGATGTTTCTCTTTCTCTCTCTCTCTCTCTCTTTCTCCCTCCCTTCCCTCTCTAAAAATAAATAAATAAAATCTTAAAAAAAAAGAAACAGCTTTAATAATCTCTAATCTGCAACTGCTTTCAATCCTATTATTTATAGGAACATAAGTATACACAGTTGTTGTCATAAAGTCTAAGTCAAAGTAGTTCTTGCCCAAGGCAGAAATTAGAGCCATAGGTGCATTCTGCCTAGCTTCAATGGTCCACTGCTCACTCAACCCAGAGTTGGTGTTGCAATAAACACTCAACACTCATTGCCATAGGATGCCAGTGAGCTCTATAAAAAGAAAAATACAAGTAAAAAAAAGTCATCCACTCTCCGCTAAGCAATACCACATGGTGGGAGTGCTCTTACAAGTCCCTTATCCTCCCCACACAAACTGATGGGCTAAACTCACAGAGTCCCACAGATCCTCACTCTCTGCTTGCCTCGCCCAATAACACACTGGAGTGTGTCTGCTCACTTGAGGCACGGGCTGGTGTCTACACCTCTAAGCTGTTGTTTTTACATAAGTGCCAATTTGAAAAGTCAAATTTTTACAGTTGGCTATAAAATCACTTAGCTCCATGTTGATATTTGGAGAGAAGTTAGCTGCTAGGCCCATCTACCTTCTGTTGGATGCCAACTTCTGGGTTTAGAAATAAACAAACAAACAAAAATCAACTTCTGAGTGAACTGGGAGACACTTTCACTTGAATGAAGAGTTAGTCTGAGGCTAGGAGTTTCCTATTCAATCTTCACAGTAACTCTGTGGTGCAGGTAATACAATTATCCCACTTGCAGAAGGCAAAACTGAGGCTTGGGCATGTGTCAGAATTGCAGGTGGTGGAATCAGATCCCAGAGGAAGCCATCTGACTGCTGCCTTGCTGTCTGACTCTGGTTTACCCGCCCCCAGAACCCTCATGTCATGCTGCTTCCTCCACCTCGTTGCAGGGACTTTTTCTGTGTGAAACCTCCCTACCCTCCTGAAGGGAGACAGCAAAAGCTCCTCCTGTCTCCCCATACCCCGCCCCCAGTATCCTAAACCAACTTCTGTAAACCCTCACCACAGCCATTATTTTTTGTACCATGAGCTCCTCAAAGGTGAGAAACAGGCAGTTTTGATCTTCATACCCAACCCCTAGTTCAAGGTTCTTTCTCAACAGATATTTGTAGGTTGAGTAGGTGATCTACCAAACACATTGCATTACCATAAAGGGTCTTAGAGAGAAAATGTGTGTTGTATCTGATGACAACTTGTAGGTTCTCAATCAGTATTCAAATCCCATCTTTATTTTAGCCATTCTATCTTCCCTCTTCTTTGTTTGACCTTGGAACACTTTTTCCCAATTGCAACTTCTATCACAATTACCCTTCCCCCTTTATCCAACATACAAATGTAGTTATTTTTTACTTTGCTTTTATGTGTTTCTCTTACAGACTGTGAGGTCTTTTTTTGTTACTCATATTTGTTTGATAGACACTATAAATTGTAGGACAGAAGGGATTTTGTAATAAATCTTGGCAGAGGAAGTTGAACCCAGTAGATGCTTAAAAATGAGCAAAGATAATTCTCCTGGCACGTCTTTCAACCTAGTCCCACACAAAATTCAGCACTCTCTCAAGAACTGTACATTTATTTATTCACTCATTTACTAAATGAATAAATGGCTGTTACATACAAAGTCCATGTTACAGACTGAGAATACAGAGATAAAACAGATAGGAAATTAGCCTTTAGAAAGAACATGTCTACACGAAGAAATAAGGAATGTTCCACTAAAAATTAGAGAATGTGTTATGACCATTTCCAGCTGAACAGTTTAGAGAAGACTTACAGAGAAAAGGGACTTTGCATAAGGCCTTAAGGATCAGGAGTATTTAGAAATTTGGCAAAGAATGAGACAGAAGGGCATTCCAGATGGAGCAAAGAATTCGAGCAAAGCAGAAATGGGGAAGGCCTGGAGCACGTACTCAGAACAGAGCAAAATTCGTTTTCAGAGGCACTGAGTAGAGGAGGAGGAAGGGTAAAAAGCAAAGATGGAAATGTTTGTGAATGCTGGATGATGAAGCAATGCAAGCAAGTCTCCAGACTTCAAGCCACTGGAAGAATTTCTCTAATTTACATTGCTCCTGGGTGCCATCTCTATACCCACCAGTGAAGGCCTCATTGAACCTGTGACCCTAACACTGGCTGCTGTGCGTTTTCTAACACTTGTCACCTACCAGCAGATACTTGGTCGTTTTTGCAGATTTTCACTTCTGCAAATGTTGTCCACATCAGAAGCCTATTTACACATGCCTTTTGCACTTATGTGCCCCAGTACATGGGGGGATTCCATTAACTAACATTTCGTTAGGAGCTCCCAAGCCCCTTGAGAGGAGACTGTCCCCAGGTTCTCTCTCCCATCACCGAATCCATCACCCACCTACATGACAAAATAGGGACGAAGCCCAAGGCCATCGAAGCAGCACACAGCAGATTCAAGGTTTCCGGCAACTTGACCTTTCTTGTTGCAGTCGGAGACCATATTCCTGCTGTGGGATGGTGACGTCATAGGAAAGCTGTATCAAGATAGGGAAACATCATTCCTGTCATTGAAATCCTTACTACCCATGGCCTGTCGTGCATGGTGCACACACATTCTCTGTAGTTTGAGTAAATTTCTTTTTCTCTCTAGGCCTGTTTCCTTCCCTGTAATATGGTGATGGAAGGAGAAGGTGCTATCCACTGTCTCGCAACAATACTGTGAGGATCCACAAGATAACGTACGTAAGACACTCAGCACCATGCCTGACATGTAAGAAGCGCTCAACAAACAGTAACTCAGTCAGTATTATGGCCATGTAAAAGGTGTGTGTTCACTGTATGTGTAGATTTGTATACATGTGTATCCTAATGAGATGGGGAGGGCAATTTCCCAAAGACATGAATCCTATTGGCCAGCTGAGACATTTGCCCAAAATCATGCAATAAGCTGATGGCTAAATTAGAACCCAAGCCTTCTTTTCCCAGAACGAGGCTCAGGACAGCACAGCACAATGCCCACGTGTGCTTCAAGCCTACCAGTGTATAATTACGATAAATGAGCACCAGGAGAGGAGCTGAAAGGATTCTGCAACTGGAAGAGGCAGGAGAAGGAACCATCCGTGCTCCTTTAAGTGGCTGTTTTTTGATGTTTGTCTAGTTCTTCCGCTCTACATAGAGGCCACTGCATAAACAATCATATTCTCCTCTCTTCTGGACTTTCTTTAAATCTTTGCTAAGATTCCTTCAGAGACAGGAGCCCTGAATTGAATTCTTTCCTTCAAATAAAAGCTGAGCTGAAGGCAGAGCCTCTGAGAGTCTCTCAGGACCCAGGTGCATGTCTTGACTCCGTCCCCCCAGCACCCAGGACTTTGTGAGCTCCACCTACATGTTCTCAGGGTGCCCTGAAGAGCTGTGGTGAGTCTAATTTCAAATGTGAGTCCAGGTCCACAGCTCTGGTCAGACTGGGGCTGACTGAAGGACAGAGCTGAGCATTGTGGAGAGAGAATGGGGCTGCCTGAAGGCAAGAAGTTAGTGAAACCAGGTGAGATCTGGAAGAGCAGCCAGGAAAGCGTGGCCCATGCCACGGGTGTGTCTGAAGTCTGGTCAGAGAAGGGTGTGTGTGCTCATGGCCAGCGCCAGCTCTGCTGAACTGATGGCCGCTCCAGCTGGCTCTCTTCCTTATTACTTCATATTCTAATGTTTGGGTCAAGAAATGTGTAAATGGAAAGGCATGACTTGGCTATGTCAGAGCACTGAGGCAAATAAACCCAGAAGAGAAGACCAGGAATCTTCGGTTAGGAAACTTGGTCACAACTGTGCTGTTGTTATAGGTCCGATAGTTGGCATGTGATCCTTTGCAACAGTTGCTGAGGAAAACAGACCCAGCCTCGATGCACTCTTGTCTGACACAGTGCAGTGGTCCAGAAACCTCAAGTTTCTGGAGGACCAGAAACTTGATATTCAGGAGCCAACAAGCATCAAGCTGAAGATCACTTCGTAACTTGTACAACCTGAAACTAATATAATATAGTAATGTATTTTATAGTATAGTAATGTATAGTAATTTATTTTTCAACTGTAATTGAAAAATAAAAATAAAAGAGAAAGTAAACCTGAAAAGCCAGCATTTGGGCTGCTTGTTACCACCAAACCCAATAAGCAGAGAGAGGGACTGAATCTTTACCGGCGCTTTATTCCAATTGCTGGTGATCTGAGAAGGTGGTGGGTTATGTACTCTACCAGACCATCTTACATTTCCATCCCTTTTTTGTAAGGAGGTAAATGTGTAGGTAAGAGATTTGGAATTCAGGAAAGCTGCGGCCCAGCAATTCCCTAGCACCCTTTTATCTGTGACTAGTCATTCTTTATCTGTATCCTGGGCATCTGTGTCCTGGGGGGTTCTTCTTCTGTGTCCTGGAGCAGACATTCCCTTCCTGGGGCACAAAGTCTCTGACACCATCTCCAGGGCTTGCAGTCCTCCTGGGGCACAGAGAGGGGAACTGCCTGTGGTCTGGAGTCAGGGTGGGTCATACCTTAAGTTCCTGAAACAATAGGTTTTCACATGTATTCACTACTAAGCTTACTAACAATTACCTAAAACTACAATTTTCTAACTCTTGAGTCCCCCATCAAAAAAAAAAAATCAGATCACAGGCTTAAAAGAGAGTTTTATCTGAACTTTTAAACCTACATTGTTTGTTTTTATTTTCTTAGCTAGACTTTTAACAAGGACTAGCGGCAATAGAATGGGATGGACAAAAAGGCCTTGAGACCCTGTGTCTGACTTTACTCCCAGACACTGCAGTAGTAACCCCAGGCTCTTGGGAACATAGGAAGTCAAACCATTAGAATGAAGCTTTCTCATCCTAACACCAAAGAAGCAGGCAGAGAGGAGGTCCCAGGGCCCAATAAGCAACCCCACCTCCACTGCCAGGTGAGAAAAGGTGAGAAAAAGTCGGAGGCCCGAATTAAAGTGTTATCTCGCTGGCAGCAGAAGTGTGAGAAACTGCTGTGCCCTTTTGCAGTGATTCCGATGAGCTCATGTATTTTCCTGTGAGGTGTTAAACACTGGCAGAGAGAGGGCATTCTCTGGGTGTTTAGGTCAAATGCTAGGATTTCTTTTAACCCCTTAGAATTCTAACCAAACTCCAAAAGTGCCAAATGGAGATACTGACACTGGCATAAGAAATTTTTTGGAACATTAGCAGGGTAATGTTCTTTTTACTGTCTTTTTTTGTTGTTTTTTTTTTAAAGCCTGTCTGACCTCAGTTGAGCTGCAATATCTCTTTCTGTCCCCCTATACCAGTCCCTGCGGGAAGCTTCCTTGGAGCTCCTTGGAGTATCGATAACATCATGCCTGGCTCTACCTCCCTACTGCTTCCCTCCCTGCTGGTTTTTATGGTCAGGCTGGCTTCCTGACTGGGTGAGAATCGCTCCCCAAGGGACTATTTCAGGTTTTAAGACAAAGAGAAAGTCACTTTTCAACTTTCTTACCCAGGAAGGTCTCTGCAGGCCATTTGGGATCCCTAAACCTGACACTGAAAGATGGATTTCAAAGAAGCCAAACCCATAGAAACAGAGTAGAAGAGTGTGGTGGCCACAGGTTAGGGGATAGGGAAGTGGGGAGGGTTTTGGTCAATGAGTACAAACTCCCAGCTCTAAGGCAAATAAAATCTGGGATCAAATGCACGGCATGGTGATTACAAGTGACATAGTGTATTATATGTTTGAGAGGTGGTAAGAGAGGAGATCTCACCACCACATACTCAAAAAGTCATAGTGATGTGAGGAGATGGTGGCGTTATGAGCCTTACTGTGGTGATTATTTTGCAGCCTGCGCAGTGTCTAATCATCACACTGTACTCCTTAAATGCACGTGTGTTTTATGGCAGTAATGTCTCAAGACACCAAAGGAAAAAATAAATAAAGACCAGCACTGAAATGAAGCCAAAGGGGATGATGATCATTCCTGGGGTCTCCTCCTGTGGGGGCTCAGTGCAGAGAAATCACTTAAGTTGTAATGAAAACATGCAAAAGTAAAATAGTTCCACGGAATGTGTAGTCTCCAGTAAAATGCACTGCTCGCTGCAGGGCTGTGTTACTGGAAAGCGCTGGCAGGCTGCAGTGGGATGGGATGTGAGCACACACTGTGGCCAGGGATGCAGACTGCATGGTTGCTGGGCACAGAAAAAGCTCAGCATCTCAACAAACCAGCAGAAAAATTGTCAGAGGATATAAACAGACAGTTCTCCTAAAAAGGAATATGCTTTATGCTCAGATAGATGAGAAAATGAAATATAAGTAAAAATTGCAATGAGATACTATTGAGGCAGGATAAGAAGCTAGGAGAATTCCTTAGCCAGTGGAGTAGGGAAACTGAGACAGATGAACACAATGGCTGAGCAATTTACAGCCAGGTGCAGATGGTTCTTGGGGCAGAAGGCCCAATTGCCTGGCAAGGGGCATAACTGGGAAAACAAGAACTCCTGCCTCCAGTATAACCTCTCCTCCCCTGACCTTTCCCCTGGAGACAACATCTAAACCTCACTTAGATTTCAGCTCCAGGCCCAGAAAAGCAGCAAAACCAGGTGGGCAACGCCAGAACCAATTGCAATGACTGAAGAGCCCCTGCCCTGTCACTGACCAGTCATAGGAGACCAGGACCCTGAAAGGGTGCACCTGGAGAACTGATGCACATTCTGCTGAGATCTCCCCTAAGATTCCTGCCGGCAAGAAAGAAAAAGGCCTCAACACAGAGCCCAGTGTACTCTCCCTCTGGGGAGCAGCCAGCACCATTCCCCACAAGCATGGCTCTCCTACACTCTGGGCAATGGGCAGCTGGCAGCTGGTCCCAGGCTGATTCCCTGAACCTGTTCCCAAAGTCCCCTTTTCTCTGACTTCCCATTGAGCTAAGGCAGCCCAGCCTAGACTCTCCTGTTGCTTCTTCTATGCTAAGCTCTTCCTTGCTTTACTGTCCCCAACTTTAATAAATGTTTCCTCATAGTCACCTGGACTCGTGTTGTGAAATCTTTCCTACATGAAGCCAAGAACCCACACACTACAGCTGGCCCCAGGCGGACCCACTCAGGGCCAGGCTGCTGTCTAGTAACACTGTGAAGGAATCAGTGAGGTGGGAACACTGATTCCAAGAGCAGTTGGGGAAGTAACACACTGAGATAACTGTTTTTAAGATAAAGACAAATCTAATGTTCCATGGGGCAATAAAAGCAGAGGTTATTTCCATCTCTACCAGACCCACATCTACAAGTTCACATGCAACTTCACAGAGGCTGAGCCCTTAATTAACTGTAAGTAAAATAAAAAATCAGTTTATCCTTCTAGGGAGAGTACTGGCTACATGGCTTTCTGGGCCCAGGGCAAATATGAGTTGAAGGCCTCTGGTTCAAAAACTGTTAAGAATTTCAAGACATCAACAGCAGAGCACTAAAACAAGTGCATGGGCCCTCCCCAGGGCGGGCCTGGACGGCCACCCAGGCTGCACCGCAGAAGCTGCCCTGCCTATGGAACTCAGGAAACTGCCCCACAGGGACACCAAGAACACATGCAGTCCCACTTGTGCATGGTTCTGCCTCCAACATAATTTTTCTCCACTAAGTGGAAAGAATGGCTTCCCCATTGTGTGCTTCTGGGTAAGTTACCCAACTTCTGGGAAGCTCCCTTGTCTGAATGGCAGAAAACGATGAAAAATAACCCTTGCCAAAGAGTCGGGGGGTGGGGAGGGGACAAAATGAGTGAGGGCAGTCAGAAAGTACAAACTTTCATTTAGAAAACAAATTAGTCCTGGGAATTCAGTGTGTAGCACGGGGGACTATCGTTAACAACACCGTGTCACACTGTTGACCCTTGAACGCTGTGGGAGTTAGGAGTGCCGATCCCCTGCACATGGGAAAATCCACATATAATTTTGACTCCCTAAAATCTTCAGTCATGTCTCCACATGCACCTACCCACAGGGGACTAGTTCCAGGACCACCCCTCACCGACTCACCCCCTGCACCAACATCCTCAGATGCTCAAGTCCCTTACACAAAATCACGTGGATCAGTGCATATGACTGACCCTTCACAAAAGGTTGGTTGAATCTGTGGATGATAAACCTGGGGATATGGTGGGCTGACTGCATACCTGTTGAAAAACATCTGTGTATGAGTGGGCCTGAGCAGTTCAAAAGTTGGTTGCTGTTCAAAAGTGGGTTGTACATGTGAAAGTTGTAAAAGAGTAGATCTTAAAAATTCACACACACACACACACACACAAATTTGTACTATGTGCGGGTGGTGGGGGCTAACTAGACTTGTGTGCTGGCTGTTTCACAGTAGATATGTATATTGAATTACTGTGTTGAATACCTGAAACTAATGTCAATCATATCTCAATAAGAAATCTCTAGTTGTCACATTAAACAAAGCCAAAAAGGTAAAATATTATAGTGTATTTAACCCAATATATTCACAATACTGTCTTTTTATTATGTAATAAATATTCAAACTATTAATGAAAATACCAAACCTAGCCCTATATATTCCTAGGGTTGTAATGGACACTAAACATGATGCGTGTTTGACAGTGCTATGCACCGAGTCCTATATAAAGTTTTACAGGTATGTAGCATCATAATGGAGTTCTGGAATCCCAGACTCTCTTTTGAGAGTCAATTCTCTTAACTTAGGAAAAGCTTCTGGAAAAAGTGACCCTGAATTGCATTATAAGGAGAGGAAGAAGTGTGATATGGTTGTCAGGAGGTGGGAGGTTGTCCCAAACCAAAATGACAGCTCGTATAAAAGCTTACAGAAAGGAAGGGTGAGCCCATCTCAGGGGACCACAGACCTGTCAGCCTCAGAGGCTGACAGGAGCCCAGACCTGACAAGTCAGATGGGCAGATACCGCAAAATCTTCACAACTCGCCCATCCCCTGGCACATCAGGGCAGTGCCTGTCAAATCCCCCCACCCCAGATATCTCTAAAGGTGGAAGAAAGCAAATAACTCTCCAAATAGGCCATTACAATTGGGATACTTCTTTAACTTTCTGTGTTCATTGTCACAAATATGTGAAAATTTTGTTCTATTCCATCATATACCCAAGATTGTTTTATTGTGTTTTTAAAAAGATTTTATTTATTTATTTTTAGAGAGACAAGAAGGAAGGGAGAAAGAGAGGGAGAGGAACATTGATTAGTTGCCTCTTACACACCCACATCTGGGGACCTGCCCAGCAACCAGGCATGTGCCCTGACCAGGAATCAAAATGGTAAGCTTTTGGTTTCCAGGATGACACTCAACCCAGTGAGCTACACCGGTCAGGGCACCAAGATTATTTCAATATTAAAAATAATCATCTCCCCTCAAAAAAAATCTTTGCTAAAATTTAATGCCATCAGGATGTTCCATATTTTCTTTTAACACAAGAGGCTTAAGTGCCCCAGTCTGCAAATCACTGAAATAATAGCACCTTACTAATGGTGTGTTGGTGACAAAGGCTGCTACACAGCAGCCCCAATAGTCCACACTTGACCATGGTCCTCATGGCACTTCAGGATCCAGAACTTTTTGGGTGGGGCCTAAAAGAGGACTCGCCCTGTGCAGAAATCCCACAGTTCTGTTTAGCCTTCTCTGTGGGTCTTTCCCTTGGTACGTACTCCCATCACCCATGAGCCTCCAGCCAGACCCCTTATTGACTCCCAGAGAGCTAGCTGGCTTACAGAGATGTATAACTACTTGATTTTTTCCAGAATTTCTAATGTTTTTGCTCCCTTTAGTTTTTGTGCACTGTGATTGGGTACGGAAGTAGAGCAATGGAAGGGAACAGGGCAGGGGTGGTTGCACTGCAGACTCAGAACAGAGAGAGTTCCATGAGAGGGAAGAGCAGCCTCTGACACCCGTGACTGGGAGACCACCCAGGCTCCATGGCTTCTACCTACTGCTCTGGGCCACTTGAACCAGGCACATACTTCTGCTCTCCAGGGCCTTACCCCTGGGGCAGAATTATCATTTGTTTATGATTGGGACCAGGCTGCCAAATGCAGACAGTCTTCTAGTAAACTCAGATCTCTGCCCTAGGGTTCTAACTGATCCAGGGAAGAGCTCCTTGTGCACTTCCCTTTGTCAAAGTGTGCATGTGCCGCTCAGATACTTGGTGACAATTGAAGAAGCAAATTTTGTGACTGCCTCTTCATGGGTAAAAGAGAAATCAGGGGTAAGCTGATCATACTTTCTAGGTTCCTTCTTCCATTCTCAGAAATTGTTTTTATTACCAGCAAAAGGGCTGTTGTATTGTAAAACAGGATATTGTAAAAGCATGTAAAATATCTTTTCTAATTGCTGCAGTGTGGTGGAGGGTGAGAAAGGAGTGCCAGGTGTTGGTGAAACAAAATACACCCGGTGTGGCTAACTATTGAAGTGGGTGTTGAGAACATAGGGGTTTGTTACACTATTCTCTCTACCTTCATTTTAGGTTGGAAATTTTCCATGGAGATTTTTAAGAAATACCTACCCTCGTGGAGTTTATATTGTCTTTTACAAAGAGGCTATGGGAGAGAACCAGCACACAGCGGGATGCACGGTGCTCATGCTTGGTTCTGCTCCTCACTGCCTGCTCTGTCCTTTGTCACTGGTCACAGCCAGACCTTCACCATCCCTTCTCTGCAGAAGGCCCCTGGCAGGCTCTCATCTTCACCTCTCTGCTGGCTCTTGCCAATCTGAGCACCCCCTCCCTCTGTAACTCTCTCCACCCCACTCAGGAGGAGAAGCAGACAGGATGAAAAGGTTGTCTTCTGCAGAGTCTGCCCTGCAGTCAGGAAGCAAGGCCAGTTCCAAGCAGAGAGAAGAGCTACTACTCCCCTTTAGACTCACACTTGAGAACCAGCATCTGACATAAAACTTGAACACACCAATTTCCAGGCCCCGCCCCACATGTACTAAACCAGACTTGGGGGTGGGAGAGGTAGGAAGAAGTCATTCTAAAAGCTCCCCTGGGACCCCGTTGCCCAGGTATGGGAGTTGCTGCACCAGGCCAGCACTTAGCATCCAGTGGCTGGTGCTGCCACACTGTCCTAGAAGAGTATTCCACCTCTATAAGTTTGGGTCAAACTGCTTTTCCACCTGGGACCCCCCTACTGCCTTACTGCCCACGGTGGCTGTACTTGGAGATCCCGGCATCCCTTTGACCACTCTGTCTGCTCATCAGTCCTCACTGTCTTGCAGCAACCTTGTTCCAGTGGGCAGCTCTGGTTCTGCCTGGCAACCCTTCCCTGATGCAGCTTAACTAATAGTTCAAATTCAAGCTAGAAAGTCAGGGACCACACCCATAAGGGTGTTATTTAGGTTCCTCAGGCTCAACATAAATGAATTCACTGGGTTCTCCTTACTCCTTCAGCTCCCTCTTGGCTTTTATGTTTCTTACTAGTCTTAGAACCATAATTCTTGTTATCTTGTCTAGAAATTGACATTATAATTAACTTATCTCTATCCCTCTCCATCCTCCATGCTTTCATGGGGTATCCAACACATGGCCCACAGGCTGCATGCGACCCAGGATGGCTATGAATGTGCCCCAACTCAAAATCGTACATTTACTTAAAACCCTTTTTTTTTTTGCTCATCAGTTGTTGTTAGTGTTTGTGTATTCAGTGTGTATCCCAAGACAAATCTTTTTCTCCCTGTACGGGCTAGAGACACCAAAGTGTTGGACAACCATCCCAGTACTCTATTCAACAACTTATACTCATCTGTTCCTTCTAGCACATGGCCTCTGTCCCAGCCCAGCCCTCTTTACCTCTCACTTGGAACACTGAATGCCTTAAACATCTCATCTCCAGTCCCAACACACTCCCCACCCCTTCTACCACTTCGAATCTCACCCCCTTCCTTTGAGTTGCTCACAAGTAAATCCCACCAATAATCTTCAACAAGACTACATTGTTCTCCAGATAAAAACCCTTAACAGCCCTGGCCAGTGTGGCTCAGTTGGTTGGAGCATTGTCCCATACACCAAAAATTTGGGGGTTCGATTCCAGGTCAGGTCACACACATAGGTTGTGGGGTTTGATTCCCCGTTGGGCATGTGTGGGAGGCAACCAACTGATGTTTCTCCTCACATTGATGTTTCTCTCTCTCTCCCTCCCTTTAAAGTCTATAAACATATTTAAAAAATCCTTTAATAGCTTCCTTTGCCTGCTGAATAAAGCCTAGACATTTTCTTTTTTAGTGATTTGGCCCAACTCTACCCTATTGGGCTTATATCCACCCACAGGTTTCATGTGCTCCCATAAAATATTACTGCTTACAGAATTTTGCCAATGAAAAATTAGCTTGTGAATTGTTTTCAAATAGGTTAAAAAGTCTTATGATAATAAATATAACAATTAAAGAAAATATCATCTTTGTAGATTTAGTGAAGACTTACTAATTTTGTTTTTATGGATTTTTCTTATATTGCGAAGATTACATTTTTTTCAGTCTTCCTCATTAGATCTTCAACACTGGCCCTAGAGATAAACTGCCCTGGTTGCAAGTGTCTGAACAGGCCAGCAGAGCTCAACTTCGAACTCAGTGGGGGATACTTGAAATCCCATGGAAGTGTCATCACCCCGCCCCCCCCCCCCCCCCACACACACACACAGAAGCCATCCTTGTACATATTTACACCAGGGGCAGAAGGTAATTCCAGAAACTCCCTCCCCACTTTGGATGCAATAGAGCCACAGGGCAAGGAGCAGCATATGGTGAGCTGAGTGGCACCAGGCAGGAAGCTGTGGGGACCCAAAGGGAGGGGAACAGAGTGGTTACCGATGAACTCTGCTTATTGGGGCAACCTGAGTGAATTCCCAGCCCAGGCTGCAGTCAAAGATGACACTAAACAGTCCTCCCTTGCTTTTGGAGTTGCTATGACAGCCCGGAATTTGCAAACCAAACCGGACCTGGAGACAAATTCTGTCCTTGGCCCAAAAAGTTAGTAGTTCCAAACGGTTCTGCTTATGGTTCTTGCTGTCCCCTCTGACATTTGCCAGACAGAACTATCTCTAAACCGGGGATGTGGCAACATCCCAATGGACAAGTCTATTTCCGAGCTGGCTGAAGCTGCGTTAGAAGGAATTTAGGTGTGATGGAAGGAACTTCTTGGCAAGAAAAGTTGGAAAATATTACAATAGGTCCCAGAGAGAACCTCATCATTTTCTCAAAATTTTTTTATACTTGTTTAGTGTTCTGTGGTTTACTAATCACATTCGCATGAATTATCTCACTGGATTTTCAGATATGCCCAGAGAAATAGTCAAAAGTATTATTATACCTTTGGGTTGGATATTATTATATCCAAGCAAAGACAAGGAAAATATGGCTCAATAAGAACAAGATCAAGTATCTAACAAGCAGTGGAATTGAGGTTTGAATCTGAGATTTCTGACTCCAAGTTTAGGCTCTGAATTCTACTATGATGATCTCCAAAAGATAAACTAAGTCACATCTGATTCAGACAGTCTAGAGGCGAGTTTTTTAAAAGAAAAGGATGCTATAGATAAATGACTTTTTATTGTGGTAAAATACACATTAGGTAAAGTTGATCAACTTAACCATTTTGCAGCGTGCAGTTCAGCAGCAGTGAGTGTGCTTACACTGTGAGCAGGACCACCCCCCGCCCCCGCACCTTTGGAACCCTTCATCGTGCAAAACCGAAACTCTGCATTTGTGGAACACCAGCCCTCCACCACCACCTGTCCCCACATGCTGGAAGTCACCATTCCACTTTCTGTCTCAAGGAATTTGACTGCTGTCTGTACTTCATATACGTGTAATCATGCAACATTTGTCCCTGTGTGACTGACTTCTGTCAGTGTAATATCCTCAAGGCCCATCCATGCTTTAGCATGTGTCAAAATTTCTTTTTAAGGCCTCATAGTATTCCACTGCATGTATAGACCATATTTTGTTTATATATTAGGCTGTTGGTGGACATTTGGGTTATGTCCACCTTAGGCTACCACAAATGCTGGTGCTGTGAACATGGGTGTACAACTGTTTCTTTGACCTCTGCCTTCCCTCCTTTTGAGCAGGCACCTGAAGGCAGAGGTGCTGCAATAATTCTGGGTCATGCAATAATTCTGTTTCATTTTTTGAGGAGCCATCACACTTTTCCACGGCAGCTACATCATCTTACACTCCCACCAACAGTGCAGAAAGTTCTTCATTTCTACACATCCTCACTAACACTTATTTTCTGTTTGTTTGGTTTTTTTTATGTTAGTCATTCTAACAAGTGTGTAAATGGACAACTTTTAAACTCATGGTCGTCCATGTCATTTTTTTCAGAAGGGTTGAAGATTGGTCCTAGTGAAACCAGCTTAGCTTCCACTTGACATGCCAGCTCTTAGTCCAGTCAGGAATCTCAAAAAAGCATCCGCTGGTGACCAGGGAAAGCACTTGAATACCCTGAGCAAATACATGACTCACTCTTCAGAATAATGAACTTGAAATACAGATTCTCCTCATAGGAAGTTCATACACCTTTACTTTGAGTAGAATTCATTACATGGTGCATACTGGATAAAGGAACCTCTATAGCTGGACAGTGTGTGTGTACACACACAGGTGAGGGCGTGAGTCTACATGGGTGAAGGTGAAGGTGGCAAGTCCCAAGGAGGATAATATGGCTGAGAGGATCAGCAGGCTCTTCTCCGAAACAGCTCTAGTCACTTCATGTCTCTGAGCTTCCTCCTTTATTCTTCATCTAGCCCTGCCCACTTCAAAAGGATGAGTGAGATGTATCTTTAAAGGACTTTGAAGAAGGTGCTCTGTGCACATAAGATGTAATTATATCTGATGTTACAGTTACGTCACCTGGCAAGAACTGTTGGCTTCCCTATAAAGTGGTTCAGAATAATGGGGAAGCTCAGGGCTGGTGAGACTGGGACTAGAAACCATCCTGAATCTCCCAATTTTGGATGTTCAAGCCCTACCCACCTCAAATGCCACCTCCTACATGAAGCAGTCCCTGGTCATTACATAGGAAGAAATAACTCCCCCCTTTTTAAAGTCAGCAGCACTTCATCTATGCTTTCCTTAGGCCAAAGGTTGTGTTTTACCTTTGGTTTATAGTCATTTAAGAGCATATCCCACTTTAAATTGGATGCCCCTTAGAGGCAAAATCCAGTTCTGGTTTGCACCTAGTACAAAGCAGATGCTTACCAAAAGCTCCCTATCAAACTTTTCCTGCTCTTGATTCATTGGCTAGAACTGTGTCACCTGGCCTTCCTGTGGCAAGGAAGGCTGTAAAAGTGTATCCATTTTTTAGCCTCTGTGTTGGAGGTGTGTTGTGAATAGGACTGGTGAGCCAGTGAACAGGGTCTTCCAGAGCTGTCTTTCTGCTCAGCACATCTCCTGGGAAGTCAGAGGGGAGAGACCCCATCTTGAGCCTTGTGCTGGGTTGGGGAGCCCCTCAGTGTCTATTGTAGGTACACACTAACCACTCCTGGGTTGAGTGATCCTCTACTCCAATTCGGAAATGGGGGGAACAGAGAAGAACGACCACCTCTGACATTCCTAATAATACTTGCTTTACATTCATAAAGAATAAAGAGCTTACAACGCATTAGCATCTCTATATCTTTAGATTACAGACTCAGGTTAAATAATTTGTCAAGATGACTCAGTAAGTGACAGTTCCGGGAAGGGGTCTGTCAGTCATACTCTGCCTCCCAGTCTCCACACCTCTCAGACAGTGGTTCAGGCCATGGCTGTCCCCTGCCTCCCCGACCCCCCAGAGCAGCACAGTCCAGAGAGATACAAGACAATGCAAGAAGCTGCAAGACAGTGGCCTAAGTTTGTGTCATGTGCCTGTGGCTGTGTGGTGGTTGGGAAGGTGAGGGCTATTTCTCCTCCCATCCTGTGTTCTCAGCTTGGCCACCACAGACATCAGTTGTATCACTAAGCAGCTGTGAGCAGCTGCTGACTGCTCCCAGCATCTCAGCCTACAGGAGTCTGAGCTCCTCACAGGACAGCAGTGGCCTCCTCAGGCTTTGAACATATTGTCCTCAGTTTTATTCCATAGCTTCAACAGCCTCATCCATTTCTAGATAAAAATCCCAGCTCTTCCTTCAACCCTATCACACCTATTTTTTGCCAGCAGACACTGTGGAGTTTTCTGTTCTCATTATAGACCTTTCAGGAAGAGACAGGGCCACTCTATGTGATAATTTTCCACACTGCTGGAAAGAGAATGGGCGGGTTGCTAAGCAACTGGTCTCAAGCTTGACTCTGTCTCTAACTTGAGTGTGACCCTGACATAACACATCCCCTGGCTAGGTCTCAGTCTAAAAATGAGGAAGTTTGACCAAAAAGAACTCGAAGGGCCCATCCAGCTTGGCAGTGGAGGCAGCAGTGGAACTAATGTAGGGCTTACAGGCTGGAACTCTCTTTCAGGGCTGAGTGAATGAAAAGCTCATAGGGACCATATTCCCTTCGTATTATTTTTAGTCCTCACCAGAGGAGATTATGTATATATGAGATTACACACACACACACACACACACACACACACAATTGCTTTTAGAGAAAGAGGGAAAAAAAGAGAGGGAGAGAAACATCGATTGGTTGCTTCCCATACATGCCCTGACTGGGGAGCAAACCCAAAACCTAGTTATGTGTCCTGCCTGGAAATCAAACCTGCAAATTTTTGGTGAATGGGATGATGCTCCAACCAACTGAGCCACACCTGCCGGGGCTCACATAATCTTCTTAACAACCATAAGAGAAATCTTATTAATGAAATGACATAGGCTGAGAGAGAGTAAGAAACTTGCCCAAATTAGGCACAGTATGGAGGGCTAGGGAAATTCAAAAGCAGCCTGTCTGGCCCTTCAGTTACATGAGGACACAGCAAGAACTCGGCAGTCTGCAGCTCAGAAGAGGATCTCTTCAAGAATCCAACCATGCTAGCACCCTGGTCTTGGACTTCCATCATACTTCCAGAACTGTGAGAAATAAAATTGTTGTTTATTAAAAAAAAATCAGCTGGTCTTCCTCCAAAGCCTGAACTCTGACAGGGTTACTGTAGCAGGAATTGAAAGTATGATGTGGGGAGGAGTGGGGAAGCCCAGAGCAGCTGACCTCAAGGAAGAGGTGGCAGGAGAGTGAGACCTTGGCTGCAAATCCTTAGGCTTGGCCGCTGTGTGAACCATCTCTATTTTTCATCTTGGCTCTTGACTCTCCCCTTGGTACCCTAAAACCTCCACTGGGGTCAAAGGACAGGCCTGTGGATCTTGGGGCCTTGCAGGTAGATGGAGACTGTTTCCTCTCTAACAAATGTCCTACAGGGAACACTTGTCCCCCCAAATCCCTTCCTGGCCATACAGATCAAAGCTGGGGGCTGTCCTCTCGTGGTGTGGGACAGAACGGGGCCCAGCCATCCTCACCTCTCCCCACTCCCAGGCCCTCTGAGAAGAGAACAAATGCTTCCCCCACCTTGGTGATAACTCCTTATCCCTCAGCTGCCATCAGCACATGGGGCTCCCCAGGCACAGCCTCCATCACTGTTGTCCAGTCAAGACCCTGAATGCTGGCAGGGGCCTCCTACTGTCCAGTGGTGAAAAGATGGCACGCTGATGGCCAAGTCAGTAAGTATCCTTGTAGGACAGGAAAGGCCATGTAAAACCTTATTTAATAGGAAAAGGGAATGAGACAAAGTTGGCTCTTTTATTCTGCAGGGGATGGAATCTTATGAACTCAGGTTTTAGTTGGAACAAGTATTTACTGAGTCTCCTAAGTATTAAACACTGTGGTAGGTATGTTCATTACTCTCATTCTTTCTCAGAACAACAGTGTTAGGAAAAGAGGAAGGGGGGCTCGCTGAAGTGACCTCCTCAAAGCCCTTGAGAACACGAACTGTCTGCCTTCCCTGCCTAGAGATCTTCCACTACCCCACGGCTGCCTTCTCTGCAACACCTGCCCTCCTGAGCCCAAGAGGCCTGCCCGGGCATAGCTGGACACTGGAGCTCTAAGGGACTCAAAGACGTGGTCCTTGGATCCAGGACCCTCTGACATGAGATGACAGCAAGGTCTTCCCGTTCCTCGCCATGCTCCCCTCCTGCTCAGCTCACAGGGCTTCCCTGACAGCTCTTCCCTGAGGTGTAGGAGCCCACGCCCAGCCTCACAGCACTCTGCATGTTCCCTTTCAGAGCAGTTCCCAATCCACGTTGTGAGTGTTTGTTGTCCTTCATCCTTCACTCACCATAAGCACCTGGATGTCAAGGACAACTTTTACTTTGCTCACCATTGACTTCCCAGGACTTGGAATATTCTGGGTACTTAAACAAGACTCAATGAATTATTGATTTAAAAAAATTCAAAGATGGATGGATAAATGAATAAACTGATAAATGGATAATGGTTTGTCTTCCCCTCAAAGTTACCATGTCTCAAATTAAACTTGTATTTCCCTTCCTGACAAGTTAACTCACTTGACTCCCCAGTTAGTTAGCAATGCCATCAAAAGAGAGCGAGGTGGGGGGCCTTTCAATCTCCCAACTTTAAATCCAGCCTCAATCATTTACTAACCTGGAAGTGGTAAGCAATTGGTTGATCTCTCCGAACCTCAGGTTCCTCATTGTAGTATGGCATTGTGAGGCTCACTAACAACATTCATAATCCCTGTTCTATATTAGAAGGACAGTAAATAGCTGCTATTAACCTTAGCACACATCAAATACAGTAGGTCATGTAGAGTTATCTTTGGTGCCTCTTTTGTCTTCTACTTCCTCTCCCACAATGACCACCAGATATCTAACCTGTCGAATCTTTCCTCTGAGTATCACCACCCTCATCTCATCTCCCCATGAAATGTAACAGGTCCTAACCAGTTCCTCTGCTTCACATTCTCCCAATCTTTTATGCACACCCTGAGGTGGCTCTAGAAGCCTCTAGAGAAGAGGTTTAGGGCAGTCCCTGGCTCTCCATAGAGAGTGGAAAAGAAGGAACTTGTCTTGAAGCCGCACATCCATAGCTCTTTACAAAATGCTGAGAAAATGTCCACTGTCCATATTAAAGCATGGGGTAGGAGCTTGATGATATAAAAGGGGTACTAAAGCTCTCCATCCTTGGCTAACTCCTGGGGTCACCTCTGGGGAAAGCTGCCAATTTACACTTCTAAAATTATGGTCCTCATCAAGGTCCGTTTTGCTGAAGTTTTCTCAGTGAGTTTGGGAAAGGTCCAGAATCTTTTGCTTCACATTCAGGACTCTTCACAAGTTCACTTTAGGCTAACTGTTCCAGGACATTTTGCTATGGCACAAATTTTTCATCTTCCATATATCATTTCATCAGGGCTGCCTGAATATACCCAACTCCGTGCGTGTGTTCAGGGGTGCCCTACAGTGGTCCTCCCCAGGTTCTTTTATCGAATGAAAGTCATTCCTTAAGGCCTGGCTCAAAAAGTGCTCTTCCAGGGGCTCTCCACAGCCACCCCAGCCTACAGGGCTCCATCCTTTCTTGGAATACTCGTGTTTGTTATTGTCAGGGTAAATTATTCTACTGCTTAACCACATAACTTTGAGTATTTTTGTTGAAAGTTTTCACATGTTGCTGTTTTCTCTCCCACTGGAGTGAGATGTCCATTTACGGTAAGGACCGCCACATGCCTCTTGGGTCCCCATGGCACCCAACCCAGTCACTGTGGGACACGGGGTAGGTAGGCGGGGGCTGCTGAGTCACAGCACCACCCCCAGGGCTCCCCACTCTTCTGACCCACAAATGCACAACAGAAGAGAGGCTTTGAGTTTGGGGACAGTTATCTCTAAGGGTCAAGGACTCTCCCCAAGGAATACATGCCAAATATCTACTGGCAAGAGGACTTTGCACCTGGGAAAACTAAATGCTTATGACCCAGACTCAGCCTAGGGAAACCATTTCCTGTGCTGATGACTGATGACTGGAGCTGACAGCATCTATTTACCTTTACTTGAGCAACGTGGGTTTAAACACACTCCTGCCCACACGCGCACATGTCTGTCATGAGCACCCCACCCTCGAGCAAGATGTGCTGTGACCAGATCCATGAGAAAGGCCACCAGCAGAGGAGCACTAGAGATGGGGCTTAAAACTTGTGCAAAAACATTTCCTTTAGAAAGAAATGAAAGGAGGACTTTGCTGAAGAGTATCTAAGAATTTTCTGTACTTTTCTGTAAATCTGAAAGTATATTAGAATATGCTTTTTGTCACTTTTCTACAAACCTGTAAGTCTGAAAGTATATTAGAATATTAAATAAAAATTTAAAGCAGAAATCATGAAAAGCTGCCTTCCCACTTTCCTCAGCCTTTAAGAAGAATTAACATTTTAACACATTCATATACAAATTATATTTGTGACTATTTTTTCCTCGTGTTAGACAAGAAGTATAAAATGGGAAGAGTTAAAGAGAACTTTTAAATATTTTATAACACAAAACAATATTTTAGAATATTAATATTGTAATAGAGGGGGTTTATATTGTAGGATCTGGGGCAAAATATCTAACCTCTCTAGGTTACAGTGTTCTCCTCCTTAAAGTGGATTTAAAAATGCCCATCCCTTAGCATTGTCATAGGAATTAAATAAAAAGATAAATATTAAATAATTAATATAATTCCTGCTTCATGTTGATGCCATGATATTAAAGTTCCAAATGCTTAAAAATGTCAATAACCAAGTTCTATGCGCTTTGTGTCCGCGCACACACAAAGCATCTGGCCCAGAGCAGACGCTAACACACGGTGCCAGTGACAAAGCAGCAACTCTGCCTGAGCCCAACAGCCCTGCTTTCGCGTCCCGTTTGAATGATTTCATAGGAGCCCCTTAACCTCTCCAGGCCTTCGCTTTCTTTGGCTGTGAAATGGGCTGATTTTCATTTCAACAAGGACTAGCTAACTAGAGAGGACTCTGCAGCTCCTGGGATCGAAGACCCTGGAGGGGTCTTAGAGGAATGGAAAAAAACGGGGCAGATGTGTGATCCAACAGCCTGCCTAGCCTGGGGTTCACCTCGTCCGACAACCCCGCTTCTCAGAGGTCCGACCCGCTTCCAGTACAGGCACTGATGAGGAGGAAGGTAAGCAAGCAGCTCCTCAGGCCTCAGTGTGGCGGAAGAAGTCACCGCTCCAGGCGCCCGGAGGCCAGGGCCAGAGAATGTGGTCGGGAGGCCCAGGACACGGGTGCGAGGCGCGAGCTGGAGCTGCGGGCAGTTGAGGCCTGAACGCTGCGGTCACTGCCCCATCCTCTCCTAGCCCCCTCCTGCCGGCAAGCTGCTGCAGAGTCCTCAAGGATAGACTCCTAGAGCGCCCCGTGCCCCCTTCCCCTCCTGGGCCTAGTTCCTGGAGCCGGGAGCACCGCCTCTCAGGCCTGAAGAGAGGCCTGCTTTCTGCTTTCTTTTCTCTCCGAAAGGGGTGTTGCACGTTTTGGCCAGGGCCCGTTGCAGTGCGGCTTGCTCCAGTGCTCCCTATAACAGATCCCGTCCACTGTGCTCTGGCCCGCAACCCCGGGTGGTGGCCAGCTCGGCTCTGCCCGCATCTGGGGTGGGCCACAGTAAACTCTGGCCACAGACCAGAGAAGAGCCAGGGCCAAAGCCCGAGGGACAGCGAGGCGGAGGTGGCTGCGGTGTACGCACAGGCGGTGAGTCAGGAGGGCAGCAATCACTCTGCTGCCTCGCTGTCTCAGTAGCCACTTCCACGCGCAGTGGTGTGTATGGTCTGCAGTTTCGAGCAGGCGAAACCAGACCGGGAGGCCAGGGAGAGGAGGAAAGGAGAAAGGAAAAACGGGAGGCAGGATATGAGAAGGGAGAGGCAAGAAGAATGTAAATTGGGGGTGGGGGGGTGGGGAGAGAGAGAAATGAAAGCAGAGTGTATGTGAGAGAGAAAAAGATGCAAGAGAGACGTGGAGAGGTCAAAGTGAGAGCAGAGACAGGGCATACTGACAAGGCCTCATCCCTCAGCTCCTAGCTGGGATACCCCTGACTTCGTCCTACACAGACTCAACCCAACACTGCGCGCCCACGCAGTCACGCTGCCTCCGCTCGCCCCGTCCCCTCCGGCCCCGAGGTGCAGCCCGGCCCGGCCCCTTCCCCGCGGCGCAACCCAGAGCTGGGAGGGCGGGGGCGAGCCACGAGGGAGGGGCTGCAGGGAGGAGGCAACCAAGTGGTTCCAGCTCACTGTATTTTTTTTCCCCTTCTTTCTCCACTCCTTTTTCTTTCCAAACAGGGAAAAGTGTTCCACGAGCGGTAGAGTCTTTCCGCCTCGTTTTTTCCTCCCGAACCCTGGTCCCCGCTCCCGTCTGGGCGCCAGCTGGTGGGGCGCGCGCAGAAGGCCAGTCTGCGAGCGGGAGCGCGTGGCGCGGGGCCGCTCCGGCGGCGGCACATGGCCGCAGTCACCCCGCAAGACTCCGGAGGCGCCGCGCCCAGCTTGCCCGAGGTCCGTCGGCTGCGCTCTGCCGCCCCGGCGCCAAGCAGAGGCTGAACGGAGGTACCCGCGCCGGGCGTCGGGATGACCCTTCTCCTGCTCCTCTGGCTAGGTGAGTGCCTCGGGGCGGGCGGGGGACGGGGACCAGGGCAAACACACGCCTGCGTCCGGGGACGAACGCTGGCTCCGGACCGTGGTGCCGCAGCCCCTGGAGTGAGCCGGCGCCTCACCCCCGGCCTCCCGGCTGCGGAGGAGCACATCTGGCCACGGAGCACACTCGGGGCTGGAGGTGGTTTCTGGTCCAGCTGGGCTGTGACCCGTTGTGGGGGGTGTCTTTTGGGGGATTGATGTTCAGTTTTAGGAGTGTGTGGGGAAACTAGAGGATTGGGGAAGGAAAGGCTGCTTCAGGAATTTTCGTGCCAGGTTCCTGCGGGGTTGGGGGGCGGGGATAGATTTTTGTTTCAAACAGGCGCCTCCAGGGCCCAGATTGGAAACAGATGTGTTGAAGGGTCAGCGGAAGGGAAGGGGGAAGAGATGGGGAGAGGAAAGGGGCAGAGCACCCGGAGAACCAGGAAGATGCAAACTCGAAAATGACCCAGGGAAGGAAGAAGAGGGAAGGGACAAGGATTGGAAGGGAGAGAGGACGAGAAGGGAAATATGAAGCAGAAGAGCAAGACTGAGGGAGAGTGAGCAAAGAGAGTGGGAAGACAAAAAATGGAGTGGAAGAGAAGAGCGGAGAGAAACAGGTTCAGGGCAGAGAGAACTCGACCCTCTGGTGTGTCCCTTCTGGGTGTCACCCAGGCAGGACTCCGGAAGCCTAAGACGCCCTAAGGCACAGATTCCTCTGGGCTGAAGCAGGCAGGTTTGCAGGAACCGGCAGGACAGAACACATCGAGGAGTGTGCACCAAGGGGCCAACAAGAGGGAGGTGTGAATATCGGGATGCCCAGGGCAGGGAACTGGGGCAGGGGTCGCAGGCAGGAAAACTGAAGAAAAGCCACGATCTGCACAAGCAAACTCGGGTTTCACCTGAGTTTGACCCTGGAAACAGGGCCAAAAGTCAGCGGAGTTCAGAAAACCAAAGAGCCAGCCTGTTGGGGTAGAGTGAGCCCTACCCTGGACACCAGGCTGCCAGACAACTTGCCTTGATTTTGAACTGACTAACTGGGTGACCTTAGGTAATTTATTTACTACCCAGGGCTTCAGTTTCCTTAGCTCCAAAACAAGACCGGCAGACGGTTTCTAAGTCTCCCCCCACCCCCCTCCCAAGTCTGACAAGCTAAACAGCCTAACAGGCAAGGAGGTTGACAGGGCCTGATGTCTAGAAAAAACACCCCCCACCCCCAAAAGTGAAAAGGCACTAAAAAGTCACCCTGAAATAGCTGTCTAGGGAGCTCCCTGTCTCTTTCTCTTTCCTGTTTTTTTTTTTTTTTTTTTTTGAAACCTTACAAACCAACCAGGCCATATGGATGCCTGTCTAGGTCAGCCTCATGCCGGTAATTGCCCAGGTGAGCAGGCTGCAGGGGTGGACTAGCCAGAATTGTTGCTCAAGGAGGCAGGTGAGGGGTCACTATTTTCTGAGCCCTTCTAGATACTGCCAAGTACTGCAATACTGCTCCTGTGCACAGCCGGCATGCCTAGAGAGCACCTTTGTCACCTTTACTGGCCTCTGCCCCTAAGCTACCAGTCACGAGATGTTCAGTAGACTCAAACATCAGAGCTTCCTTGTTAAAAACATCTGGAATTTCTTAAGTGCTTATTATGCTGAGCACTATGTATCTTGTTGATTCACTTTTTCTGTGTGCCAACCCTGTTGGATACCCACTTTATTATTCCCATTTTGCAGATGAAGAAAGCAGGGTGGAAAGAGGTCAGGTAACTTGCTCATCCTTAGCAGAGATGGGATCTGAATGCAGGTTGCCTGCCTCCAGAGATTGCTGACAAAACCACCACACTCTACCACCTCCAGTCACTACAGAAGGACTCCTAAAGGTGTCCTCTGTTGTGAGGTCCAGTTTGGTCCTCCACATGGAGCCTGAGATGTCCTGTGCCCCCATCCCCCATACAGGGGGGTTGGGGGAGAGGACACCAACAACCTTGCACATAATTTATAGTGGAAAGTGAAAGGTGACTTCATCCCACCAGGTTAGTTGAAATCAACTGGACTTGATGATAGTTCTCCTCTTAGTTCATGAGAAAGAGGAACTTACCAAGGCATGGACCAAAAGAGTTACTGATTCACTGTCCATCCTTATTGGGTTGCTACTATGTGTAATCATTGCGCTGGTGAGAAAATGATCTGTTGGGCTGATATGCTGTGTTTATGACAGAAGCCACCCCTCGTGATTTCTTTCTCGGTTGTCTTTATGAATTGTTACAAACGAAAGGCCGTGTCAAAGAGGAAAGATGGGCTGCTGACTTAGAATTCTGCACAACTGGAAGCTCCAAGTTCACACCTACTGTTAAGCTTTGCCACAGCTATGCCTTTGTCAAACAGACTCATGACATCCTAGCTCTAAGTTGATGAGCCAGTTCAAGTAAGAAGTCACAGAGAGGATGAGCTGAAGGGCAGGACGAGGGACAAGGCAGGAGCCCCAAACGGAGGTTGGTGAACCAGAGACAGGCATCTGCAGGGAACTACCCCAAAGGAGGGCTTCTGCCATCCCTGTGTGGGTCGAAACCCTCGGGAGAGCACCCCTGTGGGCGGGAAGGTCCGTATTTGTGAAGTGACTCTGGGCCGTGGTATGCCTGGGCACTCTTTAGCAAAGCCAGGAAGAAAAGCCTCAGAGTTGCCTGAATCCTAAAATCATCTGCTGGTCCATTGAAGGGACAGTTAGTTCCAGGGCTGCTACTGGTCATCCCTGGTGCGGTTTCTGGCCTCTTTTTTTTTCTAGAGATTGCACAGTATTGGAAGGGATTCGGGAGGGCTAAGAGTTCATAGTCAGAAGAAGGATGGACCCATTCACTCCTTGTTTTCCGGACCTGCCAGTGAATCCAATCAAATGCTTGCCTCTCTGATGTGAATGAAAAATTACTACCCTCAGCCCTATGGAGAAGAGGGAAGGGGGACTTCATGGGCTCCCCAAACCCCAGCCCCTCCTGTGACTACCACCCTTCAACTCTCCCCCTGAAGCTCAGGTCCTCATTAGCCTGCCTGAACCACTTTCCTGGACTCTGTAACAGCTGCCACACCACTGTCCTGCCTGAACTCTGTCTTCTCCACCCATACCCCCTCTACCCCCTGCACACTGCTACCAGGGTCACCCTGTAGCACAGCTGCTGCAGTGCAGAGAGTTGGGATCTGACTCCCTTGTCTGTAGAATGAAGGCGCAGGGATCTTGAGTTCAAAACTTCTGTAATCCTGTGACCTTACTCCCCTCTTCCATAAACCTATCAGTCTCTACTGCTTATAATGCTGGGCATAAACACTTCATTCTCATATCAGAGATTTTATAGAACATCATTCCTCTCCTCTTCTCCCTACTCCCAGACAACTGTCCAGAGAACCTGGGCTTTGTCTCGTGCCCTAACATGTCCCTTGCTTCTTTCAGTTCTGTGCTTCTGCATATGATCGCCCTCCACCAAAAACACCCTTACTCTCCACTCCTGCACATCAAAACCTTGTTGACCTTCCAAGTCTCACCTCAGACCCCACCTCCTCCATATGCCCAGCCATGATTTCACCAACAGTATATCTTTTCTTTCCATCTTTTGAATCCCAGTAGCCTCTCTGTTGTGCTGCGTGTGTGGGATAATGATCTGAATGCTTATCTGATACCCCTCAGAGTGTAAGCTCCGTGTGGACAGTAAGTGTCCCATCCACCTGGGCTAAAGACTGGTGAACGCTTTGTTAAGATAACTGGATATTTGAGGCATTTGGAACATTGACAGTCAAGAGAGGTGAAAGACCTGGAGGATCAGTGCTCTCAGTGGGATGGCACGATTCTGAGGAGCCTGGCTTTCATGCAGCTTGTTTCTGTGCTTCCTTGTCTGTTCATGCAAAACCAGGATCAGTGCTATTTTTTTAATTATACATAGAATGTCACATAGAATGCCCACACATAGAATGGACAGGGACCAGAAAGCATACCGTTATACAAACTTACTTTGTTAAAGCAACTATGTTAGTGCCAGATTAACAATAGACTTTTTCATGGAAGCTTGTGCCTGGGCAGGCAAGGAGCTTTGTTTCCCAGAAAAGACATTTAAGGAAGTCTCGAGTGCATAGCTTGCCAGTCTGCAGTCTGGCGACAGGTGTTAGGAGGGGTCTGTGTCCTTGCCTCGTCTTCCTGGGTTGGTGATGGTGGGCGTAAGAACAACAGATTCCCGGTAGGCACATGTCGCGTCTCATTCCGTTTTTGTCTCACGCTCAGCTAGGCAGTGTACATGTGCATGTATTTCAAGAATGTCATTATTATGTATCTAATAATGACATTTTTAAAAGGTAAAGTGAAAGAGGGTCAGAGGTGGGGGAAAGCTAAGAGACGATCTAAATCGATGGTTTAGAGAGATTTGGCTGAAGTTATACAGCAAGCTTAGTAGGAGGGCCGAGACGAGAACCCCAGTTCCAGGATTTGTCCAATTACACATTCTTGAAATAGAAAATGTTTCTCCTTCCTTTCCAGCTCACACAGTTAAGCTCCAGGATCACAGTTGCTCTTCAGAAGCTTCGGTTAAATGAGCTAAATGCTGAATAATTGGCATTGGCTTTTATGTTGAGAAATTGCCTGAAAAATAGGGCAGATGTCGTAACATTTCAATTTGGCCATCGTAACTGAAATCTTGGAAACTTCTGTAATGTCTTGTGTATTTAGGAGAAAGAGAGTGTACCCAAAATCCCAACCATGTGAGTGAGTGCCTAGAAGAAACAGTGAAAACTCAATGGCTATAGCCCCTTCATAATTTTGCAGGGTTATTCTGGGCAAGTCGTATCTCTCTGAGCCTCAGTTTCTTTCTCTGTAAAATGAGATTATTAGCTAAGGTTATTGTTACATTTCCTATACCACTAACAGTCTCTGATTTTTTTTTTAATTCTGAGAATTTGTAGGCTGGTCTAGGTGTAGTTGTGATCAGGAACACATGGGTGTCACCATACTTACCTGGTATTTTCAGGCACTTGTCCATGCGTGGCAGTTGGTTACCTATGATTATAAATCCACAGGGCTGACTACCCAATGTGAGAGAGCCATAGTGACTCCATCCTGGAGTGGCACTGTGGCACTGTCAACCAGGGAACCTCATTCAGGGTCAGGCTGCGTGGCCAGAAACCCCTGCCCAGGAAGTTAGGTAGCTAAAATACCAGAAGGACCTCATCCTAAGGAGAGTTACCTCCAAAACATCCCCAAGCATGGACACCCAGGGTAGACTTCAGCACAGAGGGTCTGTTGTGTGAAACAATTTGTAAGAATTAAGCACTTTTTTGTTTTAATTTTTAAAAGGAAGGCATAATTTATATATCATAATACGTACCTACCAAGTATGCTGCTTAATGGGTTCCTTGCTTAGATTTGAACTTGTAGTTGGGTTTTGAAATGTGAATTATGTATTATTAGTTCACTTGTAGCACTGAGAGAGGGTAGTATGGATTATTACGATGGTAGAATTCAGTGCTAACATTTGTACAAGGTTTGGCAGTTTACAAAGTATGTTAACATACCTTATTTCATCCTAAAATCACTCTTGGAGCACAGGTGTCATTATCATGCCATTTTACAGAGAAATAAACTGAGGCTTAGAGAAATGAAGTGTTTCTGAAGACTACCCTGTTAACAAACAGCTGAGCCAGGACACTAACCTAGTGTTTTGGGTTCCAAGACCATTTGCTTCCCATTCACCAGAAGGCACATAGTTCTTCTGAAATGGAGGCATCCGTGCTGCCAAGAAGAGAGGAGCAGGCTGAAGCAGACTCGCACTTTACAGGGTTTCACAGAATCAGTCCCACAGGGAGAAACGGAACACTTGTCCCACCCCCTCTGCTTCCACTTCATTCAGATGGTTAAGAAATGGTGTGTTTGGGTTAATGCCTCTGGTTCATATCCCAGAATGACTGCGTGTGTCAGACGTGGACTACTAATTAATCAGGAGGCTTTGTGGTTGCCAGGGTTACTGCTGCGCAGACCTCGCCCTGCACTGGAGTTGGATGCAGGAGCTCCCCTTGTAACACACAGTCCTGTGGGTGGGGACACGAACAATCGGGCAGGACTGCAATACCTGTTGCTTTTTCTAGTTTAATTCCTGTCTTCAGCGGTTTAGACTTCTCCTCTCCTCCTCCTCTTCCTCCTCCTCTTCACTGGCAGGTATAATTAAAAAAAATCTCCTGCCCCCAAATGCAGACGGCAGCAAAAAAGAAAGATTTTGGTTATCTGAGCTTCTTAACTGTCTGGACTCTGGAAAATAAGTTTATTTCCTTTGACACCATGGGGACCACAATGGGGAAGAAGGCTGAAATCAAACCACCTTGATTTGGTCAGCGACAGTCAGGTCACTGGGCATGCGGCCTGAGCCAAAGTCTGAGGGTGATAAGACTAGAGACGCTTTGCTTGCATGGAAATCAGGGAGAAAGCTGTTTCCTTCAGTCTCACGTAGAGAAGGGAGAATGGCCAAACATCTTCAGATGGTCCCTCCGTTGGCCAGTGTGGAGTATGGGAGGTTTTCCTGAAGCCAGGCAATAAAGGGGATCTGGAGAGCTCAGGCACTCAGGGTGACAGAGGAGAGAAAGAGAAGGACCAGGAGGAAGGGTAAAGAGGAAGGTGTAGCAACAGCAACAATAGAGGGTGAAAAAGCTAAGCTGAAGTCATTGCCCGCCTGTGTTTACAGGACAGTTTCTCTGAGCTCATTCTCTTTGCAGAGGGCAGGGGTGGCTCCTGGAGCACCCTTCGAGGATCCACTTGAGCACTCACATGTGTGCTGTAACTTTTCCACCTCGTTCATGCACTCTCACTTGCAAAACCATGATGGAAGGGAGCTGCTGTCTGTAGTTCAGGTCCTGGGCTAGGCTCTGAGACTCCAGTTATATAAAAAGCAGAGTTTCTGTTGTGCCATCTGAGAACACCCAGTGGACAGGACGTATTTCTAAAGAAGAAATTGTGGATACATGGAAATGCCGTGATGGGGAAAGTACCCAGGTTTCTCAGGGCCCCACAGAGGCAGCCCCTTCAGCATGTGCTGTCCTGTGCAGATGGGGCGCTTCTCCCCCAGGAGGTCCCCAATACTGCGTCTGAGACTCCCCCACCCCTCACAGCACTTGCACACTCATGAGGGGTGTTGATGGATCGCCCCCATTGTCATCAGAACTGATAGTTAAGTGGTGCATGTCCTGGGCATTCAGCCAGGTGCTTCCTGGAGGGATTGAACCTCCCGATGGCCTTGCCTATGGAAAGTTATGGTCTCATTCTTCATCGCAGCCTGCCAGCGAAATAGCTCCTCCAATTTTCTCATCCCTCGTGAGATGTTTTTAAAAAGAGAGAGAGTAAGAGATATATCAATAAATTTGTATCTCTTAATTGCTAAGCATGGTGGTCTGTTATTGCAAGGTTTTAATGGTGCTTGTCCACATGGAAAGCAAATAGGATCAAGCCAAGAAGGAATTTTCTGTTCTAGAAGACACCATAACATTGAATAGAGACTCAGCCCCTGACAGTCCTACTTTTTCTTTTGTTGGGCGGGTGTGAGGGAGGGAGAGGATCAAATCCCAGAGACTTCATTGCTTAAATTTAGGCTTGGGTTTGTGGCGATCATTCAGACTGGGAGCAATAAGTCTTCTAACCCAGCCTCTGTCACTTCTCATTACTTCCAGTGACAGTTCCAATTATTTCCAATCACTCTTTGAGGGGAGAGCTGAGGGCATATGAGGCTTCCATGTGGACCAGCCACACAGCAACCTCTGTAAGCACCTCGCCCCGGGGTCCTCAGACCCAGACTCAGCCACTTCATCTTCATCATCGTGTGGCCTGGGGCCAGTTACTTCACCTTCCCTGCTGGGAGAGGCTTAGCCTCCAGATATTCAGATATTTGGCGGGTCTGTTTGCATTCCGCTGACCTCCTGGTGTTACAGAGCAGGGCCAACCTTCAGGGCAGCATCCACTGCTGCTTCTCCACCCTGCAGGTGAGTTCCCAAATGTCCTTCAGGGAATGTCACCCTGCTCCAGGACCCCAAGAATGGCATCTGTGCCCCAACTGCAGCTGCTCTGGAACAGAAACTCATGTGTTTTAGTCTGAGGCCAGAGGTGCCCTTCCTTGCCAAAGCGCTGTCACAGTGTGCAGGCCTGCTTTTCCCTGGCCCTGCCCTCTCTCCACTCGTTCCCTGTGTGTGTACCTGGGCTGTGCAATCCTGGATGGGCAGGATTGGGCAGTCCAGCTGGGCAATCCTGGATGGTTCATCTGAGCTTTTGCTGTCAAGCCCTGCTTTATTGAGCACCAACTATGTACAAGGCACTATGCTAAGGACTTTCACAGGAGTCATTTCTTGTATCCTCACAGCAACCCATGAGGCAGGTATTATTATCCATAGTTCGTGAGTCAGGAAAGTGAGACTTAAGAGGTAAGCTGTTGTGTCCTAAGGCTGTACCAATGGAATACAGCAAAACGGAAGACTGGAGCTGAGTTTGCCTTCTGCTTCACCTCTGATCTGGGGAAGACAAGAATGAAGAGACAGGCAAATAACAGACATATGGTGATATCCAGCCGGAGGCCACTCAGGGACCAGATCCACCTGGTCTCTGAAGGGTCTGCCTAGTAAGGAGGTGCAAGTTCCCGCATTCACCAGTTTTCTAGCAGTCATTTATCGTGACCAAAATTAGGCCCCAGTGAGCCCAACTCCTGTACCCAAGATGTGTTGAATGATATTTCCTTTTTAAATTTGGAAGGAAAGGAAAACCTCAAGGTGAAAGAAAAATGTTTGTTTTTTTCCACTGACCCAAACAGCCAAGAGTATGATTTCCCTCTCTATTAAAAGGGGCCAAGCTGCATGTCCCAGATTTCTGCAGACCTAGAATTCCCACTCCGAATGAATTCTTGGGCCAGGCGGTAGGGTCTGGGTTTCCATGGTCCGGGTCTCCATCTGCTTCCTCTGGTGGAGCTCCATGCTACCCTTGCTCCAGCCAATAATAGAGAAGCTCAGCAAGCTTGAGCCCTCCCACCTCTCCACCCCTAAAGAAGGAGAGGCTGGAAATGGGGCCACCTCTCTGTAGCCACCTTCTCTGCTCCACTGCCTCTCATTCTCTGTCCCCGGAGTCCTGCAGCTTCCCAAGCTCTGAGGAGTCCAGGTGACAGCCCCTCACATGCCTGCCACTTTTGCTGACCTTCCTGGTGCTCTTTCTCTCTCTGGGCTTAATAGGGCCTTCTCTCAGATTCTGCACTAAGTGAGAGACACAGAAAAAAGAGAGATGCACACAGAGACAGAGAGAGCAAGACAGAGAAAGAAAAAGACAGAAACACAGAAATAGAGATACACACAGAGACACAGGAACAGACACAGAGACAGAACACACGAAGGCAAGAGAGAAGAAGAGTGTGAACTCTGTAAAGCTCATTTTTCATATACTGACTCTTTTCCTTTTTATTCCTCCCTCCCACTTCTCCAAATTCACACCCCACAACCTGGACAAAGAACTTGCTCCTGAAACGTTTTGCTGGTGGCAGTGCTCTGCCCGCCCTGGTCTACCCTCAGGCCTCATGCCTTGCTTTATAACACCTTCATGCCTGGACCCTACATTTCCCATTTGCCCGGTTGCCTCTCACTACTTCTCCCAGACCAGCTCCCACCCATGCTACAAGATGGCATGCCTCTCCTCTCACCTGTAGAGGCATCCCTGACACTTGCAAGTGGAGAGCACCACTCACCCGTCTGGACCCCATAGCCTCTTGGCCAGTCCTTGGAATAGCTTATGTCATGTTACATTATAGTCAGGTTGTCTGAGCAGAGGACAATGTTGCTTTGTCTGTAACACCAGGCCCAGTGGCTGGCCCATGTTAGATACTCGAAAAATGGATGAATGAGTAAACACATAAAGAAGCAAGTTAGTGTAAAGTGTAAGCTTATAAAAATAAAGAGATTACCTCTGCTACAGTATCAAGTACCTGTTACCTCTTCCTAGATTATCTTTTTTTAAAAATGTTAAATCTATTTGAGTGACACTGGCTAATAAAATTAAACCGGTTTTAAGTGTACAAGCCTATAATACATCCATATATTGTATTGTGTGTTTACCACCCACAATCGAATCTCCTTTTTCATATATTTGGCCCTGATTACTCTTTTCTACTTCCCCCAACCCTCTCTCCTCTGGTAATCAATCACCTTACTGTTGTCGGGGTCTAGGAGTTTTTGTTTGTTGGTCTTATTTGTTCATTTATTGCTTTCAGTTTTATATCCCACATATGGGTGAAATCATATGGTTTTTGACTTTGTCTCACTTATTTCACTTAGCATGATATTCTCAAGATCCATCCATGTTGTTGCAAATGGCAGTGTTTTATCTCTTCTTATGGCTGAGTAGTATTTCCTAGTATATACGTTCCACATCTTCTTTATTCAATCACTTGTCAAAGGACATTCTGGTTGTTTCCATGTCTTGGTCACTGCGAATAATGTTGTAGTGAACATAGGAGTGTGTACATATATCTTTGTGCATAAATGTTTTCAGATTTCAAAACATTTAAAATTTGTCAGTAAATTTGTTACTAAAATTTGTTAGTAAACATAGTCACCCAGAAGATGGGTCAAATGATAACTCGATTCTTAAAATTTTGAAGAACCTCCATACTGTTTTCCACAGTGACTGTACCAGTTTATATCCCTGCTACCACTGAACGAGGGTTCCTTTTTCGCCACAGCCTCTCCAACACTTGTTATTACTTGTCTCATCGATCATGGCCATTCTAACAGGTGGGAGGTGGCATTTCATTATAGTTTTGATTTGCATTTCCCTAATAGCTAGTGAAGTTGGGCATCTTTTCATATATCTGTTAACCATTTGTATGTCTTCTTGAGAGAAATTTCTGTTCAGGTCCTCTTTCCATTTTGCAATTGGATTGTTAGTTTTGTTGTTGTTGAGTTGTATGAGTTCTTTATGTATTTTGGGTGTTAACCTCTTATCTGAGGTGTTGTTTGCAAATACCTTCACCCATTCAGTTGGCTGCCTTTTTGTTTTGTTGACAGGTTATTTTGTTGTTTGTTTTTTTCCTGTGCAGAAGCTTTTTAGTTTGATATAGTCCCATTCATTTATTTTCATTTTTACCTCCCTTGCCTTTGACGTGAAATTCATAAAATTCTTGTTATGACCAAGGTTTGTAAGTTTAGTCCCTATGTTTTTTCTGTGTAATTTATTGTCTCAGGTCTTTGATCCATTTTGAGTTCCTGTTTGTACATGGTGACAAAAAGCAGTCTAATTTCCTTTTTTGGCATGTGGCATTTCAATTTTCTCAGCATCATTTATTGAAGAGGCTTTGTTTTCCCTCTATTGTATGTTTTTTCTTTATTGAAAATTACAGAATTTGACAAAAGTAGGTTTACTGTTGTTCATACAGAAAATAATATAGTGAGTAATAATAATACAGAAATAAACTCAGTGTTTTGCATACCAACTCCTGTAGACCTACTTTTTCACCACCCTGCATTTGCCCACATATATGTGGGTTTATTTCTGGACTTTCAATTCCGTTCCATTGATTGGTGCATCTGTTTTTCTTCCAGTACCATGCTGTTTTAATTATTGTTGCTTTGTAGTATAATTTGAAGTCAGGGAATGTGATATCTCTGACTTTATTCTTTTTTCTCAAGATTACTTTGGCTATGTGGAGTCTTTTGTAGTTCATACAAATCTGGTGATTTTTTTGTTCTATTTCTTTTTTTTAAATGTCATTGGGATTTTGATGGGGACTACATTAAATCTATATATTACTTTGGGTAATATGGCCACTTTAACTATGTTGATTCCTCCAATCCATGAACAAGAGTATTTTTCCATTTCTTGGTGTCTTTTTCAATTTCTTTTAATAATGCCTTGCAGTTTTCAGTGTGTAGGTCCTTCACATCCTTTGTTAAGTTTATTCCTCGGTATTTTATTCTTTTTTATTTTGGGGGTATTTTATTCTTTTTATCGCAATTGCAAAAGGAATTTTTTTCATTTCCTTTTCTGAAATTTCATTGTTAGTATATAGGAATGCAATGGAATTTTGTACATTGATTTTGTATCCTACAACTTAATTTGTTTATTGTTTCTAATGGTTTTTGGTAGAGTTATTAGGGTTTTCTGTATGAAGAATCATGTTGTCACGTCTACAAAAAGTGACAATTTTACTTCTTCATTCCTAGTTTGGATGACTTGTGTTTCTTTCTCTTGCCTGATTGCTCTGGCTAGGGCTTCCCTAGGATGTATTTAATGCAGATTCTTTATCACCAAAAAGACCCAAAAGGGGAAATGATCATTTTAGGCACAGAAGATGGTGGGACTGTTGTAGGCAGAGGGGCCTGTCTAGCGTGCTTCAAAATTGTCCCACCTGGGAGGCAGGCCAGCCACTCTTAGTTGCTCCCAGAACAGGACAGCTCACCATCATTGGCAGGAGATGGTTAGAGCCAAGCAGTGAGCAGGTCCATGGGTAGGCAGTATGACAGTGTGCAACCCCTTGGTTTTAGATCTCATCATGGGAAGGCTGTAGAAGTCCAGCCCTTGAGTGATTTATTTTCCACGTAATAATTTGGGGAGGGGGGGGCATGCAGCTTCTCCTTCCCGTACTATTCTGAGCTTGGCCTGATTAGAGGACAAGGCCAACCATGTTGACCAACTCCTTTCCCACTCCTTTGCGGGTCCTCTGGGGGTGAATGACAAGGTTTCTGTATGGGTGCTTAGCCAATAAGGAGTCCCTTTGCTGGTATGTGGAGTTAAAGGTCTTCTTCCTCATCTTTTCTCTTTTCTCTTTGTCTTCTGTCTTTGTGGATTCGCCTTGCTCATCACTAACCCTGCCAGGGTATCACTGAGGCTGGGCAAGAAGAGGAAACACAAGTCAGTTAACAATCGCAGAGTGATGAGAGGTTCAGAAAAGATTATTTCCAGGATTAGTGCTTATGCATATGTTAGTCCCTCTCATCTTCATGACAGCATTGTGAGGCAAATATTGTCAGCCTCCAGCTTAGAGAAGAGGGTCAGAAAGGTTAAGAATTTTTCCTGGTGTTACACAGCTAGTTAGCAGCAGGTCTTTGGGCTTCCAGATCATTGCTCATCCATTCCCGCACACAGCCACAGCCCCCTGTGAGTGGCAGCGTATCCCACCAGACTCTGCAGGGCTCTGCACTGGCTTCTGTCCTCTGTTGTTCCATCGCTGCCTCAACTCACTGAGTGGGCATGGAACGAGCTTCCAGGAGGTTCGAAGAATTGATATGTACCATGACCAATCCTCGTGATTTGCCTCGGACTTTCAGCGCTAAAACCAGGACAGTCCTGAGGAAGCCACTTGAGTGCTTGCCCCAGTGGCATAGTATCTTACTACTAAAAGTGTGGTCCTCAGGCCAGCAGCAGTGGTACCACTAGGGAGCATGTGAGAAATGCAGAATCTCCGTCCCCACCCCAGACCCCCTGAACCTGAATCTGCAAGATCTGTGCAAGATCCCCATAGAATATGAGTCTAGAACCTCCTGAGAAACTCTAGAACAACACCTGGCGCACCTGTCACAGGAGCTGGGGAAATGGAGGACTTGTACCTGAGTTATCTGACCTGAAAGAGCTTTTGTGTGGCCTCCATTGACATATGTGGACACACAAAACCAGATTTATAGGCTAAGGAAGGTCCCACATTTAACCCATTCATGGTGAAATGTCATATGAGCATGAAGTGATTAATGGCTGAGATTCTCTATCTGCCCTTGATAAAGGATGTTCTTATAAGGGCTCTGAAGTTTCCTGGCTTTGCTCTCCCCTTTCCCGGGGAGAGGCTGGAGCTGTCAGCTGGGCACAGCAAATTAGCCAGAGTGAGCTCAAGGACAGCAGCCGGCTGCACTCCCGGGGCCTGGGGACTCAGACACTCGAGAGGAAAGCACAGAGGTCAGAGTGTGTGTCACGCTTGGCAAATAAATAGTAGACTCTCAGTAGGTATTTACTGAAGGAACAGGGAGGCTACAAAAGTGAAATTCCAAATCTATGCGTTTTCCCATTTGATGCGGGGCTCCTCAGCACAGGAACCCAATGAGCTTTGCAAACAAGATGTCAGTGCTTACTCTCCTGTCTTTGCTGAACCACGAACAAAAGGATCCCCTCTGTGCTACAGGGCAGGGGTGCCAGCAACTCCTCTCAAGCCTCAGCAGCCTCTCTAAGCCTTGGTTTATCTCTCAGGAAACCTGGGTCCAAGCAGTTGTTCAGGTGATTTAAATGACGGTGGTGTGCCGTCTTGGTTCGTCTTTGTTTCCCCCTCAAACCCGATTGTCAGATGTTAAAATAACTAGGGGAAGACATTTGCAATTCTGGGGTTTCTGAGTAGCCTCAGACTACGAGTGGCGTCACCCACGGTTGTCAGTTTCCAAGTAATGGGCCCAGGAGGGACCCTGCTCTAGGGCAGCCCCAGGGAGGGGTGACAGGCAGGCCTGGAGGTGACAAGTCATCCCTTCTGTGAGAGTGTCTCAGACAAAGCTGATTTCTGCTGTGACGTTAATCCCACCCTGACACCGAGAGATCAGGCCGTCACTTTTCTTGTAATAGGGAGAGATGTCTCTGACCTAGGTTGCTTTTGTAGCTATTTTTTCTGTGTGGGTTGTTTTCCTGGGATCTCAAAGGTGTAGGTGGATTTTACAAGAAGATCTAGATTTCTGTTACGGAGCAGCTCCTGTGTGCTTGGTACTGGAGGTTAGGGTGGGGGCACAGTGGGATGGGGCAGGTTGTACATGACCCAAGACGCAGCTCACCACAGTCTGGTTGGGGGACCAGACTGACAGAGGGAAAAGCTAGTGGTGAAAGATGTCAAACAGAACATAATTAAATGCCAAAATGTTTGGTACTGACAGGAAATGAAATGGGAGTTTTGGAAAAGGATAGTCATTAAGGTATAAGATTTTTTTTTGGCTAACAATGGAGCAAAAATATGTGTAATGTGAGATGAACACACACACACACAGTTGCTTAAGGGCATTGTGTCAGGGGTGGGAGAGAGGGCAGGAGCATGGAGGTAGGAAGGGGGTGGGGGAAGGACTCTTAGGAGAGAGTAGGGTGGAGACAGTTGTGAAATAGTTATTCTGGAAATAACACACATTCATAGTTTACAGAACAATTTGGGACCTGCCCCAGGCAGTGCTGAAAAATGATGTTGGGCAACTCACTCACTTACAGTTTTCACCCTGCACAAGGGGAGATTGGAACCCAGAATTTCTAGATCCTTTCTGCTCTGCAGATTGTTTCTTGTGCTTCACTGCAGGCTGTGAGCTGATGCTCCCACCTGCCCCCCCAGGCTCCCTGCACCACAAGCTCCCTGCTCCCCCAGGCTCCCTGCTCCCCAGGCTCCCTGCCACTGCCCTGGCTCTGCCCTCAGAGCTTTCCCTTGCTTAGAATAGACACATTTTGTCCAACCTGTGATTGCTGTTGCCCCTGAAGATGCCAAATTCGTTCCTGTCTCAGGGTCTTTGCACTTGTTTCTCCCTCACCCTGCAATGTTCTTTCCCCTGATCTTTGCAAGGCTGGCTCCTTGCCTTCCAGGTTTCAGTGCAAATATTGCCTCCAAGAGATCTTTCCTGAGCTCTACCCACTCTTCCAGTCTGACCAGAGCCTCTGCCTCATCCTGTTATATTTTCTTCTAGTCTTTATTGTGAGCAGAGCTCTTTGTGTGCATTAGTTCATTTAATCCTTACAACAGAGATTGGCACCGACTGTAACAGAGTGTAAATCCTTACCAAAGGTTATGCACAGCTAGTGAGCTGTGGAGTTAGGATCTGAACCCAGGCAGTCTAACCTGAACACTCGACCATAAGATAATATACTATTGAAGTCATCTAAGCCAGTGCTGCTCCTACTTTAAGGTGCTTATGATTCACTTGGACCTTGTTAAAATACAAGATCTGAATTTAGTGGATGTGGGGTGGGGCCTGAGATTCTGTGTTTCCCACAAGTTCCCAGCCAGTGCTGCTGATGTGTGGAAAATATTCCTCAGGAAGGAAAGGAGAGATGGCAGGTGGGATTGGGGCTCAGAGAAGTTAGGCGGCATTCCTTAGGTCATATAGCTGGTTAATGTGAGACTGTAGCCCAGGGTCCTGGCTCCCAGCCCAAAGCTCTTTCAACAGTTTAGCAGCCCCGAGGATTTTAAAGCATGCGCACTGAGGAAGGAGACTTGACTCAGGGTGGGGGACACACCATATAATATACGGTTGATGTATGTATGATAGGATTGTAAACCTGAAACCTATATAATTTTATTAACCAATGTCACCCCAATAAATTCAATTTAAAAATAAAGAAAAAGAAAATATAAACACATCTTCAAAGATCATTTGCAGGAATATAGATGCCTAAATTAGAGCTTGCTGGGGGCTGGTGATTCTCACCTCTGCCCCCAGCTCATCACGGCCAGGGGACTTGGTTGTTCCTGGGCTTCCCATAACAGAGCAGGACAGCTCTTGTTTTGAGAGACAAAAATGGTTGCACCAGGATTCCCAGACTTCTTCCAGCACAAACACTCAGCCATCTAGGTGTATGTTCTCCAGTGTACCCACCACCACTCCCTCTGCCTCATGGAAATGAACTGCTATGAGCAGGGTAAGGGCTGGAGGGGTAGCTTTCTCCCAGGCAGAAGTGCTGGCAAAGGTCATTGTTCCCTCGCTGATCCCTCCTCCCACAGAGACAGCAGGTGGGCACCACATTGGAGTCTCCATCAACATGGCTCACACTGTTCCCCCAACCATGGCTATTCCCTGATACCTCACCCAAACCAACTTGGGGCCCACCCACATCATTTCCAGTGCCTTTTCCATACAAATGGCCTGTCTTAGTTTGTGTTTAATATTTTCCTAAAATCTTTCAAACAAGCAGCATCTGGCCTCTGCATGACCCACACCTCTTGCTAAGTGGCCCCAGGTTTGGCACTAGTAGCAGCAGCTGTGGTTTGCAGCTTGGCTTTGTCTGGGCACCTCCAAGCCCAGCACAAGTACTGACCATCTGCAGATGGCACTGTAGGTCATGCTGAGTAACCCTGGGTAGAGCACAGATTGCAGCTGACCTTGGCTTGCACCTCCTGGAAAGCCCCAGAGCCAGCTTCAGACCATGCCATAGAGGTGAACTTAACCACCTCTACAAGAGACACACTCAAAGGGCAGACCAGCAGGTACCAGAGCCCCACTGAGGCAAGTTCTGCTAGTGAGGTCAGCCCTTGCACAATAGCTCGTCCATGGTGGTCAAGGCTAGGCCTAAGCAGCCAATCAGCCTGGGGGTAAACCCCTCCCATTGATCTGCCTACAGCAGTCTAGGCTCAACTACAACAAGAGGATGTACACAGCCCACACAGGAACATACTCGTACCTGGGGCACCCAGCACAGGTGACTGGGGAGGGTGTACCACTGGGCCCTTCAGGACACCCACTACATAAGGCTACTCTGACGTGACTGATAGTAGTAGCTGCTCTACCTAACACAAAGAAACAAACAGGGAGGCAGCCAAAATGAGGAGCAAAGAAACATGGCCCAAATGAAAGAACAGAGAAAAACTTCACACAAAGAAGCAAACAGGATGGAGACCAGCAATCTACCAGATGCAGAGTTCAAAACATTGGTTGTAAGGA
Source organism: Phyllostomus discolor (assembly GCF_004126475.2). Lineage (NCBI taxonomy): Eukaryota > Metazoa > Chordata > Mammalia > Chiroptera > Phyllostomidae > Phyllostomus > Phyllostomus discolor. The sequence goes on along the minus strand of NC_040915.2, from coordinate 71,939,836 downwards.
TGCTTAATGAACTTAGGAGAAGAGTAGATGAACTTAGAACTTCAACAAAGAGAAAACATATAAATGGAGATAGAAAACATTAAGAACCAGTTAGAAATGAAGAACACATTAACTAAAATGAACAATTTATTACAGGTAATCAATAGTAGAGTAGGTAAAGCAAAGCATCAGATCAGTGGTTTGGGAGATAAAGAAGCAGACAACATCCAGTCAGGGCAGCAAAAAGAAAAAAAGAATTTAAAAAATGAGACTCATTTAAGGATCCTCTGGGACAACCTCAGACACACCAGCTGTCGCATTATGGGGGTGCTGGAAGGAGAAGAGAGAGAGGAAGGAATTGAAAACCTATTTGAAAAAATAATGATGGAAAACTTCCCTAACCTGGGGAAGGAAACAGACATACAAGTCCGGGAAGCACAGAGAGTCACAAACAAGATGGGTCCAAAGAGGTCCACTCCAAGACAGCTCACAATTAAAATGCCAAAGCTTAAAAACAGAGAGAATCTTAAAAACAACACAAGTCCACCCTTCCTCAGCCTTCCCAGTTTCTTTCTTCCTGACACAGGGGAGTAAATGTAGAGCTGTTGGAAATTTCCACATCTATCTATTCCACCTTCCACCAGCATAAACACCCTTCCAGAAGACAACTGTTTGAGCAAACCATGGGAAGCTCAGTACATGCAAGGGGCCCTTGCCCTCTAAGACAGCTCTTACTGCTGGAAGGACTTTCCACTCGGAGCTGGAATCACCCTTCCCAGGAACTGCCAGCAGCCAAGGTGACAGAGGATAGTAAATGTCATAATCACCATACAAGTAAAAGGCCCTCCAGTTTATAAAGTGATGTTTTAAAAACATTCATCCGTAACAGGCACTGTGCTGGGCATTTTCATGTACATACATGTCACCTCATGTCATACCCACAACCACACCCTGGTGTACATAGAACCAAACCCCACTGTACAAATACACTGAGGCTTACTGGGAGGGTTTAAGGGACTCGCCCCAGGACAGGTGCCAGGGGACTTCAGAGACAACGTTGTTTCTCCTCCACCAGAGCCACACACTCTCCTACCCAAAGCCCTGTAAACAGTCAAAGAAAGTCCTTGTGTGATTGTCTCCCACCCTGCTCTTTTCTTCTACAAACAGAACACTCCTGTTTCCTTAAATCCTTCTCTCCACTTATCGTAATGATTGCACTGACCGTCATTAACTGAATTCCTGTTATGTGCCAGGCACCCACGAGGTAGACTGAATTACTTTCTGGAAGAACCCTAAGATATGTCCATCTTGTACACAAGCACAGTGCTGATGCTCAGAGAAGTAATATGTCTGATGTCACTCAGTTAGTAAGTGACAGAAAGTGGGGGTTTGAGCCTGGGTCTCAGAGACTGTGAAAATGAGAACAATGCTGGGGTGAAGGGCTGGAACGAGGACCGTGGGACTCAGAGTGAGAAATGGTGCAAATTTGGATGCTCTCCCATTTGAACGATCTTCCTTGTGTCGGAGGCTTGGCATCCCCACAGAATCCCTGAGCCTGCACAGCGCCTGCAGGGGTCCGACTCTGCACAGGGAAGCAGGGCCTGGAGTTATGAGGGCATTGTTATTGAGGAGTTTATTTGACACCAATTCTAAGTACTTAAAAAAAGCTTTACTGAGATATAATGGGCATAACAATAAACTATACATGTATAAAGTCCAGAATTTGTTAAGTTTTGGCATATGTATATGCCCATGAAACCATCACCATCATCAAGAAATTTTTAAATATGTCCCAAATCCAAAAGTACCTCACAGCCCTAGGGGCCAGAGCTTCTATGAACCTTAACGTCTCCACTTGCTGTGGAGACCAGGGCACAACCCTTCGGACTGAAGTTTGTCTGAAGGATCCGGCTCATAAGCCTCTTCCTCTGAAGTGTTCTTTGATAATTGGGACCCACTGACTTGGTTCCAGTTGCAGCTGAGACTCACAAGCATGCAGCCTTTGTCAACAAATGCAATAGCCTAAGTAGATCATCATCTAGCCCACAGGTGGCAAACACAAGGCCTGAGGGCTGCATCCGGTCCTCCACCTTGTTTTACGCAGCCCCGCACCTTGTTTCTACCTGGTGCTGCTGAGCTCTCGCTTAACTGTTAAGGAGTAGTTACATTTATACAGCCCTAAAATTACAATCAGCCCTTTGAAGGCAACTGAGAGGCTGATGTAGCCCCTGGTGAAAATAAGTTTGGATAAATTTGGCTAGAATTATTCTAGCTAAAGCCCAAGTGCTTCCAGCCACAGTGCCAGGTCATGAAAGATGAAAGGGAAACTACCGCTTTTACAACGTGACGTCTTTTTATCCAGTCCCTGTTTGTTCTTTCAAGTTTAACCATCACTTCACTATCATGTTTTATGATGAACACAAACCAGATAGCTGAAGCCAAGGGGAAAAGTGCTGGATGGAAGAATAGGGTATGAATTAATCATGATTGAGGAACAGGGTCTTAAACAATGATGATTTAAAAAAAACACTAAGAGTTTTCTAATTTCTAAATTAAAGAAAATTCGTGGGGGCCTGAACTACAAAGAGAGTTGAAAGGGCCTTGGGGTGCTGCTTCTGGGCAGAAGGGCCTGTTTCAGAATGTGGACAGGCCAGCAAGCTCACCCGTTGTGGTGTCCCCAGAGACCAGATGTGCCAAAGGGGGAAGCAAGGGGGAGGCTCCGCTATTTACTTTTTCAGTGCTTGACAAATCAGCTCAGGAAGACCCAATGCCAGGCCTAGTTGTGAAGTATGACATTTCAGGAGACAGTGCCTCAGCGTCCAGATGCAGAAGGAGCCAGATCCAGGCTAGAATGTGACTTAGGTCCCTCTGACCTTGGCTCGTGTCATCCCTTCCTCTTAACCATCTTGCTCCCCTGGTTAGGTGAGACGGACGCAGTTGGAACTTCCTATTGTGCACAGTATGAAAATTTTCAAACTACTTCCTATTCCCAAATGACTAGATTTGGAGGAAAATACAAGTAGGCATACTGTAGTAGAAAGAGCAGTTAAGTAAGTGTGGGAAGAGCTTACTCTGAAAGACAAGGATCATAAAAGTTTAGACTCATAGAGCTATAATTTTATTTTTCAATTACGGTTGACATTCAGTATTATTTTATATTCATTTTAGGTGTATAGCATAGTGGTTAGATAATGATATAATTTACAAAGTGGTCCCCCCAATAATTTTAGTACCTACCTGACACCATGTGTAGTCATTGCAATATTATTGACTATATTCCCTATGTGATTCTTTACATCCTCTTGACTGTTCTGTAGTTCCCAGTCTGTGCTTCTCTGTCCCTTCACCTTTCTCACCCTGCATCTATGGATCTGTCTCTGTTTTGTTTGTTAGTTTATTTTGTTTTTTAGATTCCAAATATAAGTTAAACCACCTGGTATTTGATTCTCTGCCTGACTTATTTCACTTAGCACAATACCCTCTCAGTCTATCTGTGTTCTTGCAAATGGTAAGATTTATTCTTTCTTTATGCTGAGTCCCATTCCATTGTATACGTGCACCACTTCTTTATCTACTTGTCTATTGTTGGGCACTTGGGTTGCTTCTGTAACTTGGCTGTTGTAAATAATACTGCAATTAACAGAAGGATGCATTTTTTTTTTTGAATTAATGTTTTGGATTTCTTTAGATAAATACCCAGCAGTGGAATTTCCGGGTCAGAAGGTAGTTCCAGTTTTAATTTTTTAGGAGCTTCCATACTGTTTTCCATAGTGGCGGCACCAGTTTGCAATCCCACCAAAAATGAATGAGGGTTCCCTTTTCTCCACATCCTTGTCAGCACTTGCTGATTGTTGATTTAGTGATGATCACCATTCTGACAGGTGTGAGGTGATATCTCACTGTGGTTCTAATTTGCATTTCTCTTATGACTAGTGATGTTGAGCATCTTTTCCTATGACTATTGGGCATCTGTGTGTTCTCTTTGGAGAAGGATCTATTCAGGTCCTCTGCTCATTTTCTAATTGGATTGTTTTTTGGTGTTCAGTTGTATGAGTTCTCTATAAATTTCACGTGTTAACCCCTTATTGAATATATTATTGGTGAAAATGTTCTCCTATTCACAAGGTTGTCTTTTTGTTGTAGATGATTTCCTTTGCTGTGCAAACTTTTTGGTTCGATGTAATCCCATGTGTTTGTTTTTTATGTTGTTTCCCTTGCCTGAGGAGGTATAGCAGAAAAAAATTGCTAAGAAAAATGTCAGAGTTTATTGCTCATATTTTCTTCTAGAAGTTTTATGGTTTTCAGTCTTATATTTGTCTTTAATCCATATTGAGTTTATTCTTGTATACGGTGTAAGAAAGTGGTCTCATTTTATTTTTTGCATGTATCTATCCAGTTTTCCCAAAACCATTTATTGAAGAGACTGTCTTTACCCCATTTTATAGTCTTGCCTCCATTCTCATAGGTTAATGGACCATATAGACATAGGTTTATTTCTGGGCTCTCTATTCTGTTTCATTGATCTTCATGTCTGTTTATATGCCAGTACCATGATGTTTTGATTACTATAGCCTTACAGTATAAATTGATATCAGGTAGCATGACACCTCCAACTTCATTCTTTTTTCTCAAGATTGCTGTGGCTATTGAGGGTCTTTTGTTATTATCACACACAAATTTTTGGATTACTAGTTCTAGTTCTATTAAAAATGGCATTGGTATTTTTATCAGGATCAACTTGAATGTATAGATAACGTTGGGTAGTATAGACATTTAATGATGTTAATTCTTCCTACTCAAGAGCACAGTCTATACCTCCATTTGTTTGTAACTTCTTCAAGTTTCTCTCTTCAATGTCTTATAATTTTCTCAGTATAGGTCTTTTACTTTGGTTAAATGTATTTCTAGGTATTTTTTATGCAATTGTAAATGGGATTTTTAAAATTTCTCTTTCTGATAATTTGTTACTGGTGTATAAAATTGCAACCAGTTTCTGGATATCAATTTTTTATCATGCTATTCTACTGAATTCATGTATCAGTTCTAGTAGATTTTAGTGGAATATTTAGATTTCTTATAATATCACATCCTCTGCAAATCATAACACTTTTACTTCCTCCTTTCCTATACAGATGACTTTTCTTTCTCCTTGTCTGATTGCTGTGGGTAGAACTTCCAATACTATGTTGAATAAAAGTGGTGAAAGTGAATATTTATGTCTTGTTTGTGATCTTAAGGGAGATGCTTTTAGCTTTTCCCATTGAGTATGATGTTGCCTGTGCATTTGTCATATATGGCCTGTGTTGTGTTGAACCTTGTTCCCTCTATATATATTTTGCTGAGAATTTTTATCATGAATGGGTGCTGGACTTTGTCCAATGTGTTTTTTGCATCTATTAAAAATTAAATCATCATATAATATTTTTAAAGATTTTATTTATTTACTTTTAGAGAAGGGAAGGGAAGGAGAAAGAGAGAAATATCCATGTGTGGTTGCCTCTCACATGCCCCCTCCTGGGGAACTGGCCCACGACCCAGGCATGTGCCCTGACCTGCAGTCGAACCTGTGACCCTTTGGTTCACAGGCTGGCACTCAATCCACTGATTCACACCCTGAGGCAGCGCTAAATCACCATATAGTTTTTATTCTTCATTTTATTTATGTGGTGTATTACATTAATTAATTTGCAGATATTGAATCAACCTTGCATCGCAGGAATAAATCCATAGGGCTATAATTTAAAAATATGGTGGGGGTGTGAGGATCCCTGGGTAGCTCCATTTTCTATCTGCTACATAATCTCAGGTAAGTTACTTATTGCTGAGCCTCAGTTTTCTTATCTGCAAAATGAGAATACTAGCTGCCATTTTAGAAAGGAGTAAGGTCAGGCTCTCAAAGGTTCAGAAATTTGGCCCACGTCACAGCCTACTATGTATCTTACTGCTCTTTTCTCTGAGCATACCAAGATGAGGTCATATGCACTGAAATGCGTGCAGTGAGCCAGGACTGGGCAGTCGTTCCCTGTGGTTTGTAGGCACGGACTCCCATCTGGCATGCACAGCAGCTGTGTCTGCCCACATCTGTGTGTGTCTGTGAGCACATTTGTGTGGGACTGTGCTTTACAGATCTAAGTAGTTTTTTGGTCTGACTAGTATGAGGATGCTTTAGGACTTGTAGGACAGAGCCAGGAGCTCCCAGAAATCCGGGCTGTGCAAGAGCTCCAGCCTGAGGGAAAGCAGGCCTGGACCCCAGAGATTGGTTCCTGCTCCGACTGGTGCCAGCACCAACCGTCTCAGCATGAGTGACACTTGGCTCTCACTCTGGACTATCCTACTGCTGCTATCCCGTCCCAGCCATGAGTTCTTTGTAAGAGGTTGAAGTAAACCATATCTGCTCTTACTGATCATCATTATGGGGAAGTCTGAAAAAAGGTGTTGACCTTCAGCAAATGATAAGGAGCACAGTGGAGTGCCTGGTCGGCACCCAAGGGTGCAAGGTGTGAGTTACTTGACAATCTGGCAAGGCGTCACCAAATTGATGAGGATGGTAGCCTTCTCACCATGTCCTTCCAGCCATGCTCACACATTGCTGGCAGGGTGCACACAGCACAAACCTTTTTAAAGAACTGTTTAAAAGTCTGTGCCAGGAGTTTTAAAAGCATTCATAACCTTGGGCCCATAATTCCATTGTTAGGAACCTCTGCTGACGAGAGAACCAGATAGAACGTACAGAACTTTATGGACAAGAGTGTTGACTGCAGTGAAAACTCCGGCACACACTAAATGTACCAAAAGAAGGAAATGATGGCTTGTGAACCCAACAACTGAACACAGTGTTAGTGACACAGATAACAAAGAATTTTCCTGACTCAGACAAATGCTCACATATAGAAAATAATACAAATACTACAGAATTATGTATACAGAAAAATCTCTAATATGTGCATACGAGAAGAACTAGAAGGAAATTTTACAGGTGGTTATTTTCTTCAATATTTTAATCTCTCTTTTCCAAGTTTTGTATAATAACTACATATAAACTTTAGTTTTTAAACATTCCTTTAAAGATTGCTTAACTAGCCAAGTGCCACTTAAATGGCTTTCTCTTTTGCCTGAATTAGTACAACAGTCTCCCACTGGCCCTTCCTCTGCCCTCCCCACCCCTTCCCCAGCCCAGCCTGCATTATCTCCCAAGTTATCTTCTATGAGTCTAAGGCGAGCAGGTGTAATACCCTCGGATTAATACAGGCTGTGGCTAACTGTTGCCTCTAGACTAGGATATAAGGTTCCAACTCCTTCGAATGATCTGTTGTTTTCCACATAGGTCAGCCCCATTCAGATCTTCTGATCTTCCTGCATGGTCCCCCTGCTGCTCAGACTACCCTCTCCCCTCCTTTTCTACCTGGGAGAGACTGGCTTTGCCTTTAAGTCCAAGCCCAGAGAGGGCCCCTCTGTGAAACCATACCCGTTAGTCCCAACAGAGCTTGTTGCTATTGGCTCTGCTCTCCAAGACTTTGCCCATAGCTCTCTTATAGTAAATATCATAATTTGTTTTGGTAATTTAATATGTTGCCCTCCAACCCCTCCCCTCATAAGATTATAAAATTCTGAGAATGAAGTTTGAGACTCATTTGTCTGGGTATGCCCGGAGCGTGGCCCAGAAAAGCTGCCCAGTGATGAATAGAAAGAAGCTGGTCGCTGAGCTGGGGCAGGCGAAGCAGCAGGCACCTCTAAAGCCAAGCAGACGGTATTTATAAGATGGCTGTGAACTGACCTTCATTCTTAAAAGCAGCAATAAAAAGCAGGCCGCATGTGCAGCAAAATAGATTTAAGTTAGCCAAAAGGAGGAACGTCCACAGGTCGCTGTCACTGGGGTAGGTAAGGGATTGGGGTAGGGAAATGCCCTCAGAATAGGGTAAAAACCTCTCTGTAAGAGGAGTTGGTCATTGTTCTTATTGGAGACAGGAAGGTAGACAAGGTGACCCGAGCCAGACCCAGGCTTCAGTGTATTCTCCAAGGACACAGGGCGGGAAGCTTCACTTTGTCCTGGGGCCCATAGGGCATCCAGGCATGTTTCCACGTGGGCTGCGGGCTGCACAGCCAAACCCAGGCCTGTAATTTGAACCTACAGCCCTGCAGACAAAGGAGACTGTGTTAAGAGCAGGGCCAACTGCTCCCACAGCCCAGCAGAGCTCTTGGCTCCACAACGCTCATTAGCATCTTAAGTTCACATAAATATATGTGCGGGCCCAAGCCCCTGGGAGTCCCGGAGCCACCTCCTTTTCCCCGCCGCAGCCAAAGTAAAATCTCCCCTTCCTTGAACCTCCTCCTGGACCTTCTGAGTCCAACGGCTGCTTGAGCCCAGTGTTGGGAAGGCTTGTCCTCAGCAGGGACCTGACAGTTCACTTTCAGGGTCCTCTGTTTTGCCCCTCCCCTCCTTACAGTGGCCCTTCATATCCAGAGTCTCTGAAGCCCAGGGATTCCCCTCCGCTCCTCTCACAGCCCCAATCCTGGAGACTTGGCCAAGGGAGCCTGCTGCCTGGATGCAGCACAGCCCCACGTAAAGCCCAGGCTGGATGCTGCAAATCTTGGGGCTGAGGGTGGTGAGGACCCGAGGGGCTTTTCGGTTCCTAAAGGGCTCTAAATCTAATGGAATATTAGAGAAGGAAAACCAAAAAGCAGAAACCTGAGACAGCACTAACCTCAGAGGAATGTAAAAGGGAACATCACTAGCAGCATATAAGCCTGGTAGGTGCCAGGGGGAGGGGACAGGATTAGAGGAAGTGCCGCTGGATCTACTCTCAGGACTTCTGGGAGAGCTACACAGGGAAGGGTTGGAGTTGGGAGGGTGCTACTAGGTGGGACCCCTGGCCTGCCCCTCCCTGAGGCGCTGCAGGGTGACAAAATGGCAGGAGAAAGCAGCTCTCCTGGTTCTCAGGCTCCCAAGAACAGCCCCATCTCATTCCAAAGTAACTAGCCCAGTGACCACAGTTGCTTCCAAGTCTGGAAGGGAAGACGGGCTTTCCGAGAAAAGCTGCAGAAGGAGGCCAAATGAATCCCAATGTATATGTGGAGAGCCCAGTGGGGGTGGTGGTCCCCTGTGCTGTGTGGCTGAGGCTGGAGGGCCCTGGCCCCAGCCTCAGGATGTGTGTAGGGCCATGGCACTGCCCTGGCCAGACAACCCCCTACCCCCACCCCCTGCCCTGTAGCTTGCTCTGTGAAAAAAGTACGTGTGTTTCTTTGTGCACTAGAGGAAAGCCGGGTATGAAGTAGAAGGAGGAAATTATGGTGGCAGGTTTCCAACATCTGACAGCATTTTCAGCTCAGATTCTTTGGCAGACGTTCCTCCAGTCCCACCTTGTTCGCTGAGCTTGGCAGCCTGGCTCACCTCCATCAATTTGAGAACAGGCATTCTGCTTTCTGACCCCTCCGCCATCCCTGGTCATCTGTCCATCTTTCTTCCCTGAGCCTGATGAGAAAGGCCCCATCTTCATCCACTTCTTCTGGGAGGTGATCACCTCCCTGTGGGCAGCTGCCTCGTCCGCATGGGGCGGGAGGAGCCCCCCTATCCCTGCAGCTGCAACCTGAATTCACAGCAGACGGTGCTGGAAGGGATGTGTGGACGCCATTAACTGCAACGCGCCCTGCAGCCCTCATGTGAGGAGGTGGCTTCTCCAGAGCGGGGCGGGGATCTGTGGTCATCCCCTGTGAGCTGGGAGCAGTGGCACAGGAGGAGGCTGCGGCACAGTCTCTGCAATCGCACAGGCCCAGCTGCACCCATCTTTCTGACTTGATAGCGAAGAAACCTCGGATAAGTTATTGAACTTCCCGTAGTGTCTGTTTCCTCAGGCCCAAAAAAACAGAGAAGGAAAGAAAATAAATGATAATAATACCTCTCCCTAGGCTGATGCATAGATCATGGATAAAAACAGCTGGCACTTACTGAGTCCCTCCCACCTGGTGTGTCCTGCTGGGTGGTGTGTGTGCTTCCCCAGAGCACCCAGAGCCACAACAGGCACAAAGTCATGTTCACTGGCTTGTTACTACGTGCAGACCCACATAGTTTTCACTCATCTTGGGCACTTCTCCCCTGGGCAGCAGACCCCTGAGATGATGGAAGTCCTACGGTCCCCAGTTTCTGGACGCCAGGAAGACCTAAAAGCAAGAGAGCAGCTTGCGTTCAGCCTGAGCAGTGACTTGCTGACCTGCCTTCCCACACCGGGGACAAGTCACCAAGTCCAAACACAGCCTGCTCTCATCTTGTTTAAACAAGGTCCAGGAGGCAGGCAGGCGGCCTGTCGCTGGGCAGGAAGAAACAGGGCTGTTTGGGATTCCATGTAGACTCTGGGCTATTGAAGCTGTCAGGCTGATGCACAAGCTCTGTCAGGCTTGTAGCTCTTGGCATTCTGGCCTCTTCCCCCTGATGACCATTTATAGTCAATCCCTCCGAAGACGCAGTTGTAGCCCTGGGGTTGAGTGTAAGTGATGAAGCTGAGGAGAGGCACCTGGCCTTGGGGAAGCTATGGAAACTACCAGAAACCTCCCTAATGCCAAACTCTGGGGATTTCCCAGATTGTGGATTTAACTGCTCCCCCTTCAGGCCTGAGCTGTAAGAGCAAACCAGTGCTGAAAGGAGGTTGGAGGGCATAAGACTTGGAAGGATCGTGGGCACAAATCCTGAATTTGGGCCCTATGCCCTTGAATTTTTATTTTATCTTCCCTTGAAATGTAATTCAAGACCATTTTATGAAGTTTGGACTTAGGAATCCTGTAACAGAGCTGGGGAAAGGGAAAGATGGCTCAGGAGCTCCCACAGTCTGGTCTGGTCGTTGAACTAAGACAAGGTCTATCTCTGCGCCACTGTGATTTCCAGGGTGTCAGCTTTGAGGGTGGCACTGCATTACAGGGCTCCTCCGGAGGCTGTGTGCTCTCTTAAGTGCCTAGGATGACTCGAGATTGAGAGGAGGGTTTAGAAATAGGCCTGCAGATTCAGGGCCAGGTGAAAAGAATACTGCCCTCGATGCCAGCTGGGTAAATTGTTGCAAGTCAGGAAATAGTACTTTGAGGAGGTCCCCACAGACCTGCATGCACATGCAAAAAATGCAGAGCAATAATAATATCTGGCTAGCATGACAGGGATGCCTGGGGATGGGTGGAGGATGAATGGGCGAGGGCAGGGGGTAGACAAGGAGCGATGATGTTATTGTGCTAGGTTCCAGGTACTGGGTCAGGAGCTCTCTGCGCACTATTTTATTTTTTAATGTTCATAACCTTGGTGGGTTAGTCTCCTTATTTTACAAATGAAACTGTGGCTCATGGAGGCTGAGTAAATTGCTCAAGGTTTCAGACTTAGCCTATGGTGGAACTGGGATTTGAACTTCCCCCTGCTCTCTCAGGTTCTTTTTAGCAGTTGTACCAAGGTTAGTTACTTGTTCAGAATGCTCCCCTGGGGTGGCATGGGGGATACATGTCCTCAGGAGGCCAGATTACGGACTGAAAGTTGTTGCAGCGCACAGGACAGCCCTGCCAGCAGGCTGCTGTGACTAGCCAAGTGGACTCCAGGTTGAAGAGGTGTCTGATTTTATTAGAACAGCTTGTTCCCTGTACATTGTGAAGTGACACTGAGAAAATCTCATCTTTCTGGTTAATTTTTCTAAGACTTCATAGAGATCATGACCCTTCTGTTATGACATCCTTTCTTCCCTGGCCAAATAAAAATGTGCTTGATTATGCTACAACATTCTTTGGTTAGTTTCAGTTCCGAGGATTCCAAGGCCCCTTTTACTAACCTAAAAACATTTTGGTACAAACTACAGACTCATTTACTTATCCACATTTGCTGAGCACTAACTATATGCCTGGCACTGAGTCCAGCACTAGGATCAGGAGAAGAACTCAACTTGTCTCTTTCTACATGAGGCAGATACAGAAATAAGTGCGGTGTAAGAAACACCTGAACATCATGATCTTTAATACTCCAGGCAGACAGCTGCTCTCACCCAACTGGTTTTCATTCAGTAAAAAAAAAGTACTGGGAAAACTTGACAAGAGTCTATGAGAGGAGACAAGTAGTAAGTAGATAAATTATATGAAACAAAGGAGGCAAAAATCTGTAACAAATGAGGGCAGTTTTGTTAGGCACATCACCACCGATGTGCCTCGCAGTAAATGACTTAGCACTTTATCTGGAAGAGAGCAAGCGCTCAGTCAGTAAAGGTATATGTTATTATTATTATCACTGTTATCATTGTTGTCAACAACCCTCTGGTGGATTACCTTTGATGTTTTTCCTTATAAAATCTGGGCAACACTAATTTCTCAATTTTATAGAGAAAAATGTGTACACAGTGAGACTTAAGCGGCTTTACCTCACAACTATTTGGAGTAAAGATACAATGACTCCTGACTCCTAAAATATCTTTCTACCTGGGGACCCCACAACCCATTAGCTGGTCAAGAGACTGTCTTCTCAGACCATCTTCTCTGCCTCAGTGCAAATTTATTCTGACCCTACCTCCAACCCCTTATGGTCCAACCCTTAAACTATCTAACGTTTTTTTAGAATCTCCTTCCCTGCGCTCCCAACCTTCAGCAGTTGTCAAGTCCTGGTAGTCAATGCAGTCTCTGACTTGGCTGTGTTTGCTAACCCGCAGGGGCCCTTACTGAAATGCAGATCCTGAGTCCTGCAGGGCCTGGGATAAGGCCTGAGGTCATATGTTTCCAACATGTCCCAGGTGATGCTGGTACCTGTGGCCTGAGGACCACACCTGGAATAGCGAGCTATCCATTACAACCCCAGAGCTGCTCTTCCAACTACCTTCCTTCCTCTTGCTCCTGCCATCCCCAGCTCAGGCCCTCCTTACTTCTTCCAAGTTTGGTCCTAAGTGGTTTCTACCTGTAGTCTCCCCATCTTCCACATCCTCCATGCTTCTACTACACTCATCTTCCTAAATTATGACTCCCTATTACTCTCTGCTGTGAGGCCTTCAGCAACTCCCCACTGACCAGCAAAGTAGACACAAATGTCTCCCACTGAAGTCAAGACGCTCTGAGACTGAGCCTTAGCATTTCCCACATAAGAAGTCTCATGATTCCCGTTGCTTTCTGCCATGCTCTAGCTCACTGCTGCTTTGCATAGGGACTTTGTGGGGACTCTTTCTTCCATTGATGCTCCAGCTGTGGCCCTAATCTCAGCACCCAAACTCTCTCCCTCCTCTCTGGCACCCACACCCACTTCCACTGCTGGAAGTGAGCGTGAAACTGCCATACCTGTTTGCCCAAATATGGTTACTTGTGTGCACTATTTCCTTCCCTGTGGGCTCAAGCTCCTTCATCTCTCTCAGCAGCCCCACAGGACCTCTCCCAGGCTGGCTCCCAGCAAACCCTCAGTTACTTCACCCCAGGTGTCCAAATGATCTGTTGCCAGTTCCTTTCACAGACACTGCTCTCTTTGCATTATTCGTGTTCCTGTGTTAGGTGTGTTTCAGCATCATAAGCCACATCCAATCCGTTTTGGAAATCATTGAGCTATACATGATCCATAATTATCTGCAAGAGTAGACATTGTTAAGTAAATACCATATTTTGCCGTGTATGATGCGCAGTTTTTTGCCCAAATTTTTGAGGGAAAAATAAGAGTGCACATTATACATGGGTAGTGCCTGAAATACCTTGTATCTGTTCTTGTGTTTTATAATTATTTGTTATGTAAAATTTCTTGTACCATAATATGTTCAAAACCACTAAAATCCTTTTATAATACAAAAAAAAAGTATGTAAAAATAAATAAGTAAAAAATGAATTAAAAAGTTAAAACAAATTTTTTTCCCTGAAAGTTTGGGCCAAAAATGTGGGTGCGGATTACACATGGCAAAATATGGGTAAATGGATGTTTTCCTCAGAGCCGAGCAAAGCGCAGGCTGCCGCCTGCCTTTCCCATGCCTGTCTGCCTCCAACCCTCTTGCTCACCTGTCCCTCTGAAAGGTGCTTTTGCAGTTCTTTGGTATCCTGCTCCACTTTGAGACGAGCGCCAGTAGGGTGAGCACCAGTTTAACACCACCCATGAGACTGAGCTCCTTCATGTCCAGGGCCCTGCTCTCCTCATCCCTTCAGCTCTCCTGCTGCACACAGCACAGTAGTCCCCAGTCCCAGCCATGCATCGATGTCTCTCTGCAACTTTGGAAACATTCAGGAGCCCAAATCTCCACATCCCACGCCAGGCCTATTGAATCTGATGGTTCTCGGATCTGAGTGTACGTGCACCTGGAAGGTGTGTTAAAACACGGAGTGCTGCCCTGGTTGGTGTGGCCCAGTTGGTTGGAGTATCATACCATCACTGAGAAGTTATAGGTTTGATTCCTAGTCAGGGCACATACCTAGGTTGCAGGTTCAATCTCTGGTCCTGGCGCACAGGATCCCCAATCTGGACATGTATGGGAGGCAACCAGTTGATGCTCTCTCTTCCTTCCTCTCTCCCTTCCTCTCTCCCTTCCTCTCTCTTTAAAAGCAATGAAAAAAAAAAATGTCCTTGGGTGAGGATTGAAAACAAACAAGCAAACAAATGAACACTCAGTGCTGGTCCCACCCCCAGAGATTGTAGGATGGGACTAAGAACTGTTTCCTGTAACAAGTTCCCAGATGGTTTTGACGTTGGTTTGAAAATGGCCCTTAGAGGACCGTGGCCTGGGGCTGAGGCCCAGCCACGCTGTGTCCGAAGGACAGAAACAACACTGCTTCCCATAGGTGGGTGGGGTGGACTGTCCTAGTATAGGACAGGCTCAGTAAATATTTAACGGATGAAATGATTTTCTCCACCTACCTTAGTTCTAGCTCCCCAAGTAGATAAGTGACTTGCAGTTAGAGACCAAGTCTTAGATTACTTCTCTTGCAAATTCCATCAGGCAGAGCCAAGGGCTGGGCCCAGAGTTTGTCCTTAGTACATACTATCAAACAAGGAACTGCCTTTCCTGTCCCTTCCCAGTGTTGCTACCAGAGGAGAGCCCAGGAAACCTAAGTTGCCTCTTTCAATCATTGAATAGGAGGAGGGCAAGTTCCTTGTCGACTTCTTTGAAGTATTTGTCCCTGAGATGTTCACCGGGAAGGAGGCCATAGCCGTTCATTCTCTATGTCTTAGGAAAGAAGGGCGAAAGCCTGTCTCTACCCAGAACCATCTCAAATAAACCAGCATAATCCAAAGGCTTCTGTTCCCCAGGCCCTTGTGCTGGACGTCTGCTGTGCTCTCCACCTTTCTTCTGAAAGGAGCTGTTGGCATTTCTGTGAGCCGGCTTCTAGGAAGTCATTCAGACCTGCACAGAAGCTGCTCAGCACAATGTGCTTCTCAGGATGTCCTCCCCAAAATGTCAGTATTTGTTGATCTGCTCAGGGTAAGAAAGGTTCCTGAGAACATAGGTGGATTGTTGAAATCAATTCCCTTCAGCAGGGTCTGTTTTGTGGTTCTTGGAGCATTTGTTAGCTCGTGATAACACCATTGTCATCCTTAGGCAGGAGGTCCTTACAACAAACAAATATGGTAGATGTAAAAAAAATGGGTGAATTCTTCATTTTGTTCCCTTTTGGGCTAAAAATTGAAAAGAATTTTTAAAGCAACAATTATTCACCAACTGAGAGTATTTGCAGGGAATCATGGGAAACACCTGCACACCCTGGGAGACTGGGGCATCCCTGGGCCCCGGGAGCCACCTTGTCACGTGCCCCAGTGTGGTGCGGCACCTCCTCACCCTAACAGCACTTAGCTCACTGCCTTACAATTTGTCAGTTGACCGTCCCCCTTTTGATTAAGCATAAGACAGTTACCCTAAGACAGGCCATAGAGACAGCTGAAATGAAAACCAACACCCTACAGTGTTTCTTAGTGTTTGTGACTCTGTGTGATGGGCTGTATGTGCAGCTGTCACACACACTCAGATGGTGCGCATGCCTGCTTGTCCGGGATCCAAAGGAGACACAAGGGGACACTCTTTACCCTTCTCACCCACTGGCCTCTGTTTCCCCTCCTCCTTGGCTCACACCCAGGCTCACCCCAGGATGGGCTGCACAGCTCTGCCTGCACAGCAGCCTGCAGGGACCCTGGTACGAGCGCATTTCTGGAAGGTTCATAGCCTGTTATCTTCTTACCGAAAGTAACTGTTAAATAGTTCCCAAGAGAGACCGGGATTTTGCTGGGCTTCCCAAACATTGCTGCAGTCACTTTTTAAAATAATGCACACACCACACACCCCCATCCATCTCTCAGCACGTTCATTCTCTAAGGTTTTGACAAGTCACTGGCCTTCCTCCATGTTGCAAATGCCTTAGAACCAGGCCTGTGTAGCAACTGCTTCATGAACTCTCTATGGGAATGACCCTCCTTCCTATTTGACCCCCAGGGCCCCGCACAACTCCTGGCACACAAAGGGGGCTAATGGATCAGATAGAGAAGAGCAGTAATCACAGCTAATATTCACTGGACACTTTTCTGGGCCGCACTGTGGAGTCCCTCTGTAGCTGCAAACAGCCTAGGGCTCAGAGGGGTGAAGTAACTTGCCCAAGCCCAACAGCCAGGACGAGATACAGCAGATTTTGAAGGTCTGTACAGTTTCGAAGCCCCTGTGTTTGACATAGCACAATACCGGGACAACAGTTGAACTACCATTGATTTTAGGGACTGTGAATAGTTGAGCAGCCTACTGGCTTTGTGAGTTATTGCTAAACTAAACTAACACACCCACCAGCCAAACACATATGACAAAATAACAAGCAATGTCTTTTTCAAGAGGGAGATATTGAGACCCAGCGAGGCGCACAGGTCCACCAGAGCCAGCGGGCCCCCATGTCACTGTCCCTGTGGTCCCCAAGTCTGATTCCTAGCAGTGGAGACTGGTACCACAATTGTCTACAGGCCCTGAATCCTCCCTTATTGCTTCTTCTCTTAAACAGTCTTCTCCAGGAAAGAGGCATTTTATGGAGATGGCGTCATTCTGTTATCCAGGCACGACCCTGAGAGTTAGCCAGTGAACTCATTATGTGGGCTCGCTTCCTCTGACCAACGAGATGGCAGGCTACCATTAGAAGGGCACTTGGAGGCTGACAGGCAGTAGTGACTTGTCTGAGATCTCAGAGTGGAACTTAGGTGGCTGATATTACAGCCCAGTCATCCCACCCTGCCGTCCAGGACGCTTTCCCTTCTACTGGCTTCCAACCTTGAGTTTGAGCAAAGAAGCATGCGTAATCAGCTGAGTGATCTGTGTGAGAGAGCCCATGAGACCGAACCTGGGGGGTTGGTACAAAGGGGACCACGGAAAAAGGAGCAGGAAAATTTTATCTAATGAAGAAATGGCTGCAGGGACGGCAGTGGTGCAGAGCGGACTCAGGGCCAAGGTCCCCCTTAGAACCTCTGGGTGTTGCTTCCCACCCTCCTCCCAGCCCTGGAGGGCGACTCAGCCGTGCTCTGCAACCACAGAGGCTAGCAGCCAGGCTCTGCTCCGTCACGCACACATCACTCACGCTTGGGCAAGTGACTCAACCTCTGGGCCTTTATCTTGTCTCTATTCATGAACTACAGAGGGCTTCCTGGATGGTTTCTAAGATACCCTGTCTCTGGCATTCAGGAGGTTAGGCCTGACATCTAAAGCCACTCAGTTTCCTCTGGACTTTATTTTGGAATGCAGAGCCAGCTGGTAAGTGGGTCCCAGATATTTCGCTCCTCTGATTCCTCCATTCTCATGGGTGTAACAATTCCTTACTGTTTCTGCTCCTAAAACGGTTAAACAGGAATCAGGCCATCAGTCTCAGCATTCAGTAGAAATGTTCACCGAAATAATTGATAGCCCAAGTAAAAGCTAGACTCCTGGAAAGACAGTGTCCCTGTGGTGAGACCCTTGGAGGCTTTGCCTGGAGCCTTATACACCGTGCTGGGGGTGCCTAGAAGATCTTCCTGGGAGGAAAGCAGCATTATCTGGGAGAGGTTATCTGCACAGTGGAGCACAGCTGGGTATCTCTGTAGCACCTCCATTTGGTGAAGCTGGAGGAAGAAGGCGTCACCTGTGGGACTATACTGGCAGGATGTGGCATCGCTGGGCTTTGTCCCACAGGTGAAGTCTCACAACTCAGCTTCCTTCCTCCAGGTACACAGAGTGCCCCCTGGTGCCCACTGCCTCTCCCTCACTCCTTGCATTTGTTACCTATCGCCGTCTGACAAATAAGGAAACTACACATTTATTATTTCGTAGTTTCTGTGGTTCTGGCTCAGGATTGCCTGTGAGTTTTCAGGCAAACGGGGGCTTCAGTAATCTGAGGGCTTGCCTGGGGCTGAAGATCTGTGTCTCTGTGTGAGTCCGCTTGGGTGTCCATGATAACATATCTCAGACTGCGGGGCTTAAACAACAGACATTGATTTCTTCACAGTCTGGAGGCTGGAAGTCCATGATCACGGTGCCAGCAAATTCAGTTTCTTGTGAGGGCTCCTTCCCTGGCTTGCAAACAGCTGCCTTCTCATTGAGTCCTCGTATGGCCCTTCCTCGGTCCATGGGCACAGGGAGGAAGGGGTAGGGGTAGAGGTGGGAAGGGAGAGAGAGAGATTGTTCTGCTGTCTTTTCTTATAAGAACACTAATTCTATAGATTAGGGCCCCATCCTTATGACCTCATTTAACCTTAATTACTTCCTTACAGGCCCTGTCTCCAAATGTAGCCACACTGTAGGGTTAGGCCTGCAACATAGGAATTGGGGGTGGGGGCCCAAACATTGGGTCTGCAACAGCTTCCAAGGTACTTACCTGCTGGCCGGAGGAGACTTCAGTTCCCCCCAATGCGGGCCTCTCCATGAGTTGCCCTATCATCCTCATGCCATAGCGCCTGGCATCCCCAGGAGGGCACTGTCCAAGAGAGATAGAGCCACAATGTGTCCTATGATCTAGACTCAGAAGTCACACACCATCATTTCTGCAAGATCCTATGAATTATGAAAGTCGGTCATATTTGAGGTAGGGAAGAACTGTGATGCCAGGAGGCTGGAGTCCCTGGAGGCCATCCAGGACCCAGCTGCCATATCTGTGTATGACAAGACTTCATGGTATCAGAGGCAGAACATTCATTTTGAAAAGCAGCATATCTGCAGCTAGAGTCAGGTCCTAGCTCCACCACTTCAAAGTTATGCGAAAAGCAAACCTCTCTGAGTCTCTTTCTCCTTCAGTAGAACAATACCTTCCTCATAGGATGGACATATTTAATGATAGAACAGACTTGCTGTGTTGCAAATGGTCATCAAGTAAATATTCTTTCCATCCCTAACATTCCCTAGTCTCTCACCACCGTGCTATTCCCACCTTCATTGCTTGCCCAGGCTTCACATACTTTCCCTGTGCAATGACAATGCAAAACAAGAATTCTTGGTGTGGCTCAGTGGGTTGGGCGTCATCCTGCAAAGCAAAAGGTCGCTGGTTCAACCCCTGGTTAGGGCACATGCCTGGGTTGCAGGTTTGGTCCCCCCTGGTCAGGGCATACGAGATGCAGCCTAATCAATGTTTCTCTCTCACATCCATGTTTCTCTCTCTCTCTCTTTATCCCTCCCTTCTCCTCTCTCTAAAAGTAAATAAATAAGTAAATAATTTTTACAAAAATAATAAAAGAATCCTGGAATGTCGGAGAATGTTAGAGAAACATCTGTATCACCTACTGTAATAGTCCTCAACTGTTTTAACCACCAAGGCTCTTTCTATTGTTTTTCTCCCCATGAGCCCATATTTTGAAATACTTTTGACCACCAAACTACATGAACTATGTATGTCATTTCCCATTATTTTTATCAAAGGCTTATATAACTGCCTATCAGAACTTCTGGTCAGCAACAGGTCATAGTCTTTCTATACAAGTTGTGGTAATTTTAGTAGAAGGCAAAGTAATTATTATTTTACAGCCCCAGGAAGGTGAAGGGGATTTACCCAAGGTCATTTAGATTAGTTAATGACAGAACTGGGGCTCCAACCTGGACTTCTTGATTCCAAACCAATGATCATTCCCTAATTCTAAGTGGTCACTGTATTGATCTGACACACTGTGCTGTGTCTCTGACATGGTATCTGACATGGTGAGTGATCTAAGGTCTTTTCCAGTCTAGCACTGTGAACTCCGGGGTAAACCCCATCTCAGGGCCCCATTGTGCGAAGAGCACAAATGGGCAAGACCTCCACCCCACAGATGTCGGCCCATAAGTACCACAGAAAGGCCGTTTCCCAGGCAGCATCCTCGGAGGGCTGCCGTACTAGACCCTAGGCTGTAAATTCTAGAGCTGTTTACTGAGAGCATTAGGCAAGGGAGCCAGTTTTGTGTCTTCAAGTTTGCTGGCCCATATCCAATCAAAGGAGGAACCAGATTCTCACTGACAAATGAAAGTCACAGTCAAGATAGGGGATAGGACCTCAGTCTCGAGATTACCCAAGTGGAGGAGGGGCGAGGAGTATGGTTCACCATATACTTTGTCCTGCCATGGAGAATAAGATCTGAGAAGGCAGAGGGTTCCATAGGCATCCTGGGGTGGGCCACAACCCACCTTTCGGCAGAAGGTCAGTTTATGACAGATGTGACAGGTGTCCAGTCCCCATGCCTTCTCTGAAAGAACAGAATCAGAGGAAGAGGAGCCTATGAATTAAAGAGGAATCTCCTCAGCCTAGAGATTGAAAGAATAACACCTTTGAGCAAATTCAGTGGGCCAGTTGTTTCAAAACAAATACTTCATAAATGTTGGCACACTCTGCCTGTGCGTTAGTACTTGTTCCCGATGTAGTTCACAGTAAAGTTCCTTCTGAATGTTCCAACCTGCCTCTGCTTAATTAAAGGGCCTAAAAAAAAAGGATTTTCTGTTTGCCATACTTGGGCCAAAATTCTTAAGTGGGAGAGGTAAGTCTCTGGGGATAGATGTGGTCATGGCCCTAGAACTCAAAGGAGAAGCTGGCAGGAGAACAGAGGAAGTTCCGAGAAAAAGAGCAGATAAAAGTTTTCCATCATGCCTTCTTTCCTCCTGGACAGAAAATAGCTGGAGTTGTTGTTTGTTCAGGCCCTAGAGGCTGTTCTGTGCCCGGGGAGAGGAGAGCTCAGTGCCGGGCACATGTGCAGTAGGCAACCTTGAACCTCAGTGCTTGCTGCAACACAGCCCCAAGCTCGGGAGCTCCGTCAGCATTGACCAGGGAGATGCTTTAATGTCACTTAGGTTCAGTGTCGTTGCTCTGGACTCTCTCAGCCAGATGCATTTCGTGACAAGACATTTAGTTTTATAGAGAAAACCTTTAGAAGAAAAGTCCTCAGTGAACTTCTTTGAGGGCAATCTGTACCATCAGCCCAGTGGCTGAGACACTCTCGAAACATGCTGGCCCTTCAGGCCTTTTTCTTACACAACCTCTGTGCTCACAGTCCCGAACCGGGTCCTAGTGAGTTTGCAATAGAAGGCACAGCCCGGCACTTCAGTAATTTATGGTCTGGGCGGGCCGTAGATGATATACGTGAAAAGATACAGGGGGACTTATGGGGGAATGGGGAGGAAATGACAAGATGCTTGGCAAATACTTCCCTACTTTGAGCTTTAGAGAAAGATTAGAAGTGGCTGTCCTGACGTGGAGCAGCGGTCTGCTTGGGCAACCCTGACAAAGGACCACGGACTGGCTGACTTAGACAACAGAAATGTGTTTCCTTACAGTTCTCAGAGCTAGCTAGAAGGCCAAGATCACAGTGGGGACAGGTTGGTTTCCTCTGGGGCCTCTCTCCTTGGCTCACAGGTGACCGTCTTCTCTCCTAGTCTCCACACGGCCCTCCCCCTGTGTTGCCTGTGTCCAGACTTCCTCCTCTAATTGGGACGTCGGTCACATTGGATCAGGGCTCCACCTGGATGGCCCGTTTTAACTTATCACCTTTTTGAAGATCTCTCTCCAAATACAGTCACATTCTGAGGTACTGGGGGTTAGGCCTTTCCCATACAGATTTTGAGGGGACACAATTCAACCCATAAAAAGGGGTGTTTAGTTTAGAGGAGAACAATCACACCCATGTGAAAAGTCACATGAATCCATCAATAAGGCTGCTGTGCTGTGGGAGCTACGGGCAGGAACTCAGGAGATGAGGAAATCACCATGGATCAGTGGGGTTTAAAGAAGGCTTTACTGGAGAGGTGGGAACTGAGCTGGCTGGAAAGGAGAGTAAGATTTGCATAAGGGTGGAGTGAGGGAGTGGGGAGAAGGAGCTCTTCCTCCAGGTGAGAGGAAGAGCGTAGAAAGTGGGTCAGATGGGGCTCTACACAGACACACCCAGAGGCTTTGTCTGGACCAGTCTTGTGAGACTGGAGCATCATCCTCTGGGAGAGGAGAAGGGCTGAGAAAGCCAGCTGACGATGGAGTGCAGAGGGCTGGGGGCAGGGCCATGTCCTCTCACTGACGGCTTTCCCGCTGGGTCATGAAGTAACAACAAGAATAACATTGGTGTATAGCCTCTTACAATTACTAGTTTTCATAATATTATCTCACTTCCTTTGCACAATCATGTAACAAAGTGAGTGGGGCATCGTATAACCATTCTGTGAATGAGAAGACTGGGTGGAGGGAGCTTAAACTGTGCGGCCAGCAGGCGTGAGGGCTGCGATCAGAACTGAGCTACAGGCACGTGCATCTGGCGGGCTGTGGTGGGGGTGGGGGTGGGTGTGTGGGCAGGGAGCTGTAGGAGTGAAGTAATGGAAGCCTGAGTTAGGGAAATGGTACTAGATCTAGAAAAATCTGAACAGATAGACTGTGTTGGTTCTGATTAATAAACACGCCAAAAATAAAGATGCTGTGAAATGAGCAGGCATACCCCTGGGAAGGGCAACATGTTGGGTTGTCAAAGGAGAGGTCTCGGTCATTTTTTAAAATTTTTTAATTCATTTTTTTATCCTCACCCCAAGACATGCTTATTGATTTTAGGGAGAAGGAAAGGGAGGAAGAGAAAGACGTCTGTGTCTCAGTGTGAACTAATCTGTGGATTCCTCCTGACCCTGGGGACTAGACAGGGGGCATTGCGCTGCTATGTTCCCCTGTGCTCAGGAGCGCCCGCTGTGTCACACTCAGTTTATGTGTCTATACATCTCTCTCTCCCACTGGACCTTGAGTTCCTCCAGGAAAGTGGCAGCACTTTACTCATTTGTACACCCAGTACCTAGTAAAGTTTGTTGGGTGTGGGAGGCACAATGCTTACCTTTTGAGTGAATGGGTGAATGAGCGGGAGTGAGTTGCCGGGACGGCGTTACCAGGGACGGAAAGGGTGACATCAACCCATGTGAAGGAGCTTGAGGACAAGTACGAGTAATGTCACAGGTGTCCCCAAGACAGTCTCATATGCAAGTAGGTAAACCCACCTTAACAGAAATCTCTGTGAGACCAAAGATCCTAAAGTCAGTGGTCCTGACCTCCAGTTCCCCCGCAGGCCTTTCTCACAGGTGGACTTTGTTCTACAGCCTTATGTGGCCCGGGGGGCATGCCTGGAATAGGTTTCCTGGCAGAAAGTGGTGATTTTCTGCCCACAGCCCCACCCCGCTAGTGCTCCAGATCCTTTCCCAGGCACTGCTGGGTGGTCTCCTGCACCTTTCTGCTACCATCCACACGCTGTGCTTGGCACGTGGCAGGGCTCCCCAAAAGCCTGCTGAATGGACAAGGCTGGGTGTAGAAGGTGGAGAGATAAGATGAAAGGACCAAATACATCTGTGTGTGTGACTTGTTCTCTCACGGCATCCATCCAGAATCCGGGTGGGCTGCAGTCACTTCCTGGGCTCTTTCATTGCCCTGCGATCTAACCGTGACCAGGGGCTCCCAACTCGGTTTGTTTCAGAAAGTAGGTTCTGGGAAAACTACAAAGATGAGTAGCAGACAAGCCCTGCCTTCCAGGAATTTATCCTGCCTGTGGGAAGAGCCACACCTCCCTGACTGGTGTTGCTTTTATCCCGTCCCTCCTTACCAAAGCAAGTCCCATCCTCGTGCACACAGCGAGTGTGCGAAGGTGCTCAGTGGGCCCTTCAGAGCCACATGTTGCAGCACGCCCTTCAGAGCCACGTCCTCTGGTGGTCGTGTAGACATCTGCTTCTGGAAAATTCAGGGCACCCGACATGGGACCACGCCCCACCGCATCCTAGCCCACCTCCCCTTGTTTGAGCGTGTGCTTTGATTGTGCAGGAGATGAAATTGAACCTTGGCTTTGAGCAGCAGTGAGTGCATGCTGCGTGAGGATGTGGCCATGGTGGGGTGGAAGCTGCCTTGCTCTGCTCTCTAACAAGGGACTGATGCTTCGAGGTGAAGCCAGACATCAAGCTGGTGTCCTGGACCTGAGCTTCTAGATTATTCTGGGGAACACTCAGGGGCAGTAAGTGGTCAAAAAAGAGGGATTGATCATTTTTCAGATTTTTTAAATTTATTTGTTTACCCTCACCCCAAGACATGCTTATTGATTTTAGGGAGAAGGAAAGGGAGGGAGAAAGAGAGGAAGAGAAAGATCAATGTGAGAGAAAAATATCAATCGGTTGTCTCTCAAATGGACCCTGACTGAGGACTGAACCTGTAACCCAGGCACGTGCCCTGACCAGGAATCAAACCCACAACCTCTTGGCTTACAGGATGACACTCCAACCAATTGTGTCACACTAGCCAGGTTGAGGTCTTGATAATTTATAAAAATTTTAGTATTGACCAGAACCTGGGCCATGCACACAATTGGCTCTCTTCTCATTGGAAAAGTCAGGGAGACACAGGTGGGACTTTTATGGGATGAGGGCAGAAGTTTAGAGAATTCGACATTCTGCCTTAGAGTTCTCCAGTGCAGAATCTTGTCATCTCTTAGAAGGCCGGAAGCCAGGGGCTGAAAATCCCCACTGCCCCAGGAAACCCCCCTCAATATCAGTGCCCTTCCTGAGTGCTAAGTTAAGCCAGAAAACAATCTGTGGCTGTAGTATGAGTAATAGAAAGTAGGACAGAAACCAGACATGAACTTGCAGGTTTGGGATGTTCCTATTATGGGTCAACTTTTCTCACCATTCTCTTGCCATAAGCAGGCATACCCTTGCATGCTAAGCTTTCAGCTGCCAGAACTTCAGGCCACTGACGCTCGTTCCCCTTCTGCTCAGAGTGCATCCCAGTGCCCTCGTGCAGAGGCCACGCAGGTCTGAAACAGCATGGCACAGTGGAGGTAGCAGAAGCTTTGAGGTCAGGCAGAGCTGGGTCAAATGCCAGCCCTGAAAGCTACTATAGTTCTGCAGTCCTAGACATAACTGCTGCACTTGTGTAGCACTTACAATGTGCCAGGAACCATTCTGGGTGTCCTCTGGATACGAACTCATTTAATTCTCACCACTAAACACATGAGGTTGTGTACCATTATTATCCCCATTTTACAGATGAAGATCGTGAGGCATGAAAAGATGAAGTAACTTGCCTCTAGGTAAGCTGCAGAACCAAGGTTTGAATTTATATAGTCTGACTGGAGACTCAGTGTACTGAACCACTCAGTAGTGCCTCCCTGTAAGGGAAGTTACACGACCTCCACTCATTTCTCTGGAAACCATTTCCTGAACACTTTGTCTGTGGCAGCACTCAGCCAGGTCCTGAAGAGGCAGTGAGGAAGGCACTGGATGACCCTGACCTTTGGGCACTGATAGTCCAGTGGGGGAGGCATCCTAACACAGAGTGCTAGGAAGGAGGTGTGCAGACAGCACTTGGGGAAGACAGAGGAGGAACAGTCAAGAGAGGCGTGCTGCAGGAGGTGGCCCCTGGGTCTCACGGGGCTGGTAGAAGGGTGATCATGGGGCCACAGGTAGGATAAAAGGGTAGGGAAGGGAGCGCTAGTGGGAGGAAGTCGTGAGTGCCAAGACAGAGGTCTGGCAGTTCCTGTGTGGAGCAGGGAGCCATCAGTGTGGCTAGAACATAGCATGGGGGTGGGACCATCATACGGGATGAGGTTGGTGAGCCAAGCAGAGTGAGATCTCCAAGCATCCTTTCACCATACTGAATTGAAGTTGAACCTGGAGAAAATAGTTTTAGAAAGCAAGTAATGAGGAATATGAACATATAAAACTGAAAGCCAGGAGTCCATTGTGGAGGTAACTCAGTGAAGACCCTGTGGGGGCTGCATTACAGTGGGGCAGATGGGATGGAGAAGGGTCAAAGTCAAAGGCATTCAGAAAGCAGAATCTATAGGACTGGAGAACTGGGGCAGAGTGAATGTAAAGCAAAGGAGGAGAGGGAACAAGCGTGACTCCCTGGTTCTGGTTGAGCAAGTAGGGGATGTGCCATTCAATCAGATAAGGAGCATGGGGTGGAGCAGAGTGCAGAACTGGGGATCCTCCAAGTTCAGGTGCCTGTGAGACACCCAAGGAGAGATACTTCAGCTGAACCTGCAGGTCTTAGAGGAAGAGGTCTGGGTGGGAAAGCTAAGTTTGGGAGTTATCAGCATTTAGGTGCATGGAAGCTCCGCAGGTGATGAGAAGACCAGGGGGCTGTGTGGAGGGAGGAATGAAAGAGAGCTGAAGATGGAGTGTCGGTCTGCGCCAACATCCTGATATTCACAGGCCATCCCCATGAGAGAGAACCAATGACAGGGACCAGGCAGGAGGAAACCCTCGAGAAGAGGATGCCACACGAGCTAAGAGTTAAGAATGAAGACAGGTCCCAGAGCCAAGGGGTGGGCCTGCTTCTACTTGTCCACACATTGACTCCCCACCAACACTGTGAACGCGAGAACAGGGTTGTGCCCAATCCACATGTTTTCCCCAAACAGCAGGCTTTTAATACAAGAGGAATAGAGAAATCATAGAAAACCAACATTTATTCAGTGCATACATGTGCCAAGCATGAAACCCTATCTGTAAACAATTTCATTCTCACGACCACACAATTAGGTACATGCTGTTCTTTCACGAAATATTATTCAGCCTTAAAAAGGGAGTGTTGCAGTCTGAGACATGGATGGACCTGGAGGACATTGTGCTGAGTGAAATAAGCCACCACAGAAGGACCAATGTGGTGTGATTCCACTTTTATGAGGTCTCTAAAATTGTCAGATCCGTAGAACCAAAGGTGGTGTCCAGGGACTGGCGGGGGTGGTGTGGGGGGACAGGCTAATCACAGGCACAGCTTCAACGCTGTGCCTTGGGTGACCACACTGGGTCGCAGATGCGCTGTAGACGTTCATTAAGAGAATAGACCTCATGTTCAATGTCTTCAGATCTGCATGTGTGGATGGGAGTGAGGCTCAGAGAACCCAAGTGGCCTGTTCAAACCCACATAGCTGTTAAGGAGTAGGGCTTCCTCTCAGGCTCAGGCAGACCCCAGCACCCTCGCTTTAACCCTGGAACAAATGAAAGCTAACAGCTGAAGTGGTCACTCCTCCCAGTGGATGGAGTGAAAACCTCAGGATGCCTGGGTTTTCACAGGAAAAAACATCCAGAAGCCTTTATAAAGGACTGTCTGTTGGGATTTAAAGCCTCACTATTAGAACTGCGAGGGCATGATGCCGGGAGGTGTGACTGACAGCCTCTCATGTGGGTGGCATTGTCACCGAGACCCTAACATGCATAGAGGAGTAGCAGGGATGGAGACCAAGGCGGCTGGGTGCCACCCAGTCCTCTGGTGTCACGAGTCTTCTGCTGGGGGAGGGCTCTCATGTGTGCTAAGGAGCAAGAAGAAACTCGACAGTGACGGGGTGACCCTGCAGGCACTGCTTCCCAGGATGCTCATCATGCCCACCGAGGCCAGGAAGCACCGCCAGTTCCCCTGCATGTTGCAGTGAGGAGCCCAGCTGCCACAGCATGGTGAAGACCCCTCAGCTGGACAGCAGCTCCCAGCCCGCCTGTCAGTTAGCAGTCAGAGGAACAGATCAGAGCCCAAAGCTAGCCCTTCGGTGTGCCTCTAGAGCAACGCTGCCCAATAGACTATGTACAGATGGGTCCTGGCTGCTGTGGTTCAGTGGACTGAACACCAACCTGTGAACTGAGAGGTCGCTGGTTCAGTTCCCAGCCAGGGCACGTGCCTGGGTTTTGGGCCAGGTCACCAGGTGGGGACATCAGGGCATGTGAGAGGCAACCACATGTTGGTGTTTCCCTCACATTGATGTATCTCTCCCTCTTTCTCCCTCCCTCCCCATCCCTCTAAAAGTAAATAAGTATTTTTTTAAAAAGCATAAAAATAGGATGCAAGGCCACATGTAATTTTTTTTTTGGTTTTATTTATTTATTTATTTTTAGAGTGAAGGGAATGGAGGGAGAAAGAAGACAAACATCTGTGTGCAAGAGAAACATGGATCGGGTTGCCTCTCCATTGCCTTTTGTTTGCCTCTCACTCACCCCCTTCTGGGGACCTGGCCCAGAAC
Organism: Phyllostomus discolor; assembly: GCF_004126475.2. NCBI lineage: Eukaryota > Metazoa > Chordata > Mammalia > Chiroptera > Phyllostomidae > Phyllostomus > Phyllostomus discolor. The sequence goes on along the minus strand of NC_040915.2, from coordinate 71,911,497 downwards.
CCAGGCCTGTGTCCAGACTGGGAACCAAATTGGCCATGACCTTTCCATTCACAGGCCAGTGCTCAGTCCACTGACCCACACCAGTCAGGGCAAGGTCTCATGTAATTTAAAATTGTTCCAGTAGACATGTCTAAAAAAAGCAAGAGAAGCAGTTGAAATTAATTTTAATAATATATTTTATTTAACCCTAAGTATACAGAATATTATTTCAGTTTGTAATCAGTGCAAAAAGTTAACAACATATTTTACTCTTTTTATTTCACCAAGTCTTCAAAATCCAGTGTGTATTTTATAGTTAAGATAACTATAGTGCATCTTAATTCCAATTAGCCACATTTCAAGAATGCAAGTGCCAGGTGCGGCTCAGTGGCTAGCCCAGCTCCTGAGCCCACTGAGTCCGAGGGGTAGGACAGCAGCAGTGGCTGGGGACCTTCACATAGTCAGGCAGGGGAGCAGGGACAGAGCCCACACTCAGAGAGAAAGTCCGTGTGCAACCGGCCCGTGAGTCCACAAAGTGAAGGACGTCCCTGCCCTTAAAAAACACACAGTCTGTTGCTTCATGTTGTGATCCCCTTTGCATGCTTTTCTGTCGTGATGCTGTGATGCCCACTGCAGCCTTATTTTACCAAAAACATCACCACCCACAGTTACCGAGAGCACACATTGTGCTCGACATTGGATCCAGTAATGCCTTATACATGTTCAGTGCACTGCAGATCAAAAAGCCCTCCACACACTAACTGAATGGATGTGTGAATCCATTATCTGTTACTATGTGGCAAATTACTACAAACCTAGCAGCTTAAAATGACAGATGTTTATTATCTGAGGATGGCTCTGGGCCAGGAGTCCAGGCAAAGCTTAGCTGCTTCTGCCACTCAGAGACTCCCAAGGCTGCAGTCAGAGTCTTGGCCTGTGCTGGTTTCTCACCTGGATGCTCACCTGGGGAAGGATGCCCACCGCCCCCCTCCCACCACATTCACATGGCTGTTGGCAGCAGTCCGGTTCCTTGTGGGTGCAGGACAGAGGGTTTCTGGTTTTTACTGGCTGTGACCAGAGACCAGCCCCAGCTCCCTGGCATGTGGCCTCCCCGTAGCCAGTTCACGGCACAACAGCAGGACAGCACCTGACTCATCTGCTGGCTGGAGCGCCGTGTAATTCACCGCCATCGTGGGAGGGACAGCCATCACCTTGGCCACATTCTGTTCGTTAGCAGCAAGTCACAGCTCCCACCTACACTCAAGGGCCAGGTGTTTTATTCACAAAAACATGAATACCAGGAGGTAGGGGTTATGGGGGCCGCCATAGGGCCTGTCCCCCTCAGTGGTATTATAGGAACAGTGGCACATGGATCCTGCCCTTAGGCAGCTTGCTAAAAAACTTAGGATGGGGAGCTGGAAATAAGGCTCCCCCTGTGCCGTGCCCCCACACAGGAAAGGGGCTTGGCCCAAAGGTAGGTTGTCAGGAACCTGCACTGGGGTCTTGACGTGTCCCTCCCTGGACCAGAGATACCAGTGTTGAGATGTGGGACTTTGGCCCAGAGATAAGAAAGTGTGGGCTCATGTCCAGGAGTAAACTGCCTGTTTTAGGAAACCCTACCCAGCCAAGAACCTCATGCACAACTTCTTCTGGGTGATTTTACACCAGGAATCCCTAACCCCCAATTTTCTTCTTTACCTATTGGGACTTTGACTATAGGACTCTGAGCCACGGTGCCTGCCGTGGTTTCCAGGTGCCATGGAAACTTGCCTAAAGAGTCACTCTCTAATCTTGGGCTCACATCTCAACAACTTTTAAGATCATTATAGTATCCCAAATAATCCACCCTCTCATTGCCTCTCCTGTCCTATCTCTGACACCAGGATCAAGGTCAAAGCTGAAGAACTTTGATTCGATCAGCTTAATTCTCTCTCTCTCTGGCTCTACGGGGGGACAGTAGCCCATTTGCCGAGCCATAGTGGAGAGAAGGAAATTTTCCTGAATAAGTGCAATTGAGGTCTTTGTGTACAAGTGCGAAATCACAGGAGCCCTGAAGCACAACCCCTGACTTCCAAAGGCATTCACTGTGCCTTTGGGGATGAAGAATACATATTGTGAATGACAAACGCAAAATAGTGTAAACCACCTCATGAAAAGTATTAAAATGAATTCAGTAATAAGTTATAGTACAAGGTAGATGCTTTAGCACTGTGCAGACGGAAGAGCCCATCATGAACCAGAATCAAGCTGCGTGGGCAGGTGTCATAAGAGACCCAGATTTAGAGCAGTGGTTCTCAATGGGAACAATTTTGTTTGCTGGGAAACCCTTGACAAAGCCTGAAAATATTTGATTGCCACAGCCCGAGGGGAAGCTGGAGTTATAGAGTGGGGACAACTAGCATGTAGTAGATAGAGGCCAGGGATGCTGTTGCACAGGCCACAGTGCACAGGCTAGCCCCCACCAACAAAGAATTACCTGGCGCCAAATGTGCTGGAGGCAAACAAACACCTCTGGTCTAGAGCAAGCAGAGAAGAAGCCTTTCAGCAAGGCAGATGGGTGGAGGGTTGGGGCCAGGGAAGGACACAGAAAAGAGGCAGATTGAGTAACAAGAGACACCAGGCCATCAGCCCACACACTGACGTAGAGGGTTCACGCCACCAGCTAATGACAACCCACTAACAAATGTGGAAATTCCAAAGTTAAAATCTTAAAGTGCTACCACTGAAAGGATGCTTAGCGATCTCATCTACCCTTTGTACTGCAGCTGTGGGAGCTGAGCCCTGAGGGGTTGCACTTGACTACCCAAGGCCACAGGGGTGGCCACAGGGCAGAACTGCCCTGGCACCCAGGCCCCTAACTCAGGCCAGCCCTCTTTCCTCTGCTTCATTTTTTTGTGTCTAATAGTGCAAGAACTTTTTGAACATTTTGCATCCTACTGAGTTGAAAACTATTCTTTAGCTCAAAGGTTTGCAGTCTTTCTGTAAAAGCACAGAGAGTAAATATTTTAGGTTTTATAAGTCATGTGATTTCTGCCCCAAATACAGGGTGGGGCAAAAGTAGGTTTATAGTTGTTTTACAATTGTTCGTATGGAAAATAAGACAATAATTTGTAAATAACACTACAAGAATGAACTCTGTGTTTCATGCACGTACTCACAACTGTAACCCTGCTTTGCCTGCCTTGTGCTGTGCCCTTGTTTGTGGTGTGCCTACTGCAGCCAGAGACGACACAGCCGTGAGTGAGTGTGGCCACGTTCCAGTAAAATTTGTTTATGGACACTAAATTTAAGTTTCATATAACTGCCGTGTGTCACAGAACATTATTCTTTAATTTCTTTCACCCATTTTTAGCTGCAGACCATGCAAAAGGTGGGGGAGAGGGGACTGGAAAGGGGTGCTGCCGGATTTGGCCCGTAGGCCAACACTGCTGATCTTCTGCTCCAGCTAACCCTCTAACTTGCCTTCTCACTGTGAAGGTGGATCCCTACGTGCTAGCATGGAAAAACTTTCAAAACCTACTGAAAAGCAGTTACAAACAACACAGGCACTAAAATCCTGTTTTTGCTCAAGGCAAAACAAAATTTTATATTTCTGTACATATAACAAAACAAAGGAAGACCTAGACTATTCATAAAGTTAGTATCAGGGGTGGCCTGTGCAGTGGAGGAGGGTTGCAGAGCATGGGTCATGGAGGCCTGGACGTGTTCCCACTTTTTTGTAATGAGAACACATGTCCCTGTGCATTGGTCTTGCAACTTCATAAAGTTTCAGATTTGAAAAGAGTTCATGTGTATTAAGATACATGATACTAGTTTGGTAATTATCCCTCACTGCCCCCTCCCGCCAACCCCACCACAGGCCCACCCTTCGTACTATCCTGTCCAGGGAGCCTGGGGCTCGCCCACAGGGAGAGAAACCAAGCAGTGGGCTCCGTAGGCAGAGGCCCCAGGCCTTGAGGGTTTCTCCATTGTTTTCTGTAAATGGGGGTCGGGGAGTTGCCGCTTCATAAAAATAAAAACCAACCACTCCTGGTCTGCCAGGGAACTGGTGGTCTGGGGCCCAGGGGTCCGGCTCTGGAAGGAGAGGGAGACAACAGAGGCCTGAGGTCAAGGCCTGCTCCCCAGGGTACCTGGGAACCTCCAGCACATGTGGTTTGCATCAGGAGCCGGCGCCTTCCGCCCAGCGCAGAAGCCCAGCAGCTCGGCGCCCAACTGAATTCTTTGTTTGCAGGGAGCTGGGCCAACGAGGGTGGCCACCCTCAGAGCTGTAGACTGTCCCCTTTAGATCAGATGCCGGAAATTGTGGGACAGCCCCAGGCGACAGGCTGCAGGCTGCACACTGGGGAAGCTGGGCTGCTCAGAGCTGCTCGGGATCCCTGGGGAGAACTCACCCTGAGACCTCTTGGCCCACAGTGGCCAAAGCAAACAGCGAGCACATGTCCCCAGCACAGCCTCTCTGAAACTGTTTATCCTGGAGACACGGCCCGGTCCCCTCAGGGACCTGAAGCTCCACCAGCCTCTCCTCCGATTTCACTGCCTCCTCCCTCCCTCCCTCCTCTGGAAAGGGAGTCCTCTGAATTTGATACTCCTTTATGAACTTTTAAGAGTCTGCAAGGAAAATTCAAATTTCAATGCGGACAGTTATTTTTATGTTCTAGAAAAGAAGAGGTGTATGTGAAGGCCTCTGGGCCCAGGGAACTGGGCGTGGGAGGGCCACCTGTCCAGTGTGGGGCAGGGCAAACCTGTCAGTCTATGTTGGCAGCTCTTCACATCTGAAACCAAAGGCTGTTAGCCAGCCTGTAAGGAAGACTCCATTTATTAAGGTTATACTTCAAGCCTACCTGTCAGAAGGTATTGATTGCTTAAAAGTAGCAACCTAGGTTCCAGGCATGAAATGTTACACTGAAAATAAAAACCTATGGGCAATCGCCTTAGTTTCAACAACCCGTACTCCTAAAAAAAACCTATGACAGACAGACACCTCGTTCAGAACTTTTTCCACTGTTCTTTTGTGGGACGTGAATCGTCCGTCTGAGCCTTCACCTTACATGGGTGTGGTTTCTACACTCTAGAATTGCCGTGTTCACCAGAATTCTTTACCTTGGAGGGTATCGGCAAAGATGTGTGACACCTTCTTTGGATATTTTGTTTCAAGATGAGTAAGGAAAAAGGAAAATCTCACAGGAAGAAAAACAGTTAACTTGTTTATTGCTACACTTGGGTTGTGGGCAGCTGGCCTGCAGGAAACCGAGCCTTCCCCTCGTAGTCCTGGTTTCACATTGCCAACAGAGTCCTCGTGCTAGAGTGTAAGTGCTGGAGTGTAAATCTGAGCATGCAGCACCCCTGCTTTAAAGTGCCTTTGGCCCTGACCGGTGTGGCTCAGTTGGTTGGTGTTGACCCTCAAGACGCTGGTTTGGTTCCTGGTCAGGGCATGTGCAGGGGGCAACCAATCGATGTTTCTCTCACATATCATTTCTTTCCCTCTCTCTCTCTCCCTCCCTCCTCCTCTCTGTAAGAATGAATAAATTAAATCTTTTTTTAATTGCCTTTGGCTCCCCATTGCCTCTGCATCAAGGACAAACTCTGTTTTCCTTAGTATGTCATGTACACTTTTCCTTTCTGGCCCTGTCCAACCTTCCAGCTTATTTCCAATTATTAGGTTCTGTCCATTTGTAACTAAATGCAGGTCCCGCTGCCTGCCGCTGCGAAAGCCGCTGCGAATGCTCAAGATGCAGGTGCTGACGTAAAGGAAGGTGGTTTGTTTTCAGGTGCCAGCCACCTGGAGGATGGTGGACTCATGTCTCAAAGCCCATCTCCACCTCTCAGTGGCAACAGAGGTTTTTATGAGAGGGAGAGGGGAACAGAACAAAGAGATTGAGGGAGAGGATTGCAGAGCTCTCTGCGTGCAGACCAGCACACTGCATTCCGATAAGGCAAACGATGGTTTTGTGTGCGTCATCCTGGTTTAATCATCCTGGCTCCACGTCATCTTGGCTCTAAGGTTGAAGGTCATCTCCCAGAGCTAGGATGCCTGAAGGTTGGAGAATGTGTCTTTTGAAGTTAGTTCCTAGGACTCTTATACAAACCTGCTGTTTATCTACAAGCTACATGTTAGTCTGAGTCTGCACATACAAAAGCAACGTCAAAAGAATGGTGGGGTGAGTTACAATTTCCCACCGTTGCGATTTTCCATCATTACAAATTCTATACTGAAGTCACTAGAAGCTTCTCATCTTTCCCTGAATATATCTTCAGTTCACCCCAGCAACCCTGGAGTTTTTCAGTGGGCAATCTTAACCTCAGAGCACTGGCAAATAGGAAATACTGGGTTAACTGTAATTTATGCTGACTCTCCAACAGCTTCCCTGGCCCCACATGTAAGTGGAACCATACAGTACTTGTCTCTGACATTTCCCCAAAGCAATCATGCCTTCTCTGGGTCCCTCAGTGAGGGCTCTGCCCACCCACCGGCTGTGTGCCGGGCATGGGACGGAATCAGCCCAGAGGAAGCTGTAAATGATGTCTGCAGTGCGCTCCGCAGAGGTGCTGCCTGTGCTCCAGGGGCCCTGCCTCAGCAAGCGGTCAGCCCTGCTGCGTCCCTGGGCGTTTCCCCATGGGACTTTTAATTTCCACTTTGTACTCCTTACAGTGGCAGATAAGATACAGTTCACACTATGTACTATGTGCTTTAAAACAAGTGTTCCTGTGTCCAAGCCTTACCATAGTCCTGTGCAATGAGGACTATTTGCATTTGGCAGATAATAGAACCAGGTTTCAGAACCTTAAGGGTCCTACCGAAGGCCATATAGTGCGTGGCAGTGTCAGAACACCAGTCTGGTACAGCCAGGCCCGCTGAGGTGACCACACTCCACACTGTTTTTAAACCTATGACTCTAGGAGTTAGGAGGAGGTCAGTGTTGCACTTGTTTTGTTGTTATTTTCCATTTGTTTGTTTTGTTTTGCTCCTAATCCTAAATACACAAAATTAAACTAACAGAAGTTAAGAATATTCTCTAAGATGCAAAATATTCTTTTTTCATATTTATGTTCTAACCTCTGTGGCTATGAGAAAATATTTCTTTTCTTTTTTAAAGACTATTTTTAGTGAGAGGGGAGGGGAGGGAGGGAGAGAAACATCAAAGTGTGAGAGAAACATTGATCGGTTGCCTCTCTTATGCGCCTCAACCAGAAACCAAATCCACAACCCAGGCATGTGCCCTGACAGCTACCTTTTACTTTGTGGGACAATGCCCAACCAACTGAGCCACAGCAGTCAGGGCCAGAAAAATATTTCATAATGGAACAGATGTGGCAAGTGAAATATCTATACCCTTTATATTTGAGGGAGGAGAACAAAGAGCTGAAACTAAAAGATCAATTTTCAGGGATGGAAAAATGATCACCTACATCCTACTTTGGAACGTTATACAGTTGGCCCTCTGTATCTGCGGGATCAGCACCCACAGATTCAAGCATCCACAGGTGGAAAATGTTGGGGAAAAGTGTTACGTTTGTTACGTCGCTGCTGTTATGACAAAGCTGTGGTTCAAAGGTGGCTGTGCCATTTACTAGTTGTTTTCCTTGGGCAGTTTATTTGCTTTCGCCAAGCTTCAGTTTCATCTCCTGTACAATGGGAGTAAAAATTGTCCCCATTCTATAGAGTGTTTGTAAGGTTTAGGAGACTGACACACTGCCTACTGCACTAGGAGGGCGGGCTGAGTGTTTATAAGGTTTAAATAAGACAATGTTCATAGAGCTCTTGGCATTGCTCAATAAAGTTAGCTATTAGCATGGAATTTCACAGGGTTCCTTGCACCACTATGCATTTTATAACTGAAAAAAGGTACTAGTTAGGGTTAAAATTGTTAGGCTAGGTCTGTACTGACTTTTTTCCTTGTCATTATTCTTTAAGCAATACAGTATCATGGCCGTTTGTGTAGCATTTACATTGTAAAGGTATTAGAAGGAGTCTAGAGATAACTTAAACTGTATGGGAGGAGATGGGTAGGTTATATGCCATTTCGTATAAGGCTTTGATATCTCAGTAGGTCATCGAACCAGTCCCCCCTCGGATACCGAGAGACGACCATATAGTATATTCTACTTAAACTCCATCTGAGGAAGAAAATCAAAGATTGGACCTTTCTGCTGCACTGAAGTATCACATGCACATGTGTACCATGTACTGTGATGGTGTTAAGAGGCAACTCACAACCAAGTTTTAGATTTATGAACTACTATCCAACTTCTGAACTGCGTTTTTGTCAACCGTTTTCAAAATGCTTGCCTTCCATTTTCCCACATGGTCCAGGACCCCAGAATGCTGCTGCTCACGGTGGGAAGAGACCACCTGCCCGACAGTGGGCTCCCCTTGGTCTGGGTGAGAGCGGTCACTCAGAGGATTTTGGCTGGTGTAAAGGCAGGCTGCTGAGCGTTCCTCTCCCTCCTGGCCTGCACAGGTGCCACCCAGCCCATACCATTTTCCTTCTTAATTCACGTTGCTCTGACTGCGAACAATTTTTTCCCTCCTTTTTAACTTTGCCAAGCCCTCCCGGGGCAGGGCCAAGCAGAGCTCCCGAGCCTCCACGCCCTCAGCCCCTCCCAGCACCTCTCTGGTTGTTCTGAGACCCTGGTGCCTGGGAGGGCGGGAACTGTTGTGGGCCCGGCTCCGGGGGCACTTACATCTCTTGCCGTCCCTGTTCAGGCCTTGGAGTTTTAAATTTCCAGGAAATGAATGCCATGCAGTGTTCTTACCGCCACCCCTAACTTTCTTTACCTCTGTTTCCTGTTAATAAACTTTACCTTTCTCGCCATCTGCATTCCTGGGAAGGGAGGTTCCGCTCAGTCCTGCTCTAACGCGCTCTTTCCCGGTGCGGGCAACATTCTCTACTCTCCGTGTGGCTTAGTGGTTTTGACTGCTAAGCAGAGCGGGAGACGAAATTCAATCGTTGGCTCTCTAAGTGGTATTTATTTCTCTAGTATTTTGGGCATCAGGCTTCCAAGAAGGAGAAATGAGTGTTTTGTTAAAAAGGAGTGGGTGGGTGGGTTAGATGTGAAAGTAACACTTAGTTTCTGGAAGAAAGCAGCACCCTGTGTGTCTTGTATGCAGCCTGGCTGCTAGTCCCAGCTTCATCATTGCCTTGCAGGCAGCAGCATGGCCAGCCCCTCAGTTGCCTGATTTGTTAGGTGAAGTGGCTCAATGAGAAGTCGTACTGAATGAGGGTTAAGACACAAACTGCAAATGACAAACCCGTGGTTGAAAAGTGGCTGCACCTTTTACTAGTTGTTTTTCCTTAGGCAGTTTATTTGAGCTCTCTAAGCCCCTGTTTCATCGCCTATACAATGGGAATAAAAATTGTACCTATTTTATAGAGTGGCTGTAAGGTTTAAAAAAGATAATGTTCATAGAGCTCTTAGCAAGTGCTTGATTAAGTTAGCTCTTAGCATGGAAGTTCACAGGGTACCTTCCACCTCTATGCATTTTATGACTCAATGTGAAAAAAGATCATTGATAATTAAATTTTTAACTGTTTTTTTTTTACTTTTTAACCTTTAGTTCTATTTTGGTATGTTTTATTTTTTTCAAATGTTCCCTTTCTTCCTCATTTGCTCAGAATTTTGGTCATAAACGGTGTTTAATTTGTAAAATTCTCTTTTTCATCTACTGAAATGATACTGTTTTTCTCCTTATGCATAAATATGAACAATTACAGTGATTAGTTTTTAATGTTAAACAAACCTTACATTCTGAGGATAAAACCCACAGGGTCTGGTGCATAATTCTCTGTATTTATTGCTTGATTTGACTTTGTTAAAGGATGATTGCAGCTCACAAACAGGAGGTCTCATGGTCCTGAGGGACCCTGGTCTGCGGTTTTCCTGTGTGTATGTGTGTATGTGTGTGTGTGTGTGTGTGTGTGTGAGAGAGAGAGAGAGAGAGAGAGAGAGAGAGAGAGAGATCTCTGTCTGGTTTCCAGGATCAGAGTCACAGTGATAAAGTGTGTTGGGAAGTGCCCCCTCCTTTATCTTCTGGAAGAGTTGGTGTCGCATTGCTGTAGTCTTTCCAGGAAGGATTAGCTCAGGATTTTAAACGTGACTGAGATTCTTCCTCTCTTACACACTCTCTCTCTGTTAACATCTTGCACAATAGCTTTTAATATTTTTTCTTTAAAAATTAGGAAAGAGAAAGGAAAGCAAGATATTTCAGTGTCTTGACTGCATGACAGAGTCTGTTTTATACAAATACAAAAGGTAAAAGGAACAAAAGACTGTGTGGCTATAGAGAAAACAGTGCTAAAGGAAGGAAATTTTTTCATAAATCATGCAAACTACCAGCCTGAGAGCTTGCTTCTAGTGTTTCTCAGAAGATTCCATGCAAAACAGAACAGTTTCATTTACATTGGTTGTAAAACCATGGAAAAGAAATCTGACACTTCAGAATCTACCACACAACATCAAATGTGTAAAAAATGAAAACTTTAAAATTAAATTTAAGTAACTGGATATATATAAACTCCAACTGTTTTGACAAGTATAGCAGGTTTTATGTTAGTGAAGTTGGTTAGTTTCTCTAAGCTGCTTCTTTCAATGTAGAGTAATCCAACTCTTCCAATTACTTTCTTAGGGAAGAAGGTGGGAACTACAGTTGCAAAAATTGTAAACAAGTCTACTAGGTTCTAATATTAGAATGTAGTAAGTTACATCTTTTGAACTGAAATTTCAGTAGGTTTAGATGCTCAGTTAAACATGATTTTTAAAAGATGGGGAGTAGGGTGTGGTCTCACCTATAAAATATCAGTAAGCAGAGTTAGGAAGTGACTGAATGAATGCCCACACCAGGTATAATTAAGTGTCTAAGACTTACGGAAAAAGCCTTCACTCACCTAGAGTATTCACTGCAGGGAGATCCAAGATGGTGGTGGAGCAGGTAGAAGGCACACTTACCTCCTCCCAGGACCAAACCAAATTGCAATTAAATGATAGAACAATCAACCTCGCCAGGTGGCTTAGTTGGTACATCATCACATATACCAAAAAGCTCACAGATTCTATTCCCAGTCTGGGCACATACCTAGGTTGTAGGTTTGATCCCAGGTTGGGGCATGTATGGGGGGCAACAGAACAATGTTTTTCTCTCTCTTTCTCTCTACCTTCCTCTCTCTCTAAAATCAATAAATCTATAACCAACTGAAGACTAGCTTAACAGCAGTCCTATAACCAAGGATTGACAGAAGAAGCCACATGGAGATTGGCAGGAAGGGTGGAGATGCAGCAAGGGCTGGCCCCGCTTTCACAGGTGGCAGCTGAGAATCTGGAGGATATCCCAGTTGCAAAGGTACCCCTGAGGGGTGTGGGGATCTCATGCCAGGACCACCAACCTAGATCATCAGAGCCAAGAAGAAGATCCCACATAACAGCTGGCTGTGACAATCAGTGAAGATTCTGTTTACCAAGGAGGGTGTCTTCTAGAAACCCAGGTGCCCTCTGAAAGGACCAGTGCAGCCACTCATCCTGGAGTCCAGCAGAGAGAAGGCTGCTCAGAGACTCTTTTGGTGACTGAACCAGCAGGCAGTCACAGGTAGAGGCAGGCAGAAGTAGATCTTGGAGTGCCCTGGGCTTTTTGCTGACCTGCCCCCAGGTTCAACGCTGGTGGAAGCCTACCTTAATGCACAGCTTGGCCCTTCCCATACCTACCCAGACCCCACAGAGGCAGCAAACTGTGGGTCTCATTGTAGTCCTAAAGCAGTTGGCCAGGGCCAATCACAGGCAGCGTCTAACATTGACTTGTACCATAGTCTCTCCCAAAAAGCTCCAGAAACAACACACCTAGAGGTGGGCTTCAGACGTCATAATAGGATCCAATTAGCTCCACAGCAGCACATTGAAAGGGGGATCTTCACTGGCACCAGACAATGCTGAGGCAAATTCCACTCCCTGTGATCAACAAGCACACAGCAGCTTATACACTGTGATCAGAGTTGATCCTCACAATCTGCTAGCCTGAGGGTCATCTCCATGCTGGGATGGGCCAACAGCAATCAAGACTCAACCACATCCCTGGCCATGTAGCTCAGTTGGTTAGAGCATTGGCAAAATATGCAAAGGTTGAGGGTTCGATCCCCAGTCAGGCTGCAGGTTTGATCTCCAGTGAGGACACAAACAAGAAGCAACCAATGAATGCATAAATAAGTAGAACAACAAATCAGTGTTTCTCTCTCTCTCAAAATAAATAAATAATTTTAAAAAATATGCTTCAAGAAAAAAGACAACTACAACAGGAGGCAGGAGGACTCACATAACCCACACACAAGGGACATCCTGAAGCACCCAGCTCAGGTGATCAGGAAGATTATTCCATGGGGTCCTACTGGATACCTAATGCATATGGCCACCCTTCCAAGTCTAGGAGTCATAGCAGATCTCCCTAATTCAGAAATAAACACAAAGAGGCAGAAAAGGTGGGGAGACAAAAAAACATACCACCAATGAAAGAGCAAGAGAAATCTTTAGAAAGGGAACTAAATGAAATGGAGGTGAGCAGGCTACCAGATATAGAGTTCAGAACAAATGGTTATATGGATGCTCAAGGAACTTAATGAGAATTTAAACAACATGGAAAAGGACATATGAGTCATAAATAAGAAGCAGACAGAAATGAAGGATACAATACCTAAGAGAAGAATACACTAAAGGAATAAATAGTAGGTTAGATGAAGCAGAGAATCACAACAGCTATTTAGAAAACAAGGTAGCAGAAAACACCCAATCACAGCAGGAAAAAAATGTTGAGGATAGCTCAAGGGACCCTCAATTGTGACAACATGAAGTGTAACAACATCAACATCACAGGGATACCATAAGAGGAAGATAGAGAGCAGGGGATTTAGAACGTATTTGAAGAAATAATAACTGAAGGCTTACCTATCATGGTGAAGGGAAAACACACACAATTATAGGAAGCACATAGAGTCCCAAACAAGATGAACCCAAAGAGGTCCACAACAAGACACATCACTATTAAAATTCCAAAGATTAAAGGCAAAGAGAGAACCTTAAAAGCAGCAGGAGATAGACAGTTACCTACATAGGAATTCCCATAGAACTGTCAGCAGAAAGAACTGACCTGAAATATTCAAAGTGAAGAAAAGTAAAGGTTTACAACCAAGACTACTTTACCCACCAACACTATCATTAAATTTAAAGGAGAAATAAAGAGCTTCCCAACAAGAAAAAGCTAAAGGAGCTCATTACTACCAACAAGTATTAAAAGGAATGTTAAAAGGTCTTCTTTAAGAAGAATAAAGGAGGGGGAAGAGGCACATAGTTATAAAAAATAAAATGGCAATAAATATTTACCTATCAATAATCACTTTATTTTTAAGATTTTATTTATTTATATTTAGAGTGGGGAAGGGAAGGACAAAGAGAGAGAAATCTCACACACCCCTACTAGGGACCTGGCCCACAACCAGGTATGTGCCCCAACTGGGAATCAAACCTGTGACCCTTTGGCTCACAGGCCCACACTCAATCCACTGAGCTACAGCAGCTGGGCTTGATAATCACTTCAAGCCAGTAAATGTCTTAAATGCTCCAATCAAAAGACACCTGGTAGCCAAATAGATAAGAAAACATGAGCCATATATATTGCTGCCTACAAGATATCCAGCTCACAGTGAATGATACACACAGACTAAAAGTAAAAAGATGAAAAAGATATTTCATGCAAATAGAAAGGAGAAAAAGTTGGAGTATCAATAGTTATATCAGACAAAATAAACTTTAAAACAAAGGCTATAGCCTGGGCTGAGTGGCTCAGTTGGTTGGAGCATCATCCCATACACCAAAAAAGGTTGTGGGTTTGATTCCCAGTCAGATACCTAGATTACTGATACCTAGGTTACCAGTTTGATGCCAGGTTGGGACACATGCGGGAGGCAACTGATTGATGTTTTTCTCTCACATTGATTTTTCTCTCTCTCTCTCCCTCCCTCTCACCTTTCTCTCTCTAAAATTAATAAACATACCCTCGAGTGAGGGCTTAACATTTCTTTAATTTTAAAAAATTAAACGAAGGCTATAATAAGAGACAAAGATGCACAGTACGATATATGATGATAAAAGAAACAATCCAGCAAGAGGACATAACCCCTGTAAACACTTATGCACCCAACATAGGAGCACCTAAATATATAAAGTAAATCTTGATGGACATAAAGGGAGAGATTGACAGTATTACAGATAGAGTAAAGAATTTTTACATCCCATTGACATCAATGAATACATCTTCCAGACAGAAAATCAATAAGGAAATAGCAGCCTTAACATGACACAGTAAATCAAATAAATTATATTGATACCATTAGAACATCTCACCGCAAAGCAGCAGAATATACACTCTTTTCAAATGCACCTGGAACATTTTCTAACATAGACCACATGTTAGCACACAAAACAGTCTCAATAAATGTTAAGAACATTGAAATCGTATCAAGCCTCTTCCCTGACCACAATGGTAAGAAATTAGAAATCAGTTACTAGGAAAAAATGGATAAGCCCACATACACATAGAGACATGTTACCAAAGCAATAAATGGATTAACAACGATCAAGGGGAAATCAAAAGGTAGCTTGAAACAAATGAAAATGAGAATAAAAAGTCAAAGGGACACAGCGAAAGCAGTCCTAAAAGGGAAATATATAGCATTACAGACCTACCTCAAGAAACAAGAAAAAAATTTTTTTTTATCTTTTTCTTAGATAAGTCCCTTTAACATTTCATATAATAAGGGCTTGGTGATGATGAACTCCTTTAACTTGACCTTATCTGAGAAGCACTTCATCTGGCCTTCCATTCTAAATGAAAGCTTTGCTGGATAGAACAATCTTGGATGTAGGTCCTTGCCTTTCATGACTTGGAATACTTCTTTCCAGCCCCTTCTTGCCTGTAAGGTCTCTTTTGAGAAATCAGCTGACAGTCTGATGGGAACTCCTTTGTAGGTGACTATCCCCCTATCTCTTGCTGCTTCTAGAATTCTCTCCTTAATTTTAATCTTGGGTAATGTAATTATGATGTGCCTTGGTGTGTTCCTCCTTGGGTCCAACTACTTTGGGACTCTCTGAGCTTCCTGGACTTCCTGGAGGTCTATTTCCTTTGCCAGAATGGGGAAGTTCTCCTTTATTATTTGTTCAAATAACTTTTCCACTTGTTGTTTTTCCTCTTCTCCTTCTGGTACCCCTATAATTCGGATGTTGGAACATTTAAAGATGTCCTGGAGGTTCCTAAGCCCCTCCTAATTTTTTTGAATTCTTGTTTTTTCATTCTTTTCTGATTGTATGTTTCTTTCTTACTTCTGGTTCACTCCATTGATGTGAGACCCAGTTTTCTTTCCATCACTATTGGTTCCCTGTACATTTTTCTTCATTTCGCTTTGTAGCCTTCATTTGTTCATCTAATTTGTGACCAAAATCACAAATTCTGTGAGCATCCTGATCACCAGTGCTTTGAACTGTGCATCTGATAGGTTGGCTATCTCTTGGTCGCTTAAAAGTATTTGCTCTGGAGCTTTGATTTGTTCTTCCATTTGAGCCCATTTTTTGGAGGGGGTGGAATCTGGTTACACCTATTACGTATGAGGGGCAGAGCCTTAGGTGTTCTCCAGGGCAGGGCAACCCAGTCACTGGGTTGTGACGCTGTATGTGGGGGTGGGGTCAGAGAGGAAACCATGGTGCTTGCTCTGCTCTCTCTCAGATTTCATTCCCCTCTGCCACTTCCCACAAGCAAATTAGGCCCTTTTGGTGCTGGTTCCCAGGCGGGTGGGCTCATGTAAGTTCTAGGACCCTGTGGGTTTCTCCAATGAACTCTCCTGTGAGGCTGGGAGTCTCTCCCGGCACCTCAACCCCCACAAGTGTTTTCAATCAGTGCTTTTAGGCTTTATTTCCCGATGCTGGGTCCCTGGGTTGTGAGGTCTGTCTCGCTGCCCATTTTCACCTGGTTTATCTGCGCGCGAATGTGTGAGTTGTGGACAATCAGCTGCCTTGCACGCCTCACTGGGTCTGCTCCTTGCCTCCCCATGCCCAGGTCTGCCAGTCACCGCTTTTTCCTGCTGAAACCCCTTTCCACCAGCTGCCAACTCCGCCCCTCTTACCGGTCTGGATGGTTGTCGGACTCCCGTACAGTTCAATTTTCTGTCTGTTCTGGTTGTTTTTTTTTTTTTTTTTAAACTGGTTGTTTATTTTTAGAGAGGGAAGGGAGAGAGAGAGAGAGAGAGAGAAACATCAATGTGCGGTTGCTGGGGGTTATGGCCTGCAACCCAGGCATGTACCCTGGCTGGGAATCGAACCTGGGACACTTTGGTTCCCAGCCCGCGCTCCATCCACTGAGCTAACGCCACCCAGGGTTTTTTGTTTCTAAATTTTTGTTCTTAATTTTGATTGTATAAGGAGGCACAGTGTGTCCACCTATGCCTCCATCTTGGCTGGAAGTCCATATATATATATATATATATATATATATATATATATATATATATATTAAATACAGATCCTTGTTTTCAATTACTTACCATTTAGTAAAATGCCACTCCAAGAAAATCCTGATTATGTGATTATTCTATAGCTCTCTGTGGAGATAAGCAAATCTTTTTGAAGAGAACAAAATAAGGAGAATATACATTTTGTTCACTACTGTACCTCCAGCACCTCAAACAATGTCTGACCCTTGGCAGGTGCTGAGTAAGCATTTATTAAGTGAATGAATGATGGACATCGAATAAGAGGATACGGCCAGATGTTCTATAAAGTGATACGGATAGATGGCTGTCAGGGTGTGTAGGCAGCACAACCCAGAGTGGGGATTAGGCACCTCAGGCCTCTGCTGCCAGATAGGCTTGTACTACATGAAATAAATCCTCAGCTCAATCCACTCACCTTGGACACCACAGCCCACCAAAAGCTCAGAGATTTAAGAGGGGTTGGGCAGGTGGGGAGCAAACGTAGGTCTTTTCTTACCTCTGAATTAATCTCAAGGGGTGAAGCACTCAGCAGGGAAAATTGAATTGTAGATAAAAACAGAGGCTATTATTAAGCTAAAAACAATAACCAAAAAAAAAAAAAAACAAAAACAAAAAAACTAGAGCTGTACTCTGCTGTTTCTCTAGAAGTCTTCTTCTCCTAAACCTCTCCTCGGATGACTCACACCTTCCCCTCTGCACCTCTTTTTCTCGCAGCCCAGCCGTGAGTCACCAGTTCACTGCTGCTCAGACATGTAGCACCCATTCCTGCCTCTGTCCTGACAAAGCTCCCTTCTACCTGTCACCTGTCCTACCTACTGAAATGCTATGGTTCTTCAGACCAGAAGTGTTATTTCCTTCACTGATTTTCATCATCCATTGCTTGCCATCTCCTCTGAGCTCCGGTGGTTTCACAGGTTGTGCCAACTTTGGGCTGTCTTATGGTATTCGGTGCTTCTTTCCTATACCATTGAATGCTCTGGGAGGGCAGGGACTGGGACCCTATTGTGACTGTACCTCACAGCTTCCACGGTGTTCCTGGGCAGCATCAGACGTGGCCAAGTTGTAGGTTTGCTGGTTGACAAGGGAGCTAGAAGTCAAGGAAACCTGCCTGCAGGCTCCCTGCAGCTCCTCACAGGGCTCACCATCAATTTCTCATGAGCAAGAATCTTCAGATCTCTGCTGAAGTTCTGTAGAGTTCATGTCCCCAAAACGATCACAGCTGGAGGCCAAAATGGTATGCCCAGAAAAGCTGATCCCAGCACTAAAAACCACAGGGGCCTTCAAAGACACAGAGAAAATGAAGGACTTAAACAAATATTTTCCCAGGAAGGCCTCAGTTTCTGGTAGGGTTTCCAAGCTGCAGACACAGCAAAAGTGCTGAGGGTGGAGGAAGGAGCTGTGCGGGCAGAACAGGGCTTCATTTACATTGGCCACGGTGGCCCCATCCCTAGGATTTCTGTACCCCTTTCATGAAGTCCTGGATTCCTTTTCTCCCAATCTGAACCAGAGTAGTTTAAATACAACCTGCCTGACAAATAGGAAGGAAGGGAGGGAGGACGGCAAGAAGGAGGGAAGGAAGGAGACATTTTAAAAATCCCACACACTTTTTCTTTGTGGTCAGAATTAGCAAAATGACTCTCAGTTTCCTGCTTCCACATGAGACTTGCTTTCATGTTTTCCTGGTACCCTTTTCTCAGACAAGGTCACCTGGAGGAGAAACTGCAGGGAACCAGGAGCTTCCTCTCTCCTTTTCTATCCTTCTGAGCAAAGGGTGTTGCAGCAGAAATGTCTCTAGCAGAAGTGGGACCCCCCTGTCTCCAACCTGAACTTCCTGAGGACAAGGACAAGCAGTTCTGGTCCTGGAGGGCTGTCCTATCATTGTAGGCTCAGACAAACAGTATCACCATCCAGGGGCACACTCTGCACAGATGACTGTGTGTTGAACAGTGTAAAAGTCACAGACATTATCATTTTGAGTTGTTCTCAAAATGGAGCAGAGCCCTGGCTGGTGTAGCTCACTAGATTGAGCGCCAGCCTGTGAACTGAAAGGTTACTCGTTCAATTCCCAGTCAGGGCACATGCCTGGGCTGAGAGCCAGGTCCATGTTTGGGAGCATGTGAGAGGCAACCACACATTGATATTTCTCTCCATTTCTCTCCTTCTCTTTCTCCTTCCCTTCCCCTATCTCTGGAAATAAATAAATGATTTTTTTTTTAAATGGAGCAGAAAAAATGTGTTGAAGACAATTACTGCCCCCTCTCTCTCTTTCCCAATTATTTACTGGTGTTTTAGGAAAGTGGTAGGTTGAACACAGGTGTTTTTCTGTTTCCTCATCAAATCCCAATGAGGTAAGAATAGAGAAATAAACAAATGTAAATCCACAAGGACAAGACAATGGAGAGGAAATAAATTTGAAAGAGAAGGTCAACAAATATTTGGATACAGAGAAGGAGATGGAGGAGAGACACTGACTTACCAAATCACAGTGGTCCAAACCCCACTGCTAACAGAAGGCAAGCCAATTCAAGAAAAGACTCAGCTCTGACTGGTGTGGCTCAGTTGGTTGGGTGACGTCCCACAAAGCAAAAGGTCACTGGTTCCCTTCCCAGTCAGGGCACCTGCCTGAGTTGCAGACCAGGGTCCCTGGTTGGGGGTGCATGTGAGAGGCAACCAATTGATACTTCTCTCCCTCTCTTTCTCCCTCCCTTGCCCTCTCTCTAAAACATAAATAATTTTTTTTAAAAAAAAAGCTACACAGGTACGACAAAAAGTTGAGCTGAGGCATGAGGAAATCAGAAGAAAATCTTCTAAAAAGAACAGTTAGATAGCTAAATTTCTCCTTCTGCACTCTGCACAGAAGAAGCCCTGACCCCTCCCCCTCCCCGAAAAGGAGGGCTTTGGGAGAACCAGATACCAGGCACCACAGAAAGCAGAGGACCAAGCTGTAACCATGGAGATTCCTGATGTCAGGGTCTGCAGGCCTTTTCTCGGAGGCTGTCTGATTTGCAACCTGAACAGGACACCCCTGACCCCTTACCCATCCCCCCAGAGATCATTAGCCATCTATCCACCTCCCCTTGACAGGTGGGTGATTTAATAATTCTTCTCTGGAGAAACAGAACAGCTTCAGAGTCACTGCAGTTTGGGAATTCCACCATCAAAAAGCCTACAGAGAAATCCCTTAGAAGAAACCCCGTTTCCTCACAGAGCTTCCAAACAGCTTCTTAATAACTCTCTACCCAACACCAGACATTTGACAAAAGTAGGAGAAAGACAAATAGGAACAGAGACTATGCAAGGAACCTTATGATTAATAGCCTCAGAGATAAAAGGGATGAAATTGCAGAATGTTATGCAGAGGGTAGAGAAAATGATGACAGCAAAGTTTATTGAACATTTACCATGCTCCAGGCATGCATTAAACTAACTGCATCTTGGTAACATGCTTTGATCCTCATGAAATGCCCGAGCTGGGTACAGTCATTCCCTCATGTTGTAGAGAACTGAGGCGCAAAGGTTGAGGAACCAGCCAACAAAGGAAAGTGTTACTACATGTACTCTAATCCCTTAACAACTACCATATCGTGCTCCCCAGAGATCCTTTGAAAAAAACTTTTAAAACAACTCAATCAAGCAACCTGAGGAAAAAAAGATAAGAAAATTGTAGGATCAATCTAGGAATTCCAACATCTGACACATACAGGTACAAAGAGGAAGAAGAGAAAGTGGAAGGAATCATTTTTCAATAGCTTTAATAACATTTCCTGGCATTTAAATAGCATGAGTTTTCAGATTAAATGAACCAAAAATAAATGAATTGAAAAAAAAGACCTACACCAAAAATCCATCATGGTAAAATTTTATAACCCCGTAGATGAAAAAAGAAACCCTAAAAATGTCCAGAGAGAAACAAGAGGTCACTTTTATTTGTTTTTTTTTTTTAAATATGCGTATTGATATGAGAGAGAGAGACATCAATGTGAAAGAGAAATATCAACTGGCCGACTCCCAGGCCCCAGTGGGGGATCGGACCAGCAGCCTAGGCGTGTGCCCTGACTGGGTCGACCCCCAGCCTTCTGGGATGGGACAATGCTCCCATCAACTGAGCCACACCAACCAGGACAAGAGGTCACTTTCATGACTGGAATTAAAGGTGGCATCAGACTTCTCAATAGTAATTCTGGAAGCTAGAAGTCAACGGAGCCTTCTGAAATTTGAGTCAAAATTCTATCCCACCTAACATTCTGCACCAGGTGCGCCAGCATCGAGTGTGAGACACAGAACTCACGTGAGCTGGTGGCAGGCTTGCCTGCAGCAGGAAAACTGAGTGGGGACTGACTTTTCACTGGCTGCCATTCTGTTCTGCTTGAATGTTTAACACATGCTTAGAGTACATTATTCAAAAATGTTCTTAAAGCCTTTTAAGTGTGCTAATAATTAACTGGATTTGGAATCACCCATCTTAAATAATACAGCACTTGGGCAATTTCTTGTTCTTCTCTGCCGCCCCCCGCCCCGCCCCCCAAGCATGAAGCACTCTGAGTCTGTAGGCAGAGGGAAAGGAAGGTCAGCCAGACCTGTTTGCTGCCAGGGCGAAAATGCAAAGATCATCTCGAAGACAGTCCTCTGGGAAGCCAAAGACTCATCTTTGGGTCATTTGAGTAATTACATGAGTGTAGATGGATAAATGAGCGTGGAGCAGCCATTTGAGTCATTGGGTGTGGTGAATGATAGGAAAAAAGTAAAGTTAGGGGAAATTACTTGGCATTGCTCATCCGCCCTTGCTGAGACCTGACATTTCCTGCAGGGATATGCATGTACTACGTGTAGGAAGCCAAATTGCATCACCGACTCTGTCCTTGCCACTTTTTTTCTTAATCCTTGCCACCTTAATCGGAGAAGCTGAAGTCTGGTTGAGCAATTTGTGAACCATCATTAAGGAGTATACAGATCAAGGTCCAGATTTCGAATTGCCTTTACCTGTCTCTGGGGGAAGAGAAGCTCTGAGATGTTCCTTATGAAGCATGAGCTAAGCCTGATTATAGTTCTGCTCACACACTTGATTTAAGAAGCATATTAAAGCTATTGACCTTAAGAACTTCTCTAATACACTAGTTATTTTTACAAGCCCTCTTACAAGTCTGTGTTAAATGTATTGCATGTGAGCTCTGGCCAAGTAGCTCAGTTGGTTAGAGCATCATCCTGACACATCAAGGTTGTGGGATCTGTCCCTGGTCAGGGCACACACAGGAAACAACAAAAGAATGCGTAAGTCATTCTCTTGGGATGACAAGTCAATATTTCTCTCTCTCTCTCTCTCTCTCTCTCTCTCCCCGCCCCTTCCTTTCTCTCTGAAATCAATCAATAAAAAGAAAAATTTAAAAATAAATAGCCCTGGATGACGGAGCTCAGTGGGTTGGAGCATCATCCTCTACACCAAAGGGTTGAGGGTTCAATTCCCAGTCAGGGCATATACCTAGGTTGCAGGTTTGATTCCTGGGGTGAAAATTTAAAATAATTAATAAATAGTGTGATGCTGTGGTCATCTTTTCATGAACACATTGGTAAGAACATATTCTAGAACTTTACCTGGATGATATTAGGTCAACACCATCAGCCTTTTGAAGAGAGACTACCTTAGTCTGTAATGCTGGATAGAAATGCCAGATGGGGAATTACTGTTTTTCACGTTCTACCAGTCATAGTCTTTGAAGATAACTCCTCCCCCTTCCCAATATGAGGTGGCACAGCTTCTGTAAAAGTTTCACCATGAAATATTGCAGGAAAATGTGTTACCAGTGTGATACAAAGAGTATTGTTTACATCATTTGAAGTTCATAGGAGGTGTGAAGTCACACTGTTTGAGTTCAAATCCTGGCTCTGCCAGTTGTCAGCTCTGAAACCTTAGCAGATCACTTAGCTTCTCTGTGTCTTAGGTTTTGCTCTGTAAAATGAGGCAAAACCTGCCTCATAGAATTAAATAATCATGTGGATTTTTATGTATAAGTATATATGTATATACATATAATATATATATCCCTTAACATACAGTAATTGGCATATAGTAAGCACTCAAGAAATGCTAAATATTATAAAGTATTTTTATAACTTTCAGATAAACCACCACTAAACTACAATTCCCACTTATTCTGCATAGCGAAACTCAAAACATGTAGGGAAAGAATTGTGAAATCTAGGAAGTGCTATACAAATATAAAAGTGTGGTATTCAGCTTCTTATTACATTTCTATACAACAGAAAAAATTCATGTCAGAATCTACCTCTAAGGCAGGGGTGTCAAACTTGTTTTCACTGGGGGCCACGTCAGCTTCGTGGTTGCCTTCAAAGGGCCGAATGTAGAGCTCCTTGCCCCTAGTTAAGGAGTAGTTACATTTACACAGTCCTAAAATTACATTCAGCCCTTTGAAGGCAACCTCGAGGCTGATATGGCCCCCAGTGAAAATGAGTTTGACACTTCTGCTCTAAGGAATGTTATAATTACAAAAAGAACTAGTGAATTGGTTAAAGCATTTTTAATTCTTTGAGCCAGTGAGTATCACTTTGAGTGGTGAGGTGGAGGAATTAATGTGCAATTATTTTTAACTTTATTGAAGTATGTGGTAGGCAGCCTCTCCAATTGCCTCCAATGACCCCTGCCTTCTAGCATCCCCTCTCCTCAAATGTGGGTTAGAATTATTTTATCGCTTATAACAAATAGAATATGGCAACACCGATGAGATGTCCCCTGTGAGCTTTTATGTTGAGCACTTTCTTGTGCTCCCTCTTGGATTGCTCCCCTGGGGAAAGCCAGCTGCCCAGGGTGAGGCAGCCCCATGGAGAGGTCCATGGGCTGAGGGGCTGACACCTGTAGGTGTGAGATTAGAAATGAGCTCCTCCTGCTTCAGTGAGGCCTTCGGACAACACCACAGCCCCAGCCAGCAGTTTTATCTCACCTCATGACAGACCCCCAGCGAAGCTATGCCCAGACTCCTGACCCCAGAAATTACGAGATGCGATATGTGTGTAGGGGGAGGAGGAGGTAGGAGAGTGTAAAGGCAGGTAAGTGGTGGTGGAAGGAGACTTGACTTGGGGTGGTGAACACACAGTACAGTGTACAGATGATGAGTTATAGACTTGTACCCCTGAAACCTATGTAATTTTATTAACCAATGTTACCCCAATAAAGTCAATTAAAATTTTACAAAAATGTTGACACTGTAAAACAAAAATATTTTTAAATAAATAAAAAATAAATTGATAACAATGTACACATGAAAAAAGATGTTTGTTCTGAGATGCTAAGTTTTGGGACAATGTGCTATACAGCAATGCATAATAAATTTAGTACAATATATGTACAGATAATGCTCAGTCGTAGGTGTACAGCGTAAGGAATTTCACCAAATTAGCCTACTCAAGTAATAAGCACCCAAATCTAGAAACAGAACAAAACTAGACCCTTAGAAGCTCCCCCGTGTCTCCTCTACTTACTACCCCTTTCTCCAAGAGTAACCACTATCTGGACTTTTAGCAGCTTCCCTGTATATGATCAAGAGTAAAAAAAAGAGTAGGGGCTGGGTAGGGGGGCAAAGGGGTGACATGGGAGGCATTTGTAACAGTGTCAACAACAAAGACATTTTTTCAAAGAGTAAAAAAAGATGAAAAGCTCTGAGGGAATGCACAAGAATACTAGCATAAACTTAGACCAATAAAGTTTTTGCTAAATATATATAGAGAGAGTCAGTATAAGGTGCTATTAGGGGCATGGGTGTTAAGAGTGAAAATGACTGGGTTAGAGTTATGGCTGTACTCCCCAGTAACTGTGTGATGTTGGGCAAGGTATCTGCCTGCATCTCAGTGTCTTTGCCTGTAGGATGAGGATAATAACAGTGCTTACCTCACACACTGTGGAGATTAAAAATGGAAATCACTGCCCTGGCTGGTGTGGCTCAGTGGATTGAGTGCCAGTCTGTGAACCAAAAAGGTCACTGGTTCAATTCCAAGTCAGGACACATGCCTGGGTTGCAGGCCAGGTCCCCAGCTGGGGGTGTGCAAGAGGCAGCCAATCAATGTTTCTCTCACACTTCAGTGTTTCGCTCTCTTTCTCCCTCCCTTCCCCTCTCTGTAAAAATAAATAAGTCTTTTAAAAAATCGAAAAAATAGAAATGACTGTAATTTGAGTAGAACAATACACATATATGCTCAAAAAGTGTTAGCTATTATCAAAAGCAGCGCCCGTATGTGGGTGTAAAATACATTGGATGACAAACCTGCACTGTCTATCTTTTTATTTGTTCCATATCCCTTCTATCTGTCCCTAGAGAGAGTGACTGAGGGGGAAAGAGATGAAGTGCAGACCAGTTGTCTCTTTGTCACCAGCTTTGCTTGGAAGGTGAAGGGGGCAGTATAAAGTTAAAGGCTGAAACGAGGCTTTAATTTATCAGTGGATTTTAATCGTCAGCAAATCTCAATTCTCCATTGCCATGCCTAAAAATGGACTATTGCCCTTTCAGTAGTAAGCCTGTGTCCATTTTTAATTTCTCCCCTCCGTTTAAATCTCTCTGCAAAAGGTAATGAAAGATTTAGATTTAGAGAGCCACACTTGGAATGAGATAGAGGCTATAAATAGATACGCCAATGAACTAGGTTAGCGAGGGATTCGGCTCTCAGAGTCTCAGAATCGAGGCCCACGTTCTTGTCTCCTCTGCACCCCAACTCCGGCATGCTCATCAGGGTCTGTAGACAGCTATGTGCGTTTCCTATGCATGTGAACATGGAACATGTGCATGGAACATGTACCAGCATATTACCAAGGACACAATGCTGGGGGATGTGCTGTTTCCGGTGGCAGAGTGACCCTGTGGACCAGGTCAGCATCCTCCCGCAGACCACTTTACTGGAGATCCCAGGACGCAACATTACTCCCAGGTAGCAACCCCAGTGCTGTAGGACTGTGACACAGCTGATGTGATGGTCACGTGGCATTACTGACCAGTCTGCAGAGCTTGTCAGGGCTAAGGGTCCACGGTGACACTCCAGGCTTCAGGTGCTGAGCTCAGCTTAGCTGCTGGCTTCCTACACAGTCAGGCTGCCAGCCCAGCCTTTGGGATGCCTCCACCTCATGTGTATCTGCTACATGGCCTCAAGATCTTCAAGGCACAGGTGAAATACCTTCTTCTGTGGAGCTGTCCCTGGCCACCACGGGATCTTCCTCCTCCCGATTCCCAGAGCACTCTCTGACCCTGACCTCGATACCCATCACCCACTGCCTTGAACCAGGCTTGCTGGGTTGCTATTCTGCTTCTCTGTTACTGTAGTCTCTTCTCAGACAAAGGACAATGCCGTCCACCTCCATGTCTCCAGCAGCACCCAGTGTGGCAACAGGAGGGCCACTCATGTTCATTGAGCAAATGTGCGCTCCTGGCTCCTCCACTCTGGTGCCAACTATTTTGTCAGCGGTGCATGCGTAGCCCCTAGAATCTGAAGCATTGAGGACAAGGTGTTTGTGTGAGGAAACACCATAGAAATCGGTGTCCCTGGACACTGTGTGACGTACTACAAATAAAAGTTGATACAACAGACCTGTCGGGATCTTAGAGAACAGTTTTACTGTGGTTTCAGATTATCAGTGGTGATAAGAGAACATGAATAAATTCATACATTTCAGCAGATGAGTTGTAAATAGGTAGACCACCACCTTCCGCAGGCCTTCCCCAGCTTGAGATTTCAGACTACATATAGCCACAGCATTCAGGGTTTTGTCGTTCAGGAAGTTACTGGCCTAGAACAAAGACAAAACTTCAAGACTCAAGGGACCTTGAGAGTTCTTTTGCCTACTGCTCGCTCACTCAGCCTCTCAGGGGTGCCCAGCCTTTCAGCATCTCCAGGCCACACTGGAAGAAGATGAGTTGTCTTGAGCCACAGGTGAAATACATTGTGACACATAATTACCAAACAATCTCATAATGTTTTAGGTACATTTACAGTTTTGTGTTGGGCCGCATTCACAGCCATCCTGGGCCGCAGGTCGGACGCCGCTGCAGCCACCTGGGACGGATTTCTGTTCCTTCCCTCTTTGCCTGTTCTTACTGACGTTCTGCAGACAGTGTTTCACAGTACTAGGGTAACTGATTTCTTTTACAATAATTCTGCAATTAAAATAAGGGTGTTTTTTTCGTATTAGACGCAGTGAGTATGTAATTCAGTTGGAAAAAGTCAAAACAGTGATGTGAAGTTGTTAAAAGTGTATATGTTTCTATTTCCTTGATAAAGTTTCTTTTGAATTTCTGACCATATTTTCTAAGATTTCCATTTTTTCCACAGCCCTTGAAAATTAAATGCAGAGGGTTTAAAATTTAGCACTTAACCACAAATGGCAACAAAGTGCTTCTGAGGCTTAAATCCAAGATAGTTTATAAGTCTTTGTCAATTATAATCCTTTCTATTAATAATGTAAGAACTATATTAAAGGTTAGGAGTGCAGAATCCTAAGTAAACTCTGCCCCCTTGTGGATTAAAACATTCACAGAGAGGAAAAGAGGTTACAGTTGCATGGGCCAGTTCCCTCTAGTTCTTCCCAAGAGCCCAGCAGCAATGTTTAAAAGCAGTGTTGACATGACAATGCAACAAAGCTGGACCATTTGTATGACTGATGGTGACAGCTACACTGACAGGTAGCTGTATGCATATGTGTCTTGTGCTACCACCCCGTTCAGCTAGGATAGTGCCTTGAATGTACTGAGCACTTGGTGACCATTTCATAGAATTCTGCAGTTAGGAGGGGCACTGAACACTGAGTTCAGCAACCATGCGTAAGAATCCTTTTCACGGTCCTTGACATACTCCCACTTGATTGAGCCCAATAATGAGAAACTCACCAAATGGTACAGCTCACTCTCCTGTCAGACAGGGCTGTTAGAAAGTCTGTCAGCACATTGAGCCCAAATGGATTTATAAGGGAATCGGACCATTTCAGAGCTGGAAGAGGAGCTCCCAGCCTGGGATTTTAGGGTGGAAGCTGTCAGGCCATCTGGACCTAACTCCGCCCCCCGGGAACAGCACCCCACGAGCCCATTGCTTATTTGTAGCTTTTTAAATGTTAGAGGGTGACTACCATGCCGCCCTTTTCACCCATAATTGTGTCAACTGCTCCTCCTACAACATGTCTTTTGCTCCCATCATCTCCTGGTCACAACCCTCTGGATGTCACCGTTTGGGTCGGTGTCCCTGTCAGTGTGCACCATCTAGAAGGGGTGCTCTGGATGGGCTTGCTTTGCTGATGCAGTGCACAGCGGAGTTGTTACTCCCCTGTGCGGGACGTCAAACCTCTTGGAATGCAGCTGGGGCTCCACAGGCACCTTCAGGAGCCATATCACACTCCTGGTCACTGTAAATCTTGTCCCCGGGTCTTCTGCGTCCTTCCCACCCTATACTTAGGTAAAGCTGCAACTTTGAGTATTCGTCCCTGTAAACCAGGACCCCAGCTAGCATTCCTAAGAGCTCAAGTGTGTCCCGTCGGATCCGGCCAGCTACCTAGCTCTGTGCTGTCCGCATTTCATCAGTGTGAGCTCTGTGTTTCCAACCAGCCACTTTCAGAGACGAAGACCTCTGTGCGGGAACCAGAGCAGAATAAAAATTGTAGGTGAGCTCATGTCCCCACGGCACCCTTCAGCCGCGTGGCCTCAGCTGGGGGGGTCTCAGTTCTCTCCTCTAAAGCAGAGGTGATGCCATGAGCTCCCTATGAGCTCATGGGGAGTTTCAATGAGCTGGGCTCAGTAAATGTAAAGTAGTGCTAGTCATCAGCATTCTGACGGCCTGAGGGAGGAGGAGAAACTCTTAGAACCTGACGGGTGAAGAGCTCGTAGTTTTTTAATAGAATAAATACATGCAAAGTACACCGTGAGACAGCTTTTCACACAGGAGAAGGGAACGGAGTTGATCATTTTTCATCAGCCTGTGTTTAGTCTAAAAACTTCAGCTCTCTTCTCCCCTTCCACAGAGAATGGGGAAGGGGCTTCATGTCTGCTCCGCCCGCCTCGCCCAGACCAAAGCCCAAGCTCAGGCTGCCCCCTTGGTCTGAGCACCCACACCACTAATTCTAGGGGCTGCAGGAACAAATCCTCACCTCTGGGGGTGGGGGCAGACAAGGCACCACCCTGATTCCCAGGTGTCTGAAATTCCACTGGTAATCTGCAAGCTTCACTCTCGAAACACCAAATAACATTTGAATTTGAGAAGGCATTTAAAGGTCTCAGTTCCTTAGCAGCTCACAGTGAGTATATGCTGGGGTCCAGCCTCAGCAGGTCTCGGGGTCCCCGAAGGAGGAACAGCTCAGTGACAGAAACAGACACCAAGTGGGGTGCCAGAGGACAGCCAGGCTCTCTAGGCCTGACTGACTCCCCAAAAAGAGTCAATCTTTATTTCTATAGGGGAGGTTATACAATACTCAATGGAGCAGGTGCATAATGTGATTATTAAAACAGAAAAGGTTACCATAGAAACAACTTCAAAAAGTACAGGAGGTTTTATAGATCAATCATGTTAAACAAAGGTTACTTTGACCAAGAGGGTTATCAATCAGATAGCCAATGAAGCTATTTGGGCACAAACTTTCAGGTGCCAATTAATAACTAGATGTCTATTAAGGTTCTATAGATTGGTTTAAATTAAAAGGGTACAAGGGGTGATTTAAAAGTCAGCTATTGTTCATTGAGGTTAGATTGTCTAAGTTAGATAAATGGTCCTTTGCCTAGGTCTATTGACTTGTACATCTTGGGTGGGGGCATTTTTTGCATTTTCTTCCATGTATTGAGATTATTATATTTAATTAAAACTGCTTCCTTATTTACCCACCTGGTCCCATCAATAAATATTCCTGTCCAGGGTATGGGAGGGGTAGTGGCTCTAATAAATCTTGAGCTTTTAAGTGGTGACTCCTTGGGGAGCATTCTTAGCAACAGCTTCCTCCAGCGTTCTGGCAGCTGGTCTGCCCATAGTTTAATTTTGTCCTTAACTTTCCAGGTGGGGGAAGTAGGCAGCATTACAGTTGTTAGGGACTTTGTTCTATGGTCAGTAAGTCATTTCACACAGAATCAGAGGCATCGTGCAGACTTTTTGTTATAACTAACACACAGGTGTCCAAAAGCCCCACCACCGATTGCTAGCAGAGACAGCCATACATACAGAAGGAGATAGATAGGAGATCCAGCCACAGTCGCCTCTGCTGTGCAGATGCATCTCGTCCGTCCCAACTGTGTCAAGGGTCAGCTGTTGGTCAGCTCCCGACAAGTGTGGTTTTTCTTTTCTGAAGACTTCAGCAGTCTCCAGAGAGAAGACTAGAGGGACTCTGGGGCTGGGGTGAGACGGCAGGAGATGCAGAAGAGAAACTTCCTCCTTGCAGTGAGGGAGTCTGTCCCACAGGAGACAGGGGCTCCCTTCACCACAAACGCGCTGCATTCCCTCACATCCCTGCAGGGGGAGCCTGTCTGTCCTTCCAGATCTAGCTCAGTCCCACAGCCCAGTCTTCCTTAACACTCTAGTCAGAAATGACCTTCTGTACAATATTCCTAATTGCTTAGGTGTCATAGTGAGGTTGTGGTTGTGGAGAACAGCCTTATTTTTACATTTAGAGGTAATATGTCGTGTTGTGCTATCTGTGACTTACATCCAATTGGTGGAAGGAGCAAAAAAAAATTGTATACACACACGCACACACACACACACACACACACACATACACACACAGAGATAAAGCAAATATGGCCAAACAGTAACAGTTATCAAGTAGAATGACTTTCCAACTCCTCACAATTCTGCTTCGCCTTCTCAGCTTCTTTTTCTGGTTTTTCTTATCTTTCAAAAGTCCAGTGTGTACAAGTATTATTAATAATAATTACCGTTTTTGAGTGTGTGCTGTATACCACATGCCAATGCCAGGCATTTCACATACATCCTTTCAGTAGGCTGTCCCGTGGATGCTTTAAGCTCATTTTAGAGAAGAAAAGACTTAGAGCGGCCAGGGACTTCCCTGGGGTTTTGGCCACTACTTAAAGTCGCATCTGTCCATTGCCAAAGCTCATACTGTTGCATCTTGCTGAATCTTGAATCGCATACCGTGTTCCAGAAACAGTCTGCACAGGCACATGCTGCACACATGCAGACACATGCACACGCGTGAACACACCTCCAGAATTTTATGTGTATCAGTCTGTAAACCAGAACGCCATTGGGTGAGTCACTTCTCTCTAAGCTTTAATTTCTTGATCTGTAAAATAAGAGAAGTTGATTTTAAAATTTCCAAAGTCCTTTTTATTTCTCTGACTGACATTTGATGACTTTGGTGACTGAGACTTTCTCAAATATTCCATGTAAAGTAAAATACAAGAAAATTATCTTCCCACTCCCCCAGGGTAAGTGAACGGGTCCGTTCAGAGAAGTGCGACCACCGACTGAGTGGAGGAGGCACCGGCAGGACTGTGTCCCCCAGGAGCGGGAGCCCTGCTGTGGGTTAGTGTGCATAGCACATCTCCTGCCCTGACAAGGAACAGCAGCTACTACGGCTCTCTAACTTTATTATTCATAAACTGCCTGTCTACGCAGCCTGGTAAAGGAGAACTCAGTTCTGAAAAAGAACCCACCTGCTTCCTACCTGTGCACCAAGCACTGTGGCCTCTCCTAGGTGGGACCCTGGGGACTGCCAGGAGCCTGTGCTGACAATGGCCCTGGAGGCCCATTCTCGGCAGAGTCCGCACACAGACTGAACTTCGAGATCCCCGGCACGCATGCCCTGTGGGCACTCAGCCCGTGTTTGAGAAGCAGAAGAATTCTCCGTTAGGGAGACGAGAGAGAAACAGATATTTTAGGTGCAGCATCCTAGTTTCCACTAAAAGTTACCCCCGGCCTTTTTCTAAAGCAAGATGAGTCACCAGTGGCTCCGTGGGGAGCCATCGAAGAAAGTCTGGCCAGTGTTCTCACTCCTGCCCGGCTGCTCAGGCCCGCGTGGTCTGGCGCAGAAACGGGGCCTCGATCTGTGACGGAGACAGCTTCCGCCGGTGTGTGAGGGCTACGGGCTTCATTAGGTTGGACCAAGTGAACTTCCTTAAAAGGGTCATCCAAGACATCAACCTGACCACAAAAGCAATGCCGGCTCGTTGTACAGAATAGTTTTAAAAAGACTTCACTAATGAGTGTTTTAATGTGAATGAAAGAGTCAACTGGTGATAGAAATTGCCTTTTAATAATTTACTATTATCTTCTGAGTGGATTCATCTTCAGAATATGTGGCTCAGTTTTATATAAAAGTATTCATGTTGAAAAAAACAAAACTAAACAGTTACTTCTGCTCCCATCTCCTTGAAGAGGTCTTTAAGGTTTAAGAGATCTTTAATAAATGTAAATGCCCCTTAGAGAATAAAACCTTAAATTAATCTGAACTGGCTGCAGGCGCCACTAAGCCGAGGAAAAGCCCTTCTAGGGGAGGAGAGCATTTTCACAGAGATGCCTCCTCCCTTTACCCTGGTCTTCTGTTGAATTCCTGCTTTGCAGGTGAGAGCACTGGGCTCCACAAGGGCACTTCTCCCAAGCTCTCCCCAGTCCTCATGCAGTGCCTGAGCTGCATGCAGAGGCCTCCCCGGAGGGAGAGCCCACAGCCCCCGAGATATGACCACCTGGTGTGCATGAACACGGACAAGCACACTGCCAGCCCCCAGCACCCCCTCCCCTGCCCCAGCAGTGCCACAGGAGTGCCAGACTCCCAGCCGGATTATTCCCTGACTTGGGGTTCTGCCACTAACTGGCTTTTTGTGCCTTGACATTTCAATTCTTCAGGCTGTAGTTTCCTCCTAAATTGAATAGGAGGAGTACTAACAATGATGAGTACTTGAATGCCCAGGGAACCCCAGGCTGGCCACTGGGTGTTCAGATGGCCCCTTCTCATTCCCCTGCCAGGCAGCACACCTATGCTAGGGAGCCCCTACTGGCATTGCCAAACCTGATTACATGCAGAGTCCAGGACCTTATCCACGTAGGCTACAGAACAGGGCTATGGGCTAAAAAAGGAGAGAAGGACCTCAGAAATCTGCTGGGATCCCAGTAGCCTCCTCGATACTGGGGAGCTGAAACTCTGGGGAGACTAGAGATGCATGCGCTGACCCTGAGGCTCCCTATCTGGTGAAGTCATTTGTATTTGCCAAGTGGCGCCCTCCCTGCGCTGACAGACCTAATTCTGGGTATGGTATAAATAGAACCTGGCTCTGGCAAAGCACACCACCCACCACTGTGCTTCTTTCCTGTTGGGACATCAACCAAACCTGAGCCTTTGATTCCCTCTAGTGGCTCCAATCAGCACTTTCATAGCTGATTTTTGCATTTATTTATTCAATGTATAGGAAGTGCCTACAGTCTGCACTAAAGTGGTGCTGGGTTCTTCATTTGAGCATTGTTGTGTCTCGTGGAAAGTGATCAGGGACAGAAGTCAGAGCTCCACCTCACAAGCTTAGCTTAGTACAGTGCAGGCTGGCCAATTTCCTGCTGCTGTATAGCTGCTTTATGGGGACTGAGGGAGGGTGGGTTTTATGTGGCTTATCTCTACCGCTAAATGAGCTGTAGGGTGTTGGGTGACTCCTTTACCCCTAGGCCTCAGTTTGTGCATTGTGCATGGCTTCAATTCAAATCAATGCAGCAAATATTTATTGAGCCCCTGCAGTGTGTGAGACCAGGGCCCGGTGCTATGGCAGTGCAGTAGTGAACTGCACTTAATTTCCAGGAGCTTATGGCTGATGGGAGAGCCAGGCCTCTGGGAAGCCACATGAAGCACCGGGCATGAGTGATGTCAGAGCCTGAGCTGTGTGGTGACGCAGGTGTGGGCGGGCCCTGCTCTGTTACTTGCCAGTCTGTGATTTGGGGCAAGTTGCTAACTCCCTCAGTAGATTTGGAGAGTAACCCTTTCTTTGTAGATCTGAGTGCTCGTTCTAGAGCTGACCCACAGGCAGTGCTCACTAAATGGAGGCCACGCCCACTGCAGAGTCAAGTGCTAAACAGAAACAACAGAAGCCTTGCTGACAATGTCAGTGAGACCCTACAAGGGACTTCTCCTGTTGGTTCTGAAGTCTCCTTCCTATGCACAGCCTAATTCTGTGGGCTACATTCTTCACCACAGAGTTTGGGACCCGCCGCCCCCCCCACACACTCTTGCTCTTAGGGTGGAGGCCACTCAGGGCTCTGACCCCATCAGCCCTGCAGAGAGAACCACAGGCCCCTGCTCCCTTCTTCCTCATTTCATTTTCCTGCAGGCAAGATACAGGCCCTCCTCCTCCCTACAGATTTGCTGCTAATCAATTCTGGGAAATGAGCAGGGAATAAGAAATAGCCTCTGTGTTTCTGTTAGTTGTGATCCTTGGCCTTTGGTCTTAAAACCCTTCTAAGGTGGCATAGTGGTTTTGTTCCATGAGAAAGGACTTCGTGCAATGTGGGAGGGCTCCACCCACAACGCCCCCACCCCCGGCCATCTCCAGCCACCACAGATGAGAATAAGTCTACCAAGACATGATCTTCTTGGGGAGGAGAGGTGGCTGATCTCTCAAAGGAGAAGAGCCAAGAGCCTTTTCCTCAATGGGCTTTTATTGGGTTTATTTTGCACAGGAATACAGATAAAGCTCATTAATCATTGTCAGGCAGTAAGGATCAAATAATAGATAGTATACAAAGAACTGTGAGGGCTTATTCTGAGTCAGGGTCTGTTAGCTAAAGGGCTATAAAACTTTGAGAAACAAACTCATTTCCTGCTTGGACCCTTATCATTTAATGGAGAGCATTCTTAGCAAAGCAGGTTTCACAGGATTTTATGTATTCTTTCTTAAGCCTGATCACCGGGGGAACCCGCCCTTTCCAGCACAGGGCTGCACCACCCTCTGGCATTGTTTCAAACTTAAGTCAGGCAGGGGAAGTAAGGCAGCCAAGAGATTAGGAGACTTCTCACAGACAGAATGAGGACTCAGGCTATGTCAAAGCTGAAGGGTGAGGGTCCATCACCCCCTTTTGCTATAGCCCCCAAGTCCTTCCCTGGGGGCCTCTGTAATCATGCCTGTCTTAGGTCATCCCTCCCTTGAGGAACCTTACCCACCACTGGCTAACCAATCAAGCACTGGGGGCCAGGCAGGGTGAAGTAAAAGGGGCAGAGGGGATGCCCCTGCCAGGAAGATAAGCTTTGTTTCTTTAGTGGCTTATGGTCTGAAGGTCTGTCACTCAGCCTTAGCCATGGGGTGGTTACAGCTTCTGAAACCAGGCAGAGCTGTTCCCAACAACACAAGCCCTGGCCCTTGGGGCCCTTTTAACTTGGAGGTTGTATAATATTGTTGTATTGTGAACGGCTTGAAGGAGATCATTTTTCACACTGTGCTGCTTTATTAATCACTGTGTAAGTACATAAAGGAAGATCCAAAGATAAAGCACACCTTGAATGCCAGACACATCATACCTAGAATCTAGGTGGGGTTTTATTATACCAACTCATCAGTCATCAATACTGTAGACTTAATAGTCAACAGTGTCAGAGCCTTGGCCAGGTACTAAGAGAGAGATTAATAGAAAGGAGAGAAGGTGAGCTTGGAGTCCAAAGTTGCCAACAGGATACCATCCCTAGGAAAAGATGAAGGTTCCGGGGAAAGAAAGCAGAAAGTGGAAATGAATTCCCGTTGGCTAAATGGATACCAGATCCATGGAGGGACAGATTCCAAATGTGGTAACTCAGAATTTCACTTTGGATAGAAATGGTTGAAACCGTAGGATATGAAACTATACAGAATGAAGGTAGGTTGGGGCATGAGAGAATGTGTGTTCCTAGAGGAATCAAGACCTGCCCTCAAGAGCCCACCTATTGCCTGAGGCTTTCCTGGGAGGCCAGGGAGGGTAAGGTTCTCTAAGAGAGTAAAACTGTGCCCGGAGCCTGTCCAGGAAGGATGCTAACCTCCACCTTCCCCTTTGGTTTCTGTCCTATTGGAAGCCTCTGCTAGTAGGGGAGAGAAAGATCAAAAGACAAGTTGCTGTTGACCTGAGTGATTTCATTATTCATAAAAACCCCTCTAAGGCAGGAAAGACAGGCACTGGTAGGAGTGTAATTCAGGGGCAGGCGCGCAGTTAAGGACTATGATGAATTCAGTTAATGCAGGAGCTGGTGGTGTGAGGTCCTGGGACTTCTAGCACTTCTGATCTAGGGCTCTTCCAATACGACTTGGCCCTGGCCCACAAGAACACTCAATAACAATCTGGTGTAATATTTGCTTCCATGCACTGCCTCAAACTTTCTGCAGTACTCACGAAAGGTTTCCCCTTTTCAGTGTCCTACTATGTTGGAACCTTGGG
Source organism: Phyllostomus discolor (assembly GCF_004126475.2). Taxonomy (NCBI): domain Eukaryota; kingdom Metazoa; phylum Chordata; class Mammalia; order Chiroptera; family Phyllostomidae; genus Phyllostomus; species Phyllostomus discolor. The sequence continues at coordinate 71,875,648 of NC_040915.2, read as the reverse complement.
GACTCACACTGAGATCAGGAGAGTGGCAGAGGAGAAGGTCACTTTGCCCTGTCATCATCAGTTGGGGCTTCCAGAAAAAGACACCCTGGACATCGAGTGGCTGCTCACAGATAATGAAGGGAACCAAAAGGTGGTAAGTATATGCCTGCTAGAGCCCCTCCCCGCTTCCCCTTCCTTGGCCTTCCCTCAGCTCCAGTCTTTCTCATTGAGTCAGAAAGGGCTAGAATCGCCTTTTTCATTGCTGATAAAGACTCTAGACACAAAACTGTACACAGGAAAGGGTATTTGGGTTGTCAGGACAAGAGATTCTGTGTCCTTTGGGGAAACAGGACCTACTGGAAAGCCATCTGTCATTTGCCCAAAGAGGGACTCTGCACTACAGAGGTCTTTTCTAAGGGGACTACACTGCAGTCGCTTGCTGCTCTAGTCTAGGGGCCAGCCCTTTACCTCTGGCAGGAAGCCTGCTCCTCCTTCTGCTCGTGCTCTGAAACCACAACCACCTGCCTGTGCTGCAGCCTTGCACAGAGTCGTGACTTCCGAGATCTAAGACGGCATAATATGGTCAATGTATGGTACAGAGGAGCAAGTACAGGACATGAATAAAAGTGTTTAACACATACTGAGCTGGCCAGCAGAAGAACTGATACTGATTCTGAGGTTGGAAATGAAGGGCTGGCCCTGGCTTTAGGGTGCAGGTTGCACAGGGCCACCATGAGGGTCCACTGGTCCTGACCGACTTCGGCAGTGTGAACAGAACTTGTAGCACTCTGTTACTGCCGGTCCCCCACCTGGCCTTCGTAGAGAATGAGAACTAAGTGACCTACTGTTAGGATCCTTTCTGCCTTGGCTCTTTTAGTCGCTGTCTCTTTCCTCGACCCAGGTTTTCTAGCATAAGCATTCTCACCCCCTTTACCCACTGACTTTTTTTTTAATTCTTTTGATGAAACTTTTGTGCTTTTAAAAAAATATAACCTAGGAAGGCTCACCTTAGACTTTCCTTCTACAGAACTTCACTTCTTTCCCTACTAAAAAGTAAAAAGGAGTCCTTTCCTTTCCACTGTCTATTCCACTAATTTCATAAGATGGTTTTTATGGACAGAGGCTAAGATCTCACTAAAAATAAATTACAAGGCTCCTGTTGGAGTTTCACCTGCTTAAAAAGCTGCCTCCATCACCATGTTATTTTGATACTGCCTCTCAGCTCGTCCTCAAGTGCATCGCCCTGACTCTCTGTTCTCTGCAGAGCAAGGTCACCTTAACCTGAGCAGGCTTGTTCCAACAACATCCTCTTCAGTCCCGGTTCTGAATGAAGTAAATAGGAGCACAATTTCCTCTAATAAAAACCTGAGAACAACTCCGTTTATCTAACTTTCACCCAAATGTTTTCATATGGACTAAAGAAAAAAAAAGAGTAGGTTGGTCTTGTAGCCTAGTGAACATAAAGGTTAGGAAGTTAATCATTGATTTGAGAAGGCCACTGATACTGCTTCTGATAGCGCCCTGATAAGCAGTCACAACTCCTCCTTATCTTCAGTTAATATTCTGAAGCAAGGAGTATCCTTTATTCACTCATTCAGAGGAGATCAGGCGTGTTCAGGGTGGCATGGCTGTAGACCTTTATTCACTTATTCAGATCATGCAAACTTAGTTTGCACTTACTGGCATGCCACGCTCGGCACTGGGATTCAAGGGTAAAGAAGACATCAGTGCCTGCAGGTGGCTCATCTGATTAGAGCATCATCCTAATTCACCAGGGTTGTGGGTTTGCTCCCATCAGGGCACATATGAGAAACAACCAATGAATGCATCAATAAGTGGAACAACAAATTGGTGTTTCTCTTTCTCTCTCTTCCCCTCCTTCTTCTCTCTCAAATCAATAAATTAAAAATTTTAATAAAATGAAAAAAAAGATATCAGAGGCCAAGCTTTTTGGAGTTTCCAGTTAAATGGCATTCAGTAACTTAAAAATATACATAAATATTTATGTATAAATATGTATAAAATATGTATAAAATACATGTAAATATGTATAAAATATACATATTTTTAAGTAGAGCACAAAAGGTGTTAGCTCCATGCCAGGCACAGTCTGTTCAGCGCACAGCATGTGATTTAACTTACTCCTCAGAGGTTTGTCTGTCCCATTTTACAAACAGGGAACTGAAGCACAGACACACAGAGTGTGAAAATGGTGTAAGGTCACCCATTTTGCATTTTGAAATTAGGCATTCTGATGTCAGTACCTGGGCTGTTCGCCACTAGCCAAGGCACCTTCATAAATAATTTGAAATTATAAGATGCTGTGTAGGCCGACAAGGGGGAGCCCTGGCTGGTGTGGCTCAGTGGACTGCGGGCTGGCTCACGGGCCAGGTCCCCAGCTGGGAGTATGCGAGAGGCAACCTATCGATATAACTGATGTTTCTCACCGTTTCTCCCTCCCTTTCTCTGTCTAAAAATAACTACATAAAATATTTTTTAAAAAAGAAAGAACAAAGGAAGATTCAAGGAGAAAATTATTCCATATAAAACTAATTATGCAAAGACCCTGATGCTGGAAAAAGGTGGGCTAGAAGATTAAAAATCAATTTAGTATACACCAATGTTACCTGAAAATTTTTATTTTTAAAATCTATTTAGTAATTTTAATAAATGTGGATTCCCACTATACAGGTACTCTATCCGAAGGAGTTCATTGAAGAGGTAAATATCATGCTAGAAATAAGAAGAGTGTTCTAGATAAATACAAAGGAGGAGCTATTGGCCAAGAGTAGTTGGAGGAGGGGAGAGGTTTCATGGAAGAAGGTACATCTGAAAAAAACACACTGGAAAAACAGGGCACACCTGCAAGCTGGTGGAAGGCGTTGCCCTGAGGAAATCTCAGAGCACAGACCAAGGCTGGGAGTTCGGGGAAGCCACAAGCAGCTGGAACAGGGGAAGCGCAGATGGTGAGCCTGCAGGCGTTGTACGGCCAGCACATGAAAGGTGTCATGTGCCACACTAGGGGGCTCAGAACTGTCCCTGCTGTGTTATGGAGTTCTTGAAGAATGTCACAAGTGAAAAGGCTTCGTTGCATTTTACAGCACCCCCTGTGGCACTGTGTGGTGGCACTCTGGTTTAGGGGACACCTGAGTAGGAGCAGTATCAGTTAAACAGCATCAGGTGGTGCAGTAAGGGCTGATGCTGCAGCCATGGGCAGTTGGTATGTAAGGAAGGGGTGAAAATTTAGTGAGTAAAGGTGCCAAAACTTTTTAATTGCCAGGGACTTGAGAATGAGTGTGAGACTGATTTGAGAAAGAGAGGATACAGGAAGGGTTATTGGACACGATGTGGAGCTTAAAGTAAGCTAACCAGTGACCCAGATCCCAGGCCTAGCTTTGCATTCTAATCTGAGCCAAACTGTTTCATTCCTTCTGTCTAGGATGCTTAGAGATGCAAGGAACTGTGGGGGTGGGCGAGCAGGCTCAGGCAGAGTTGAATTCCAGCCTTGATAGGATGACCACTAGGACTCTGGAGCACTTGTCCTGGTTCCAGGGATGGCAACACAGTCGAATTTCCAAAGAGAGGCCACCTCCCCCAGGGTCGGTCAGGAGCACCCAACAGAATCCTTCCCCTCCAGTTTTCTGTTGGAGGAATGAAGATAGAGGTGGTCCAGCAACCCCCTCCCCACCCCACCTCTTGGCCACACCTTCAGCCTTTCCCCTTTCTCTCTAAGTCAACTAGAAACATCCTGAAGCAAAATGGAAGGAGGGCCTGACATCTGGCTCCTTCAGAGTTTCACAATTGCCATGCAGGGCCAGGGATGACAGAGCAACTGCCAGAAAGCTGAGCTGACCCATCTGTTCCATACAAACCCTAACACGCTGTCCTGCCTCCTCTCACCAACAATGCATCTGGAATGGATCCACCAGGAAGGTCATAAGACAAACAGCTCCCTCAACAGCTGTAATTCATACATTTAATTTTGTGTTTGGTTGCTAGAAAATTAAATTTATGTTCATCGTTCTCCCATTACAGTGGCTTAGACTCAGCACTACATTTTCTGAAACTAAAAATAAAACAGACACACAAGCATCTGAGACTCAATGCATGTCTGAAAAACACCAAGCCAAGTTGCAGGGGTGTGACTGAGCCCCAGTCTGTGCCCAAGGGTACATACATTACAATCATTCTGGAGCCGTACAATCTCTGTCTTCCAGAGATGCAAACACTTGCATGCGGTTGTCTCTTTTTTCTTCACTAAATGTTAGGACAGGATTTTGGAGAAAGGGGAGAAAAGCCGTCTCCAGGACAGCCAGTATCCACAGACAATAACTCTTGGGCTTGGTCTTAAGGCCTTTGTGGGTGCTGTTTAAGCAAAAATAAAAGAGGGAAAGCCATGTCAGGAGGAGAAGACAGCAGGATCCAAGACAAAGACACAGCAGAGGACATTGTTGGGCATGAAGGGATGCTGGGTTTAGGGACTAGCCTCCTAAGAAATCTGAGGGCCTGCCGAAGATGAGGTGTGGCTCAAGCCCGACCCTGGCTTTAGGTGCCACCTTCAGAGGCTGCACTTTATTCTACTGCACACACCGGTGAGGGGGATGGGAGCTTGCAGCTGGGGAATCTTTACACATGTGTGGAACAGTTACTATTCTGAGGGTACTGGACTGAACAATTGTGGAAACCTCAGGGGGGGGTTCTGAAAGCGATTATGGGTGCTTACTGTCTCGTTTCAAAAAAATCCTATGAAGTAGCTTAGGCCCATTTTACAATGGGGGACCTTAAGGTTTATAAGGGTTAATTAATTATTTTTATTTTTAAGATCCAAAGGTTGACTGACCCAGGCACACAGCTGTAAGTACATGAACCCATTTGAATGCCATCATTATACCTCCCGGCAGCTCCCTCAACCACTGTGCCCCTTGCTGCAGCTCTTTTCAAAGTCAGGATCCCGAAGTGGATCCTGAGGACCAGACATTTTGTTTAAAAGACTAGAAAATACCAGAGCGTGTGGCGCATACACTATTTTGTGAAATGTATGTTTCAGTTACATTTGAGTATGCTATGTGGGTGCCAATTCATGAAGAAAAGTGTATTTCTTAATGTGAGTCTGTTCAAAATATGTGAAAGCCCCTACTGCAGTGTACTTCTAACAGTCTATAGCAGCGTGTTTCTACCGGTGTGCATCACAGAACATTTAATACATGCAGTGCCTGGCTATTGAGTCAGCAGCCCTGACCTCTTCTCCCTTAGATGGTCAAATAAAAATATGGCAACAGCCAACACAATAGCCATTGGGTGTGAATGAATCAAAATTAAACCTATGTTTGTTCAGATCGGCAAAAAATACATTTTTTGGTGTGCCACGAATCTTAGTAATTAGTTTTTATGTGCCGTGAGATGAAAAAGGTTGAAAATTGCTGATTGAGGTACCTTTCCCTATCTTTCCTAAACTTCAGGGACTGTTCTTTTGTCTCTGAAGCTTGAAAAGTTACGGAGACAAAAGAATCAGGGGTGTCCAACCTGTGTGCGGCTTACAGGCCACATGCGGCTCAGGATGGCCATGAGTGTGGCTCAACACAGAATCACAAATCTACTTAAAACATTATGAGAGTTTTTGTGTGTGATTACATGTTGCGGTGTGTTTAATCTGTGGCTCAAGACAACTCTTGTTTGTCCAGTGTGGCCCAGAGATGCCAAAAGGTTGGACACCCTAAATAAACTTTCTCTTATAAAATAAGTAAATAAAGCAGCCAGAGTCCACACCTACTAAGCTCTCTAAAATGAAATGTACCTTTCAAATCAAAGGTATTCCCTGATGTTAGTCCAAATATTTAAATGAACAAGAAAGAAATCCCCCTGACCAAAAAGGGTCACCAAACTCCCAAAGCCCACAAAACCCAAAGTTCCTAAAAGTTACCCAGGTCTTTACTGATCTCTACATTTAGAATCTCTTCATTTTTCTGTAGGAAGCACAGCTGACTTCCTTGTGGGTGATTACTCATCTATTGTATAAGGTGCACAGATATGAAAGAGTCAGAAAGAGAGAACATGCATGAATTGAGCTCCTATTAAGTGTTCCAAGCTCACTTATTCTATCTTCAGACAACATCAGCCCCCACTTTCAGTCTTAGGAGATAAACTCTAACACTTTTTCCTGTTGCTAATCTATTTCTTCCATGCCCCATGTTCCACCGATTTGGTTTGGCATTTCTATGGCCATTTCTTCCAAGCACCCGCCACCCACACCAATCACTCCTGTGGAATGCACACTCAAGGGCAAGGATGTGGGGCCAGGAACGCCCTGTAAACATTTAAAACAAGTAGCCTGTGAGAGAAGGGCTGTGATCCTAGCTCCTCAGGTCTCAGTGTGAAGCTTGGGCCTTTAAGTTGAATGATAGGAACCCTCTGGAAATACTTGCAAAATAATGTTAGGTGTGTTTTTATGAGTCAGACTTTTAGCAGTGAAATGGGTCTAAGAAATGACTCAGAAATGGTGCTGGCCACAGCCTGGCCCAGGAGGTTCATTGTGTGTTAAAGGATAAAAATAGAATAGCAACCTCTCCCTGGCGCTGAGAACTTCTCCCTGGGAAACTCAGTCATGAATCAGTGAGTGCAGGAGGGCCCGAAAGACCACCCCACTCTAGCAAGATCTACCCATGGGGGCCCAGTTTCACATTAACATGTATGCCTGGCCCTCACTCTGGGAGCCTTTGTTAAACAAACGGATGGCCTTCTGAATCCCCTTAATCTTGTCTGTAACTTATCGCTGTACCCTGTGCCTTTTTAGTCCCTTGAACATGAGGAGTTAATATTTGTGAAGTGTTTAGAACAGTGTCTAGCACAACATAAATACCACATCCATGTTTGTTAAGTAAAAACAAAAAACCCTGAGTGAATGTTGTTATGTTGATAATTTTTTTTCTAGGTCTAATTTGCATTCCTAACCGCAGGACCAAGGGTCATGGAACAGTCACTGAGCGAAGGGATAACTATAACGTGAAGTTGATAGGATAAGAGTTATGGTACAAATTTTCTTTTACATGTGAGCAGAAGGAGGCCTTAATTCCTTTTCAAAACAAACTTGTAATCTAAACCTTTTAGACTTTAGAAGGTGAAAGCCCTTGCCCTAAATAGATTTCAGAGCTAGGCTCTGAACCTGATTTCTACAACTAAGTCCCCTCCCTCTTTGCCCCTTCCTTCAAAACTTGCAGTTGCTTTTGAAAAGAATGCAGAAATTCAAGACAAGGTGTCTGTCTGGGAATCGATAGGGAACATTCGACTGAAATTATACACTTCCTGTACTTCCCATAATACTCCTCACTCGAAGATCATGTTTAGGAGGCAGCTCCCTAGGGTGCATGTGGGGGGCTGGGGCAAATCTTCAGGTTGGGTGTAGAGAGAGGTCTGCTGTTGATATGATAAGGAAGGGAGGTAGATCTCCTAAATGCTGCGCCCCCTGCCCCCACTCCCCTAGGGCCTCCTTCCTTAACAAGGTGAGGTGGGGAAGAAGGAGTTTTATCCAGAGATAAGGTTGGAAATGTAAACAAAGGCTGGACCTGAATGTTAAGCTAAAGAGATTCAAGGTGACAGTCATTTATTTGACTCTGGGTTTTGTAGTTCTGTCCCTGTAAGAACATCCAAACCTGCGGAGAATTTTTATAAAAATGTACTTGAGCCCAAAAGAGGGTACACCTGGAATCAAGATCTCAACAGATTGAGATAAATGCTTCAGGGAAAAATGGTTTGTGTGTGGGGTTTTTTTTTTAATGTATTTGAAATTAAAGAAGGATATAAGGAATATTTTAGAAAGTCAGGAGAAAATCAGGCTGGAATTGGATTACAGGACAGTTAATAAGATTCTGTGCCTTCTTGAGGGTGGTTATGGCTTATTTCAAAGGTGTGGTAACCTGGATGCAGAGAAAGCCTGACAGGGCTCACTTAAGGCAAAGGTAACCCTATCACCACAAAGCTATGAGGTGTGACTACCCACCATGACCTGCCCAGGTAGGAATTTATGATCAGATCACCCTGGGAGTTACTTCCTATAGAACAGCCCTTTTTTTGCCTACAAGTCTCATCTTTGTGTTTAGATATTCTCTATTTGGATAGCCTTATTTTGTCTTGTCTGTTCTTGGCCTCTATTTTGGTGCCCTCATGCATCTTGTCCAATCTTGTGGCTTTAAATGCCATCCACATGCTTCCTCCCAAATGCTAATTTCCAGTCCACCCTCACCCCCCGAACAGCAGAGAGATATATACGCTGTTGCTTGCTCACTGCCTCCTTTGGGCACCTAACCGGTATCTTAAATGCAGTAAGTCCAAAATTAAACTCCTGACCCTCCTCCCAGCTTCAACATACACTGCCCCCCAAATTGCTCTGCCCAGTTTTCTTCCTCCTCATTGATGACGAGTCTCCTTTCTGGTTCATGCCAAAAATCTGGGAGTAGCCTTCGACGTCCCTCTTCTTCTCATAACCACAGTGTACATTTAAGTGAGGTGGCCAGTCTATTGCAAAATCCATTTGGTTCTGTTTGCAAAGTACATTGAGGATCTGATCACCTGTTCTCGTTTCCATTGCTACCATCCTGAACCTTCACTACAACAGCCTTTGACTGTTTTCCTATTTTTGATCTCGGCCTCCTGCAGCCATTCTCAAGACATAAATCATATCATGATATTCCTCTGCTCAAAATCCTGTAAGGGGAATGGGCCTCCACCCGGCCCGTTTCCCTTAGAGTAAAAGCCATCGTCTTCACAGTGGGCCTCGAGGCCCTTCATGGTCTGGGCCCGCTGCCTGACCTCATCCACTCCTCTCCTGGCTCAGGCTGGAGGCCTGGCCCCTGCTGTGCCTCCTGCATGCCAGGACCCTCCACCTGAGGGCCTTTGCACTGGCTATCTTTTCCCTAGATTGCTCCCAGGCTAGTTCAGCATCTTCTTCAAGTGTTTGCCCCAATGTCACCTTCTGCTGAGGTCTCCCTTGACCACCTTATTTAAACTATAATCTAGCCCTGGCCAGAGTGGCTCAGTTGGGTGTTGTCCCAAAAAGTAGAAGGCCACAGGTTCAAACCACTGCTAATTCGATTCCCGTTAGTATTTCACACATCAGTGTTTCTCTTCCTCTTTCTCCCTCCCTTCCATTCTCTCTAAAAATAAAGCCTTTTTTAAAGAATTGCAGTCTGTCCCCCTGGCCCACAATACGCCTTCCTGGTTCCATTATTTTCACAGTGTTTCATACTGTGAAACGCCCGCGTGTCTTTCTATCTGTTTCCCGTCACTAGAATATATTCCAGCCTTGCCTCCAGATGACGACTCTTCTATCCTCTCTTTTTTTAAATTTTTTATTGTTCTATTACAGTTGTCCCAATCCCCCACCCCCACTGCTTCCCCTGCCCACCTCCGTTCCCACAGTCATTCCCCACCCTGTTGTCCACGTCTGTGGGTCATTTACACTTGTTCTTTAGGCCCTTCCCTTTCTTTCCCCCTGTTTCCCCCTCACCCCTCCCCTCTGGCCACTGTCAGTCTGTTCCTTGTTTCCAAGCCTCTGGTTCTATTTTGCTTGTTTGTTTGTTTTGTTCATTTAAGATTTTATTTATTTTTAGAGAGGGAAAAGAAGGGAGAAAGAGAGGGAGAGAAATATCAGTGTGAGAGAGAAACATTGATCAATTGCCTCTCACGTGCGCCCGGATATGGATCCCAGGCATGTGCCCTGAGGGGAATTGAACCGGAGTTCTTCCGCTTTGTGGGACTACACCCAACTCACTGATCCACACTGGTCAGGGCCTATCCTTTCTTTCTTCTCTGAGTAGTCATGCTTACCAATTTGCTGAAAAATGTTTTTGAAAAGTTCACTTTAGCTTTTGAGAGCAGCCCGAGAATTCTGTCCTAGAGAAGAGGCCCCCATCCCTCCTTTTTGCCCCACCCCTCATCCCAGTCCATGCTCTGCCTGGGAGCCCTGCAGGCCCTAACACAGAGATCCAGAAAGTGAGCAGGGAAACCACATGCTAAGGGAGGAGGCAGTAGGGGTGTGGGGGCAAGGGGAGCAGCCTGCAGATCTATTTCCCCGGCCACCCCAGCCTGAAAGTGTGCCTCACTCCCCACGGACACCACAGACGGCCGCCCCCGAATGTGATCTTCACGCTTAGAGTCCAGGGTTTCTGGTAATGAATTAGGGTGTAATTTTCCTCATGTATTAATTTCCACAGAAATTGAAATTACTTTGTGGAATTTGGAAGGCAGTGCCATGTTTCCCATCCATGGGGAAGCACATTGTTCTCGTTCACAGAGATGCAAGTGAATTTTGTCCAAAGGCCAATAGGAATCTCTTTTAGTCCAATCTCATTTGAACCTGTTTTAACACCATTAATGAGTTAAAGAAAATACTTGATACATATTCATGTTCTATGTTGTGGGTTTACTTTTTAAAAAGTTACTCTTTAAGACTGTAAGGGAGAAAAACAATCTCCCCCCCCCAAACTTCTCAGTTTCTTAGGTTGGGGCACAGCCAATTAGATTAACAAGACAGAGGAATTTATTAACCTGTGTATCACATTTGTAACACTTGGGAGTCCCCAGAGATGAGTAACTCAAAGAGGAGGTTAGAATCTGGGCTCATACATCTAACTTAGCAGGGAAAAGGGAGGGTGAGAAAAGGAACTTATGGCTTTCTGGAAAAGTAAACTGGTCCTTAGGAGGACAGATGGGAGACAGGCTGGTTTGTGATAGGACCGTCTGGGTATGGTGCCAGGTTTCTGCTCTCCCAGAAGAGAAGATTAGAGTTGTTTTGGAGGAGGGCATTTATGACACTTAAATTCTTTTGCAAGGCTCTTATTTTAGGCAGATAAGTACTTTCAGAACCTCAAGTGTCTTTTTTTTTTTTTTTTTTTTTTGAAGAGAGAGAGGGGAAGGGAGGGAGAAAGAGAGAGAGGAGAGGAGAGAGAGACAGAGGGAGAAACATCAATGTGCAAAAGAAACATCAATCTATTAGTTGCCTCTCACGTGCCCCCAACGGGGGACTTGGCCCTCAAATCAAGTATGTGCCCTGATCGGGAAATGACCCAGCGAACTTTCAGTTTGCAGTACAACACCCAACCCACCAAACCACACCAGTCAGGGTTCAAATGTCTTCAGGTGAAATTAATTCTTATGCATATGCAAAGTAGCATATTTTAGGGTGGCAGGTCCTGGTCCCTAACATTACTTGTAAATCTCATTTCTTTGTATCGTTATGATCTCTAGCAGAATATGTTTAAAATGTAATACATGTTTATTGACTAAAAGACTGCAGTGTTGCAAAACAGCCTAACCAGACAATCAAGGGCAACAGACAAAATCAGAAGGCCTGGAGGGAGCTCCGGGACATGCCGGCATTAGAGAAAGAGGACCCAGTAACCTGTTTGTCTGAAGTCTTTCACAATTTCTCCTCACATAAAAATGGTGCAAAGAAATGCTGTGGATGAGAGCTAAGAAAAAAAAGGCCATTCGAGTTTGTATCCAGGAAGATTTAGTAAGGAATTAATATTGATTTTGGGATGAAAGGACGAAGAGAGAATCTCCATGTGAACAGGTAGAGAAAAGGGAGTTTCTAAACAGAAAAATGCAGTGGGCAAAAGCATGTGAGTACAGAGAAGGCACAACTCACATTTATAAAAGGGCAATTGCGTACTCTGTTTGCGCCCAGGCACGTGAGGTAGATTACACACAGTGTTAAGGCCTCTGATCTAAGGCTGGCTGTCACTGAGAGGTGCTGGGTGTGGATGGATACCGGCCTGCAGTATCCATCTTGGCTGCGGATGTTTGTCAACACATGAGAAAAACATACACAGAGGCAACCAGGTCCTGTGGGGGAATAGGAACAGCAGGGCCACTCCTCATGTGGGGAGCGCGCCACTTGGCAACCCTCCCTGGTGGGGAGAGCGCACCGTTCCCCCTCCAGAGAGGCTTTTTATTGGTTTCGTTTGAATAAGAATTCAGGTAAAAGCTCATTACTCATTGCTAGGAAGTAAGGATCAAACAATAGATAACAAGGAAGTCTGAGGGCCTATTTTGAATCAGGGTCAAACAGCTGTAAAACTTTAAAGAACAAACTTACTTCTTCCTTGGACCCTTATCATTCAACTGAGAGCATTCCAAACAAAGCAGGTTTCACAGGATCTTACATATTCTTTCTTAGGCCTGATCACCCGGGGAACGTGCCCCTTTCAGCGCAGAGCTGCACCACCCTGTCATTGTTTCAGGCTTAGGTGGAGCAAGGGAACTAAGGCAACCAAGAGATAAGGAGATTTTCTCCCAGACCACGAGGACTCAGGCTATGTCAAAGCCGAGGAGTGAGGGTCCATCACCCCCTTTTGCTGTAGCCCCCAAAATCCTTTCTTGGGGGCCTCCCACGTGATCGTGCCTGTCTTAGATCGTTCCCCCCTTGGGGATTTTACCTGTCATTGGCTAACCAACCAAGCTTTGGGGTTCAGTTTTGAATGAAGCAGCAAAAGCAGCACTCCTGCCAGGGAGATAAGCTTTTGTCTCCTTGCTGGCTTACGGTCCAAGGCCACTCCCTCAGCCTTAGCCTTGGTGGGGGTTACAGCTTCTGATACCAGGCAGGGCAGTTCCCAACAGCTAGGGGTGCTGGGAGGTTTCTGAGCTGGAAAAGAGCTAACATGAGTTTTATGTTAATATGAAGTTGGTGCTAACTTACATTATTATGTGGGTGATCCAAAAGGACAGAAATACACTGCTGCCGGGCAGCTGGAAATATGAAACGAGCTCAAAAATATGTTGGAAACAGAGAGAAGGATATGGTAATTATCACAATAGTGTTGGTTGAAATGAGGGGGCAAAGCTGTATACTGAAAAATTTTAAAGTATATGATCATTACAGTGTTTACCTTAATTTTCTCTTAATTGCCTCTCCCTTATTTTTTTTTTCTTCACAAGACTGGGTTCCTCAGAGTAGGAACTGTCTTATTCCATCCTCACAGGCCTGTGAGCTCAATAAATGTTAGCTGAAGAAACAGAATATGCATAGAAAGGAGAAGACACTTTTCTCAGAGAGGTGGTAAGGGCAAAATACATGAGACTGAAGAACAGTACATAATGGAGAAAGAATTAATGGACATTTCATTGGATGGCTTCGAATCTTTTCTGAAAGCGATTAATGAGTTGCAGAGCATCACATGATTGAGGATTGGGTTAAGGGCTTAAGTAGAAGTGAAACAATTTACGACAGCTGCAGCAAAAAAAAAAAAAAAAGAAACAAAAAGAAGAAAAATATTTTTTAAATAAAATTAAATACAAATAAGAAAAACAGCTGCAGCCAGAAATGTGCTCAGCACTCCCACACACTTGCATGCCTTCTGCTAGTGCTCCTCTGGGTATCTGGAATCCTCCCTCCATTTCTCTTCTCCCTGCCTCTGAGTCTACTCATCTTTCAAAGCCTAACTCAAATGCCACCAACTTTTCTGGGACATTCTCTTTGACACAATTTCAAGTTAATCATTACTTGTTTCTTTTTAAAGATTTTATTTATTTACTTTTAGAGAGAGGGGGAAAGAGGGAGAAAGAGGAGAGAAACATCAATGTGTGGTTGCCTCTTGCATGTCCCTAGCTGGAGACCTGGCCCACAACCCAGGCACGTACCCTGACTGGGAATTGAACCAGTGACCTTTCGGTTCACAGGCCTGCACTCAGTCTACTGAGCCACACCAACCAGGGTTAATCATTACTTTTTCTATGTTTGTCCTTCTCTCTTTGTTAATCCTATTAGATTATAAATGACTTGATGACAAGGGGGTTTTACTCATGTGAGTAGCCTCTTGACCTGATGGGAATCATTCATTCCATAAATGTCCGCAGACGTTTAAATTCAACGAGTTTAAGACTGTGACTGCTACACAGCAAGGGCGAGAAAACTGAAGTTAAGGAGCTTGAAGTCTTGGTAGACAAGATCAGTAGGGGTTCAAGAAGTAAGGGTTGTGATGCAGACAGAAGAAAATTCAGTAAAACTCAAGATTATTTTTTTTCTCTTGCGGAAATCTAAACTTTTGTTTCCCCACCTGGAAAAACGAAGACATGAAGCTCATGTGTATTTTATGGAAGGAAAGGACACAATTTTCCCCATCTAATTTACTAATCTGCAGTGAAGTCAGAAAAGGAAAACCAAACAATAAAGCCCTCAGTATCAGACCTGAATTTTTAAAAAATTTGTATTGACTTTATTAGGGCGATATTGGTTAAAAAATTATATGGGTTTCAGGGATATGATTCTCTAATACATCATCTGTACACTGTATTGTGTGTTCACGGCCCCAAGTCAGCTCTCCTTCCATCACCACTTACCCCCCCCCAACTGTGTTTGTCAATTACAGTCGACATTCAATACAGACCTGTGTTTTAATCATTAACTTCTATTCCTTAGCTCTCTAATCCCTTCAGCTGGACTCTAAACTTGAGGACAAAACAAGTTAATTTTTTTGGTTTTACTTTTTCTCCTTCATTTCTAAACTTTCTGAAAGAGCAGTTAATGAGTACTAAAATAAACACAGGTAGGAAAAGGAAGGGGGAGAGGTAACTGGTGTACCAGAGCAATGGACTAGATGGCTTCAGGTGGACATGTTCAAATCAGGTTCTGCTACCTGTCTATGAAATGGGGACAAGGATTACTTGGGAACATTGTGGGAGAAATAAACGAGATGTAAAAGCACCTAACACCGGGACTGTACTTGTGCTTTGAGTAAATCACATGGCATTGGTAGAATATTCGAAAGTTAAAAAGGGGAAGGTAAGTCTTGCTCCACACCCTTCCCCTCTATTCTCTCCAGTCTCCTCAGAGTCGACTCTTAACACTATTACTGTGCATTTCCTCCATGTAGCTTCAATGATGTAACTCACATTTAAAATCCCTTACCTATAAAATGGGATGGTCCTGCACCCATGTGATGAAATTATTATTTTATATTAAGATGGTACACAAATATAAGGTGTTATTATTCCTAAAATGAAAAGCAGGGCCTAGACAAACATTGTATTTTTAATTTTATTTAGAACAGGTCTCTTGGATCCTTAGTATCAGCCCAGGCTCGACTGCTGTGTCCCATTGGCAGTAGTCCCACTCCTTGCCTTGACAGCAGCCAGAGAGCAAGGTGAGACCACACTGCTTGACCCTGCCTTGGTCTGTCCCACAGGTAATCACGTACTCCAGCCAGCATGTCTACAATAACTTGACTGAGGAACAGAAGGGCCGAGTGGCCTTCGCTTCCAATTTCCTGGCAGGAGACGCTTCCTTGCAGATTGAGCCTCTGAAGCCCAGTGATGAGGGCCGGTACACCTGCAAGGTGAAGAACTCAGGGCGCTATGTGTGGAGCCATGTCAACTTAAAAGTCTTAGGTAAGATAGAGTGCCAAGGTAAATGCCTAGTTTTTTTTTTTCGTTTTCATAAATTAACCCATTTATTATAGGCTAGCAGTGTTTCAAATTGTGAAGCTTCTACTGGTCTTTCAAGTCCCTTAGTCTTCTTTTAAAAAATATTTTATTTATGTATTTTTAGAGCCGGGGGAGGGAGAAAAAGATGGAGAGGAATATTGATGTGTGAGAGGTACATTGATCAGCTACTTCTTGCATGCCCCCAACTGCAGACCTGGCCTGCAACCCAGACATGTGCCCTGACTGGGAATCAAACCAGTAACCTTTTGGTTCACAGGCCAGCACTCAATCCACTGAGCCACACCAGCCAGGCTCCTTCAGTCTTCTGATGGCAGGCTTGACTGCGACAGCAGAAATGGTGGTGTAGGTGCAGGCACACCAGCCACTGTTTTCATGCAAGAACCACAGTGCCAGATCCCTACAGCTTGCCTCTTGGTCTTGCCACAAAAGGAGCAAGTGTACTTGGCGTGCCGGTTGATCTCAATTTTCTTCACCATTTTCCTGAGGGAGGTGCCATAATGGGTGCTGTATTTACCAATGGTCCCGAGCTTCTTGGTGCATTTAGCCATTTCACCGCAAAGTAGGTTGGAACCCAAGAGTGATAAATGCCTACATCTTATTAATAAAGTCTGTGCGAGGGACAGTCAAATGCATCATGGTGCTACAAAAGTTCTTGTTCGGTATTTGGATTCTATTCAGAGGTTACCTACCCTAGTTCCCTGGGAAGAAGTGTGTTGTGTATTTTAGCCATAATAAAAGAAGAAAAAATAATCACAATTTTCCATGGTAGCCCATTAAAAATATTAAATATCCCTCTGGCTATGTAGCTCAGTTGGTTAGAGCATTGTCTTCATCCACCCAGGTTGTAGGTTCAATCCCCCAGTCAGGGCATGTACAAGAAGCAGCCGGTGAACACATCAACAAGTGCAACAACAAATCGATGTTTCTCCCTCTCTCAGATCAATGGAAAAAAATAAAATAAAAACATTAAGTATCCTCTAATATTTGAATAATATCCTTATATTTAACTTAAATCTCTCTCACAGATGTGATTCAAATCCATTTGTTTGTGTTTTTTTTAATAGCAGGAGCTACTAAGTTCTACCTAATATCCTCCAAATTTGTGAACTTCTATCCTTATACCAGTATTGGTAAAACCACACTTAACTTTCCTAAAATTCCCAATTAAAATGTGTTTCTTCTTTGAGAAGTGATGATGTAGTTTCTGAGCAGCCTTTGAAAATTACAACAGCATCACTGGCAGCAGCTGGAATTGGGTGTATGTGTGTACGTGGACAGAGGTGGATGTATTTCTGGGGGGCAACCTAACCCAGGGCTAGGTAATGGGGTAAGGCTGTCGAATCCCCTACTCAAAATTAACTAGAAGGAATGGCTGGAGAAGCAACTTAACAGGATGTAATTCTCCCATGGAATCTACTGTTTGGAGATCTTTGATTCAGAACTTTCTTTCCTTGCCAGTGAGACCGTCAAAGCCCAAGTGTGAACTGGAGGGAGAACTGACAGAAGGCAGCGACCTGACTTTGCAGTGTCAGTCATCCTCGGGCACGAAGCCCATCATGTATAACTGGCAGCGAGTCCCGGAGAAGGAGGGAGAGGATGAGTATCTGCCTCCCAAATCTAGGATTGGTGAGTCATCTTTCTACCAGTCTATTGAGACAACAGGACGGACTCCATCCATGAATTCTAAATCTGGTTTTGACAGCAACTCACTCTCTGACCTTGAGTACACTACTGAACCTCTTCCAACTTCCTTCTTTCATCCATAAACTGGGACTGTCTTTTCTTTCCTCAAATGAATTGTAAAAGTGGTAAAAGACATTAGAAAGAAATGTACCATATAAATCTAATTATCCTGGTTAGTATCTCTTAAATGTTCACAACCTTCTGTAACTTTTGAGGATTCACGGTAATTTAAAAGCACATTCACCTTTCCTCCCCGTTCCCAAATGGGATTTACTCTGTCATCTATGTCATCCTTACCAAACTGTGTTAGAGAATCTTAAGTCAGCAATGTAGTAAAATAAGCAATATGCCTAGACCCCGTCACTAAGGGCAGCGCGGCGTTCTTTCTGCCTGCCCAGACAACCGCAACCCAGGGCGCGTTCTGCTGCAGAACCTCACCATGGCCGCCTCTGGACTCTACCAGTGCACAGCAGGCAACGAGGCCGGGAAGGAGAGCTGTGTGGTGCGGGTCACTGTGCGGTGTAAGTATCCAAAGGGCGTGTTTTATCTATCTTTTGCATTGTAGTTCAGTGTAAAACATGTTAAATCATGAATAAGAGTAGATCAAGTAAAAGTCTTTATTTCCAGAAGAGCATGGCTCTCAATAAAATAAATTTGGTAGTTGCAGGGAAGATTCAACAGTTATAGTTAACTCTCTACTTATAATTATGTATGAATTTACCAGTTCCCCGAAAGAAATTTATTATTTCTAGGAGGGAACCAAACGAAGATTTCCTTCATAAAGGGGTACTTCTATTTTCAGAGCTTTTCCTGTGTCTGCACTTTCTCGAAAATATTCAGCTTAAAATAATCCTAAAGTCATCGAGGCCTATTTTGGGTGGCATATTCTACTACCCTTCCCCATCAAGCAGGATAGTCTTGCACCAAGTGGGGGTAAATGGGGAACTCAGGAAGAGAGATATAAAGACCTGGAAATCCTCAACCTGTCCAGGCTTGTGGTTTTCAGGTCCATGTATTTCCTAGCTTATGTTCCACTCTGTTCCCGCCTTTGCTTCTGAGAAAACAGATGCACAAAGCATGGGCATGATTGCAGGAGCCGTGACGGGCATGGTGGCCGGTGTGCTGCTGATTTTCCTCTTGGTGTGGCTGCTGATCCGAAAGAAAGACAAAGAGCGATATGAGGAGGAAGAGAGACCTAATGAAATTCGGTAAGCCTCATTGCACAAGCTCCTCTGCCAGTCGGCTTGCCTTCTAGGGCCAGTTCCATAGTGACCAGCCAACATAAATGTCCCGCAATCCTCTTAACCAGAAATCCAATCTGGTAAGTCAGGAACTCCAGCCTAGAACAAAAGGTCTGGCCAACCTTTATTGTGAAACCATCCATCCCTGATGCAGACAGAAGAGATCACTCCCTTGATGTTCTGACCCAAATGCATGCCTGACTCCGATCCTGGAAACGTCAAACCCAGATTGGGAGACGACATAAACACCGGCCTTTACTCAGTAACAATGCTGAGGTCCCGAGACACAAGGAAAGGTTGAGGAAGTGCTGTAGCCTGAAGGAGACTGAAAACACCTGACAACTGAATGTCATGCATGATCTGGGATTTTCATTTCTGTGAAAGATGTTACTAGAGCAATTAGTGAAACCTGAATAAGGTTGGTTGATTAGCTAATCGTGCTGTATCAATGGTTAATTTCCTGATTTTGATCATTATACTGTGTATATATAAGAGAATGGCCCTTTCTTTTTAGGAAATGTTAAATGTTTAGGGGGGGAGAGAAATTAACTTTACATTACTTCCGATTCACTCCTGCTTACAAAGGGCATCAGGCATAACCTATGGGTCACGAAAGGGTTCAGTCATAAACCCCACAGCAAGGTGCCTGCAGTCCAGCCCTCTGGGCTGACAAAGGGTCCCTTTGCCCAAGCCAAACTTTCAGTCCCAGGAAATGGGGCAGTCCTTAGTTCCCTAAATTACAGCTTATGTTCATAGGGGAACCTCAGAAGGAAGCGTCCGTAGTGGACATGATCAGAGTCTCCTGTATTACATTTTACCCTCACTCTTTCTCTTCCTCAGAGAAGACGCGGAGGCGCCCAAAGCCCGCCTGGTGAAACCCAGCTCCTCGTCCTCGGGCTCCCGGAGCTCGCGCTCCGGCTCTGCCTCCACCCGCTCCACTGCCAACAGCGCCTCCCGCAGCCAGCGGACACTGTCCACGGAGGCGGCGCCACGGCCTGCCCCCCGCGCGCACGGCCGAGCAGGGCCAGGGGCCAGAGGTGCAGCGCCGGAGGACCTGCGTCCTGCCGCCCTGACCGAGGCAGAAGCCACACCTAGCACGGGCCCCAGCCAGAGCCGCCCCTTCCAAACTGTCTGAATTATGGTGCACTTGGACTCCCAGGCTGTCCTTGGGGTCAGCCCTTAGGAGTTTTCTAGTCGTCACAGCCCAGCCACCAGCCACACCATCCCCCAATCATATGAGAGGTCATCTACTAGCAGGGAGCGCTGCACTGGACAGATTCAAATGAGCACTCTCCTCAGAGCACACCGAACCAGGGTGTGAGCCCACCATCTCCAAAACAGCATCTCCTCCTGCCTTCAGACAAGAGTGGGGGAAAGCAGGGGTCTGAACCTATCTGTGGAGCAGGACCAGGGGTGAGAAAGTCGGAGGAAGGAGGAAGTGAACCCACAAAAACTTCTCACCTGAGATGCTTTGTATCAATACTTCAATTCACGATTGTCAAGAGGAAACGAGTTGTTCATAGATTTCCTATGCCTTTCTGTAAACTGGATTATTGATTATCCAGAGTCGAGCAGAACCCACAGCCTTACATTACACCCCTCTGCACTGTGTCCTGAGATTACTACTTCTGAGAAACTCCAAAAAGGAACAGTCTCTTCTATTCCATCTTGACTTCATTTACCACTAGGTTTGGATATAGATTTCAACAGGAATTGAAATAACGGGACACAGAGGACAATAGTTGAGTTCCTCCCACTCTATCCACCACTAATTTCCCCCTACTTATACTGAACCACAAGAGAACTACAAAGAGAGTCCAAAAATGTGTGACAGGGGACTGTGAAAAACCTCTCATCCTAATGATGTCCAGAGGGTCACTGACAAATGTCAGCAATGTATCCTGGGACAGGTGTGGGTTTCCCCTCAAATCAGATGTCTCTGCAGACTCCCCTGCTGGGTATCTCTGGAGAAAGAAAACATTCACTACATGCCATTTGACAATGTCCCTATAAAGAAGTCTTACCGTGAAACAAGTCTTTTAAAGATGCTCAAAGATTACCCAACATACCATTACAGTTTTTCTGAGAACATACAAAACCAGAATTTCAAGGCTTCTAGACTAGAAAGGGAGATTGGACCAATTTTCTTAATGTGTCATAGAATGGTATAAGGAAGTTTAGAACTGCACCAAACTTGCAGCTGTCTCTGTTTCACTTTAGAAAAAGGATGTGAACCTGGGACTTTTGATGATTCTAGGCCTTACATTACAGGAAGATCAGGATTGCCAACATTTCCTAATGGCACTGCATGTCAAAATCATTCCTGCCTCAGAAGTTGAGACACAGAGAAATTCAGCATTTTACCAGCGTAGCCTCTAAGGAAGTGTAGCTCTGGGGTATGAGGAAATGGAATTAACACTTCCAGAAGAGACAGCATAATTAGTGAATGGCAGGAAAGGTCTGCTTGAATGCCCATTAACATTTTAATTGTCAGTATCTTGGAAAGAAGTAGCAGAAATGATTTGCCAGGGTAGCTCTCAGAAAAGCTGATTCATGGGGGAAGAAAGATGTCTGGAAAATGTAAAAAAAAAAAAAAACAACAAAAACTAACAGCAGCCTCCAAATGCAATAACTTGCCCTTTTAATAGTTTTGACTACTCTGCCACTCAAACTCATCCTATGGCAAGAATTCAAAACCTGAAATAGCCCTTCGAGGAGCCAGTCATTGGTAGAGTAAGATTTATTATTAAAAGGGCATCAGGCTCTAGAAAAGAAAAGGTAATGCTGAGTGTGGTAAAGCCACTGCTTTCTAAAATGGGAATCAGATGCTTAAACAGAAGAGGCCGATCTGGGATTGTGCTCCATTTCTCTGGTTTTCCATTTCTACATTTAATTCTTACCACAGTGTCCTCACACAGGGCAAACACATTTCCTTCTAAAGCCCTGTAAGAAACAGGGGTTTATCCTCGGGAGAAAGTTTTCATCTGCATTTTGTCTTACTCTAAAAAAAGTGGGGAAACACAAGACATTGAGGAAGTAGTGTAAAGAATGTCTGGTGTTAGTTTAAGAGGGCTAGCATATTTGGAATGTTTCTCATACTAATGCTGCCTCCTTCTAAGAAATAAAATCTCTTACTTTACTTTTTATTCTTCTGGTAGTGGTATTCAGCAACGTATCACTACTTCTGCTACACAATACTGAGAATTCTCATTCCCAGAGTACCTGAGCCAAAGGTCACTGTGGAGGCTGCAGCTCTACCACCACTAGCAATTTTGCTGTGAGCACTCCTTTCTACCTTTGAACCTAAGGTTTCCCTGCCCATGCCTTTGAGAGCAGGGATCAGTCCACTTTGCATAAAAATGATATTTAGGTAGTTTAAACACATGGTTGTCAGAAGACTAAAATACCAGTTAAATAACCAATTATTTATTTTGGAAATTATTCCAATACAAATCAACAAAGAAGTCACAGAACTGGTAACTACCTACAATCTGAGAAATTCTAGGGCCTGAAGATCCCAAGAGATAAGATACTGGAATCTTAGCAATGACAGTGCACTTCTCCTTCAGTCAGAGTTTTGGGTTCAGACAGGACAGGATCTGGGCTTGAGATATAGTTTGAGCCACTGCTGGTTTCAAACATTCCATTAACTTTGTAAGTCAAATAAAGTTGATTCTTGATTATGAAACAAAGGATAAAATAACCAAATGACAGAAGAAAAAAAATGTTTGTAGGAAGGAGATATAAACAAAATGATGTGAATGTTTAGAGAGTAACAATTTCAATAAAATATATAAATTTAAAATTGTAAATTAACGAAGTCGATGCCTTTGTTGTTGCACTATATAAAACCAAGTTCAGAATTGCTGTTGCAAACAGACATCCTTTTGCTTCATTTTTGTTACAGTTTATACTTCAGTCTTCTAAGTTGCCTTGTAATCAGGAGTTTGATCACGAAAACCAAATATTTATTACAGATGAGTTTGTATCAGTAATTAAAAAATAAGTAAGGGTGATACTGTAGAAGAGGCTGAAGCTCATGTAACCCACACTGGAAATTTGTTCATTAGCTTTCTGCCAGCTGAAGAACAGAAGAACTCAGACTGAATGAGGTCTATTATTTATTGATTTCAGTCACAAATATACAAACTATGTACTCATGAGTAAGACGCTAAGTAGTACTTGGTATCTCCAAGTGATGAGAATTCATGCTAGGGTTCCTGCCCTTAAGGACTTTATCAAAATAACAATTAATATTTACTAAGCAAGTATTTTATGCCAAGGTAAAATACTAATAGAAAAGTAAACACTAGGGATTCAAATAAATCTGAAAAAACTTCACGAAATTAAATGAGGTGCTTGGCAGGTGACAGGCATGCCAAAGTGCTCATCACAACCCTCCTCCCCAGAGAGAAGCCCTAGGCCTTGGACCCCTCCGCTGCCGCCCAAACTCTCATTTTAGATACTACCCATGTTTGAAACTCTGCATCTGCAGAGTGCAGGCAGGGTAGGCGTCACATCCTGAACTTTAAATGCATGAATTCAGTCATCCTATTTCATCAGAACACAGTCCCAGTCCTAGAACGCATTTTGAGAGTGATCAGAAACAGAGGTTTTCTGCTCCACTTTCTGTAACCACTGCCCTTTGGTGGAATACTCCAAACCAGTGGATTTGAGCCCTAGTTCTATTTTTCCACTGGCTCAACGGTTAAAATGTTCTAGGTAGTTCAGAGATCACAAAAGATGCAAAATATAGGGTGTAGTTCAGAGATGGGATTTATTAAACTGGGTGGGAAAAGGAAGACTGCAGGTACCAAAGAAAATTGCAAGCAGTCTGTCACAGGACACTGCTTCCCTTTTGGAGTTGGACTTAGTGGTTCTGGAGAGGAAACTGCACTACTGTGGAACGAATAAAAAAGAGCTAAGAATATGAAATAAAGAAAGCTAGGTTTGACTAGTTCAGCTAGCTACTTCCCACAATGACATCAATGAACCTCATTTTTGTAACACAGGGATAAATAATATATACCTAAGAATATTGTTTCAATGATTAAATGAGGTAACAAATGAAAGCAACATCTTGTCACAGCATCATATAAATGTAATTTCTTGAGAGGTAGAGAGAAGTTCAGTACCTGCCTGAATGGAATATTCCCTCCAAAAGGCAAATATAGAAAGAAAATTTATGTTTGAATCTATGTCTAGACCTTCCTTACCGGCTTTGACAAGGACAAGGTGCCCTGCACGTCTGAAACATGTTGGAAAGATTCAAGGAACTGAGAAAGGCTCTTAGCGTGACAAGGCCGAAATTTAAATACTATTGTTTAGTGCACTCGATCAGTAGTGCTTTCACAGCGTGTCTGCATAGTATCGCCCTTAGTTTTTCATAAAAGTCGTAACAGGAAAGACACTACCTCAGTAAGAGGCTGCAAGTCTAACCCAAGGACACGGGGCTACAGAAACTCGGGTTCCTAAAGCTTGGCTCACCTATAAGGAAAAAGCTCGTTACCTTTCCTCCTCCTAATAACCGGGAGGGGGAGCTGAGCCCAGAAGCCCAGCTTGTCCTCGGCGGCAGGTGGGGAGCGGCGGGGACTGTGGTAGCCGAGAGTAGGGACACAGGATCACAGGATGCGGCCCTGGGGTTGGGCGGGGGCCGTGCTGAGAAGTCAAGCCTCTCAAATCCCTGCAACGGGAGCTGTCGGCCCCTAGCTGACAGTGAAGTGAGGGTTCTGGGGGCCTGCCTGGCTAACCTGTCCCACCCTGCGCAAACGCTCAGACGACCCCCAAGCCCCAGCTCTGGGTGCACCCGGGTAAGTTACCCTAACAGAGCTCAGGGGTCGGAACCTGCCACCGGGCCCTCGAGGCCAGCCCTAGCCCGAAGGCACGCCAGCTAGAAACCTGGATCTGTGGAAACCGGCAGGGTCTGGAAGACCCTTTGCAATGCCAGGCGGCGTTGTGGGTAGCAGAACGAGGACCCGGGTGGGGGAGGGGCGCGACAACCTTCGCGGCCATTTTGTCCTAGCTCAACTTCCGTCTTCTCTCCCCGGCGCCGATCCGGAGCCCTGCCTTTCAGCCCTCCCCCGGTACCGCCTCGACCCAAAGCGCAGACAGTGCCGCCATCATTGGTCGCTACCAAGTTCGCCCGCCTTCTTCCTTCTCCTCCTCCCCCCACCCCCCGCCCGCGCTCTCGAGGGGCGCAGGCGCAGAAGCGGACGCGCCCTTCCCCCGCTGGGGGTGACTGAGGACTCCCGCGCGCGGGCTCCCTCGGCCCCACCCGCCCTGTCCCCCGGGCGGTTCCGAGAGCGGGGGCGAGAATGAAAGTTCCAGAACGCTGCGGGGAGTGCGTCATCGAGAGGCGGAGTGGGGTGGGGTGGGACGGGGCAAAGCCCAGGGGCAGAGCCGGGGTCGTCATTGGGGCTTATGGAAGCAGCCGCGCTCTCATTGGCCAAGCAGGCTTGACGGGCAGTCGGCAGGGCGGACCCCTTCTGGAAGGTTCTGAGGCAAGGTATAAGAGACAGGGTGGCAGCCGGAAACCGGTCTCATTGAACACGGGGGAGCTGTCCTGGTTTAGGTCTTTGCGGGCCGTGCGCGTACCAAGGTAAGGCCGCTGTCCTTCTAATCCTCGGTAGTCTATGGGACGGTCGGGAAGGGCCGAGTGCTCCGTGGGCCGAGTGCGGTGAGCTTTGCGCCTCGCCAGGAGCTTTGTTCTCTGCGGAGGCAGCGCCCGCGCCGCAGCTTCTTGGGGCCGCGGCGGTGCAGTACCGCTGGGGAGGTCGCTCTCGCGGCTGGGGGGGGGGCCCGGGGAGGGGACCCTGTCCACCTTCCGGGCGCAGGAAGTGGAGCGCCGGGCGGACGCCGGCTTCTGGGAGAGGCCGTCCTGCCTAGGCAGCCCTCCTTGGCCTGCGCCCAAGGCGGGGGAGGGGGCCTCTGACAGCAGTGGAGCTTGGGCGGTGCTGGCTCCCGGTGCCCCCGGGCTGTGCGGGAATGTTGAAGGGATGTGAGGTGCGGCCCGGAGCTGGAGACCACGTGGTCGTCAGTGTCGCAGACCCTCCTGGCAGGTGCTTTGGCGCGGCCGCCTGGACTGCAGACAAGCGTTATTGGCTGTGATTGTACCGCGTGGTTATTACCCACAAGGGCCGCGTTTAAGGGGTTACCTAACTGGTCATTCCTCATAGTCTGACTTGACATTTAACAAAGGAAATGCTTCTAAGTGCTTTAATATTTTTTTTTCGCAGCAACCATGTCTAAGGGACCTGCAGTTGGTATTGATCTTGGCACCACCTACTCCTGTGTGGGTGTCTTCCAGCACGGAAAAGTGGAAATAATTGCCAATGATCAGGGAAACCGAACCACCCCAAGTTATGTCGCCTTTACCGATACCGAACGATTGATTGGTGATGCTGCAAAGAATCAGGTCGCAATGAATCCCACCAACACGGTGTTTGGTAAGCCCCTGATTTAAGAAAAAATATAACGAAGTAAGTTAGGCTAGGAAGCAAGTAATTTGAGAAACTGAAGCTTTTCAGAGAGAGGGGAAGAAAGGGAGGAAGAGGAAGAGAGACATCAGTGTGCAAGAGGGCCATTCATCGGTTATCCCTCGTGCCGCCAACTCGGGGTTTGGCCTGCAATCAAGGCACGTGCCCTGGCTGGGAATCCAACCTGTGACCTTTCCAGCTCACAGGCAGGGGGCTCAGCCACTGAGCCACACCAGCTACGGCAAGAGAAACTGAAGGTTAAATGATTCAGCAGCCAGGAAAGTCCCCGTATTGGGAAAATCATTTAAGCCTTAAATGAACTAAAACTAGTCTTGGCACCATAATCCTTTGATAACTGCGTAGGCTAAAGATGCAGTTGATCTTAGGATATCAGGAAAGCCTGAAAAAAGTACTGGCTGTTCCAAAGTTAAGATCATTTACTGTGGACTTGGGTTGATAAGGCATTTTAGTATTTGAATAATGGAGAGCTACAGTATTCGGAAAGGTATGAGAAAATAAAGGATTTGGGGTTGTATTTATCATTTTGCAGATGCCAAACGCTTGATTGGACGAAGATTTGATGATGCTGTTGTGCAATCTGATATGAAGCATTGGCCTTTCATGGTCGTGAATGATGCTGGCAGGCCCAAGGTCCAAGTAGAATACAAGGGAGAGACAAAAAGCTTCTATCCAGAAGAGGTGTCATCTATGGTTTTGACAAAGATGAAGGAAATTGCGGAAGCCTACCTTGGAAAGGTGAGTAATGCAGTGTTATAGGGAGAAGACATAGATAGGTGGAGACAGGAAAACATTAGATGCCAGGTCCCGTCCCGCCCCCCCCCCCCGATTGAATAATTTGGGTTTTGAACAAGAATATAGTAGTAACAAGAAACTGGTCCGTTTATTTTACTGGAATGTTTTCTGTAATGTCCTGTGTTTCGCGTATATGTTCCAGTAAGTGATGAGTATGTAACTGCCAACGTGTTTATGAAGTGCTGACGGTTTGGCTTTCTTTTTTCTTTTTCTAGACTGTTACCAATGCTGTTGTCACAGTACCTGCTTATTTCAATGATTCTCAGCGTCAGGCTACTAAAGATGCTGGAACTATTGCTGGTCTCAATGTACTTAGAATCATCAATGAGCCAACTGCTGCCGCTATTGCTTATGGCTTAGACAAGAAGGTATGTGCCATTTGTTACACATATCTGAGGGGCTTTTAAGATTTTACATTGTTAGAGACGGGGAGGTAGGAAGGGTGAGAAACCAGTGCTCAAGAGCTACATCTGTTGGTTGCTTTTCACACTCCCCTAACTGGGCACCTGGAACACAACCCAGATATGTGCCCTGACTGGGAGTTGAACCAGTGACCTTTTGGTTTCCAGGCCAGTGCTCAGTCCACTGAGCCACACTAGCCAGGGCTGAGTTAAGCAAAGCCTCAATAAAAAAATGGTTGAGCCATCAAAAATTAAGATAACTAATAAAACTTTATTCTAATGGCAGGTTGGAGCTGAAAGAAATGTGCTGATCTTTGACTTGGGAGGTGGCACTTTCGATGTGTCAATTCTCACAATTGAAGATGGAATCTTTGAGGTCAAATCTACAGCTGGTGACACTCACTTAGGTGGAGAAGACTTTGACAACCGAATGGTCAACCATTTCATTGCAGAGTTCAAGCGCAAGCACAAGAAGGACATCAGTGAGAATAAGAGAGCTGTTCGTCGCCTTCGTACTGCTTGTGAACGAGCTAAGCGCACTCTCTCTTCCAGCACCCAGGCCAGTATTGAGATTGATTCACTCTATGAAGGAATCGACTTCTATACCTCAATCACCCGTGCCCGATTTGAAGAATTGAATGCTGACCTTTTCCGTGGCACCCTGGACCCCGTAGAGAAAGCTCTTCGGGATGCCAAGCTTGACAAGTCCCAGATCCATGATATTGTCCTGGTGGGGGGTTCTACCCGTATCCCCAAGATTCAGAAACTCCTGCAGGATTTCTTCAATGGAAAGGAGCTGAATAAAAGCATCAACCCTGATGAGGCTGTTGCTTATGGTGCAGGTAATTCTACTATCTTAATTGAATAGTTCTAAGAAGCAGTCTCTTAGTTGAGGCTCAAACTGACTCGCTGTGATGAGCGCTTATCAAACATTCGTAGTTTCCACTATAAGCTTAGCTAATGATAGCCTGACTTCCTTGGATGTCTGAGCGATTGAGATTTGTTCATGAAAACATGAGTTTTTGCTGTGCTTTTTTAAACTACTGTATTTATTAATCTAGCTGTCCAGGCAGCCATCCTCTCTGGAGACAAATCTGAAAATGTTCAAGATTTGCTGCTGTTGGATGTCACGCCTCTTTCCCTTGGCATCGAGACTGCAGGCGGGGTCATGACTGTCCTCATCAAACGCAACACCACCATTCCCACCAAGCAGACGCAGACTTTCACCACCTACTCAGACAACCAGCCCGGGGTACTCATCCAGGTATGTGTCTTCATTAGCTTGATTAGCCTTGACACAGTGAGGTCCTGGAAACCTAGGGAAGACATGGCTCACTGTGATGATGGATCCAAAACCATTCGTAGTTTCCACCAGAAATCTCGTGTTGGCCAGTTCCTTCCTTGGATGTCTGAGTGATGATCAGTCTTCCCTAGTAGAGCTTATATTTAGAAGTAGTACAAGAACTTGATGGTTTTCTAGTAATTCATATTTTCAGATTTTTTGAAAGTTTCATTTTGGTTTCTCTAGAGAGGGGAAGAAAGAAACATTGAGTTACTATTTTACTACATGCCCTGACTCTAGGGATCAAACTGGTGACCTTTTCGTTTTGCAGAATGGCACAATCGAGCCACACTGGTAAAAGCAGTAATTTCTGTTTTCTACCAAGGTTTATGAAGGTGAGCGCGCCATGACCAAGGATAACAATCTGCTTGGCAAGTTTGAACTCACAGGCATCCCTCCTGCACCTCGTGGTGTTCCTCAGATTGAAGTCACTTTTGACATTGATGCCAATGGCATCCTTAATGTCTCTGCTGTGGATAAGAGTACAGGAAAAGAGAACAAGATCACCATCACTAACGACAAGGGTAAGTTAAGTTAAAGCACAAGTGTGTTAATGTCATCTGGTCTTGTGCCATGCTTTCAGTCTCAGTGGTTTCATGTTCCGAATGTTCCTGCCATTCCTTCCCCCATGGCTTTTAGCTGATGATTAAGCCCTGGGGGCCTACACGTAATCACTAATGGAGTTGGGAATTGTAGGTTTCCAATATTAACAGGACATCCTAAATAACTCCACAGGTCGTCTGAGCAAGGAAGACATTGAGCGCATGGTCCAGGAAGCTGAGAAGTACAAAGCTGAAGATGAGAAACAGCGGGACAAGGTGTCTTCCAAGAATTCACTTGAATCCTATGCATTCAACATGAAAGCAACTGTTGAAGATGAAAAACTTCAAGGCAAGATCAACGATGAGGATAAACAGAAAATCCTTGACAAGTGCAATGAAATCATCAACTGGCTTGATAAGAATCAGGTATGTGATTACTTGAGTTGGGTGGGTATAAGTGCATTTTTGTAAATGTACAGGGTCACAAGGATGAATGGTCCAAACATTCGCGGTTTCCACCAGAATTCAAGTCGTGTTGGCAACTACCTTCCTTGGATGTCTGAGTGACCCAAAGAATTAATACATAGGCTTTGTTACTGTGATAGTAGTAGGTTTCTTTGTGTGTCTGGTGTCTTACCAGACTGCATCATGCATGGAGCCTCCTCTCCTTAAAGTTGGATAGTAAAATAGTGTTGTATTTTCTTCTCAGACTGCAGAAAAGGAAGAATTTGAACATCAGCAGAAAGAGCTGGAAAAAGTCTGCAACCCAATCATCACCAAGCTGTACCAGAGTGCAGGTGGCATGCCAGGAGGAATGCCTGGGGGCTTCCCTGGGGGCGGAGCCCCTCCATCTGGGGGTGCCTCCTCTGGGCCCACCATTGAAGAGGTCGATTAAGCCAACCCTCTTGCATTGATTTAGCATTGTTCCACATAAAATATTGAAGGACCCAAATTTGTAGCAAATTCCATGGCAGTTTTAAAAGTTGAGCTGCTGTATAATAAAACAGCATTCTTGATACTTGAACATGGACTATGTGCACAGGGAAATAATGCACTTTATAAGCACTGTATTGTAAAGTGGAAAATGCGATGTCTTAAATAAACTATTTAAATTGGCACCATAAAGTTGTCTGGCTCAGTGTTTACAGGGGTGACGTTGGGTCTGGGGTTGGATATATACCCCTGGCCTAAGCATCTGGGGCATATAAAATGCAGATTCAGTTGCTCAACATTAGCAAATACCTGAGGAAGGTTTTAAGTAAAAGGAAATAAGAGAACCTGTAGTTTGGGTTTATCTAGGCTGAAATTACTACATGGCACTAGTAGACCTGAAACAGTTTGAACTACAGAGATAGTAGTCTTGAGGGTTGGGTAAGTTCTTGGGAAGGAAGTGTTAGGGAGAAGGGAGGGTGCCCTGATAGGTGGAGCTCCCTGGGTTGGGCGTGGTCCTGCAGCCTCCCAGGCTGCAGGATAAATGCCTGTCTTGCAGGAGGCAGTCCCATCTTTCCCTCTAGAAATTAAGGCATTTTAAGAAGGAGGGTGAATCCCAAGTGTTTTAATGTTCCAACTGAGTTACTGAACAAATGGCTCAGTTTTTTTCAAGTTGAATGGGGTAATGGTTAAAAACAGGTTACAGGTATGCAATTCTGAAATACTTGTATAGTGTTTTCAACACATAATGGGAAATTTTGAGGACAGCCACTGGAGGAACAGCCATTTGGAACCCAATACCCTGGCGTGCAAGGGTCGGTCCTCCCATCAAGCTGTTACAGCAGGTTCTTCGTTACTGTTCACTCCCAGCAGCTAAGTGGTAACTCAGGTTGGCTGTCAGTTGACCTTGTGAGGGTCTTCTCACCTGTGAGTAAAACGGGTTTGGAAAGGTGTTGAGCAGCTAATAGTCTTAGGATGTGAGTTAATTGCAGCCAATCTAACCCTTAAAATTAATAGAGACAAGCTGATTCCGAGCACAGTTCTGTTTACCAAATCTGTCCAACCACCACTGCCTTGAGGTATGCCTGCTTAGGAGCAAAAAGCTTCACGGTTCTCTGCCAGCAAAGAATCAGGTTTTGTGCAACACTGCCCACCTGGGCCTCCCATTTCCTCAAGCCTGAACAAAGTGGTTGCTAAGCCTATTCAGGGCCCAGTGGTGCAGGCTTGCCACCTGGTGGCTGGTTCAGACTATCACTGAGCATGGGCATGGGGAGGTGTCTTAGGCCACAATTTAGGCTCACAGAGTAACCGGACCTAACCTCTGACTGAGCCCTCCCTCCTATGCCTTTGTGGTAACTGAGTGAAACCCAGGTAGCATTTCATAGGCTACTGTGACAGGATTTCAGAGGAAGTTCCCAGTAACCAAAATTCTCAGCATTAATCTAGCTCGGTGAACATAACCAAGTGGTTGCTGTTCATGAAACAGCTGCAGTCAATTTTTCTTTATTATCTCTAAATTTCATCAGTGAAATTGAAATTGGAGAGAGAAAAATGGCGATATTTTCTTTATATGGGAGGGAGAAACAACACATCGCTGGTCTGTGATGGAAAACTGGGGGAACCCTCTTCCCGGGAGCACACCAATGTCCGGGCTAACCAGGACTGTCTCCAAGGCCCCTTTCATTGCCTCCAAGCCCTCGTCTCACTGTCCCCCAGCTTTAATAAAGTTACTCTCAAAGCAAGAATCGGGGCTTGGGAGGAGAGTTCATCCACGTAAGAGTGTTTACAGATGAGGACCCTGAGGTTCAGAGGAGGTGAGTAACCAAACAACATGGGGGCAGGGATCCAGGCATTCAAAGAATGGGAAACTTGACTCCGACCTGTATTTTTGTCCCTGCATAGTAGTGGAGTGAATTACGAAGCATCGGCTCATGTCCAAACAGCACTTTTCTCCAAACTGGTATTTTCGTGTATCCCATCCAATAGGATTTCGGGAATCCCATCCAATAAGCATGGGATTCATGTTTATTGGAAAAACGAAAGTAACAGGTGCAATTTATATACTTAATTAGGCCCCAGTATTTATCCAGTTGCAGTTGGCTTTCACACCGTGTTCCTTCCTGGTACTTTGAGGGTTCACAGTTGCAGATTGACCTGTGCAAGTAGAAGTCTTAAGCAATCTGGGGACTCGAGGATCCCAGTGATTCAAATCAACTTTTGTCTTTTACTTTGTTTTTAATTAGGCTTCTGCTGTGGGCTGAGCCCTGGTTTGGGGAATAGATAAAAAGCTAGTAAAGGTTTGTTCCAGCCTCATAAATGTCTACAGCGTAGCAGGAGAGACTGACATACACAAGATGAATTGAGGACAATTACAAAGTGAGATTAGAATATACAAAATAGCATAATCATTGTGGGGAAACCCTGGAAAGAGCATTATATGTTATTTATTGGAGAAAGGTGCCCAACCCGCAGCCCAGGATGACAACGAATATAGCCCAAAAGAAAATGGTAAATTTACTGAAAACTTTTTTTGCTCATCAGTTTTTGTTAGTGTCTGTGTATTTAATGTGTGACCCAAGACAGCTCTTCTTCCAGTGTGACCCAGGGGTGCCAAAATATTGGACACCTTGGTTTAGAGAAAACGTAGAAAAGGCAGCCACGGGAACACCAATATCTTCTACCATTTCCCATTCAGTTTAGTGTTAAAAAATGGCTTCCGCTTCTCTGACTTGATTTTCCTAACAAGCTTATCAGAGGAGAAGGGCTGGATCATCTAGCTGTGCATGTCTAAACCTATGTAGGGAGGCAAGAGCATTCTGTTTCTACGTGGATTCTTGTAAGGAGGCTGTGGTTGTTGGACGGGATGCCGTGGCCCAGAGCAGGGGTGTTGAACTCATTTTCACTGAGGCCACATTAGCCTTGTGGTTGCTTTCAAAGGGCCAAATGTAATTTCAACTCCTTAGCAGTTAAGGAGTATTTACATCTATACAGTGCTAAAACTATTTCGACCCTTTGAAGGCAACCAAGAAGCTGATGTGGCCCCAGTGAAAATGAGTTTGACACCGCTGACTTAGATACTGGCCCTGAGATCTGCACAGGGCACTACTGGATTGGGAGGAGGGAGCAAAAACTTCACCATCCCTCAGCCTACATGTCCAGCTTTAAGAGTCACATGCAAACAGACAAAAAAGAATTACATGCTGGTTTTTGCTGGACTTATTTAGTAATAACATGATTGTCTTTTAAAATACATTTTTAGTGCCATATCTTAACTCAACAGTAATTGTTACAATTTTAAATTGCTAAGGGACTAATTTTGCCTTTAAAGCCAACAGCAATACAATTACTCCCAACAGTATTACTGTAATATTTACATACTTAAAATGTGATATAAAGAAATAAAGTGATAATGCTCCCAAACAATCCTTTCCTCAAACAATATTTACTGAGTACCTACAATGTTCTAGAACCTGTGCTTTCATAGAAAAAAATAACTTTTGGATTTTGTTAAGGTAGAATGGAGTGACTGACTGGTGGGGCATAAATAGGAAAGGCTGGGGAGTTTTCATTTCCTTGAAGTCTGTAGATGGGTGTAAGGACATCTTTGTCCACTAGATGGCAGCAACTATTTATAAAACAGGTATGGGGCGGAGACGGGGAGTTGAACAATTTTCACTAAGATTTGTGGGCTTTTTTTCAATTGAATTTGTTGGGGAGACACTGGTTAATAAAATGATATAGATTTTGAGTATACAATTTTATAATACATCATCTCTATACAGGTAGGGGAAAGTAGGTTTGTTCATATAGAAAATAATACAGTAATTAATAAATAATAATACAAGAATAAACTGTTTCGCATATTCACAACAGTAAACCTACGTTTGCCCCACACTCTTGTATTGTGAGTTCCCCACTTAAACTGAAGTTTCCTTCTGTCACCATTTACCTGCCCTTTACCCTCTCCGACCTACCCCACCCCCAAGGCGTGTTCTCTTTGTTTCAAAAGCTGACAAAGTGGAGGGATTGCAGACCCGGAGGGAGGAAGCCAGTCCCGCATACTCTTTCCGCATTCCAGGCCACTCCTGAAGGGTAGAGCTAACGCCGAGCTTGGGGGCGTGGCTTCTATACCCACACCCAGTCTGGGTTGGGGTGGAGGAATAGGGACAGAGCTTTGAAACTAGGAGGGGAAAAAGCGTAAGCTTCTGTGGGAACAGGAGACAGCCTTTCCTGACCTACTTTTGCTAGGTTAAGCCCCTATGTGATTTCTCTCACCACCCCTGAACTTCCGCTCCCAAGACTCTCATCACACTTGTGTTAAGGTGCTTGTGTTCCCCACCTACTTCGAACCCAAGAATAGAATACTCACAAACTCCTATATTCCCAGTGCTTGGCACGTTATAAGCACACAGTTGTAATCAAAAGAATGAATAAGCGGTGTGTTTATTCATTTGTTGGGTTGGGAGCAGGCACCCAAGAGGTGAGTGGCAGAATGTGTTGTTCCCTCTGGGCTTTCTGAGGGTTCAGGTATGGCCATGGCTCTTTGGGTGGTGGCTGCGGGCTGGCGGGCGGCCTCCGGTTTCCCCACAGGTCTCTGCTGGAGTTGCTCCATGCAGAGTGAGGAGCCAGTGTTAGAGTTGCATGAGATGAGAGGCAAATGGACCAAACTTGGAGCAGTACTAGCCACATGAAAGCTGGCAAAACAGCTGCCGAAATCTTTGAGCTAAAGGACCACCTGAGGCCTTCAGATTGCCCCTGAGACTTGGGCAGTATGGGGAGTGAGGAGGGGAGCAGAGAGGGTGCAGCCAGTCTTTGCTACCCGAGAGGACACCCAGGTAGGGCCTGCCCAGAGGAATGGGGTCCGTCCTAAGCAGCTGGGCCACAGTTCACAACAGTCAGAGCATGCCAGCCCCAGAGCCCTGTGGAAAGGCTGCGAAACTTCTTGACCTTGGACTAGGTGAGGGTTGCTTAGATATGACACCAAAGCACAAGCAACAAAAGAAAAAATAGATATATTGGACTTCATTAAAATTACAAATTTTGTACTTCAAAGGACACCCTCAAGAAAGTAAAGAAAGACAACCCACACAACTGAAGAATCTATTTGCTAGTCATATATCTAATAAAAGACTGGTACCCAGAATATATAAAAAAACAATTTTATAATAAAAAAAAGCCAATTTTTAAAAAGGACAAAAACTCTGAATAGATATTTCTCCAAAGAAGATATACAAATAGCTAATAAGCACGTGAAAAGATGCTCAATGTCATTAGCCATCAGTGAAATGCACTCAAAAGCACGAGATAGAGCCTCACACCCGTTAGGATGACTACAATCAGAAAGACAAGATCAACTTGGTAAAGATGTGAAGAAACTGGAACCCTCATACACTGATGTGTGAAGGTAAAATGGTACAGCGCCCTGGTTGGTGTGGCTCAGTTGGTTGGAACATTGTCCCCTAAACCACAATGTCATGGGTTCGATTCCCAGGCAGGGCACAGGCCTAGGTTGCAGGTTCAGTCCCTGGTTGGGGTGTGCACAGGAGGCAACTGATTGATGTTTTTTTCCTCTCTCTTCTTCCTTTCCCTTCTCTCTAAGTTCAGTAAGTATGTCCTCAGGTGAGGGTAAAAAAAAAAAAATGGTACAGACGCTTTGGAAAAAAGTCTGGTTATTCCACAAAAAGTTAAACATACAATGAATATTTAACTAAGGCATTCCACTCTATTATGTACCCAGCAGAAATGGAAACACAGAAATCCACAGGTACACAAATGTTCCCAGCAGCATAACTACAACAACCAAAAAGTGTCAACAGCCCAAATGTCACCAGCTGACGACGAATGGATAAACAATATGAAATGTTGCTGAGTCACAAAAATGAATGAAGTACTGATACCTGGTACAACATGGGTGATTCCTGAGAGCTCGTTTGGAGGTTCTAGCAGGGGAGTGCAGCTACACATGTGCCCTTGACCAAACACCAGCCCTCTCCTGTAGTTGGGAAGGTCATCCTCTTCGACTGAGGGCATAGCTTAGGGAGGGACACACATGAATAGGTGAAGGAGGGAGGGAGGGGACACCCGTCCAGCCCTCCATATGAGCCGAATTGACCCTAGCTATCAATGGGGTGACAGATGTCGCAGCCAGATCACCCTCACATCCACATGGGTGGTTTTTGAAAACAGGACAATCACAAAGGGCTGCTTACTGTATGATTATGTTTACATGGAATGTCCAGAGCAGACAAATGTTTGGAGACACAGAGTAGAGTGGTGGGTGTCTGGGGCTGGGGGAAAGCAGGGTTGAGGAGTGCAGAGTGATTGCAAATGGGTGTGGGGTTTTGTTTAGGGATGAAGAAATCTTCGAATCTGATTATAGTCATGGTTGCTCAAAGCTATAGAATTGTACACTGTAAAAATTTTTTAAATTTATTTTTTTAGAGAGGGGAAGGGAGGATAGAAAGGGAGAGAGGCATCGGTGTGTGGTTGCCTCTCGTGTGCCCCCCAGCTGGGGAACTGGCCCCCCAGCTGGGGGCACTCGAGGGAAAGAAACATCAATCAGTTGCCTCTCATGCACACCCCGACCAGGGACTGAACCTGCAACCCAGGTCTGTACCCTGACCAGTAATCAAACTGGAAACCTTTCATTCTGCAGACTGGCACTCAGTCCACTGAGTCATACCAGCCAGGGCTAGAACTGTACACTTCAAATAGGTGGATTTTGTGGTGTGTGAATTATAGTTCTCAATAAAGCAGTTTTATGATATATTTAAAAATATTTTTTAAAATTTATTTTTAGACTTCCAGCCAAGATGGAGGCGTAGGTAGACACACTATGCCTCCTCATACAAGCAAAACTAAGGACAACAAAAATTTAGAAACAAAAAAACAGCCGGAACAGAGAGAAATGAACTGAATGAAAGTCTGACAACCATTCATCCATACCAGTAAGGAGGGGTAGAGTCAGAGGCCTACGGAGAGGGGTCGAGGGGTCCCAGCAAGGAAAAGCAGTGACTGGCCAACACGGGCGTGCAGGGCACAGGTGGCTGTTGGCGGACCCCAGACGGGCAGGGACAGCTGATGGACCCAGTGGCAGACCCTGGGCAAGGGAGGCAACCAGCAGACCCAGCGAGGTGTGCAAGGCAGCTGGCTGTCCATAGTCATGCATTCAGATGCAGATAAACTAGGCAAAAACAGGCAGCGACACAGACTGCGCAACCCAGGGACCCAGTACCAGAAAACAAAGCCTAAAAGTACCAATTGAAAACACCTGTGGGGGTTGAGGCTGGGAGACTCTCCCAGCTTCACAGGAGAGCTCCCTGGGGAGACCCACAGAGTCCTGGAAAGTACACAAGCCCACCCGCCCAGGAGCCAGCACCAGAAGGTCCCAATCTGCTTGTGGGAAGTGGCAGAGGGGACTGAAGTCCTAGAGAAAGCGGAGCAGGCACCATTGTTCCCTCTCAGACCCCGTCCCCACATACAACGTCACAACCCAGCAATTGAGGTGCCCTGCACTGGTGAACGTCTAAGGCTCTGCCCCTCATACTTAACAGGCACGACCAGACCAAAGGGGGAAAAAAAGATGGCTCAAACAGATGTGAAAGCCCTGTGGCCAGTACTTTTAAGTGACTGAGAGATAGCCAACCTATCAGATGCATAGTTCAAAGCACTGGTGAACAGGATGCTCACAGAATTGGTTGATTTGGTCGCAAATTAGATGAACAAATGAAGGCTACAATAAGTGAAATGAAGAAAAATGCACATGGAACCAATAGTAATGGAAAGAAAACTGGGTTTCAAATCAATGAAAGGGACCAGAAGGAAGAAAGGAACAACCAAACAGAAGAGAATGAAGAAACAAGAATTCAAAAAAATGAGGAGAGGCTTAGGGATCTCCAGGACATCTTTAAATGTTCCAACATCCGAATTATAGGGGTACCAGAAGGGGAAGAGGAAAAACAACAAGTGGAAAAGTGATTTGAACAAATAATAAAGGAGAACTTCCCCATTCTGGCAAAGGAAATAGATTTCCAGGAAGTCCAGGAAGCTCAGAGAGTCCCAAAGAGGTTAGACCCAAGGAGGAACACACCAAGGCACATCATAATTACATTAGTCAATGTAAAAATGAAGGAGAGAATCCTAAAAGCAGCAAGAGATAAGGGGACAGTTACCTGCAAAGGAGTTCCCATCAGACTGTCAGCTGATTTGTCAAAAGAGACCTTACATGCAAGAAGGGGCCCGAAAGAAGTATTCGAAGTCATGAAAGGCAAGGACCTACATCCCAGATTGTTCTATCCAGCAAAGCTTTCATTTAGAATGGAAGGGCAGATAAAGTGCTTCTCAGATAAGACCAAGTTAAAGGAGTTCATCATCACTAAGCCATTATTATATGAAATGTTAAAGGGACTTATCTAAGAAAAAGAAGATAAAAAATATGAACAGTAAAAAAAGACATCAAACTCAGTTAGTAACATCCACACCTAAAACAAAAGCAAACCAAGCAAACAACTGGAACAGGAACAGAACCACAGAAATAAAGATCACATGGAGTGTTAGCAACAGGGGAGTGGGAGGAGGAGAGAGGGTGAAAAGGTACAGAGAATAAGTAGCATAGATGGTAGGTAGAAAATAGACGGGGGGAGGACAAGAATAGTATGGAAAATGTAGAAACTAAAGAACTTATGACATATGGACATGAACTAAAGAGGGGGAGGTGGGTGGGAGGGGGTGGGCAGGGTGGAGGGGAGTAAAGGGGAAAAATGGGACAACTGTAATAACATAATCAATAAAATATATTTAAAAAATTTTATTTTTAGAGAGGGTAAGGGGGGATAAAGAGAGGGAGAGAAACATCAGTGTGTGGTTGCCTCTCAAGCACCCCCTACTGGAGACTTGGCCCGCAACCCAGGCATGTGCCTTGACTGGGAATCAAACTGGTGACCCTTTTGTTTGCAGGCTAGCACTTAATCCACTGAGTGACACCAGCTGGGCAGTTTTATGATTTTTTTTAATTTAAGAAAAGAGAGATCAAAGAAGCTGCAGAACTGGCTTCTCCAAGGAAGGAGAGAGAGAAAGAGACATGTGAATGAGAATGTGTGTCCTGCTGGGGCAGTTGAGCAGAGGGAGGTGGAGGAACAACAGAACTACAAGAGAAGACATAAGACCCTCACTCTGAAGGAGTGGAGCAATCACGGCTGTGCTGTTTTCCTTTTCCCAGCTTGATTGACACATGATATTGCATAAGTTCAGTCTTGATTTGATACACTAACGTATTGTCAAGTGATTATCCCAATAGGGTTAGTTAACACCTCTGTCATCTCACAAAATTACCATTTTATTTTTGTGGTGGAAACATTCTTTTAAAAAGAATATGTTTTAAAGATTTTATTTATTTAATTTTTGAGAGAGGCGAAGGGAGGGAGAAAAACACTGGATGGGTTGCCTCTCATGTGCCCCCAACTGGGGGCCTGGCCTGAAACCCAGGCATGTGCCCCAACTGGGGTCTGAACAAGCAGCCTGTCGGTTCACGGGCCAGCGCTCAGTCCACTGAGCCGCACCAGCCTGGGCTGAGGTGAGGACATTTAAGGGTTCCTGTCAGCCACTTTCAAGAACACAGTCTTGTTAACAATACTCACCATGCTGTACCTCAGACCCCCAGAAGCTATTCAGTCGTCTTATAACAGGAAGGGTGTACCCGTTCATCATCACCCCCGCCCCCCGCCGTCTCCCCACCCCCTGTGCTGTCATTGTCCGCGTCATTTGTGACCCTGGACTCTCAAACCAAGGAGGTACAGGTTTGACAGCCAGGGCCTGAAAACACTAGACTGGACTGAAAAGACAGCAGGCTGCAGGCAAGCTCCTGCTTGAAAAAATACTGGAAATATTCACCAGAGATCTCTCCATTTGTTTGTCGATTTAGGGTTTCCAGTATGTCTGTCGAGCAGGGACCTGCTCTGCTGCCTGCTAGGTGTGAAACCTCAAACTCACTATCCTTTCTGAAGCTGCGTTTCTTTGCCCGTGACACCGGACTATGAGTCTCCACCATTCAGTTTGTTATGAGGAGTAAACGAGCCAGTGTTTAGCTCTGCCTGGCTCAGAGAGTATGTGCTCAGTAAAGGCTATTATCAACTAGTAATTAAATAATAATCATGATTAACATTCTCTAAGGCTGCTGTAACCAGGTACCAACATTGTGTGGCTTAAAATAACAGCAATGTCCTGTCTCACAGCTCTGGAGGTGGCAGTCTGGAGCCAGGGTGTTGGCCGGCCCCGTGGTCTCTGAAGGCACCAGGAAAGGAGCCGTCCCACGCCCCCCTCCCGGCTTCGGGCAGCCTCGGGTGTTCCTGGGCTCACAGATGCATCGCCCCGGTCACACGGCCTTCTGCTTCCTGCGGCTTCCACGTTGTCCTCCCTCCACACACGTCTGTATCTGTGTCCCGATTTCCCCTTTGTTAGAAGGACACCAGTCATATTGGAGTAGGGCCCACTGAATGGCCTCATTTTTAAATTTGGTTGCCTCTGTAAAAACCCTATTTCCAAATAAGGTCAAATCATTGTGGGGAAGTGGGAATTATTACTTTATCTGTTTTTGGTGGCGGTGGCATGGGATGGGGACACAATTCAACCCAGGACAATCACATCCCCTGCTATCACAGAAGACAAAGCCTCTCCCCAGCTTTTGCACAAAAATAGAAAGTAAGTCCTAGACAAATGTCAAATACCTGTTCTTTCTGGGGGCCAGCAAAAAGGCTGTTAGTGACAATCCGCCTCTCCCAAGCAGGACCCACAGCAGACCACCCACCAGCTGTGGGCAGCAGCCCCCTTCCCTGCCCTCCCAGCCTTCCTCCTCTGCATTCCCAAACAATGCCTAATTCTATTATTTCCAGTGATTTCCCCGTGGGCAGCAGTTTATTTCTGTCATCGAGTCTCTGATGAAATCTTTAGCCGTGAAATGTTTAGTCCAATCCCAGCAAATCGAGTATAGTATTAACATGTCACAGGCTGCCCGTGGCCTGCATTATGTGGTAATTTGGAGGCGAGAGAAGTGATAATATAGGACCAGGCTTCCTTTGTGAGCTCGCATTAATGCTGGAGCTGGCCATGTCGCCTGACAGCCCATCGATTTGGGCTAACAGTGCACCAAGGGGCAGAAATGGGGCGAGGCAGGGAGCAGAGGATAACGGCCAGTCCCCAGGATCCCGGCAGCTTTTAATCCACTATTGCCCTCTTTTAATGCAACTTCCATGTCGACCGCATGCACTTCCAGCTGTGCTGAGCTGTGCAGCCAGTGGGAGGCCACCACCAGAGTGGCCCAGAGTTCCCCAGTATTGATTCCCTGATGCTCTGGGGTGTGAATTGTAATTATTTCATTAAGCCCTTTAATGGGTATCAACTATGAACCTTCCCCAGCCCAGGCTGGGGTGGCAGGGCAAGGTCCGCAGCATTAATCTATGTTCATCTTGTCGCCACCAATTGTCCAACCCTCGACCCTTTTTTCCCTCCTATTATCGCGTCTATAGTTTTAGTGGGAAGCAGGTCGATCTACTCTGGGAGAGGAGCTGGGAAGGGAAGTTGGCTGATTTAGGGAGGCTGGGGGGAGGCCACGGTTGAGCAGATCGCACTGTTGGCTATTCGCACTAAGAAACTAGCTAATCACCTGGTCAGATCTGCTCTGCCCGGTTCTGGTTTGCATCTGCAAAGAGGTGATGCCCAATACCTTGGATGAAGCAAGAGATCTTGCAGCCACTTCCTGTGTGACTTTGAGTCCTACTTTAGCTCAGGAATATTCCACACCCTCATTTAAGTCATTCATCAAACTTACTAGAGCACTGTGAATATGAAGGGGTACAAAACATTCCCTTGTGCCTTCAAGTTACCTCCACTCTAGTAAAGGGTAGAAGTATCAATAAGTGAACAGGTAGCAACAAGATACTAATGAGCATTGAGAAGAAGCAAAGTACAGAGTGTTATGGCAACCCATGGAAGCGGCCTTGACCCTGCTCGGGGGTCAAGGAGAGCTTCCTGGAGGGCAAAACGCCTAAATTGAACCTGAAGAATGAGTAGAAGACAGTCACGGGGAAGAGGAAGAGCATCCTCACCCATGGGAAGAGCATGTGTCAAAGGCTTGGAAGCGAAAGAGAGAAGCTACGTGAAATTTGGGGAACCTCATCTGGTGAAGTAAGGCCAACACTCTGAGGAGAGAAAAAGTGCCTCCCCAAACCCAGCTTCTTACCTTCTCCCCACCTGCCATTGTGGTAAATCTCACCAGGAGACAAGAAGCTCGAAGAGTCCTGTGTGGCATTTCCCATCATTTTATCAGATTCTTCCTTGATTCCACCATACTTTCTGTTAGGCCAAGAGTAACTTTTATCGCACTTGTTTGGTTTGTGTGATGGTTTGTTGCTGCTTTCATCAAGGTATGGGATTCAATTCCCCTGGAGAGTAAGGGCCATATCCAGGGACTGACTTCTAATGGGCAGTGTGTGGACTGACACCAGGTAACTTCCATATCTGGATCGTTAAATGCACGCTGCTTCCACCGGGCTCTCAGGACATTCAGCTGCCCTGTGGGACAGACCCTGTTCGAGAACTGGTCAGCTGAGACCAGTCAACTCCCTGCTCCTGAGCAAAACACGTGATTGTTATATTTTTAATTTACTGTTTCAGGGTGATTTGTTACTTAGTAACAAATAACTGGAACAGTTATGTTCAGTTAAGTTTGTGTCGGATTCAGTTTGATTACTATTGCTTTATAGTGAGTCTTAAAACCAGATAGCATGGGTCCCCCAAATCTGTTTTTCTTTTTAAAGTTTGTTTGGACTCTTCTAGATCTTTTGCTTTCCCATGTAAATTTTAATATTTTATTTCTTTATTTTTAGAGAGGTGGGAGGGAGAAAGAAGGAGAGAAATGTCAACATGCCAGAGAAACATCGATCAGCTGCTTCTTGCACTCCCCCAGCCGGTGACCTGGCCTGCAACCGAGGCATGTGCCCTGACTAGGAATCCAACTAGCAACCTTCCTGTCCCCAGGCCAGTGATCAGTCCACTGAACCACACCAGCCAGGGAGTTTTTCCATGTAAATTTTAAACATCAGCTCGATTTCTTAAAAAAATTAATGTGCTTGAATTATAATTGGTATTTTAATAATAGGATAG
This sequence comes from Phyllostomus discolor, assembly GCF_004126475.2. Lineage (NCBI taxonomy): Eukaryota > Metazoa > Chordata > Mammalia > Chiroptera > Phyllostomidae > Phyllostomus > Phyllostomus discolor. Next base: position 71,832,652 of record NC_040915.2, on the reverse strand, counting down.
ATTAAATTGGGTAAAATTGACATCTTAACAATCCACGAACATGGTATATATCTCTTCATTTATTTAGGTCTTTTAAAATTTCTGTCAGCAATGTTTTGTAGTTTTTTTAAGTATTTTTATTGACTATGCTATTACAGTTGTCCCAGTTTTCCCTCCTTTATCCCCCCTCCACCCTGCACCCCCAATCCTCAGCATTCCCCCCGTCTTAGTTCATGACCATGGGTTGTACATATAAATTCTTTGAGTTCTCTGTTTTCTATACCATTTTTTATCTCTCCCCATCCATTTTATGCCTCCTAATCATGCTTCTTCTTCCCTGTACCTTTTCCCCCCATTCCTCCCTTCCCCCTCCCCACTGAAATCCCTCCATGTGATGTCCATTTCTCTGATTCTGTTCCTGTTTTGTTTGCTTAGTTTTTGTTTTGTTGTTTTGTTTTTCTTTTAGGTTCATTTGTTGATAGTTGTGAGTTTGTTGTTATTTTATTGTTCATATTTTTTATCTTCTTTTTCTTAGATAAGTCCATTTAACATTTCATATAATAATGGCTTAGTGATGATGAACTCCTTTAACTTGACCTTATCTGGGAAGCACTTTATCTGCCCTTCCATTCTAAATGATAGCTTTGCTGGATAGCGTAATCTTGGATGTAGGTCCTTGCCTTTCATGACTTCAAATACTTCTTTCCAGCACCTTCTTGCCTGCAAGGTTTCTTTTGAGAAATCAGCTGATAGCCTTATGGGAACTCCTTTGTAGGTAACTCTCCCCTTTCCTCTTTCTGATTTTAAGATTCTCTCTTTATCTTTAATCTTGGGTAAGGTAATGATGATGTGCCTTGGTGTGTTTCTCTTTGGCTCCAACTTCTTTGGGCTTCCTGGGCTTCCTGAAAGTCTATTTCCTTTGCCAGATTGGGAAACTTTTCCTTCATTATTTGTTCAAGTAAGTTTTCCATTTCTTGATCTTGTTCTTCCCCTTCTGGCACCCCTGTAATTCAGAAATTGGAACATTTCAGGTTGTCCCAAAGATTCCGAAGTCTCTCTTCACTTTTTTGAATTCTTGTTTCTTCATTCTTTTCTGGTTGGATGTTTATTTCTTCCTTTTGTTCCAAATCATTGCTTTGAGTTCTGGTTTCCTTCCTGTCACTGTTGGTTCCTTGAATATTTTGCTTTATTTCATTTTGGGTATCTCTCATTTGTTTTTTCATCTTTTGACCAAGCTCATTCAGTTCTGTGAGCATTTTGATTACCAGAGCTTTAAATTCTCCATCTGATAGGTTGGCTATCTCCTCATTGCTTAGCTCTCTTTCTGAAGTTTTGCTCTGTTCTTTCATTTGGGCCATATTTCTTTGTCTTGATGCATCTGTTAAGTTGTAAGGGGGCAGGACCTTCAGTTTTCACCCAGGCAGGGCAAATCTCCTTTCTGTGCTATCATGCTGCCTGTGGGGGAGGGGCCAGAGAGGAAACACTGCAGCTCACCTGCTTGTCTTTGGCCCACTTTCCAACGAACTCTCGTGTGAAACTAGGAGTTTCTCCCAGTGTGGCAAATGCCAAAATCCACAGCCAACTCTGAGTCCCAGTTTTGCTTTCAGCTGGCCCTGCCTGTACAGTCCACTGCCTTGCCTCAGTTCCTTACTGGTCTGGTTGTTCTGGTGGACTTTTTCTTTAATTCCTTGGTTGTCAGAGTTCCATGCAGTTTGATTTTCTGTCACTTCTGGTTGTTTATTTGTATTGTACTTTAAAATGAAGAAATCTTGCATCTTTTATTAAATTGATTTCCAGTTACACTTTTATGCTATTGTAAATAGAACTGTTTTTAAATTTTATTTTCCAATTAATTGCTTCTACATTGTAGGAATGCCATTGAACTTAAATATTGACCACGTATTGTGTGATTTTGCTCAGTTCTCTTCTTAATTCTAGTAATGATTTTGTGGAGTTCCTTAAGATTTTTTCATAAGCAATAATGTTATATGTGAGTAAAGATGGTTTATTTTTTTCCTTTACAGCCTGTATACCTTTTACTTCTTTTTCTTTTCTTATTGCTTTGGCTAGGACCTCTGGCCAAAGTGAACATCTTTGCCTTGTTTCTGATCTTAGGAGAAAAGCATTTAATATTTGACCATAACATACAATGTTAACTTTGGGTTTTTCCTAAATGTCCAGAGATTGGGTTTGGGTATTGTGCTTACAGTCAGGATAAATTTGTTGAGTGTAACAACCTATCCATAATAAAACTGCCAGCAGAGATCAGGATGGAGGAAGAGGACTAATGCAAATGAACATAGGAGCATGGTCTCACCATTTAAAGGAAATGAGTGCAACTGAAGAAGTAAGAAGTATTGCAAGATGCAGTTATCCAAGGTAGCCTGGGTAGAGCCAACAGAGAATAAAATCCTGTGGGTTTAGAATGGCTTGTTTTTTCCTTTCCACCTGGAAATCTATTCACTTTTTAAGAGCCACCTGAAATCTTTTTTCTTCAGAACTCTCCTAGGCAAAGTTGGTGACTCCCTGACTCAGTGCTTCCTGTACAATTTGCATCTTTAGTATAGCACTTTTCAAACAGTTTGGAGGCATTTGGGTGCCTGGCTGTCTCCTCCATTTGTCAGTGAGCTCCTCTGAGATTGCAACTGTGTCTTCTTCATTTTTGTGTATGCTGTAGGCCCTGTCTCTCTGGGATTCATGGACCAGAGTCAGAGCTCTGGGGTTTGGATTCCATAGTGCCCCAGCTGTGCAAACCTCAGTAAGTTTTCCTTCTGAAAATGCCTTTATTTAAAATACAATTTTCTTCTAATAACTGTACCAAGGTTTTACTTCCTCCCTTGAGTGAGGGATTCAGAGTTCTTCAGAGATGGAGGGGTGGGTGGGTGGGGATGTCTGAACTCTGAGGAAACAGGTCTCGAATGGGTCAGGTAATTTGCCAAATTGGATAGGCCACTTGCTTTAGGGCAGGCTGATTTGACCTCAACACAAGGACTGATTTCTTGACATTTAGAGCAATCTGTTAATTCACATCAGTGCTGAGAAAGCACCTGGCATGTTCTTGGTGTTATGCTGATTGCAGAGGGGCGAGGTGAAGAGCCTAAGAGGCTTCCTGTCCTAAGGAGCCCACAGTGAAGGAATCAACAGAAGGCTCTGTTAGGTTAGAAAAGGAAAGAATGAGGAGGGAAGGATAGCTATTTTTGAATACTTGCAGAGTGTGAATATATTCAGTATTAGCCTGGAGGTCAGAACTGGCATCCATAGCTGAACTGAAGTGGTAGGAAGCAGTTTCAGGAACATTATGCCAGTTGCTGAGTCTCTACCTCCAAACCCATTCCTTTAGATTCTGATTTTGGGGGTTGGAGCTCAGTTTCTAAAAAATCCATTTCTCATTGCCAACTAGGCAATAAGTCCCCCTGAAGGGGCATCAATGGAGACTAAAAAGCAGGAGGAAGGATAAGGGCCTTCCCCCTTGCTTGCTGTTACTGATAGCATTGCCCGGCAATGGCCTTCCACCATGATGATGGCAGTTGGTTCTAGTTTCTAGCTTTTTTTCCATCACATCTCAGACAAATATCCAGTGCCCTTTCAGAGGTTGTCAGTGAAATCCCTCTTCAGAGTCTGAATCCCACCTCCAGGGGACTCTCCTCGAGCTCCTGAGGCACCAGCAGCAGTCAAGCAGCACCCCTTCCCCAGAGAGCTGGCTCCAGCCCGATGGGCTCGTCCTCCAAGGTTTTAGGCTCTGACAGCCCCTCTCCTTCCCTTCATGACCCAGCCACAGAAGGCATGACCATTCCAGAAATTATTATCTTAGTCTCCCCTTTTAGCTTTGCCACTTATCAATAACTATTTACTCACTCTCTTATAGGAAATTCTCTCCATTGAGATCCTTAGTGTGGTTTCTGGTTTCCTTTTCTTTTTTTTAAACCATTTTTTATTTTTTAATTACAGCTGACATACAATATTACATTAGTTTTGGGTGTACATCCCAGTGATTATACATTAGATAACTTACTGATATCCCAGTAAATCTTGTACCCATCTAACACCATACATAGATATTAGAATATTGTCGACTATATTCTGTGCTGCATTTTATATCCCTGTGACTATTCTGTACCAATGAATTTGTACTTCTTAATCCCTTCACCTTTTTTTTTTACCATTTCTCCAACTCTCCTCCTACCTAGCAACAATCAAAATATTCTCTGTATCTGTGAGTCTATTTCTGTTCTGCTTGTTTGTTTTCTTTCAGTTTTTTGGATGCAGTTGTCAATAGATATGTATTTATTGTCATTTTATTGTTCACATTTTGATTTTTTGGTCTTCTTCTTAAAGGGCCAAATGGCAGATGACCCTTTGACATTTTATGTAATAATGGTTTGAGATGATGAACTCCATTAGTTTTTTCTTGTCTGGGAAGCTCTTTATATGCCTTTTGATTCTAAATGAAGGCCTTGCTGGATACAATAACCTTGACTGATGGTCCTTGCTTTTCATCACTTGATTATTTGGTGCCAATCTCTTCTGGCTTACAAAGTTTCTGTTGAGAAATTTGTTGACAGTCTTATGGGAGCTCCTGTGTAGGTAAATAACTGGTTTTCTCATGCTGCTTTTCAGACTGTCTGTCTTTAAACTTTGGCATTTTAATTATGAGGTGTCTTGGTGTGGGTTTCTTTGGTTTCATCTTGTTTGGGACTCCCTGAACTTCCTGGACTTGTATGTCTATTTCCCTCACCATGTTAGGAAAGTTTCCCATCATTATTTTTTAATAGGTTTTTAATTTCTTGCTTTGCTGTCTCTCTTCTTCTAGCACCCCCATGATATGACTGTTGGTGCACTTTAAATTGTCCCAGAGGATCCTTACACTGTTCTCATTTTTTTGGATTCTTTTTTTCTTTTTGCTGTTTTGATTGGGTGTTTTTTTCCTTCCTTATATTCTAAATCACTGTTTTGATTCTTGGCTTCATCTACTCTACTACTGATTCCCTGTAAAGTATTCTTTATTTCAGTTCATGTATCCTTCATTTCTAACTGGTTGTTTTTATGGTTTTTGTGTCCCTTTTTTTAAAAGATTTTATTTATTTATTTTTCACAGAGGGAAAAGGAGGGAGAAAAAAAGGGATAGAAACAACAATGTGTGGTTGCCTCTTGAGAACCCCATACTGGAGACTCGACCTGCAATGCAGGCATGTGCCCTGACAGGGAATTGAACTGGTGACCTTTGGTTTGCAGTCTGGTGCTCAATCCACTGAGCCATACCAGCCAGAGCTCATGTCCTTTTTTAATGCTGCTTATGTTCTTTCTAAGTTCATCTACTTTTCTCCTAAGTTCATTGAACATTCTTTTTTTCTAGGCTTACTACATTGTTTTATTTATTTTGTGTAACACTCCTCTGAATTAGCCTTCTTTTTTTATTTTTTATTTTTAAATTATTTTATTGTTGTTTAAGTAAAGTTGTCTGCATTTATACCCCCCACTCTGCCCTCCCACCCCAGCCATCCCCACCTCCCTCCCCTGCTTCCATCCTCCCCCCACCTTGGTTTTGTCCATGTGTCCTTTACAGTTGTTCATTGAGCATCCTTATAACCAGTGTTTTGAGCTCTGTATCTGGTCCGTTGCTCATCTCCATTTTGCTTAGTTCTTTTTCTGGAGTTTTATTCTGTTCCTTTGTATATGACATGTTTCTTTGTCTCCTCATTTTGGCAGCCTCCCTTTGTTTATTTCTGTGTATTAGCTAGAGCTGCTACATCTCCTAGGCTTGGTAGAGTGGCCTAATGTAGTGGGTGTCCTGAAGGGTCCAGGCACTCAGATTCCTGTTCACCTGAGCTGGGCACTCTAGGTGCACCCACCTATGTGGGCTGTTACACCCTCCTGTTGTAGTTGAGCCTTAATTGCTGTTGGCACACCAGTGTGGGGGAAGGAATTGACCCCAGGTCCATCAGCTGCAAGAACTTGCTGTGACCACTGTAGAGGATCAGCTGTGCTGGGGCCCACTCCACAGAGCAGGACTTACTTCATCAGGCCTCTGGTACCTGCTGAGTCTGCCCCTTGAGTGTGTCACTTGTGGAGGTGGTAGATGGTGTTTAGACATGGTCTGAAGCTGTCCACTAGATGCACTGGCTCTGGAGCCTCCTGAGTGGTGCATTGCAAGATCAGCCACTGCCTGTGCTCTGTCTGGAGCCACCTGGCATGAGCTACAAAGTGATCTGCAGATGGCTGCTATTTGTGCTGAGTTCGGAGGTACCCAGAAGGGGCCAAACTTTGAACAAAGGCTGGCTGCTGCTACAGCCTGGTCTAGGGTTGCTTAGCAAGAGGTACAGGTCATGCTGAGGTTAGATGCTGCTTGTTTGAAAGATTTTAGGAAAGTTTAAAGAATGAGCCAAGAGAGGCCATTTGTATGGAAAAGCCACTGGAAAAAGCTTGGGTAGACCAAAAATTCAGTGGGGCAGGACCTAAGGGAATCACCAGGGCAAAGGAAATGGTATTAGCCAGATTTTTGGAGACTCTGATATGGTGCCCACCTGCTAGCTCTGTAGGGGTAGGGCTCAGCAAAGGAACAATGGTCTCTGCTAGCTCTTCTGTCTGGGAGAAAGCTGCCCCTTCAGCTCTCATTGGATAATTCAGTTCCTCCATGAACGCCCCTGGTGCCTTTTAAGCTGCTGTCTCAGCCAGAGCTCAGAGTGAGTGCGTCTGAGCCAGTCCATGTGTGGGTTCTTTAAGAGGAACTGCCTGGGGCTGCAGCAGCACTCTGTCTCACTCACTCACAATCCCTGCTGTGTATGAGGACTTCTCTTTCTGGCATTGGAACCCTGGGCTGGGAGGCCTGGTGTGAGACTGGGGCCCCTTGTTGCTCATGGGGTCCTCTGTAACAGAAATGTTCCTCCTCATTTTTATCGGCCACGTGGGACCAGCCTGTTTTGTGTCTCTGCCCCTCCTATCCAGTCTCAATGTGGCTTTCTTATTAATTCCTTAGTTGTAGGACTTAAATTCAGCCAGATTTCAGGGGATTCTGAATGATGGTTGTTCTGTAGTTTGGTTGTGTTTTCAATGTGTTTGTGGGAGCATGCAAGTGCTGCATTTACCTATGTTGCCATATTGACTGGAAGCCTCTGGTTTTTAACTGGACCCCAGCATAATTACTATCCAGAAAGCTTTTATGCCTTGGATGGTGTTGTTCAGTGGATTGAGTGCTGGCCTGTGAAATGAAAGGCTACTGGTTTGATTCCCAGTCAGGGCACATGCCTGGGTTGCAGGTCAGGTCCCTAGCTGGGGGTGTGTGAGAGGTAACCGATTGATTCGATGTTTCTTTCCCTCTTTCTCCTTTCTTTCCCCTCTTTCTAAAAATAAATAAATAAAATATTTTCAAAAAGAAAGCTTTTACTACAACCAATTAGACTGGTTAAAAACTAAATGCATGACTTGGGAGGTTACAAAGTCTTCATTGCTTAACATTTAGAATTACAGAATTTATAGACCTGAAAGTATGTTTAGAAGTCATTTATTGCACCTCGTTATTTTACCAAAGTTCAGAAAATTAACTGGCTTGCTAGAAAGTATGCTATTTCATTTAACCCACATGTATAGGATTCCCTATATGTGAGACAGTGTTCTGAACACTATGATAAATATTAGCTCATTTAAATTCCATAAAAGCATTTTCAAGTTAGCACTATTATTATTCCCCCTTTGTTAGAGTAGGAAACTGAGATACTGAGAGGTTAAGTAACTTGCCCAATGTCGCACAGGTAGTAAACTGCAGAGCTGAAATTTAGAATGAGATTTCTGGCTTGAGGGCCTACTTGTTATCATGTTCCCTCTGTCATTGTTAACTGGCAGCAGTGCCCAGCCAGAGTCTGGCCCACTGACTTCCATTCAGGTATGCTGTTACAGCCGTACTGACAGGAGTGGACCAGATTCCCATACTGATGTACCTGCCAACACTCACGTGCTGGTTTCTTTCACATTTCCATAAATTTCCTGTTATCTGCCTCGTGGAATTCTGTGTGACTTCATTCACCAGCAGAGTTGAAAGTCTCTACTACCTTGCACAGTTTCTGGTACTGCACAGAGTAGATCCTCAGTGCATATTTCAAGGAAGACTGAGATATAATTACTGTTAGTCCTATTAATAGCAGCAATATAATATTTACATTAAAACTAAAAAAAATTTATTCAATTTTTTATTTTTTATTTTTTTTAGTTTTATTTTAATCATTGTTCAAATACAGTTTTCTCCTTTTTACTCCCAGTCCAGCCCCCCTCTTTTATTCAATTTTTAAAAAATTCTACTAAAATCCATATAACATGAAGTTACAATCTCAACAGTTTTTAAGAAGTGTACAGTTCAGTACACGTTTTTTGTGTTTGTGTAGTTGTACAGCTGACCTCCAGAACTTTTTCATCTTGCAAAACTAGAGCTCCACATCCATGAGGCAACAGCTCCTACTTTCCCCTCCCCCAGCTGCTGGCAACCTCCATTCCACTGCGGTTTCTAAAAGTTTGACTCTTCTGTACACCACATATCATCTATAAGTCCTTTTAATAACAAACCAATTTACATTATTAATCTTATTTGATTATAACAAGAATCATATAAGCAGGCAGGACAGAGCCTTTCAGAGAGAGGACCTAGGCCATTTCCATTTTTTTAGGATCTCAAATGCTAAGAAATGCCAATCTGAGATTACAAGCATTGTGGCATACTTAAATCGAATGAATGACTGCTAAAAAATGCCTGCAGTATACTTGTCCCAGACAAATTTATTTTAAAAATTCCTTAAAGCACACTGCGGAAGTTCTGCTCCAAGTGACAGGGATGTCAAGTTGAATGGCGAGCATCCCTTACAGTCTTGTTAATGTTTCTCTGTGGCTAAATGTATATTTTTTTAAGTTTTATTTATTTATGTTTAGACAGAGGGGAAGGGAGGGAGAAAGAGAAGAAGAGAACCATCAATGTGTGGCTGCCTCTCAGCATCCCCTACTGGGGACCTGGCCCACAACCCAGGCATGTACCCTCACTGGGAATCAAACTGGTGACCCTTTGGTTTGCAGGCCGGTGCTCAATCCACTGAGTTGCCCTAGCCAGGGCTGAATGTATATTTATTTTGAGATAACACCAAAATCTGCATGTGATGCCCTTCGTGAATGTGAGGTTCAGGTAGAATGACCATTTCTCCCTTTCCACCTGCCCTCCGCACTGGACAAGGCTGTGGGGTAGACATCATTCCCATTTTTGCAAAGCAGAAGGATCTTAGCAAGTGTCACTCCTCCCGGAAGGTAGAACAGCAAATTTGAGGGTGAGGGCAAGACTTGAAGTCAGGTTTTAGTGTTAAACCTCATCCCTCCAAGCACCACACCCAAAGGACTGGCCATCTGCCTTTCAGTTCACTGCTGACACAAGCAGAGTGTCAGTCTGGTTGCAATGCCAGAGGTCTCTGGGTCCCTCTGGGCGTGCGGATTGCAATGGACTGCCTGGGAGTAGTGAGACCCAAGGCCATGGGAACATGGAGAAGAGGTTTGACTAACATCATTTGGGCTTGCTGCAGAGGACATTAAAAAATGGGGGGGCAAGAATGTGGGGGAGGTAGTTGCCTTAGATTATTTTCAACTTCTCTGCAGACGCCCACAGCACTGGGCCAAGCCCAAACCAGCCGGGAAAAGCCATCTGGGCTGCACGTTCATCTCTCCACCTTTTTGTTTTGCAGCAACCTGCCTCTGCTGTTGGGCAGCCACTGCTTAATTTGAACAATCAGGCTCTGGTTTCCTGAGGAAGGCGGTCCAGCGCCTCAGCATCCATCAGTATTCTCCCTAGTCCCCTGGCAGCAGCTCACTGCAGGCTGGCTGAACCGCACTGACCTCATCTTCTCTCACAGAGCAGAGGAGGATTTGGAAAAATTAGTTATATTAGTGACTCCCGAAACACTCCGTTTACTTGTGATATGACAAATATTTCAGCCATTAGGATTTCTCTGTCTCTTATCATCTTAAATGTACTCACTTACATTCCAAATCACTACTTAATTTAAAAGCCTATTTGTTGAGATTGTCACCGGCCCAGGGAAAAGAAGAGACAGACACTTGCTCATTTGTGGCTAGAATAGGAGTCAGTCTTGAAGCTCTGATTGAATCTTTCTCCCGAAGACTGATGCTCAGTCAGGTACGATCCAAACACTCAGGAAAAGGGACTGAAAGGAAACCCGCACTACAGAGATTTATAAGCTGTCCTTGGAAGTGGTAGTGTGGTGTGGCGACCTTGGGCCAATGATTCTATTGCTGTCCCCATGCTCCCTGACCCCTGACAAAGTGATATTCAGTGAACACTTATTGAGCCCCTACTACGTGCTGGGCATACGTGTTGGGCGGCAGATTCTGAGGGCACAGAGACGAAGGGGGGGCGTCCCTGTGCTCAGCGCTGTTCTCAGTGTGCTGTTAACAAGGAACTCTCAAGCCCTTACTGTTAGCCAACCATGCTAAATACTATACATGTGTTTTTTGCATTTAATCCACACCATGATCTGCATTTTATTCCCACTTTACAAATGAAGGGACGAGTCTGTCTGATGTTTTAGTCGCTAACATCAAGCCCTGTGCAGTGCTGTCTCCCCCGGCAAAACTCCCCCAGTGGGATTTCTGAACAGCGAGTTCCCACAATGGACCACACTCAGTCTGTGTGTGCTCCGTGTGGCCTTGACATTGGCCTGCTGTCAGATCTGCAGCAGGTGCGCATGCTCGACATGTAAGAAGACGTGAGGACTGATAGCAGTCTTACGTCTGTCAGCACTGTCTGGCCGTCTGGCCAGCACACATCAGAACCCTTGTCAATGAGATCATTATAATCATCTCAATTTTCTGTTTTAGTGTCTTTGGTCCCTTCTGAAATTTTGGCAATTTTTGTTTGTTTGTTTGTTTCAAAGTTTCTCAGCTGTACTAAAGGGAAGCAAGGAAGGAGAATCAGCCTACCTAGGCTTGGGTTTGAAGGTTAAAACAGAGACAGCAAACTCCTTGGGACACAGCATGAAGGGATGGGAGATTTGAACGTGTGTGACTCCTAGGTCCCCTGTCTGAGGTAGGAGATGGGGCCCCTCACACCCCGGCCATAGCTGGCTGATTTGGAGGCAGACTCCTGCCCCCAGCACAGAGCCCAGAGACCTGGACACCGGTCTGTGGAGCAGTCATGTCAATGACTTGCACGGCTGCTGCGGCAGAGACCCCGGTAGCAGGTTTCTTTGCTGTGTAACAAGCGACCTGGAAATGTTGTGTCTGAAAACACCATTTATTATTTCTCATGACTCTGCGAGTTGGTTAGACAGCTCTTCCCCTGGGCCACCCGTGCAGTGGCGTTCAGGTGTCACAGTGACTGTAGTGGCTTTCTTTTCATGGGGTCTTGCCTCCTTCTGGAGCCCAGGCCAAGCATGTTCACATGGCAAAGACGGCGTGCCAAGAGGGAAAGGGCCAGCTTTGCTGGGACACTGTGGATAGACCGGTGCTGGGGTTTTCTGGGAAGGCCCTGCCCGCATTCTCCCATTCAGAACAGTCTGCTGAGCCCGTCCAGAGTTGGGGTAGAAATGTGGACTCCGTTTCTGATGAGAGGTGCTGCAAATAACTGGCCAGAGGACAGACTCTGATTAATGCAAAATAGACACAAACTATTTGTGGTCTTTCCCATTAAGAGTGGGGTCTGTTTTCTCAAATGTGGCATCTGGGATATCCAGGTGAAAGTCTTTTACCAACAGAAGGCAGCAGAAGTGATGTACAGCTGCAAAGACAGGCCTTCTAGATCCACTTGTGCCCTCTTGAGACATTTCCCATCACCCTGTCACCTTGTGAAGGAGCCTGGTGTAGCCTCCCTGAGGATAAAAGACCATGAGGACAGGGAGGTTCAGTCTCTTCAGCCTTCCAAGATGACCCCAGCACTGGTCTATCGGCCAGCTGAATGTTGTCACATGGGTAAGCCCTGGAGACATCAACAAAATCATTTTCAGCCAATCCACAAAACTGTGAGAAACAATGCGTTGTGATTGTTTTAAGCCACTAAGTTTTGTGGTGGCCTGTTACGCTGCAGTGCATAAATAAAGCAGCCCTGGGCTGTACTGCTGCAAGGCCCCCCTGCCCAAGGTGTAACTGGGCAGCACCCATCTTGATCTTGTGACTGTTCTTCTAATAGGCCCTTTCCCTCTCCAGGCAACCAGAGTCTATTTCTGTGGCTTGTAAGGAGTACTCAGTGTAAGAGAACCCAAGCCAAGGGAAGCCTCTCAATGTATTCAAAACCACCTGGTCCCCCAGAGGGGGGATCTCTTCCCCTAACCTCCCCTAAAAAAAGAAAAGAAGGAAGAGGAAGAAACTAGAATTTATTGCATTCCTCTTTCTATTTTTCAAGTCCTTAACTAGCTTTGAAAAATGTCTTCTTTAGACGTTTTTCCATACACTGAAAATTCTTTTTCCCGACATTAGTATAATTACTTATTAGCATTGTTCTACAATAAATAAAATAGTTTTAAAGCAATGAAACTAATAATTAAACTACCAAGTGAAGTTTAAAATTTCTCTCCAGCTTTATTTATCTTTAGAATATATTCCTCTATCACTGTGGTCTAAAGTCACTTGGAATAATTATTTTCTCCAAGTGTTTATTCATCAAATTGATTTATAGTTAATTTTGTTCATTTTTAATTTTTATATCATCTTTGAATATATAAAATATTTATGTGTGTCTAAAGTGAAATTTATACAAGGTTTATGTAAAGAAATCTGACTTCTAGCCCTGGCTGGTGTAGCTCAGTGGATTGAGCACGGGCTGGGAACCAAAAGTGTCCCAGGTTCGATTCCCAGCCAGGGTACATTCCTGGGTTGCAGGCCATAACCCCCAGCAACCGCACATTGATGTTTCTCTCTCTTTCTCTCTCTCTCTCTCTCTCTCTCTCTCTCCTCACCCCCGTCCCTCCCTTCCCTCTCTAAAATAAATAAATAAATAAAATCTTTAAAAAAAAAAGAAATCTGACTTCTAACCACAATCATGCCAATTCTTCCACTTTTGGTAGCTTTCAATCTATTTTTCCAGTATTTGTTGTTGCAAATATAAGCAAACACATATGTATATTTGCACTTGTTTCCTTTCCTTCCCTTTCTTTCCCTTTCCTTTTTCTTAAAGATTTTATTTTATTTATTTCTAGACAGAGGGGAGGGGAGGGAGAACGAGAGAAAGAAAAACATCAATGTGTGGTTGCCTCTCGAATGCCCCCCCGCTGGGGAGCTGGCCTGCAACCCGCACGTGGGCCCTGACTGGGAATGAAACTGGTGACCCTTTGGTTCACAGGCTGGCGCTCAATTCACTGAGCTACACCAACAAGGCTTTTCTTTTCTTTTTTAACATAAAGTGGCATCCTCTGTACACAAATGTTCCAGTTCTTGCTTTTCCCACTTCCTATGTCCTGGAGATCACTCCACATCAGCACAGTTCTCTCTCATTACTTTTACAGGTTCGGAGTGCTCCACTGCCTGCAGGCCTCACACTTATGCAACTAGCCATTCATGGACATTTGAATTGTTTCCAACCATTTGCAATTACAAATAATGCTGCAGGGATGAACTGTGGGGGCTGGTCATTTGCAGTAATGGCTCCTGTATCTTTGGGATGGATTAGTAGTGAAATTCGCTAGTACTGAGTGAGTAGTGAGATTTGTGGGTCAAAGAGTAAATGCACATATTTTTCCAGATATTTACAAATCCTCTTCTGATAGGGTGTTGCCTTCCTGGGTCTCCAACAACAATGAATGAGGATCTCTTTCCCCACTACTTCATTAATAGAATATTTTCACAAACCTCCAAATTTCTGCCAACCTGATAGATGAAAAGTAGCATCTTAGTACAGTTTTGATTTTATCGCTTTTATTGTGCGTGAGTTAGTGCATCATCTCATGTGTTGGATGGCCACTCCAATTTTTTCTGTCCAAGTCTTTGCATGGAGTTTTAAGTGTATCGATATAAACAACATTTCATCTCACCACAACACAGTGAGGTAGGGGGTAGTGTCATTCTGCCCCCTATAAAGATGAGAAAGTGGCAGATGAGAGAGGTTAAGTAATTTGCCCAAGGTTGCACAGCTGACATGTGGCTGAAGTTGAGTTGCCTGCCGGTGAGGCCCTGCGGACTCTCTGTGGATCTGTCTCCAGGAGTGAGTGTGGAGCTGTTGTGTTTCGTCTGCAACAAAGGATCAGTGTGTGGATCCACATCTCTAACACAGGACTGCCTCGGAGGCTTGGCCATGACTGGGCCTGGCCTCGGGCAGGAGAGCTTGTGCTCACAGAGGGGAGCTTGGGGCCCGACGCAGCACCTAGCAGCACCCAGCACACTGCGGCCATCTGAGGACAACGGCGAGGGACCCTCAACCTATTTAATTCTGTTAGAGAATCAGTGAGGTGCTTGATGAAGCCATTAAGTGGGGTTCGTGTCTCCATTCTACTTATAAGACTCCAGGAGGGCAAATGCTGATGGAAATTTATTGATTTCTTTTTCTGCCTTTACCAAATGGGTCAAAAACATGGTGTAACACTGCTGGTTCCAATTAAAATCACCTGTTAGCTTACAAAGGTTGGCCCTTTCCACCCTCCCTTTTCTCCCCCATTTAAAAAGGGTTTAAAAGATTTTCATTTAATTGATTTGCTGTAAAATGCCCTTTACAATTACCCAGATAAACTAGGCGTCACCTGTGGAGTAAGAGCCAATTTGAGCTGTTTATCAAGACTTTGCCTCTGGCCACTTCTCACCCTGGGATCTGAGTCTCTGTATTGATAGCTTGCATCTGTCAACATCGGATATTTTTAGTGGGCTGCAGAAAGCTTTTAGGGAGATGGTGGCTGCATCTCTGAGCAGGTGAAGAAAGCTGATGGGTTTTTTTTGTGCAAAGTGAGAATGGTCTATTGTGCTGAAAACAAGTTCAGAAAATGAGCCCTTAGGAATATTCAAGGTTGTTTTATGTATATTGGTTATCTGTTAGTAATTAAAAGTACTTATGGACTTTATGTTAACAGGTCTCAGAACTCTCAAATTATATAAAATTAAATTATAATGTTATAATAAAATTCATAATATTAAAAAAAGAGAAGAATAGAAAATCAGCCTAGGCCCCATGTGCCTAAACATAATCTGAGTTGGACCGATTTAGAAACCAGGCAGTGGGCCCCAGGGAAAGGGGAGTGGGCAACACAGAGCAGAGGAATGGAATTTCCCGCTTTCTTTTGGCTTGGGTTTCATGTCAAGCTGCGTTGAATGTTAGGAAGGGGAATTTGGGAACCTCTGTAAGACATGTGCGAATTTGTGTTTTTGAGCTGATGAGGAGTTGGGGATGTGATTTACAGACAGTGGAAAATGAAGAAGAAAGACATCGTGGTATTCTAGGTCCTGTGTATTTCTGAAACCATATACTTGAATCCATTTCATCATAGAAACAATATTAGTCCTAGCTAAAGAATTATGAGACAATTTGGTGCAAAAAAGAAAAAACAGGTAAACATGGAAGGGGAAGGTGAATCCTGCAAAATATAGACCCATAATCTTGAAATTGATCATGGCATAGTTCTAGAACAAATAATGAAAAAAATGTTTCCTGAGACTTTGAAAGACAATAAACTAGGATGAGGTATAATTTCCACTCTGATTGGTTTTTTTTTAAAGATTTTATTTATTTTTTTTTTTAGAGAGGGAAGGGAAGGAGAGAGAGAGAGAGAGAAACATCAATGTGCGGTTGCTGGGGGTTATGGCCTGCAACCCAGGAATGTACCCTGGCTGGGAATCGAACCTGGGACACTTTTGGTTCCCAGCCCGTGCTCAATCCACTGAGCTACGCCAGCCAGGGCCTTCCACTCTGATTGTTATAAAACAGGGCCACACTCTGTGCATAGTGAGATGTAAAATAATAGGGTGGTCAAAGAGAATAAATGATGGGACACATGTGGAAGCTCTTGACACAGAGGAGTGATAAGTATTCATTGCTCTACTTCAGACTTTCATAATATTCACCAGAGTCAAGCCACTTCAAAGATTTGTCTACTTTTGCCATCTCTACCTCCTCATTTACTTCCCTCTTGACTCTGTCTACTAACACAGCTCTCTCTCTCTATTACAGTGACCCTTGGTCACTAATTTCATGAATACTCACAGATCTTATGTGCTTGAACACTTTGAGAACTTTGACATTGTTAACTCTCCCCCCTCTACAAAACTTTTTCTTTCCTTGGAGTCTCTGGCACCACACTCTCCAGGATTTTCTCTTTGCTTTCTGCCCACTTCCCAAACACTTTGGCATAACTGCATTTCTCTGCTGTTCATTAACTAATAGTGTTGCTCAGGGGTTCTCCCCTAGATCTGATTCCCTGCTCTTCTTGAGAGTAATTCAACACAATTCATGTCAAAATCCCATCCAGGTGGACAACTGGATACCCACCTTCAATGAATTTAGACCCCTACCTCACACCATCTACAAACATAACTCAAATTGATCAAAGACATAAATGTAATTGTTAAAAAATAGTAAACTGCTAGAAAACAAATAGGTGTAAATCTTTGTGACCTTGGATTTGGTTAATGGTTTCTTAGATATAACACCAAAAACAAAAGCAACAAAAAGAAAATATAAATAAAACATCATTGAAATTAAGTTTTTCATGTCAAAGATATCATGAAGAAAGTGAAAGGCAATGAAAAGAATGGAAGACAAATTTCACAAATCATATATATGATAAGAGATTTGTATCAAGAATACGTAAGGAACTCTTACAACTCAATAAAAAATAACCCAATTTAAATATGGGGAGGTACTTGAACAGACCTTCCTCAAAGAAGCTATACAAATGGCCAAGAAATACATGGAAAGATGCTCAACACTGTTAGCATCAGACAGATGCAACTCCACGCTGCAAGATCCCGTTCATACCAATTAGGATGATGAAAACCTGGAACCCTCATACACAACCGCTAGGAATGGAAAGTGGTGCAACCTCTTTGGAAAACAGCCTGACAGTTCCTCACAGAGTTAAACACAGACCCAGTTAAACATATGACTCAGGAATTCCACTACTACCTATATATTTGGGAGAAATAAAAACATGTCTACACAAAATTTGTACACATATGTTCATAGCGGCATTATCTATAATAGCCAAAAAGTGTCAATATCCCAGATGTCCATCAGCTGATGGGTGGGTGGATAAAATGCAGCCTATCCATACAGCGGAATGTTACGCAAGCATACAAGGGAATGAAGCACTTATATAAGCTAAAACGCACTTGAACTTTGAACACATTGCACTAAAAGAAGCCAGTTACAAAAACAAAACACATGTCATATAATTCTATTTATATGAAATGTGCAGAGCAGGCAAATCCATTGAGACAGAAACTGGCTGCCTAGTGTTGGGGGCGGGGATTTGGGGGAGAGGTTTGGGGAGAAATGTGGAGTGACTGCTAATGGATGTAGGGTTGGTTTTGGGATGACAAAGATGTGGTAAAATTGATTGTGGTGATAGATGAACAACATTGTGAATATACTAAAACTTATTGAAATATACACTGAAGTTCTGAATCTCAGCTTACATGTCACTTGCTCTGGCCTTTTTTTCTTAAGTACTCTCCTTCCCCACACATTTCGGTCAGACGCCCCCTCACTCAAGGGTTCCCATTTATTTTATGATGCTTGCTGTATGCCAGGCACTGTTCCAAGTACTTTATAAAATAACTCATTTAAATTTCACAAGACCTATAGGATGTGGATACTATTATCAATAGTTATTATTATTATTAGTTACTATTAATAGTTACTATTATTGTTATTAATAGTAGATACTATTATTAAATTAAAAAACACCAAGGATATAGAACAGTCTCTTTCTCTCTCACATTACCCAGAAGCCCTGGAGAGAGAGTCCCAGGCTAGGTCCCCCGGAGGCTGTAGGGAGATTGGAGCCAGATTTCTTGTTATCCTTCTCCTTTCCCCAAAGCCCTCCCTGTTCCTGTATCACCTCTACCTTTAGACCTCTGGGAAGAAATTCTCACAAGCGCTTTAAAAGTCCTGAATGTCCATCTGACCCACCTGCCTGAACTTCACACTGTTTGGCCTCAGCCCAAATAAAGCCCTTTGGTAAACACCACTTTCACACGTGGGGAGGTTTCCGTGACAAATGTCAGTGTGACCTGACTCCTAACAGCTCATCAACCCTTTTTCCTTTCTCTTGGGTTAAAAGAGGCCACCAGGTGGCGCCTCTGACTCTACTGCCGTCCCATTTTACCTTTTTCAATTTTTTCAATTTTTATTTTTTGTCAGCTTCTCCAGGGCTTAGGTTGGCTTTGGAAAGCAATTTCATTTCTGGGAAGGAGGGAGACATTCTATTTGCATTTTGTAATTAGTTAAGAAAATTTTTGCCATTTATGTCTTCAGCTCAGCTCTCAGAAAAATAATATAGGAAGCACAGTTTAGCCTCTGTCTTTGTCTTTGCATAAAACTCTCAGGCTCCTTTCCTTTCACTTTAATTAAAACTTGCTCCGAAGAAGTACAAAGCTAGCGGTATGCTGATGGCTGCAATAGGCGGCTTTCACAGGAAGTGCCTGAGGTCCCGAGGTCCCCTGGCCTCTGCAATGGAGGCTCGGAGAGAATTCATGTAGAAATTCCACCTCCTCCTTGAGGGGTCACAGAGCTGTCCTGGATTTCGGTTTTCTTTTGTGTAATAAGAAGGGATTATTGAACTTCATGGTCTCAAGCACAAATCTCTCAGGAGCCAGGGGGATAAAGCAAAGTCTGCGAAGAGGCTGAAGACCTGGTGTAAGACAAGAGGAAGTGGTGTTGACTAAACCAGAATTGGAAGTGCACGCCCTTTGGAAATGCATTCAAATTTAAACTTTTAAAAAACATTGAGTAGACCAAACAAAGTACCTCTGGGCATTGACTGTGTCCAGAAAGCTGCCAGCTTTTAGTTCTTAAATTTCTTCTGTGAATAATCTGTAATTTGCTCATGTTCTTCTATTTGCTTGGAATGTTAGCTGTCACAATTTGTTCTCCATCACCTCTGCATGTCTAAATGCTAATTCATTCTTATAAATCTATTTAAATGCCACCTCCTCCAGGAAGTTTCCTTTGATTATTTTTCTCTCTCTAAATTAGAAAATATTTTCTCTCTCCTCTAAATTTCTCCAGCACTCTAATGCACAGCCCTCATGGTCCTTGCTGCTTTTTCTGTTGTGGTATGGTTATTTACATAGTGGTCATCACTCTTTTCCTCCATATCTATTTTTAAGCTTCTGTGGGCAAATTCCACATCTAACTGAGTTTTGTATCTCTACCATCTACAAAATCAGTTAAAAATATTTACTGAGCACCTTCTTTGTGTTAGACACCATTTTAGGTACTACATTTAGCCCAAGGTAGTGGGGACTTGATATATGTTTGCCGAATGAACGGTGTTACGTGGCCAACCAGAATGATGAAAATGAAAAAGACAAACAATACCAAGTGTTGGGGGCATGTGGAGCAATTCTTATACCCTGCTGGTCTCCATAACCTTGACCTTCAAGCGTATTTCCATCATTAACTGTTGCATGGCAAGAGAGATTTTTGTGGATATAATTAAAGTTACTAATCAGTTGATCTTAAGATAGGGGAATTATCTGAGAGGGGCCAGTTTAATCCTAGGAGCTCTTTCAGTGCCGAATCTCTTCAGCTGGTGACAGAAGAGGGAATCAGAGACATGCAAAGCACCCTTGTTGACTTAACTGGACCTGACAGTGGCCTCGAGAAGCGAGAGCTCCCTCAGCTGACAGCCTGCAAGAAAAGAGGAAGCTGCCCTGACTGGTGTAGCTCAGTAGATTGGGCATGGGCCTACAAACCAAATGGTTGCCAATTCGATTCTCAGTCAGGGCACATGCCTGGGTTGTGGGCCAGGCAACCACACATTGGACACATTGGTGTTTCTCTCCCTCCCTTCCCTTCTCTCTAAAAATAAATAAATAAAATCTTTTAAAAAGCGGGGGGGAGGGGCGGGGTGGGGAGAGTTAAGTCCCATGGAACAGCAAGGAACAATTCTGCCAAAAACCTGAATGAGTTTGGCAGCATATTCTTTCCCAGATCCTCCAGGTTAGAGCCCGGACTAGCTAGAACCTTGATTTTGACTTGTTAGACCTTAAGAGAACCCAGTTGAGTCTGCCTGGGCTTTCAACCTACAGAACTACGAAACAATAAATGAGTGCCATATTAAGCTACCAAGTTTGTGGTAATTTGTTATGCAGTAATAAACAAAAAAACTAATACAGGCACTCAGCCAGCACTGTGGCGAGACTCACATGAAGAGGAATGAAGGCCTCTAGTGAAAGCCAGGGCCAAGCTGCCAACCTTGTGCGAGGCCCATCTTGGGATTGGCCCTCCTAGCCCATCAAGCCTCCCAATGCT
Organism: Phyllostomus discolor; assembly: GCF_004126475.2. Classification (NCBI taxonomy): domain Eukaryota; kingdom Metazoa; phylum Chordata; class Mammalia; order Chiroptera; family Phyllostomidae; genus Phyllostomus; species Phyllostomus discolor. The sequence goes on along the minus strand of NC_040915.2, from coordinate 71,812,245 downwards.
GCGTCCGGGGCCAGCACACTGACCACAGCTTCCCCAAAGCTCCTGAGCCCCAGCCACCTGACCAAGCTGCTCTCCAATGCCTGACCCACACACATCAGGAGAAAAGAAATGACTGTCACTGGTGTAAGCCACTGAGTTCGGGGGCAGTTTGTTATGCAGCAACATGTCACAAAGACAGCATGGGCCCAGTGTGTGTTTCATGTTGCTTGGCTGCCCCAGGGAGTGATAACCACACAGGCGCCTTTGGGCCCCTTGGCTCCCTGGAATCCCAGAGCTCAAACCAGGCAGGGGCTGATCCTTTGTCGACCTCGGTGGGACTTCCTCCGTGAGTACTGTTGGTACAGAGTTGCCTGAGTTGCTCTGAGGAGCATACTTAAGTGCAAACAGCTTCCTTAGGAGGAAGATGAGAGAAAAATGTTTACTGTTATTTATTTTTAAAGAATTTATGTATTTATTTTTAGGTAGAGGGGAAGGGAGGAAGAAAGAGAGGGAGAGAAACATCATTTGATTGCCTGCTGCATGCACCCTGACTGGGGAATGTGCCCACAATCCAGGCATGTGTTCTGTCTGGGAATTGAACCTGTGACGTTTTGTTTTGCAGGACGATGCCCAACCAACTGACCCACACCAGTCAGGGTGAAAAAATGCATATTTTTAATTGGAAAGGCACATATTTACTTCACATGAGTATGTTAATTAAGTGATGATAGGAAACAAAATACTGTATAATCATTAAAGAGACAGGAAAGCTGCCCTGGCCAGTGTGGCTCAGTGGATTGAGCACTGGCCTGCGAACCACAAGGTTCTCAGTTCGATTCCCTGTTCAAATCACATGCCTGGGTTGTGGTTCTGTCCCTAGTTGGGGCACATGCAGGAGACAACTGATTGATGTTTTTCTCTCACACTGATGTTTCTTTCTTTCTCTCTAAAATCAATAGCATGTCCTTAGGTGAGGATTTTTTAAGAACACAATAACTCAGGGCATATGATAATTTTTTAAAAAAAGGAAAAAAATCCTTTCTATATATAGATGTGGTCCAGACCAAGATCATTAACAATAACAGACAACAGATGTATTTTTAAATGACAAGAGCAAGGTTCAGAACAATGAGTTAAGAACTCAATGAGTTAAGAACACTTAGCTATCACTCTGTTACACAAAAGATACTTGTAAATGTACACTCTGTAGGTATGGAATATTCCCAGGAATAAAGATTGCCTTTTGGGAGGAGAATCAGACCATTGGTGGCAGGGTGAAAGGCAGATCTCATTTTACTGTGTATCTTCTGTACTTTGAATCTATGTGCCTGTAATATCTGTGAAAAATAAATGCCGTTTTTGAAGAGAGATAGTAGGAGCTTAACAACAATTTCTTGCTTCCCTACTGCCTTCCCTTAACAACTTACACAATTCCTTGCACACACACACTCCTTCCTTCTACATGTACACTTAAACAGTAAACCTGCAGCCAAATGTCCTCCCTTACAACCACAAAGCCCGTGTATGCACACAAAGGCCACTGTGGATCTGCTGCATTTGCAGACATCCCCATGCATGCACCCAATAAGCACACATACATTCATACATACATACACACACATATGTGCTTTTGACCCAGACACTTTACCCTCTGCCCACACCTGTGCCTGCTTCATAGATGGGCACACCCGGGTGGATGCCCCCAATTACAAGGTGAAACAGGTTAGAAGCATCTTATTCAAAAGCACTAGTGGGGCCTAATTATAGGTGACTATAAAACTCTAATTAGGGGAGGCCTCGTTAGCCACTAAACAAGGGAGGAGAGTGGCAGGCCCGAAATTAAAAGGCCTGAATGACAAATGCCACTTCCTCAGACAGGAGAGAGGGGCTTAACTGCCCTTTGACAAAACTGGGAGGGGGTGGGCAGGAAGGAGGGGAGGCCTCTCCCCACACTTCTCCAGCACCTGCCTGGAGCTGGCCTTCCACTGCTGACGAGGAAGAAAGAGGAACTTACTGCCGCACCCCATACTTCCTCTGCACTCTGAGCTGCCTTCTGGGCTCCCTCTGCAATTCCGAGTCCCCCTGCTGATAGAAATCCATTCTCTGGGGGCTGCATGCACGAACACCAGGTGGAAGGTACTTGTACTAATCCTGACTCAGCCCTGCACTGGCCGAGTGACCTCTGTGAGTCATTTACACTGAGAGAACCTGTTTCCTCAATTACAAAATGGAATGACGACACCTATGTTCCAGAGCTGTGAACAAGCACAGGGTGGTCAGTGGGAAAGTGCTTTTTAAACTGCAAGCTGCTCCTTAGTTATCAGCCATTGCTGACAGATCCACTGGACCAAATGAAATACTCCTGCAAGGAGGGGTCACATCTCAATCTCTGTGGCCTTCAGATGTTGGTCACATTTGTCTGGGAGGGTGGAATTGAAGAGTTGTTCTCACTGTGGGGTAGGTGGCAGACTGAGACAAACAGATTGTCTCTCTCCTTGTGTAAACAAAGAGACATGGCCTCTGGAAATGGGATGGGTAGTGACCATACCATTAATCCTAATATTAATTGGGCATTTACTGTGAATTAGGTACCATCTTAAGTAGTTTACACATATTCATTCACCTGAGGCTCCAATGTCCACTAAAGAGGGAGTACATTGTCAGCATCACTCCGTTTTAAAGATGAGTTCCCAGTTAAGGAACTTACCCAAAGCTGTGCTGCCAGGAAGTAGAGGAGTAGATCTTGAACCAAGGCAATGTTTCTCCTCAGCCTACACCCTTAACCTTGTAGAGTTGAGGTACCAGCCAGCAGGTGGTCAATGACATTTGGGGTTTGTGGCCTTTTAGTTGCCCTTGAGTTATAGTTATAGCTAACATTTCCTGTGTGCTTATAATATACCAGGCACTATGCTAAGATTTTTACATGTTATCTCCTTTAATCCTATGAAGGACCCTACAAAAACAACCCAATAAAATAGGTGCTATTGTTTATTTTCCCCATTTTACAGATGAAGAAACTGGGGTCCCCAGGGATAAAACAAATTGCCCATTATCACAGTAAAAGATGCATGAGGAGGTGAAGTTGGGATTTGTTAGTCCAACTCAGAGGTTACATCCTGAACCTCATCATATTTTACACTTACTTGAATGAGCAGCTGCTTCCTTTGTTGACTAGCTGCTGTTCCAGCTCATCCACTTATGCAAGCAAGGGGAGTGAAGTCTGGGGTGGGGGCGGGGCGGGAGCTGCCTAGGAGACTAGAGGAGACTGAGTTAGTCATGATACCTGAGGGCAGGAGGAAAGCGAGGAGGAAGCAAAGGGGTGACCGTAACAGTGTGTTTTCTAAGACCGTGGCATTTTGTTGGTTGCTTTGGTGGAAAAAGCTGAGGTAGGTCCACAAAGAGTTTGTAGCCGAAGATGGCACAAAACTCAGCCTCAGATGGTTATGCTGTACAGCTTGCATGTTGAAAAGTGCTCCAGAGGTTCAGTATGGGCAGACACACATGTGATGGATGAAGTCAGAACACCGGTTGGTCATGGACAAGGAGGAAGTCAGCCTGGACCTTGCAGTCAGAGGAGGTTACTGGTACATAAAGTCAGCTAAGAGGGCTTTCCAGGAGCTATGGTTCTGAGGCCTAAGGTTTCCTTTTTGCATTGCCCCCTCCACACTCAAAAGGTTTTGCCTATTAAAAAAGTTTCTTAAATAGTACATTTTTCTATTTATAATTAAAGACAAACGGTCTATTAAAGCTCCTGATTATCACCCATCAGCCAATGTTTATTCAACAAACAAGTATTTAGCACCTGCTATGTGTGTGGTGCTGTGTCCAGTACTTGGAACCCATGAATAGTATGCTGATACATGAGATGCTTCCCCTTCAAGAAGCTTTCTGAGTTTTCCACTTGAAACCAAAGAAACTTGACTACGTTGGAAAGATAAATGTATATCTGGTATTAAGAGTTTTAAATTACATGAAAAAAGTTATTGAGAGACAACCATGTGCCAGGCATGCACTAGACACTTGACAAATACTTGGTTGTATTGGTTTGTGTCTCCCCTTCACCCTCACTCCAATGCAAGCCCCATGTTTGGTTCACTGCTGCATCTCCAGGATCTACAATGATGCCTGCTGCTTACCACATGCTCAACAAACACTAGTTAAGGAATTAATTCTAGTCTCTCAACTACCCTGCAAGGTAATTGTGATTAGTTTTCTTTTACCAATGAGGAATCTAAGACTCAGAAAGATTGAATAAGTTGTTCCACACTCGATGGAAGGGCAGGGATTGAAATCTCAGGTCTGTCTGACTTTAAGGTGCCCCTCCCATTCTGTTCTTCCACCATAGACACCTAGAGATGGGGACACTTGGTTGGAAAGTCCTGAAATAAGACACGAATATGCAAGAGTGTGTTTGAACATGAGGTCAGTGTGCATGGTCAGAGGGAGAGTATAGACAGCCTGAAATGCTGGGCAGAGGATTTCAGCTTACTTGGAAGGCACTGAGTAGTGCACATTTTCAATGTGGTTGGTTGGAAAGATTAATCTAGCCAATATACATAGGGTGGTTTGAAATTTAGAGAGATGGGAGATGACCAGTGTTACTAATTCATCAGTGCAAGGTGGTAACCAGTTATTGAACGGGAAGGAGGGATGATGTGAGAAGAGACTCAAGTGACCCAAGTGAAGTAGGCTAGATCAAGTTACAAAGATTGGTTGGCAGCAACAAGGAGGCAAGGCAGCTAGGGAGTATGGTTTCTTCCTCCTTCCTAGTGTTATCTCCAGGTAGGTAGCAGCCTCCTCTTAGGACCACAGCTTTTAACCACTCACCTCCTTAGCAGAGCCTCTGGCTGGTCACTTCCTTGTTAAATAGCTATGGAGCCCTTAGTGTCATATGCTCACAGCATCAACAGCAGCACTTTCTGTGGCACTTTGGGCTTGGGTCAATATACGTGTTAAGGCCATACTGCGTGAGGGTTTGGAGATGCAGGAGAACAGAGATTGTGAATCTACCTGGCATCCTGGTCCAATCTATATGAGACCCCTACCTTTCAGTTTCTTCAACTGGAACATGAAGATAATGACTGGACCCATCTCACAGGAGTGTTCTGAGAATTCAATGAGTTCAAACAGGTTAAGGACACAGAGCAGTAGAATAGAACATGTAGTAAGTGGTTGTAAGTGTTTGCTACTGTTGCATACGTATAAGACAAGCCCCACCCCTCAAGGACAAGGCCATATAACTGGACTTATCCGGGCCAGCCAGATGCTGTAACAATACACACATGAGAGACAGAGTTCTCAGGGACACTTGTCTGTTGTTCAACCTGGTCCCTACCCCTCACAGTCCAGCTTTCTTCACGTCACCCAGAGTCATCGGTGATAAGAGGACTACTGACTCTTCTCAAGCCTCCACAATCCTGGGACTTCTCAGGAGTGTGCATGGGTCAGAGCCCCCCTCAGTTTTGGAGGTGACCTGTTATCCCCTTCCAGCTTAGCAGACCTACAAAAATCAAATCTTTGCTTGGGACAATCGAGATTATGTTCCTTTTGGAGAGAAAGAGGAAAGAAAGACAATCTTCACCTCTCCCTGGACACAGATATTCATTTGCTTGATCCACTGCAAAGCAGATGCACCTCTGAGATGCCCTTTCTTGTTCACTTAGGGGTGAAAAATTAGCAGCAAGAAATCAATCAGCATCTTCTACAAGCAGGCCGGAGCTATCTGAAGCCGATTCTTTTACTCCATCCTCTGCTCATAGCAGCATCTGCTTTGAGATCTTGTCTTAATTGAGTCCAACTTCTGCTGTGAAAACATTTGTTAATTGTACCCCAAGAGAAGAGGGAAGGAGGGAGAAAGGGAAGGGGCTCTGCTAGAGGAAGGCCATCAAGAGAAAGGGTGATGGGCCAGAGGGGTCAGAGGTCAGCACAGAACAACCTGTACCCCGGGATGGCCCTACAGGCAATGAAGAATAATAAAAGTGAGTCTTTCTCAAGCACTTATTATGCACCCACCACTATTCTAAGTGCTTCACCAAGATGAGCAGATCTGATCACCAAAAAAACTCTCCAAGTTAGGCAGGTTTGTTTGTTTGTTTGTTTGTTTTAGATTTACTTATTTATTTATTTTTAAAAAGAGGAAGGGAGGGAGGAAGAGAGGGAGAGAAATATCAATGTGTGGTTGCCTCCAGCATGACCCCAACTGGGGACCTGGCCTGCAACCCAGGCATGTGCCCTGATTGGGAATAGAACAGGCCACCTTTTAGTTCTCAGGCCGGCACTCAAACCACTGAGGGCCTAATGCCTAACTTGGGCCCAGCCTGACAGCCCTAACCAGTCAGGGCCCAAGTTAAGCATTCTTACTCGTTTTCATTTAAAAACAAGGAAAATTGGGGCACTGAAAGATTAAATATGAAGTATTTGCACACACTAAACTAAAGGAAAACCAGGATTTGGGGATCAGCATTCCTGTGGCTGCCCCCCGGTTTTCATAACTGCTGTGCGGGACACGGCTCCCTCAGCCGCCCAGTTGCTGTACACTGAGAGCTGCGTACAGCTCTTGCATCAGTGGCAACACAGGAGCCAAACTCAAGTCCACGGGATGCTGCTGAGAAACCAGCAGGCATGGGTGTTGGTGATCTCGTTACCTGTAGGGAGGGCCTGGAGGAACATCAGGTAGGGGTGGTCTCTGAACAGAGAGCTCGGCCCTCACTGCAGAGGGAGACATGGAGGAGAGAGAAGTGGGCTTTGGGGACACATGGTCTAGTGGGGAAACAGGATGTGCCAAGGACGAGGAGAGCAAAGGCCAGCTAACACCTACCATTAAAAGCAACCCCTGGAACCCTAGCAAAGGAAGTGAGGCCCCTGCTGCTTTCACCTTTGCCAAGTTTCCAGCCTCAAGGTGAGTACTGAGAAAGAAAAAAATGAGAAAGAAACCTGTCTCTCATGTTGCAACTTCTTATCATTTCAACCCTGCCGGCAAAGACCTATGCCCCCACCCCTCCCCGGACTAAAACTGCTTCCGAAGGCAAGATTCCAACCCTTCTGTTCTCAGAGCCCAGGATGGCATGTTCACACGTCCCAGAGGCAGGCAGGTCAAAGACACAGAGTGAGCAGTGCTGTCTGCCTTCACCTGAAGAGCATACATTTTGCCTATAGGCATTCAGTGTAAAAACACAGCTGGAGGGGCAGAATCCCTGGGGGCTGACCACTGGAAGTTCCCAAGGGGGAGAAAGGATGGGAGTGAACCCGGAATGTCCCCTTGCCTATGAGCTACTTCACAGCAAGGGCACAGCATGAGTGCTTTGGGCCCCTGCAGAGGCACGGACGGACTCCAGGACCATCCCGGATCTACTGTTTATTGCCTCTGGGCTTTTGGACAAGTTCTATGCCTTCCCTGGTCAGGGTTTCACCTGTAAGATGGCGAGAATGGTTGGACCTACTACATGAGAGCTGTTGTAGGAATTACATGAGTTATGTGCATATATGTGCCTAGGAGAGTGTCTGGCACAGATTTAGTGCCATATAAGTCTTCACAATTATTATTTCCATAGTATACACTATACAAGTTCTGGATACATATAGTCACAATCTACAGTTCTGAATACAGTCTGACCTCAAGAAGTTAATCAAGAGTATATTTGTGGCAATATCTCTAACTTTCTGGCTTTCCTGGAGCTCACTGTTATGTCTCCACTTATGGTTTTATAATTAATAATAATTAGCAATACTACTAATATATTTATTATATAGTACAATATAATAATAAAATTAATTAAAAGTCCTAAGAGTAAAGGTTACATATACAGAGAGCTTTCACTGAGTTGCGTACCATACTAAATGTTTTATACATATATTATCTCAGTCTTCACATTAATCTTTTGTAACAAGAACTATTATCTCCATTTTACAGATGAGGTCACTGAGGTTTAGAGAAGTTAAGTAATTTGCTTAGTCAGTTTTTAGAAAGAACAAAGATGTGCTGCCTGGACTTAACATAATCCTATGCCCATATCAATGAATCTTCTAGACAAGAAATCCTGGGGGTAAGGACTGTTCTTTAAAAGGAAACTTCTAGCATTTGTTTTCAGATAATGACCTGTTTGGCTAGGGAGAGACCGCTTGGAGCAAAAGGAAGCAGAGAAACTTAAGACTGAAAATGTTCATTTTAAACCTCTGGGCCTGGCTGATGTGGCTCAGTGGATTGAGCACTCACCTGCCAACCTAAAGGACACTGGTTGGATTCCCAGGCAGGCCACATGCTTGGGTTGCTGGTCAGTCCCCAATAGGGGGTGTGCAGGAGGCAACCAATCAGTGTTTCTCTCCCTATCTTTCTCCCTCCCTTCCCCTCGCTCTAAAAATATAAATAAATAAAAATATAAATAAATAAAATAAATTTATAAATAAATAAAACTTCTGCATAACAGTTGATATTTTATTAAGTGTTTTCTGGTTGCCCCAGATCCTACTTGAAACAAGGCATTGTGTCACTAAATAAACAGCAATGTGACAGTTTTCTCCTGACAGCGAGTGCTCCCAGCAGACATGGGCATTGCAAGCCCCAGTTTACAAATGGAGAAAACAATGTAGCAGTTAGGTGACCTGCCCAAGTGTGGAGCAGGGCAGGAACCCAAACCCACATCTTCTCAAGCTCCTTGCAGCACCTTCCTTTACGCTGCACTGCCTAAGGGAGTTCAGACCACTGCCAGTGGCATCAGTCCAGCCACTGTATTGGGGACGCATCCCTTAATGGCAGGGAGGAATAAGAGAGCACCCAGACCAGATGTTCCTTACACCTAAAGTAGAGGAGCAAGACCACGGGAACGTGAGCTAAAGCTGGAAGACGTGTCCCAAAGCAGTGCAACTGAAGACAAAGGGGAGGCAGTTCTCAAACGTCTAGGGGGGAGAACGCTGGTGGGCACGTAAAAGAGATTTGTGCACAGAGCATATAGAACATGCTGACGGCATAGAAGTCGAAGGGGAGGGAGGCTGCTGCCCTGCTTGGCCCCACAGCTCAGCCCCACAGCCCCAACCAGCCCTGGGCTGAACTCTCCTACACAGAATCCTTTATTGCCACAAAGTGTTTCTTCTCTTTCCTTTCCTGAAGTTGCCTGTGTACTTCAGTATGAGTTTGATTGAGGCTGGGGAATTTATGCCCTGCAACTCTTCTCTCCGACATGCTCATCACTGTAATTTGTTGAGCTGCCTAATTGCCTAAATACTTCTGGCCAATAAACAGGATGGGGACATCGGGGCTGGTGTCTATCACCCTCCTCGTTCCTCAGCAGTGCCGTCCCCCTCTCAATTCCAAAGGCCTAGCAGCTTCCATCGGAGTGTGGCAGCTCCATTTCCCTCGAATATTAATAATTATGACATTAGAAGGGTGATCTGTTGCAATTCAGCCTTTCTATTTGCAGGCTGGCAGCTGCATATCAATGGCATGATTAGGCAAATGAACTGAGATTGGCACTGTTGTGAAATATTTACATGGCCAGAATGCATATGCTTCAATCTCATTGTTCCCATTATTAAGCCATTTTATAATCTCATAACATTTAGACTCACACTTTGCATTTCTAATTAACTTAAGGAGTGACTTCGCTGGGAATTAATTGCAACTTGTGCATTCTTATACACACAGACTCACTGAGAAATAAACTCTGGTTGGCAATCATGCAATTCATCCCCAAGATGGGATCCAGGCTGACTCCTGTTCTCAACCAGCCTCTCTGTCGTTTGGGAAAAGTGGTTGGGGACATGGGTTTGCATTGAAATCTGGCACGAATGATGTGCAGGAACAGTGTGAGGGAAGAGCCCCTCCCCCTGGAGGGGCTGGCTTCCTCCTGAATAGGCTTTCACAAAGGAGCAGTTTGATGGGGCGGTTGTGGTCAGTGTTTTGGATTTTGTGCATCAATAACATTTGCAAAATAATAAAGATTTGGGGTGTCTAAATCCCTGTCATATTGAGCTGTTCTGTTGCCTTTATGTAGGCCAACTTCAGCAGGAAAAGCATGCTGCATCTCTCATACTTTATGGTTGGTTAGTTAGCATTTGAAAGTCCATACCCCCGAAGAGGCTACTACAGGCACGTTACTGATCTTATCTCCGGTTAATGCCAGTTTGGTTAATATGCACAATTAGTTTCAGAAATGATTGTTTTCTGGTGAAATACACAGCGTTGAAGATATGCGGTTTGCTTAGAAATACGAACCAGGTGCAGCTGCTCATGGGTGAACATGGAGTGCACGATATGCTTGCCTGGCGCGGCACGCTGCCACAGCCGTTCAGGAAGCTTGTACTGGGCCTTGTATGTGGCTCCAGTGAAGGGACTATAGTCAATGATACTGTAATAACTAGGTATGGTGTCAGATTCACTGGGGTGATCGCTTTGTAAGTTATGCAAATGTCTAAGCACCAGGTATACACTTGAAACTAACGATATTGTATGTGAACTATAATTAAACATTAAAAATTAATTAATTTCTTCTACAAATCTTTATTGAATTTTTCCGCATCCTGCATGTGGCTGGAGGAGCCAGGGTGAGGCTCTGTGCCCACTACCCACAGGGAAGACCCTGGCTGGCAGGCCCCGCCGTGTCTCAGGAGCCCCCATTCCTACCCTAGCTGCCAGTGGGGACGCCCCGGAAGAACTCTCTGCACAGAGCAGCCACACAGGCGGAGAAGACAGAGCACTCCTGAAAGCCTGCTTGGTGGGCCTCGTGGGCCTCGAGGCTGTCCGAGCTGCCCATCAGCTTCTGGAATGTTGCTTCACCTGTCCTTTCCCCAAACAGCTGAGCTGCTCCCAGGTCCACAGCTCCTTTAGCTCTGACTTACTGAGCTTGAACTTCTCATCTTCCTTGTTTGAGTCCTTGTGGAAGGTGGGCACCATCACACCCAGGGCATTCTTCAGGCAGGCACACCATGGCATCAGTTAGGGTCAGTTGGAGAGAGAGGAAGTGCTGAGGAGAGAGGGTTGGGGACAGGAAGAGTAGAGAAAGCCCAGTGGTCTGACCTACTTATACCCTAGCCAGGCCCTGTCCATGGCCTGGCTGGGGAGAGTGGGAGGCAGGCCACCTACCTGCCTGGGCCAGCAGGGTGGGAGCCAGGGCTGCTTCCACCAGTCCAGCCTGGAAGTACAGCTCCCTGCCCTGGTGAGAGCCCCAGTGGGCACCAAAAAGGGCCCCTATGGGGTGGGCACCCCACAATGTACACAGCTCAGCCTGAGTTTTAGGGAGCCAGAGGGAGGGGCTGTCTGTTCCTTGGGTTTGGGGGAGAGGGAGCAAGTGGTCCCACCTAGCAGCTGGGAAAGGGGTTCCAGGTGTGGTGGGTGATGGGTGGGATATTGCCCTGGAAATGTGACTGCTTAAGAACTAAGGGAGAGAACCCCAGGCTCAGAGCTTAAGATAACTCACACTGCCTTTCTGCCTCTCCAAAGGGCTCTCTGCCATGCTGAGTGAGGCACAGGGCAGGAACTGGGTCCGGGCAAAAATAATAATAATAATAATAATTATTATTATTATTATTACTATTACTATTATTTCAAAAAAGAAGTGATCTGATTCTACCGTGAGTGAACCTGGCTTGCAAGATGCTATTGGAGTGAGTGGTTCTCTGCCAGGGATGATTTTGCCGTGTGGCGGCTTTTGGCTCTAATTGCAAATGTTTGCATGGATGGCAGGATTTAGCATGTGCCTCTCTTTCACTGGAATATTCAATCTGATGGCAAAGTTGGAGGGAAAAAACCTTAGATTCTTATTCTTCTCAACTCTCAGAGATTACCAACATCTAGGACAAAGAGCCTAATAATTGTGCATAACCAAGTTGTCCTAGGTCAGTTTGAAACAACAGCACAGATTCTTGTTTTTTTATTTTGGAAACTTTAAATTTGGTTAATTCCTAAATTTAAAACGAAACAACTACCATCTATTATCACCATCATATAATAATAGAATAAAAAGATTTAATACCAAAGATATAATAAAGAACAGTCCTTTAAATGAAATATGTTTAGTTTTAAAAGAAAACTCACTTTTTTTGCTCAACTCATTGCAGTAGGATTTGTTCCAGGTTCCCCTCATACAGGCAAGAATGTGCCCAATTTAGAAACAAATGTGCTCTTTCTCTTTAAAAAAATTTTTTTAATCCTCACCAAGAACATTTTTTCATTGCTTTTAGAAAGAGAGGAAGGGAGAGAAACATCGATCGGTTGTCTTCTCATACACTCCAACCAGAGATCGGACCGCAGCCTGGGTATGTGCCCTGACCAGGAACTGAAACTGCAACTTTCAGGTCGAACCGACGCTCCAACCAACTGAGCCACACTGGTCAGGTGCTCCTTCTCTCTTTAAAGGGATTATTGGATGCAAGTGCCACCCTTGAAAGGGGAGCATCTTTCCCAGAGAAGGTGGAGAAAACCTCCAGGCAGCCAGGCTGATGGGACAACTTCAAAGTTTCTTCCTGTCTTCCCAGCACTGGAAAACCACAAATGGCACGAGCTTCTCCACTGGTGGGGGGTGGGGGAAGGGAGTGTGACTCCCACTTTACGGTGACTTACCCAAGGTCCTATGGCTAATATATGTTGTCCAGGATCTGAATCCAGACCTGTCTCTGAATCCACACCTGTCTCTGAATCCTCCCTGTCTCTAGCACCTTGGATGTGAGATGTCTCTGCCATTATGTGGCTAAAGGACTTTGGACAAGTTCCTGCTCAGTGTCTGATGGATCATAGGATTGAATACTCTTTAATGGACCATCTAATTAGTAGATTCCCAACCTTAAACATAATAGATTAATGAACTTTTTGAAAGGTAACTACATACCTTAATTTTTCCCAAGGAAAAATATTATTTAAAAACTCTGATGCTATTAATATCATTTCAGAGACCAAAGGATATTTTAATACTAGGAAAGTAGGAAATAATTTATTCCTGCATTCATTCAGTAAGTATTTATCAAGTGCCTATTTTGTACAAGCAGTCTTCTGGGTATTGGTGAAAACACAGAACTAGAAAACCAAAGTCTTTGTCCTCTTGGAACTTACATTCTGACAGCATAATCTCAGAGTAAAGGACAGCTCTTGTAAGGGAAATAAATTGAAATCTATAAAAGACCTGGTACTGGGACTTTACCATTCCCTTTCATCTTCATCAACAGTAATCTTGCCAGGTGTCATCACTGGCCCATAGACCAGCATGTGGGAACTCTGAACCTGACACATCCGTCTGCTTCCAGGCAGAGAGCCCGGGGGCTTCCTCAGACAGGAGGGAAATCAGATAAAAACTGAGATGCAGTTGGAATTCTCCCAGGGCCTGGGGTTCGTGGTTGGGGCAGGGAGTATGGGAAACGGAGTGTGCACTGTGCCACCAGGTAGCAAGAGCCAGTTTCTGTGAGTACACACTTCTGGCCTGTACGTCCAACTGGTAAGGTGGCATTTTGCATATCACTTTGCTTCACCTGCTCTTTCTACACCATCACTGGTGCCCCTCTGAAGCCTTCTGAGCAGCCTTCCATCTTTGGTTTGCTGGAGCTCATTAGCATCTGTGGGAGCCTAAGTTCATTTCTCTCTGAGGGAAACTGAGTCCTCAGAAGAGTCACCTGGCACAGCAGGTATGGCTTTTGGACCCATCTTATATCCTCTGCTTGTCATCTGTGGACCCACTCTTGGGACAAGTCTGTTCAGAACGGAAAAGGACGAAGCACATTCTCCAGGCCACTGCCACAGCAACGGTGTTTGTTTCTTTCCCCAGACTGTTTGGGTCACACTTCTTCAAAGTCACCCTCTCTGCCAAAGCCATGACTGGGTAGTTCAGGGACACAGGTTTGCTTGGCTAATATCTCACCTGCTGAGCTGTCCGGCAGGCTTCAAAATGGAAATCAAATGATTCAAACACTGAAAAATTATACCTGGAGCACAATGAAGAGCTAGGAACATGGCAGGAGAAGCGGACTTGAAGGTCTGAGGCTGGGAGGCTGTTGGTTAAACCCCACAGGGGCCACAGACATCCTGAATGTGGAAATGAGAAGGCCCCATCCCTGTCATAGCCTGACAGTTGGAAATAAATACCCAGTGTCGTCTGCTCTGCTCTGCTTCAGTGAGGGGAAGCCTGGCTGGCTGACTGGGGGCCTTGCAGGCCCACCTCTCCTGGGAACTCCAAGCAGGGCCATGCTTGCCCCATTCCCCGTGGTCTGCCATCAGGGGGCGCTCCTCTCCCTGTCCAAATGCCCACTCACCACCCACAGAAGCCTTCCTCTGTGGAAATCTGACCTTGTTAAGTCTCTTTCACTTTCTTCATTACCTGTGGGATTCATTCTCAGTCACTTGTGCTCTCGCCATGAAGCAGGGGCCTGGGCGATGGTACAATGGAAAGAGCTTTTTGTTCAGCACTGAGAAGTGTCAAGGAATTTTTGAGGGAGTTGCATTTTTTAAAATTCCTTACACCAAGGTAAAAACAAATTTGTGGCCTCTTAGTCCATAACCACTGAGAACAAAATGAATAACCCTAAAAGCCATGACTGAATGTAATGGGCCAACACGCATCGTCTCCGACAGGCACCATCAAGAGGTGAACTTTGCTTCTCAATGTGTAAGATTTTAAAGTTATTTTTACATTGAGATATAACTTACATACAACATTTATTCACTTCTGGTGTACCACACAACGATTCAATATCTGCATATGCTGTGAAATAAATGGTCATCACAGTAAACTGAAAACATGCATCACCTCTCATAGTCACACATTGTTTTTTTCGTGTGATGAGAACTTTTAAGACCTACTTTCAGCAACTTTCAAAAGTGCAGTACAGTGATATTAACTGTAGTCAGCATGCTGAAGAGGTGATATTTTCTGTATAGCATTTATTGTGCTATCTAATATATTTGTCCATATACGTGACTAGCTTAGTTTCTGCTGTCAATACAACCTGTGTCTCTAGCTAGCATTTTTCAGGTCCTATTTGGAAGTTTATGTTTCATGCAAGGCAGGCACCATTGTAAAGTCAGAGCTCCAGGCGGTGAGAGGGCTCATGTAGCATGTCAAAAGGAGCAATGCAGGCGTATAGGCTTGCAAGAGGACACTCAAAGAAAACAGAATTTTTAAAAAACGTTTTGAATTTTAAACAAATACTGGAAAGACTTCTCTGTAGCAGTGAGTTTTCTTCTATGTGACTCCAGAGGTTAGTATGGGGGTCAGTCATAGAGGTTACTCCCAAAGTAACTGAGGCTTCATACATGGAGGCTTCATATGTGAACTGTCTCAGATCTTTTGGTGGGAGGCTTAATTTGGGTGGAGGTTGGACCTGATATCCTTTAAGGCCATTTCCTGCTATAAAATTATGCTGCATGCACGCACGCACACACATCATGCTTGTGTGTATGGATGCATATGTGTGGGTGTGTGTGCGTGGGTGTGTATAGTATGTGGTTCTGCTCCTGTACCCAAATGTGGGTTTTTCTTTATTTGTTTTTTATCGGGTGAAATGTGGGTAAGACCATCCTCTGAAAGGACATTATGTGAGAGAAGGTGAGCATGGTGCAGATGTCGACACCATCTAAAACTGCATAAACAGGTAATGGTACTAACTTTTATTCAGCAAGTACCACGTGCCAGTCTCACTTCCACTTTCTGGTCAGTGTCTCATTTAATACTTCCAACCTTCCTGTAAAGAGGGGCAATTTACTTATATGCCCATTTTATAGACGAAGCCAAGACTGCGAGGTCACGGGGAATGTTCCCAAGGGCACACAGCTGGGTGGAGCCAGGATGAGCATCCAGGCATGTCTCAGGATTGGCTGATAAGCAAGGCTGAGTGATCTGTATTTAAACTCAGGTGCACATTCTAAAGTGAGGCTGTGCCTGTGTTACTGAATCCAGTGTCAAAGAACGGAGCCACACACCACCTGCCGCTGGCAGGCCACTGGCTCCTCAGGTGACAGTACTGGGGACAGGGTGGTTCAGCTACCTTTCCAGTGAGGGCCTCCCCTACCCCTATAGGATGCACCTGCTTCAACCTCAAGAGTCCAGAGGCCCACGGCCACACTGGGCAGTGCTGTTGCCACAGCCCCTCACAGAATGTAAATGACCTCAGGTTTCTGTAGTTGAAGCGAATGAAGGGTTCTGTGACTAATTATTTCTTTTTGGTATCTCTGTGTTTTGTTTTCATGTGTACATATGCATGTGGGCTTCTGTCTTTATTTTCCCAATGGAAGCAGTTGGCATTAGGTGGCTGAGCTGTTTGCAGCAGGCAGAGGCCTCCAGTGAAGGGAGATGGTTAAATGAGAGGAGGTGCTTCCGTGCCTTGTCTCAGTGATCGTTTAATGGGTGCAGGAAATTTCTGTGGAAATGGGTGAATAGCATGGGTCCATTTTATCTGCCCTTCAATGAAGTAAAGCCTGCTGGCTTTTAAGACCCACGCAGCAAACAAAAAGCAGTCTTTATCCTCACACACCAAATCTGTGCCTCAGTAAAGTGCAGGCCCTGACAGGAATTTCAATTATTTAATCAAAAAGAAAATGAAAGAGGTCTTAAGTGTTGTGATTCGAAGACAGCCTTTTCATAGACCAATCTAGTGTGCGCTCACATCGAATATGAAGCAAAATGGGAAGGAAATTAAGGCAGCTTCGGCTTAAATCATGTGATTGCAAATAGTAAATTAGTTTCTCGATGTTTTCATTTAAGTGTTTAAGTGGAAGGTTTTATTCCTAATGTAGTGTAGTGACACAGAAGAGAACCCTCAGCCAATTCCAGCTTCCCGGTCCTCGCTTCGGTGAAGTAGGTGCCCTGGGGAGGGAGGGAGGAGGAGAGGCTAAGATGTAGAGAGAAGGGGAAGCAAAGCCTCAGTCACGTTAAGGTCCTTTTGTTTCAAATTGCTACCAAAGTACGCTTTCACAGCAAACTCATTAATCGAGCAGATGAGTAACGTCTGTTGAAAATGTACTAAGCGAAATGCATTTAATTTGGAAGGGAAATCAGGAACTGCATTAGTCAGAGCATATAAATGGCAACATCATCCATTCGGCTGTTGTTTTGTTTGATGTGGACTCGCCAGATTTGTTCTTAAGGGACAGGGCTAGTAAAAACAGGCAATGTTGAGCTTGAGAGAAAACATGCCCCTCCGGCTTTCAGAGGCTCCGGGTGGGGGGTTGCTGGGGCTAGACCTAGCGTCCACTGTTGGGACAGGTGGGGGTGTCTCGGTATCTCCGGAAAGTACCAACTGGGTTGGGCTGAGGTGACCCCTGACTAGTGCAACAAGTAGCTGGAGGCTGTTTCTTTGTCAGTGAGCATCCCTTTATGCTCGCAGTTCCCTTTGATTATTTGGCTGGGAGCTTGCAGGGGTGCATGGTGGGAGGTCAGGCTCTGAGCTCATCAGTGAGTGAACTGTTAATATCAAGTTAGACAATGAGGCTCAACATGTCAGGGGGTTAGATTGTGCTCCTCCTGCAGCCCACAGTGGGAGGACAGAGGTCAGTGTGTCTTTAAACTGGAGCCGTCCCAGCTCCGCGGGGCTTGCTGACCCGTGGCTCTGCCAGCGCATGTTTCCATTTCACTCCTTGAGTTCCCTCCTCCAGGAAGTTTTCTTTGCCAAGACGTCTTCTTTTCCAGTGGGCTTCTAGGGAGCTTTGCCTGTGTTTCTGTGTTGCTTTAGGGACATAGGGCAATGAGCATACTCTGACTTTTACCGTTGTTCTGCTTTCTTTTTATGGCCAGATGGTATTTTCACTCTTACCTTTTTCTTTTCATTAGGGAAATTTCAATAAATAGAAAAATAAAGAAAATAGTACAGGGAACGTCCATGTATCAACCACTAAAGTTTACCCTTTCATCATATTTATTTCATCCCCCTCACCACTGAAGCTTGAAGTAAATTCAGACATCACTATGTTTTCACCCTAATTACTTAAGAATGCATCTTTTTTGGAGGAGAAGGGTGTATCAGGGGACTAAATGGTAATGGAAAAAATACAGTAAAGATTAATTTTTTTAAAGATGCACTTTTTTAAAAAAACAAAATAATATTTTCCTATATAACCACAATGCCATTATCACATCTAACAAAATTAACAATGATTCCTCAATGTCATTTAATACCTCATCCATATTCAAATTTTCCCATTTCTCCAAAAGTATTCTTATGGTTGGTATGTCCAAAGTGACATTCCATCAAGGATGATGCATAGCATTTGATGTTGTCACGTAAGTCACCAGTCCTCACTTTACGTTGCCTTTTCTCCTGGCATAGCCGGAAGGAAGGAAGGAAGGAAGGAAGGAAGGAAGGAAGGAAGGAAGGAAGGAAGGAAGGGAGGGAGGGAGGGAGGGAGGGAGGGAGGAAGGAAGGAAGGAAGGAAGGGAGGAAGGAATTGTCCCTCAGAATGCTGACCCTCCTGGATCTGTCTGACTGCCTTTATGCTGTGTAGTTTTAGATTGCTGTTCTGTCCTTGTTTTTTCTGTAGCTTGAAGTTGGGGCCTGACCTGATTGGATTCAGGTGAAACATTTGGGAGCATAGTTATAGGTGCTGGTGTATACTTCACGTAGCATCTCAGTCAGGGCCCACGTGATGCTGGTTGTCCTGCCATTAGGGATGCTGAGACTGACCACAGGGTGGAAGTGGCGACAGCCTGATCACATTGTGAACAGCAAGTAATCTACAGGGCGATACTTTGTCATTACGCATTGTCCAGTTTCTCTCATTCCCCAGCCAACTCACGTGAGGACCAAGGAGCCTGTGCTGCACAATCCTGTGTTGTGCAGCATTTAGTAGTGCAAGATATGTAGTAACATTAAAACACTGGTTGAAGGAGTGAATGAATAACTGGATAGATTCATGCACGAGGTTTTGAGTAAATAACATGAAGAATTCAGCCTAATGAGAAATTCTGCAAACCTGCCTGTGACTGATAGATACACTGTTGGGAGTCATGAAATGTTGATACTCCACTGGGTGTGCAGTTATTCAGGTTTTCTAGCCTCAGCTTTGCCACTAGTTTGCAGTGTGACTTTGGACAAATTGCTTACTTTCTCTGGAACTTATTTGTACAACAAGTAATACAAAAAGGGAAAAAACTCTAAGGTTCTACCAGCCTTAGCATTCTAGGATTCTAAAAAAAATACAAAGAACTATATAGACCAGGTAGTTGGAGCCTAAAGATCTTGAACCTGCTTGACTCTGGGTTTTTCTGGTGCAGTTGAGGCCTGTGGTGCTTAATAAGCTTATGGCTGTCATAGCAGCCACCCTCCTCACAATTGTCATTGGGTAACCAGCCATCCCAACTATTGCCAACTAGGATTTCTGCCCCATTTGGTATTCAGTAAGTTAGTCAGTTTTTGAGATCTTACCATGTGCCAGACATTGAAGTAGATGTGTGGGATAGAACTGGTCCTCCTTAGGCAGAGTATGCAGTTTATTCTATGGAGAGAGAAAGTGATTAAAGAGGCAGTTTTGAAACAGCGAGAAAAATATTATGATACCAGAACTATATGGTAGCATAGAGGCAGGGCACCTAATACACTTGCGGGCATTAGGGGTAACTTCCAGAAGGAGGTGATTTTTTTTCATTGAGAATTGCACAGAAATAAGTTGACACTGGAATGAGATGTGGCTGGAGTAATACATGTTCCTGGCAGAGAGGGTAGAACATTCTAACTCTCTGGGATGGGAGAGAATGTGGCATGTTAAAGAGTTTAGAGCACTGAGAGACTACCAAAGATTTAAGAAAAAAAAACATTTTATTGTGATAAAATATACATAAATACTACCAAAGGATTTTAAGCAGGGACTAGCAATCATATGTGCGCAGTGAGCCATCACTCAGGCCTGGGAAGGAAGGGCTGGAGTGACACCGGAGGAGCAGCCACACTGGGAGCTGCAAGATCGCACCGTTATCAGGAGGTGCGGAAGTCTCAAAGCAGAGACCATGCGTCTTCCCCTGTGACGCTGCTACTACCATGCCTGCATCCGTACAAGTGACTAATAATATTTGTTGAACAAAGAATGGTTGTTTATTGGCCGAATGGCTGAATGGACTCATTTCTGGAAACACCAATAATTTACTTTCTGGACTTTCTAGTACCTTTCCTCTAATTCCTCCTGCATAGTGACTTGGCATGAAATTTTCTAAATTTCATCTCTGTTCAAAACACCTTCAATGGCTCCTATGCTCACCCCATTGTCCTCAAAAGTAAAAATAAAGTCTTCTGACTATCTTTCAAAGCACTTATTAATAAGAGCATAACCATATTTCAAATACTAGTCCAGATTCACTCTACTAATGGTAATTTCAGAATCCTGAAAATAAACTGCGTTCTATATTTGATAGATGATTTACATAAAATTTTATAAAAATTAATGCAATACCAGTAGCTTATTTACTTTCATTATAAGTCAAAATAAGTCTCAATGGAAAGAGCCCAGTCTTTGAACTTGTGCAAGTTTGGGTTTGAAGAACTCTTCTGCCACTTACCAGATATGTGATCTTGTAAGTTGCTTCTCTGAGCTTCAGTTTCTTGAAATGTAAAGCTAAACTAATTCTATTTACTCTGCAGTGTAGATTAAAGGGAATATATTAAAGGCTATAATAGAATGCCTATCACAAAATGCTATAAGCTATCATCCTTAATAATAATTAACATGTTTGTGCTGCTGTTCAGTTTTTATATATGTTTCTCATGAAACAATTCCCACAAGACATCTCAGAGGTGAATGACATGATCCCCACTTTGCAGATAGAATAACTGAGGCTCTCAGGAAGTAACAGACATACTAAAAACAAAAGTGTTGTCCTTCAATCATTTCCACGAGAGTCACCTGGGGCTCCCTGATATGCCACAGAGAGAAGCATAAACTGATAATACCTCTATGGAGTACAGTTTGGTAAAGACCATCAAAATTACAAACTTGATCTGGGATTCTTTGTCTAAGAATTTCTACAGGTATACTTGCCCATAAGCAAAATAATATGTATGGTTATTTATTGCATTTATTTATTGCAGTATTGTTTGTAATAGCAAAAGATTGGAAACATCCTAAATATCCTACCATCAAAGAGGACTAGGTAAATAAATCATGATACAGCCACAACTGTTAGAATGTGCAACCCCCCAAAAAGGTTGTTAACTATAAAAACCAAGGTGCAAAAGAATATCTAGTATTCCAAGGTGACTTTTTACATGTCCTTCTGGTCCCAAGATTATTGCCAGACACATGTCTAAGTCACCAAGAATAATTTGGAGGTGGCCAAGAACTTGTTTTAAAGTGTTTTCAAGTCTGACTGAGAACTCAACATTAGAAAAAAAGAAAAGAAAGAAAAGAGAAGAAAGAATATGTAGTATGCTAACCTTTGTATAAAAAGAAGAAAGGAAGTGTATGGGTATGAGGATATGGACACAAAATTTTTGTTTATATGTATGTGTATATAGTATATATAGTATATATAGCATATACAGTATAGTATATAGTGTATATGTAGTATAGTGTATATAGCATATATAGTATAGTATATATAGTGTATATAGTATATGTAGTATAGTTTATATAGCATATATAGTGTAGTATATATAGTATAAATGCACATATATGTGTATGTATATACACAGACTACATATATATATAAGCATATACAGACTCTCTCTCTCTCTATATATATATATAAAACCTCTCTGAAAGGATACCTAGAGGGTGATAGCAGTGTTTGTCCCCAAAGGGAGAATGGAGGGATATGGGAGGGATAGGAGAGGTTTTTCATTCTATATATAATTTTATAGTTTTTGAGTTTGAATTATTAAGTATATTACCTATAGAAAAAATGATGCATAGCCTCCTTGGAAAAACACAACATGGTGACATAAAAAGATAAAACATATGAATGTAGTATTTAGCCTACACCAAAAGCTCATGGAGTGGGGCATATGCTATCACGAGGGTACCCATCCCTCCAGGCAGGAGTGGGTTTTCTGAGGAGAAAGGGGTGAACTGGATCTTGATCTGGATGGAGATTATCTATGTAGAGGAAGAGGTGCTGAGGCTGATCCTTCCAGAAAGAAGACGGATTAAAGCAATTTTGAATAATAACTGAGTTTTGTGAGGCTAAGACCTCAGAATACAAGGTGGAGGCTCTGTTTTAGTCTGGTATAAGACTATAAGATTTAGTTTAGTAGAAGTATTTTCATGTCAATTTTGGGAATATAATATTATGCACTGGAAATATTAAAGACACAGCAGATGAAATTAAACCCTTGGCTTAAAAGTAGAGGTAACATGTAGACATATGAGAAAAATCCTTCACATGTATACAAACATTTTACAAGGTTCACTAAATGCTTGCAGAAATAAATTGAGTAGATCACAGAGCTCTTGGCTTCCCTGTCTTCCAATATTATTTTCCATTCTATAATTGAGCCTGTATCATCTTCATGATGAAAATGTATTCCTAATCATGTAAAATTCACAGAGAAGCTCTTGGTTGTTTTTGTGTGTTTGGTTTGCATGTTTTTGGTTGCATGTATTAGAGATGTGTACATGTGTGTGTACTTAAAGCAGATGTAAGGCTCATCATTTTCCTATATTTCTACCCTGTCTCTCCAAACTGTTTCCTCAGGCTTGCGAAGTTAGGATCCCTGTAAATACTCAATAATTGCTCTTTGCCTCTTGGTTCTCTTCATTGCCTGCCAGAACAAGATAGCCTTGGGGTTGATTTTAAGTTATTTTCCAATTTAATGTTTTCGAACTCTGGCTGGGGCAAAGTCAGAACGTGAACAGTGCAGCCATCCAATAAGGTGATGTCAAGTTTCTTAAAATTATCTTCAAGAATTAGATAGATATTCTGCACTTGTACCAGGGAATACTCCCTAGTACTCACCACCTCCTTCTCAATACATCTCCCCCCCCTTTCTCTTTGTCAAGGTAGCCCAAGGTTCCAGCATTAATCATTTGGGGTTGCTTTTCTCAGTTAGTATGGCCAGGAGCAGAGCTACTTAAGTGAGCATTAGCTATGTGCCAGGCACTGAGAAAAATGCTTCACATATATTACCTTTTTACAAATTGAGATATAATTGACAAATGGCATTATATATGTTTAAGGTGCATACATTACCTTAATTACTCCCCAGAACTGTCCTATGAGGTAGGTGTTATTATTATTCCCATCTTGTAGTGAGGACAGTAGGACTTGCAGGGGGTAAGCAAAATTTGCAAGATCACACAGCTTGTATGAAGTGGTAATAGAGCCAACTCCCTAATCTTGGTAAGTTTGACTCCAAGCCCTGTCCTGTTTACCCACTGGTAACATGTACCACTCTCATCACCTTGACAGGATGCTGGTAGTGTGTGCATGCATGTGTGCATACGTGAGTGTGTGTGTTTATACTCCGACGTTAAAATCTCAAAGTATCCTTTCTGGTGCTTTAGGTTCTAGTTATTGCAGGCTGTGGTATGAATTTATAAACACTCTGATAAGAATTGACGATACTGTCATATTAAAGCAAGGACTACAGTTCCAAGCTCCATTTCAGATGAGAAATAAGAGCATCTGTTATTGTTTTACTTGTTATTTTCAAAGATGATGTGGCCAGAAGAATAGAGTATAGACTCTGGAGTCAGGGAAACCTGAGTTCATATCCCAACCTGAGTGATCTTGAGCTCATGACTCTATCTAAGTGATCTTTTATTTTTTTTAATGGTAAAAGAAGAAGGGTTGTGATATTCAAATGAAAGGCAGAGCAAAAATATAGTGTATGTTATAAAAATTTTTAATTTATTGATTTGAGAGAGAGAGGGAAGGGCAGAGAGAGAAGGAGAAGAGAGATTGATTTGTTGTTGCAGTTATTGATGCATTCATTGGTTGATTCTTGTATGTGCCCTGACTGGGGTTTGAAACCCGCAAACCTTGGAATATCCAAATTATGCTCTAACCAACTGAGCTACTCGGCCAGGGCTATAATGTATATTATAAATGCAAGATATCCACCTCAATATCCATAACACCATCATTTAAATAGTAAAAATGCATTCTTCAAAGACCCTTTTTTAAAAGTGATTAAATAGATATTTTCCCTAATTTCTGGGTGGGAATGGTGTGTGTGTGTGTCTGTGTTTGTGATTAACTTTTTGAAATCACATGTAACATGAAAGTAAAAAATTGCAGAACTTTTACTAAGCAATAAAAGTTTAATGTCTCTTATAAGCAAGTGTCAATTAAACACAACTATGTACTAATTTGGATCCAGCAATTTACAGAGAAGAACTAAAAGCATAATAAAAATAATGTAGTGAATTTTGATTCAGATATTTTTGGGTTAAAGCAAAATAACTTTTTCCTTTAAGTTTTAATTTTAATATTTATTTATTTAAAAATAATGTATTAATTTATTTTTATTTCTTTAAAGATTTTATTATTTATTTTTAGAGAGGGAAAGGGAGGGAAAAAGAGAGGGAGGGAAACATCAATGTGTGGTTGCCTCTTGCACACCCCCTACTGGGGACCTAGCTCAAAACCCAGGCATGTGCCCTGCCTGGGAATCAAACTGGTGACCCTTTGGTTCACAGGCCTACACTCAAACCACTGAGTCACAACAGCCAAGGATATTAATTTACTTTTAGAGAGAGGGGAAGTGAGGGACAAAGAGAGGGAGAGAAACATTGATGTGAGGCAGAAATATTAATTGTTTGCCTCTCATGCACCCCAACTGGGACTGAGCCAGTAACCCTGGCATGTGCCCTGACCAGGAATCAAATTGGTGGCCTTTCACTTTGCAGGACAACACCCAACCAACTGAGCCACACCAGTCAGGGCTTAATGTTTACTTTTGAGTAAATATTACATTCATAGGATTCTTACTCAAAAAGTACAAAAGGGCACATGGGGAAAAACCTCCTTCCCCTAAGTACCTAGCACCTCAGTCTCTGAAATCAACCAATGCTGTGAATTTCTTAGGTATCTTTCCATAGGTATGTATAGCATATATAATCAAATTTGGTTAGTTTTCTCCTTCCCAACCCCATTAAATAAATGTTAACATTTTTTACTTGGCCCCTTTTCACTTAACAATGCATCTAGATCTTCTTTCAATCTGTGTTTGAATAATTTAGCTATGATGTGCCAATCACATCTATTGGATAAATATCAATGTGCATTTTTAATTTTGATATACATTACCAAAATGTTCTTTATGTTGACTGTATAAATTTGCATTCTTTGCATTAATGTATGAGAGTGATCTTTCCCCCATGCCTTTGCTCAGAGTGCATTTTAAATTAATAGGATTAAAATTTACTTTAGTGGTTAATAATGCTGTCTCAGTATAAACTTTTATTAGTCTTATTTTTAGTATTATTATCAGCATTTAAAAATGTTTAACAG
Source organism: Phyllostomus discolor (assembly GCF_004126475.2). Classification (NCBI taxonomy): domain Eukaryota; kingdom Metazoa; phylum Chordata; class Mammalia; order Chiroptera; family Phyllostomidae; genus Phyllostomus; species Phyllostomus discolor. The sequence goes on along the minus strand of NC_040915.2, from coordinate 71,786,920 downwards.
CCATTTATATTTTTATTTTGTGAACTATTTTTTTCTATCCTTTGCCCATTTTTACATGTGCTTTTAGCCTCTATTGATTTGTAGTAGCTTTTTATGTAAACAGATTACTCCTGTGTCTGGTATATGAGTTGCATACATTTTTCTTCTAGTTTGTCATTTGCCTTATTTTCCTTTGCTTATGATAGCTTTTGTCATAAAGAATTTTTTAAAAATAATATAGTTAATTTTATTAATATTTTTCTCCTATGGCTTCCAAGCTTTTGTATTATACACAGAATAGCTCTTCCTATTTTAAATTTATTTAAGAAAATTGCTCAATATTTTTTCTTCTGCTTCTTTAAGACGAGCGACCATCTCGTCATTGTGAGACAAACTCAATACTGTCCTCTCATGGTGCCAATATTTGCACCTTTCATTAGTTGTTTATCTTTTGGCCCACCTACTTCATTGAATTATAAATGAGAATTAGAAGAATGAAAATCAGTTTAGCTTCATGAACAGTATTTTCAAAACAAAATATAAATGATTCAGCATTTTAAGAAAACCAGACAAAAAATTAGTTCCAGCATGAGGTCATTTTGGGGATCATTTACAGGTTCAATGCTATAACCTGAAAGTAAAGTTTGAAAGGGTCTTACAATCTCTAACATCAGTAATGCCACCATATATAGTTGTAACAATTCATGCTCCTTTATTTTCAAAACTATGCATGCTAGTTTGTTATTACAGTTTGAAGTAAATTGTGTCATTAGGTGCTAAATTTTAACCTGATAATAGAATTTGGGTGATTTAGAATGAAGAAAAGAATATTTTAAAAGGCATTTGTATTAGCTTATTGGTTTTTTTTCTGGTAATATATTTGCCTACTCTTTTGAGACTTGATGAGGAAAATGGGGAAATTCTAACAAGAAACTGATTTAAAGATCATTCTCATTCTCCTATGTACCTCTTAGAGGATTAAGAAATGATGATATATGACTTCTCATATTTCAAACCTTTAATTCCCTTAAGGTGTTTCTTTCTATCACAAACTTTACGAAACATGTTTTGAATTGAGATGCCAAAGGCAGTATAGAAAACTTCAAGAGAGAAAAGAAATGAAAATGTTTGCCCTTAAAGACTGGCCCAGTCCTGAATGAGCAAACTGAATGGGTTTAGTCCTCCTGATATGAGGAATACTGTGATTTAAGTATCCTATCCTTGAATGTGTTCTCACGTGAATTCACAGCCTACTTTCCAGCGTAAAAGGAGATGCATTTGCAGGAAGCATTCAGTGACTCCAGCCCTTTCTCTAGACATGTCATCCACTTTGGTAGTGCTTAAAATAAAATACTCAGATAGAGGGTAAGTTGGAGCAGACAACAAGCAATATAATACAAAGTGTTATGAGTAAAGTGCGTTACTCAGATCCTTCTAAAATACATTTCTCCCTTTATTTTGAAGGCCACAGTATAGGCAACTTGGCTAATGGAACCAGTCTTTCCCTTTGATCATCAATAGGGTTATCTTTTCGGCAAACTAAGTCCCAGTTCAGATGACAGCTTCAGATGAGATTGACATGAAAGGGAGCAGGATTGTTTAATTATTTGCTCTCCGAAAAACATCTTTTTTCTCTTTAAATTAGTAATTCTTCTGCTGAAACCATAAGCAGGAGCTGTATGTTGTCTTGCAAGCTGAGGAGGGGAGGGTTCATTTGATCTTTTTGTTTTCTTGTTTGTTTGTTTGTTTGTTTGTTGTTTTTGTTCAGGGCAGTGTTCAGGATCTGGTTTTACGTGTCAGCTACAGCCTGTTGCTTCTGGTGACAGATTTTAGTCAAATGAGAATTAGAAATAAATGTGATGTGAGTGCATTTGCTAAATCTAAGGTTGGGAAGATGTGTAATGAGAAGCCTGGAGTGCGGTAGATGCTCAATAAATGCTCACGATAATCAAATATAATGCATGGATGAAGGGCAAGCATTGAGAATGTGCTAGGCTGACTTCTGAAACTGCTTTCAATTTTCTCTGTGTATGTTTACCTGCATTGAAGAAGGGTAAAAGGGATTATTGTAATTAACTAGTCTTGTTAACTAGCTGTCCAGCAGGGAACCATGAGCCATGTGCAGCTACTGATCACATAAAATATGATCAGTCTGAATTGAGCTGTGCAGTAAGTGTACAGTATACACTGCATTTGGGAGACTTAGTATTAAAAAGAATGAAAAAATATCCCACTAATAATATTTCTATAGATTACATGTTAAATGATATTTTAACATATTGGAGTTAAATGAAATATATTAATATTTCACCTGTTTCTTCTTAGTTTTTAAATGTGACTAGTAGAAAATGTAAATTACCTATGTGGCTCCTATATTTTTATTGGACAGTGCTAGTCTAGACTTTACAGATAATCCAGGCGATAAACATTTCTGCTTTTAAGGAGCAAATTGTTTACAAGCTATCTAAAAATATAACATTTACCTCTTACCCAGAATGGCCCTGAGGGCCTGAGGGGGTGGGGCAGAGGAAGGTCTGTGGGCTCTGGAATGCCTCTCCCTCCAAACCCAGGACAACAGGAACTGAATCTCCAAAGGGCACTGGAGTCACCCATCTCAGAAGTAGAGCAGGCCAGGCCTGAGCCCTGATGGGAAGGCAGGGGCTGGGTTCTGGGAACCCCAGAGCTTCCCATGGCCACACCATGGGAAGACACCGTGGAGACACTTCCAGCTTTTTGATCTCTAGATTTTTCAGAGGGTCTGGGTCCTGGATGTGAAGCTTGACCCCATAGGAACTTTTCCAGGACAACACCTGCCTGCACAGCCTGTCTATTCAAGTGCTGGACACAGTCCAGTCCCATGGCAGGCCCCAGCTGATTACTGAGCACCCAGGGAGAAGGGGTCTGGCTCATGGAACAGGGTGCTGGCTGTGGCGACTGAGGAATCCCTGTCTCTGCCTCCACTTTGGGGCCTCTATTCTCGCCTCTTTCCCCAAGGGCCTGCTTTGGTGCTGGTGGCATCTACTTTCTCAGCCTTGCAGCTTTGTTTCCCAGAATCCCTGAAAGGGGAAGTAAAACTTCTGCAGTCCCCAAGGTCCTGCCACTTCCCATAGCTACCCAGTTTTCTCCCTCCATTTCTCACTTCTTAGATTCCTAGTGAGTGGGCCACACTGGGCTATGAAGGCAGGTGGGCAAGTGCTAGAAAAAGCAGGACTGAGAAAGGGGAGTTTGAGGGGCTGGCCTCTTCCCCTGCACCTAGGCAGCAGGGCCCTGAAAATAGACTTAGCTTTGGGGGAGAATGAGGAGCTGAATCCAGGGTCTATGAAATAAGGGGGAAGGGTTAGGACCCAGCAGGCGGTCTACCTACCCCTTCCCTTCCCTCCTTGGATCCAGCCAACAATGAGAAGTGCTTACGGCTAAATTCTGAGAAGGGGTTTGCAGTGCCTTGGGGCAAAGGTAACTGTCACCCCAAAACAACTTTTACTGCTTCTGCTCCCAAAGAGACATTCAATAATCTTTTTACTCTGATTTCTGAGGGGGAAGTTAGCCCTAACCCATAGTGAAGTTGAAATCCCACCCCTAAGGCTGAGCACAAGTCTGCTCTCCATCCATGTATGGTCAGAGAAGTGGGGTGAGCAGACGCGGGAAGGCTCTTTGCTGAGGCCAGTGTCTGGCCATATGCCCACCATGTCCTCAACAGCCACTCAGCCTTTGGGATCTTAGGAGACAGGACGGCTTGGTTTCTGCTCGAGGGGAGCTCTCACTGGGAGGCGGTGGATGCAGTACAGTGTGCACTGCTGCCCTGGGCCTCCTCACCAGGGCGAAGGACTAAGGAACGACTCCTGAAAGTCTACCATTTTCTCTCTCCGTGGCCCCCTCTCAAGGGCCTGCTCTAGGTCTTCAGTTTTTACCATTATAAACCTAAAACAAAAACCACACTTCAGGCTCCAGGACAAAGCATTCTGACTTTGTTTATATGCCTACTTGCCAAGACCCCTTTTTAAAGTCATTTTCCCTTCTTCCTCCTTCCTCTCACTCTCCTCATCTGTGTACCATTTTTACCAGGTCATCCATATGGAATACAGCGCTCCCACTTCCTGCAGCACTGCAGTTTGGGGCCTAATTGATTCTGGTAATTAATTTGTTTTACCTGCTAGATCGGATGAAAATTCTACCCATGTGCCCAAGGATTAGCACTTGGCTTTCTAACACCTCCTCTAATTATCTAATAGCATGGGTTGTGAGGACTCAGTCTCTATTAAAACACTTTTACTATTAGCAGGAGTGATTGGAATTGTGATGACAACTAGATTTCAACAAATTAGAGCTTAAAAATGGGGAGATGGAAGAGAAGTGGTTTCTTTTAATTTCCCTGAGTTTAACACCAATAATTAGAGCAATTTTTGGAGATGCAAGCTGAAGTTACCCCTGCTGTGCTGTAGATGATCACCTTAATTTTAGCAAATTGACTCAAGGGAAATAAATGTGACAGATTAGAAAAAGAAAAACAGGGGGAAGAGAAGGTTGGAAGGGAGCAACGTGAAAGGAAAGGCTGGAAAGGGGAATGGGAGAGAATTATGTGAGGGGGGTAGGGTTTAAAGGGGAGTTATAGCACAAACAGTAAGCCCTGCAAGTGGGACGAGGAGGGACGATGAACATTTGAGAGGAGGTGGAGACTGGCATTAAGAGTCAGCCTGGGCATATTTACACAGACCACATTACGTGACTAATGTAGGTATCGCTTCCCTCACACCACCCTCTATAACTGAGTTGAAGAATGTCGTGGTCATCATTTTATTTATCTACCTCAACGATCTAGTCATTCCTCAGCCATCCGTTTACGCCGGGTCTGGCAGACGTGGATGCCCTTTCTCCTTCTGTTTCCCGTTTCTCCTCTGCTATCATTTTTACAAAGTTTTAAAGCCCAGACCCCTGCCGAAATAAGTGCCTTATCGCTGCGGCTTTGGGCCCTTTAAGTACCTTTTGCTCTCTAAAGAGGAGTTTGTCAGAGGACAGAGACTTTTTATTTTTTGCTTGCTTTAAAAACAGCTGGAAGCCAAGCAGCCCCTGCAGTGGAGGGGCCCCAGTGGAGGTCCAGAATCCTGGTAGGAGCAAGAACCTGGTCCACTCCGCTCTCCCAGGCCTGGCCCGTTGAATTCAGCACCGCGGACAGCTCCCCGCCCCGCCCCGGCCCACCGTACCCTCCCCTCTGCTGCTGGCAGCCTTGCCATTGGCTCTCCCGGCTCCCCTCTCCAAGCTGCCAATTCTCCTCCACTTAGACCCAACCTACCCCGGAGATAGTCTTCTCGCCTCTCCTGCGGCCAGGGTAGCCCAGGCCGGGGAAAGAGCCGCGGGGACCCAAGCCTCGCTGGGTGGTGGTCGGCCCTGGACTCTCGCCTCTTTACAGGCTTGCGGAGACGCTGCCTGCTTCCTACACCTCTTCCTCGGCTCTCGCCCCGTGTCAGGCGTTCGGCCCAAGATGAATCTCAACTTCACCTCCCCTCTGCACCCGGCATCTTCTCAGAGGCCCACATCCTTCTTCATTGAGGACATCCTGCTGCACAAGCCCAAGCCACTAAGGGAGGTGGCCCCCGACCATTTTGCCAGCTCTCTGGCCTCCCGGGTGCCTCTGCTAGACTATGGCTACCCCCTCATGCCCACACCCACCCTCCTGGCTCCTCACCCCCATCACCCTCTGCATAAGGGAGACCACCACCACCCTTACTTCCTCACCACTTCGGGTAAGTAAACAGGGGCTTCAAGGCACAGGGAGCAAGAGAGCGGGTCCTCCACGCAGGCCCTACACCTGTGATGGAGCCTGGACAAGGCCAGAGCTGGTGCAGCCTGGCTGGTCGCTGCCTTCCCTGAGTAACAGCAGGAGGTGGGACATGGGATGTGAGCGAGAACACGCAGAGCTCCCTTGAAGCATGCCGACCCATGGGGATAACTCGTGGTCACTGTACTTTTTGCAGTGCAGGAAACATGCCTAGCCAAGCGGTAGCCAGAGGCTTTGACAAAATTCTTGGTGGGCTGAGCATAGTGTCCTTCTTTGTGGTCCTTCTGGCCCAGATGTTAGCCCTGATTCTCTATCTCTGCCTGCTCTGAGGTAGACCCCTGACCACTCCACCCCACAGAACAATATCAACTTTGCAATTCAGGGAAGCTCAGAAGACTGGGGGGGAGGGTTCCCCTCTCAGGTACTGAGCATTCACCACCCACACTGTGGAGGTTTAGAAGTGAAAGAGAGTTTGGGATATTTGAGGACTGAAGGTTTGGGTTGGCTGGAATAAGGGAGAAAGGGTTAGAAAACAGAGGAAGAGATGCTGCTCCTCTTTAACCCCCTTTACTCCCAACCTCTAGTCCTTAACTCACAATCTGAGGCTTGGCTTCCCTCCCTGCCCTGGTTGCTGGCATCACTGGAGTCTCACACCCAAGTACTTTGGTTTGGCAGATGTGGCAAGGAGTGAGAGTCTAGTCGGTGCAACTAGAGAGATGCTGGGAAATACTCAAATTTACACCGCCTCTCTCTCTGAAAGGTCAGGTTCACACTTTCTTCTCCAGCATTTTCATTCCAACAGGAATAGAATTCGTTGAGTCCAAGTGCAAAGGGCAGCTGGAAAAACAACCCTGGCCCCAACAAGGGCTGCGGAAAGAAAGACAGGAGACAGTTTGTGAAGTGTGGGCGCTGGAACCCACAACAAAAGCTAAAAGTGCTTGTGACTCGGAAAACCGCGGACATTGGGACACTGGGCTGGAAGGGCAATAACAAAGCCTACATTGAAGCCCAAATTTCCGTTTTGGCCTCAGCACTGGCCAGCATTACCTATGTTCCCCTCTAATAGCAGTGGCCAAAGTCCCCCACTCGGGGACTTCTTGTTTCTGTTTTTGTTTGGTTTTCCCTGAATTGGCCAGTATTGGCATCTGTGGCAGTTTGCCTGCTTGGTGCCTCTCCGACAGAGTAAAGCCTGCGAAGTGGGGAAAGATTTTGCTGTTGTTCAACAGTCTTCCGGATCCGCGGTGGAAAAGCGCTTCAGTCCTGTTGGAGGTCACTGGGCAAGAAAGGAAACCAGTGAGGAGATTAGAGAGCCGGGTCCCCGCGTTCCCCACAATCTGACAAGAAAACGTGCCGGGGTAGAATTGCCCCTCTGTCCTCGCTCCCAAGACTTCCTGGATGAGAGTTTTGATCTGTTCCCTTGGGCTGCAGGTGGGAAAATGGGGGCAGCTCAGGGAAAGAGAAAGGTGGTTTTTAGTGAGTTTGGGAGGCGAGACATTGTCCACCATTCTCCTAGCCTCAGAACCCTGTGTCACCAGGGACCAGGGGTCTGGAAGCCTGGTGGGGCAGGTGGGGGGTGCAAGGAGACAGCTCCTGGACCATGTGATGTTGGCAAGAAAATTTCAGGAGGCTAGACCCTGGAAGATGTTTCAAAAGTCTCTCCAGGAAGGTATTTTGAAAAGTCCTCTGGATTTATTTTATAATTTTCTTTAAAAATTTTTTAATCTTTATTGTATTTTTCCCATTACCATTTAGTACCCCTATATTTCCCTCCCCCCAGCAATCGCCACACTGTTGTCCAGGTCCATGAGTCCTGTTTCCTTTTTGCTCAGTCCCTCCACCCCTAACCTCCCTCCCCCATCACACTAGCTGTCAGCCTGCTGTCTATGAGTCAGCCTCTGTTTTGCTTGTTAGTTCGGTCTGTTCATTAGATTCCACATATGAGTGAAATCATACGGTATTTGTCTTCCTCTGGCTTCTTTCATTTAGCAAAACCATTTATACTGTTGCAAGGGGTAAAATTTTCTTCTTTTGACAGCCGAGCAGAATTCCATTGTGTAAACGTCCCAAAGTTGTTCTATCCACTCCAGTATTGATGGACACTTGGGCTGCTTCCATACCTTGGCGATTTTAAATTACACTGCAATGAAAATAGAGGGCTTATGTTATTCTGAATTAGTGTTTTGGGTTCCTTCGGATATATTTCCAGAAGTGGGATTGCTGGGTCAAAAGGTAGTTCCATTTTTAATTTTTTGAGGTATCTGCATACAGCTTTCCACAGTGGCTGCACCAGTCTGTATTCCCCTGGAAAGTGCAAAAGGGTTCATCTTTCTCCACATCCTCACCAGCTTATATTTTTCTTTTCAGTTCTTCCTACTGTTTTTGTTTGTATTTGTAGATGGCTTCCAGCTAAAGATCTGCAAGCTGTATTCTTGCGATCCCCATGTTCTGCAATTCCTGGCAGCAGGGCTCCAGAGGCTTTGGGGCGAGGAGGGGCTGGTGGCCAAGGGAGGCTGAGGGGGGTGCCGGGGACAGAAGTGGGGAGTGGAGCGGGAGCTGCCTGCGCGTGGTGGGCTCTGCTCACACGACTGCTTTTCTCTCCTCAGGGGTGCCGGTCCCCGCGTTGTTCCCGCACGCCCCGCACGCGGAGCTCCCGGGGAAGCATTGCCGCCGCCGCAAAGCACGCACCGTGTTCTCCGACTCGCAGCTGTCTGGCCTGGAGAAGAGATTCGAGATTCAGCGCTACCTGTCCACGCCAGAGCGGGTGGAGCTGGCCACAGCGCTCAGCCTGTCCGAGACGCAGGTGGGCCAGACCCCAGGGAGGCCCCATCTCTGCTCTGGCTCCTCTCAGCTCGACTCCTGCCCCCTTCTGCTCCCAGGCAGAGATCTTGAATGACCCCGCTCCCCTTGATTCTAGGTGTCTCCAAAAATCCGTAGCCAAGTACAGCCACTTCCAACTCATGTCAGACTTACCAAAGCAAAATCTCCCCAGGGTCCCCGGACGCCGAGGAAAAACCCCTCTGGTGATGCCGACCCTGGCTGCCCGTGGGAGGGCTGCCGCGTCGCAGCTTCCCCACTTCGCTTCCTACGGGCAGAACCCGTGTCAGGCCCAGAGCGAGAGCAGATGGGTTCTTGTCCTGAGAGAGGCCCATGCAAGGAGCTCGTTGCTTTTTTATTTTAACCTCTCACAGCTACAAGTCTTCATACCTACATCGTCCCCTCCCCCAAAACACATAATGTAAGCTTCTCCTTATTGCCCTGTCCTGAGTGGAAGAACCGTTTGGATTCCTCCAGATGCTGTGCCGCCTCCAAAGTCCTTCTCCACTCCCTCTCTTATCTTCCGTGTACCCGGTCACCCACCTTGCTGTGAAACCCTTAGCCCCGCTGGGCCCCAGGGGTTTTCTCTGATGAGAAGCAGACAGGTAGTCAGATGTCATAACCAGAAGAGCTACATTGTGTCGAACATGTATGAGACACCCACGCAGCACTTACTATTAGGAATTCTAACTAATAACAGGACTAGTATTACTAACCACGTTATTTTGATCCTCGTCGTTATGTTGGGACAATTACTTCTGGAGCCTTGGGTTGATTCTCGTTTAACCTAAGAGGATAACGTGTGAGCAGAGCAGGTGTGACTTAACGCAGGGCGAGACTGTCACAACTCGTGAACAATTTGTCAGTGGATTGTAGTTTATTTTCCTAGACCCCAGCAATCGCTTAGCTCTTGGGGCCAATAGCTGTGCGTCTGAAGGAATGACGTGGTTTTATGTTTTTCTCCCTGAAATCAGGTGAAAACCTGGTTCCAGAACCGGCGGATGAAGCATAAAAAGCAGCTGAGGAAAAGTCAAGATGAACCCAAAGCGCCAGAAGCTCCCGAGAGCCCCGAGGGCAGCCCCCGCGGCCCCGCAGCCGTGCCCGCCGAGGCTCGGCTGGGCCTGCCCGCCGGCCCCTTCGTGCTGACCGAGCCGGAGGACGAGGTGGACATCGGGGATGAGGGGGAACTCGGCTCGGAGCCTCAGGTGCTCTGAGCCGCCGGGCTGGGGGAGACGAGGAAGAGACCGTGGGGCGGGTGCGGTTCCCTTCGGGACCTGAAGATTCGGGCGGGCTTCGGAGATCCGCTCCTGGAAGACAAACCAAACGTCCCCGGTCTGCCCTCCAATCCGTGCTGAACCGGCGCGACCACGGCTGAGCCTCCCAGCCCCAGCCCCGCGAGTGCCCGCGGGGGTGCCCGCGGGGGTGCGTGTGCTCTGGGGCGGCTCTTCCCCGCGCCATCAGCGGCTCCAAACGCAACGCGGGCTCTCGGCTTGCCAGTGCGCTGCGGGACGACGTCGCGGAGACTGCAGATCACTGGGGCCCTAAACTCTCAGCCGCCTGTCCCCAGCTCTGCGGCCCAGGTTCCGCGGCCTCTCCACCCGGACCCTTGGCCCTTCCTCGGTCAGACTGGTGGTCTGCAGTAAGGGGTCGGATCTGGGTCTTCGCCCTGCTGGGGAACCAGGCTGAGCCACGACCAGATCCTGAACTCGTCCACCGCCGACGGACTGGCGCCCTGCTCGCCACTGACCTCCAGCGCTGGTCCCCAGCCCCGTCTCTAACTCAGATACTAAAGCGACTCCCTCCTTCTCAGAGCGGCGCTTCCGTCCTTTCACGTCACGGTCCCACTCGAGAGGTGGGGGCTCTGCCCCCTGGCACCCTTCCCAAGCTTGTGGTCCCCTCCACTGGAGTCCCCAAAGCCCCTCCCCCCCCCCACCCCACTGCGGCGCGGCCGGGTACCGAGCGGCGCCTGCGCTCGGCGAGAAGCTGGGACGCAAAATGCCCACCGAGCGCTTTCTGCTTCCCGACCTTGCTGTGCGCCTGTCCCGCAACTGCTCCGCGTCCCTCGGCTTACTGACATTTTGAGTGAGTGCTCCTTGGGTTGTGTGTGTGAAGACGCTCGTTCTCGTTGCATTTTAAGGGAATGCGGAATTTTAGCAAGACTGAGGCTAAAGGGGAAGGCTCGTTCCCCTCGGGAGAGCACATGTTTGGGGACTTTCGAGGTGGGGCTGGAGTCGGACGCGCCCTGGACGCGGCCCCTTTCCCTTTGCCCGGGGAGTCCTCTGTTGTCCTCCGGGGATTGCAGTCTCTTTAGTTAATAAAGGGCTCGCGGGCAAAACTGGGAACACACACAAGTTTCTGGGAACCGTTTGTTACGGCGTCCGACCTACGCACGCCCCTCCCCTCCCCCCCAGGCGTCTCCTCTCTCCCCGGGACTGGACTCGCTAACTCTTGACCTTTCGTTAACGGATCGCGTCTTCCCCACCCCGAGTTTTGAGTTTTTAATCGTTTAATAATAGTCTTGAGTTCCACCTACATGGAAAAGGTCACGGCAAATAATATTTTTTTGACTCTGGAATGCTGAAGAGACACAGCTCTCTTAACATTTGGGGTTCGAAATTACACTAACGAATTACTGGAGGACACTGCACGCCCAGCACACTTATCGGGTGTGTCAGTCAGGCCAGAGGCGACCTCCCAGCTTCCGACCTTTCTTTCACTCTGGTTGTGTATTAAGGTGTGTGAGCCCAGGAAGGCTGGAAAGGAGTAAGAGTGGCGAGGTGGAATCCCGTCCCGTGGGTTCTAATGATGAATAAAAATTACGGGCACTTGGGAAAAAGGGCAGTTTGCTTCCAGACCATTGTGATAAAACGAGTATCCCAATAAAGCCGATGCTGATCCTTTTGCCTGTGGAGGGCATTGCCTTCAATTTGTAAAAACGCAACAACTGTGAAGGGCAATAAAACGAGGTGTGTCCGCATGTGGACAGCAGCCATGTGAGTGCACTGTTACATTTCATCTTTTTGCTGTTGTTGTTCCTTGCTTCTCTGGTACGAGGATAAATCCTGAAAGCCCTTCTAGACTTAAGTTCTATGATTCCATGAATGCAGGAATAGGCTTTTGTTTTTTTTACAGTAAGTTTGTTCAGGAAAACATTATTTTAAAAAAAGAGAAATGTTAGACTGAGACCTTTATCCATTCTGCATCATTTAGGAGGCAAAGCTACTACTTTAAAAACATAAGAATTGTATAGCTGTTTGGATTTTCCAAAGTGCTCTTTATCAATCAACAATCTTGTGAGTCACACACAACTAGAATTATTTTCCCTTTCATAGTTCAGGAAAGCGAGGCTTGGTAAGATTATAGGATGTACCCATGAAATCAGGACTAGCTAACAGCCAAAGCAGGACAAATATATATACATACACATACATATATATACACAGTATATATATATATGTATATATATACATATATATACATATATATATATATTCTGACTCCTTGTTCATTTCTCTGCCCAGCACAGTTTTATTTCTAGTAACAATGCATTGATTGGCATTTTTGTCTCTTACTTTATAAGAATACCTTTGTCATTTATATAGTTTGTGTAGATATGTTATTGAAAGCAAATTTAGGCTCAGCTTTCTCCTTTCTCTTTTTGTTCAGATAGTGACAGTACAGCTTTAAGGCAGGAGTTTTTGACAAATGTTTTACAATAAGACAAAAAAACTTGATTTTAGGAAAAATGTGATTTGTGAATAAGAATGTTCCTAGTAATCTGGAAAGGAAAGTAGATACTATTATACAAAGGGAGGGAAAACCCTCAAACTTTTCCAATCCCTGGAAGAACAGACACTAAAAGGAATTTGGGGAGAATTTTTCAAGTAAGTAGAAATACTATGTTTTGGGGGAAATTAAAAAATTAAATTAGATGGTTAACACATACCCCCCAAATCAGAAATTTATCTTTCTTCTGTCTTCACAAGAATATGCCAGGGCTTAATTTGGATCTAAAAGGAGCACATTCGTCACATTTCATAACCTTTTGGAAAGGAAGGCAGGTAGGTAGGAAGCTTTGTTAGCATAGGCCCAGCTCTGCCTGGTGGGAGGCAGAATGAATCCCAGAGCTCAGGGAATGGCCACGTGTGTCTTTGGTTTAGGGGCACGAAACATAGAAAGATGCTCCTTCTTCCTCCTGGTCCTTCCTTGGTGGCTGTTCCTGGTAAGACGAGGGTGGCGGGGAGGGAAGAGCTATGGACCACAGCACTGTTTGCTCATCAGACAGTGTTCCCTGAGGTTGTGGGCTAGCAATTCAGCAGCAAAGTTCTCTTGATTTTCCTTCCTTCCCTGCCTTCCCTCCCTCCCTTCCTTTCCCCCTGCTATACACAGGGGTTAGTGATAGTAGTAGTGGATAGACACAGTTTAGTCTCAATTTAATGTAACACAACCACACTTTTTGTTTTTGGCCTTCAATACTGATCAAAGCCTCCATAGGCCAAAGAGGTGTTTTGTCTGAATGACCCAGCCTTTTGCCTCAACTCACTTTTACTTGGTGGTGAAGATCTGATAAAACCAATCTCATTATGACATCTGAAAGACAGAAATACATAGGTCTGATTCTGCAGGGGCAAAAACATCTAAAAATAGCCAAGGTGGGAAAGTCACCCCATTTATAATCTCAACTGTGGTAAATAATTTGCTTCATGTTAGTTCTTCATGTTTGTGACAGACTTCATTTCATAGATTCTCAGAGAGGGGCTCTTGATAATATTTCTGCTCACACAACCTAAGAACATAAAAAATGACCACCACACCATTCAGCCAAGTATGAAGCTGATAGTGACACCAAGAAATGATTAGTTGGAATCCATGACACCACTTCAAAGGCCAGAGAACTGGTTGGTGTGGGCATATTTGCTAACTAGAGATAGAGATATGAAGGCAAAGAGCAAACAGAATGCTTTCTGGTGCTAAGAGAATCATGCAATAAACGTATTTAATTGAAACAATGACTCCCTGGTTTTCTTGAATTGGGCTTGATATATGTGCAAAAACAATGAGTTAATTAAAATACTTTGTATTTTGTCCTGGCTGGTGTGGCTAAGTGGATTGAGTGCTGGCCTGTGAACCAAAAGGTCATAGGGATGATTCAGGGCACAAGCCTGGGTTGCTTGCCAGGTCTCCAGTAGGGGCTGTGCAAGAAGCAATCACACATTGATGTTTCTCTCCCTCTCTTTCTCCTTCCCTTCCTCTCTCTCTAAAAACAAATAAATAAAATCTTGAAAAAATAATAAAAATACTTTATATTTTATTTGTTATATTCTTGGAATCACATTTACATTCCTTTTAGAGAATGTAAATAAGCTAAAATTCACACAATATACAGGAACCTGGATAGTAAAAGTGTGGAAAACAACAAATGAAGACATGTAAGCTTTTCAGTGTGGGGAAGCAAGGCTTTGGAGACAGGTGGGAGGGGAGATTAGCTAGGGGAGTTGTATTGGAATGGCTGCATAGCTCTTAAGTGTGTCAAGGGGCACGTCTGTTTTGTCATGCTAAGAGAGCAGAACCAGAACCAATGGATGGTTCCAGAGAAGCAGATTTTTGAACAACATTTAAATACCTTTTATAGGTCAAGCACTGTGTTTTCTATCAACAGAACAGGCCAAGTCCACAGAGCTCTACACTCCTTTCACTAGGAAAGTTTGAACAGAAGTTGGAAGGCAGGCATTAGGGATGCTCTCTGATGGATTTCTTCTTTTGGGGGAGATTGGGCTGGATATCCTGTGTGGTTCCTTCTAACCTTTAAGATCCTAGTACTCTATCATCTTCTTATTTTAAAAGAACTATAAGTGTCAACTCACTATGAATAAGATTTCAGGTCATATACTCTAATTTAAGTAAATATATCTAAAACAACCAGAAGAGTTGAGACACAGAAAAAGAAGAAAAGTATACTCTTCAGTAAAGAAACCTCAAAAATTTCATTCTAGAAAGTGAAAACAAAGTGGTGTTCCCCTGAGTTCAGAACTGAGATGTAGTCAGGAAGGGGTTGTGGGTGTCAGAAGAGACACCTGACACACTCTAAACCCTTCACTTTATGGAGAAGAAGTTAAGATGCAGGCGTACTAAATGTCTTGCCAATGTCAAGTAGACAGCGGCAGAACTAAGACTGAAAGTCAATTTTGATGATCACACCTTACAAGTAATTCATGATAGTGGTGTTATTATCATTGTATTATGTGGAGGAGAGAATTTTGCATAGCAATTTTGGATGTAAAGTGTGGTCAAGGTGGGGGGAGCAAAAGAGGGTGGGAAATGAGGGGCATCTGTAATAGTGTCAAGATTAAAAAATTAGCTGGAAATTATCTGCTAAAATCTTAGATCAGTTTATGGAGACACTTCTGGTTAAGAACTCTGAAACTTGAACTGGCTTTCCTAGGAGGCGCCAGGTCCGTAAGCTATGTTTTCATTTAAGCCAAGGTTGAATGACCACTTGCAGGGCTGTTTTAGAAGAAATTCACATCTTCAATGGGGTGAGCTAGATGGCCTCTCTAAGCTACTTCAGATCTCTACATTTTTCTACTCTGAAAACTTTTGGCTTAATCTCCTTTACTTACAGATGAGGCAACTGAGAGTCAGAGAGGTTGACTTGCCCAGTGTCACACAGCCTCTTACTTTGGTGAGTTACAGAATTAATACATGCAGAGGTCGGAGAAGTGACCTCCAGTAACTATTCAGGAGTGAGATGGAAATCTGAAACGATTCTCATGTTTTCTCTCCAGTCAGATCCTCTTCATTGTATTTTCAGGTTTTAACTGCTTTCTTTCTTAGAATTCCTGGTGTACACGCCAAATAACCTTTCTTCCATGATTTTATTTATAATTCTGTGAGTCTTTCCTTATTACTGTCTTTATAATATTGAATAGCCACAATCAGATTTGGCATCATCACCGCTGACTTAGAGACTTAAATTCTAATCTTATTGTTGCTAATGATGACAGTCATACCTTGGTACTCGGCCTCAGAACTCATCGAATTCTGTACTCCATCCCACTTTGATGAGGAAAAATTGTTCCAGCACTTGGCGCTTGCTTGGGATTCATTGCACTTGCTAGAACAGGCGTGATACTGCCCCACAAGTGAAAATGCTTCATCTTTGGGTGCTCGCCAGTTTCAGCCCTCGGTACAAGTTCTGGAATGAATTAATGACAAGTACCACGGTACCACTGTATATTGCTTCTCTTACTTGGCATCTGAAAAATGAGGAGAGTGCCTTATAAGTTGGTAAAGAATGGAGAGGGATGTGAGATAAGGGACATGAAATGATCTTACCTACTGTGAGATCCTGGATGAAAAGTGCTAGAGGAAGATAATAAATTATAGAACAAAACATATCACTTTGGTCCTTTACACCATACTTCATAGGACTATTATAAAAATATGGCTAACTCTAATGTACCATTAGTCTTGTGTTCCATCACCATTATTACAAAAGGGTTATTATGTGTCTTTCCAAAGAATTTTTTTATAACTTCATCTTACTTTCTCTTTTGTCATTGTCCTACTGCTTGGACTCAGAGAGGACGGGTGGGTCCTGGATGAAATAAGAGTCAGAAAGTTTCACTGAGGATGCTTCATGGAGAGTGCCCTTTTGCTCCCCAGTGCCTAACTGCCACCCCCCCCCCCCCCCCCGCCCAATCCTGCATGGGGTTTCTGCCATCCCTGACTGACAGACATAATGCTGTGTAGGGAGGGAAGTTAGAATTCAAATCCATGGGAGCCTTCTTAAAAGATAAAGAATTGCTTGTGTTTCCAGAATAGAATCTACTAGGAAAATCCAAGATTTAAGCTTTTATCTTAAGCTTTTAAGATTTTTTTTAGTTTGAAAAGACACACTGTATGAATATACCTCCACAGCAAGAATAAGCCAAAGAGTTGTTTAAAAATATTGACTAATATAACCTTTGGGGATTATCTGAATATTTGGAGCATCCATTCTCTCCCTAGCCTCCATGGTTACACACGATGGGATAATAAGTACACTTACCAATATTCTAGCCAAAAGTTAAAGAATGGCCAAATAGTCTTTATCCTTTCTCAATGCTTGACTTGGGATGGATGGGAAATAAGCTGTGAAAAGCAATGGGGATAAGGGACAGAAGGATGACCCCATATTCTGAGTTTCAAATGGGAATAATTTATAAACTAAGAGCAGAAAACTAACACTTTGTGCTTGCTTTGGTCTTTTTCCATCTATTTTTCTCTTTCAATTCCTAAGCTCTTTATTTTTAACTTTAAAAGATTTGTGTTTTGTCAGTTATTTATGCATGTTGTTTAAAGAGTCACATAGTTCTATAAGGGGTATTTAGAAAGGGGAGTAGTCCCCTGCCCCCTTCCCCATGCTGTTTGCACAGGCAACTGGTTTCAGTAATGTCTGATTATTTGGTATTTACTTAATGCTTCCAAATTATTTCACTGAATTGCTGCTTTTTGGTATTTTTATTTTAGGGATTCTCTAGTACTTCATGTTATAAAAGAAAAAGGTCCAGTTTTCTTTCTCTGCTGCTCCTGGCACACATGTGCACCTCTTGTCTCTTTTCTCAACATGGGCATTTTGGTTACATCGCTGTAATGACATGGATGTGCTGCAGCTAAACTGGGCATTCAGTTATGGTTACTTTTCTTGTTCTGCAAGACTTTTTGTTTTTCTTGGATGTAATACTTGTTTTATTCGTAATTTTTAATGTACCTGTGACTAATTTAACTCCAAGATCCTCACCATTTGTCTATATCCTCCTCCTAAGATATTCATGTATTCTTAACATTTCACTTTCCTGAATAAATCTCTCCCAAAGCCATTGGTCTGTTTCTTTTTTTTTTAAATGTATTTTATTGATTATGCTATTACAGTTGTCCCATTTCCCCTCTTCTCTCCCCTCCACCCTGAACCCCCTCTCCCACCCACGTTCCCCCCCTTTAGTTCATGTCCATGTGTCATACTTATGAGTTCTTTAGCTTCTACATTTCCCGTACTATTCTTGCCCTCCCCCTATCTATTTTCAACCTACATTCTATGCTACTCATTCTCTATACCTTTTCCCCCTATCTCCTCCCACCCCCCTGCTGCTAGCCCTTCATGTGCCCTCCATTTCTGTGGTTCTGTTCCTGTTCTAGTTGTTTACTTAGTTTCTTTTGGTTTTGCTTTAGTTGTGGTTGTTAATAATTGTGAGTTTGCTGTCCTTTTACTATACATGTCTTTTCTTTATTTTCTTTTCTTAGATAAGTCCCTTTAGCATTTCATAAAATAAGGGCTTGGTGATGATGAACTCCTTTAACTTGACCTTATCTGAAAAGCACTTTATCTTCCCTTCCATTCTAAATGAGAGCTTTGCTGGATAGAGCCATCTGGGATGTAGGCCCTTGTCTTTCATGACTTGGAATACTTCTTTCCAGCCCCTTCTTGCCTGTAAGGTCTCTTTGGAGAAATCAGCTGACAGTCTGATGGGAACTCCTTTGTAGGTTACTGTCCCCTTATCTCTTGCTGCTTCTAGGATTCTCTCCTTCGTTTTTACCTTGGCTAATGTAATTATGATGTGCCTTGGTGTGTTTCTTCTTGGGTCCAACTTCTTTGGGGCTCTCTGAGCTTCTTGGATTTCTTGGAAGACTGTTCCCTTTGCCAGATTGGGGAAGTTCTCCTTTATTATTTGATCAAATATGTGCTCAGTCTGTTGCTTTTCTCCTTCCCATTCTGGTACCCCTATAATTCGGATGTTGGAACGTTTAAAGGTGTCCTGGATGCCCTTAAGCTTTTCCTCGATTTTTTGAATTCTTATTTCATCATGCTTTCCTGCTTGGTTGATTCTATCTTCCTTCTGGTCCACTGTATTGTTTTGAGACTCAGATTCCTTCCTTTCACTATTGGCTCTCCTCCGCGTATCTTCCTGCATCTCTTTTATGGTAACCTGCATCCTTTCATCTAAATTGCGCCCAAAATCAACCAATTCCGTGAGCTTTCTGATCACCAGTGTTTTGAACTGTGCATCTGATAGATTGGCTATTTCTTGGTCGCTCAAAAGGATGAGTCCTGGGGGACTGATCTGTTCTGTTGGAAACATATCTTATGTCTTTCCCTGTCTCTCCTCCTTTTTTTTCTTTTTTCCGGTCTGGTCGCTCTTGTTACAGTGGGGGGTGGAGCCTTAGGTGTTCACTCGGGCTGGGCACTCCAGTTGCTAGAGTGTGACGTGGTATGTGGGGGCAGGGGCAGGAGGGAACAATAGCGGTCGTTCTGTTCTCCTGGGCTCAGACCCTTCCTTGGGACCCCGGGCCGCGAGCTCTGCCCTGGTCCACAATCGCTGCCCCACTGGGTCCGCCAGTCACAGCCTGCGCACTCAGGGATCACCGCTGCATTCCTGCGCCCCAGATGGCTGTCACACCGATTTCGAGCCAAATTTTCCCCCACCTCCACGCCGCCGACCCGCGCCAGCCCCGCGCCTGCCCGGCTCATCGTCTCCTACCAGCCTGGATGTATGGGTCCACTTCAACTTCTTGGCTGTCTGACTTCCATTCAGATAAATCCTCTGTCAGTTCTGAGTGATATTCTGTCTGCAAATCATTGTTGTTCTAATCTTGGTTGTGCGAGAAGGCACTGTGCATTCACCTATTCCTCCATCTTGCCAGAAGTCTCTGTTTCATTCTGGATTCTCTTGGTAATGCATCTCCCTTTCCTGACATCCCAGGAGTCAATAAAATGACTCCTTTCATTTTATTTATTTATCTGTCTATCTATTGAGTTATTTAGTTATTATATTTGACAGAGGGGAAGGGAGGGGAGAGGGAGAGGGACAGAAACATTGATGTATGAGAGATATATCAATCAGTTGCCTCTTGAACACCCCCAACTATGGACCTGGCCCATAACCTCAGCATGTGCTGTGACTGGGAATTGAACTGGTGACCTTTTGGTTCACAGGCTGGTGCTCAATCTAATGGAGCCACATGAGCCAGGGCTGGAGTCCTTTCATTTTATTATTGTTTCCCTTGTCTTCCTCTTTCTTGGTTTACTCTCTCATTTTGGTGAAGAATGTCCATGGTTTCCTGATTGCTGTGTGAGTCATATGTTTTGAGATCCTTGTCTAAAAATTTCTTTTTTCTAGTCTCACAGTTTATTAATATTTGGCTAAGTACAGAATTCTAAATGAAAAATCTTTTTGAATAAATTTGAAGGCATCATTCAATTTAACATTAGCTTCCAATTGCTGTTTTGAAATCTAAAGCTACTTGATTCTTTGTCTTGCTTTATTTATTTATTTATTTATTTAGGCTGTAGAATACTCTATTTGTAGGTAGTATACTGAAATTTTACAATTATGTGCCTTGGTTAGAGACCTATTTTTTTCTCCCTGTTCTGGATTTTCAATAGGCCCTCACTTTAAGTCTGAAAATGCATCTATTTCCGTTGTGGGAAGCTTTCTCAAATTAATTATTTGATTATTTCTACTTCTCTTTTTCTATGTTTCTTTATGGAACTTCCATTATTTAGATTTTACCTGCTGGATTTATTCTTTAAATTTATAATCTTTTTACCTTTTGGCTCTGCTTTCTGGGAGAATTCCTCAATGGTATCTTCTAGGCTTTGAGTTCTTTAAATTTCTTCTATCATATTTCTAATTCCTGAGACCTCTTTTAATTTCTTTATCCTCCTGCTTTTTAAAAAATCATATTTTCTCCAGCATTTTCAGATGTTTAGGAATCCATGGCTGTCTGCTTATATTTCAGTATGAGAAAGGAGAAAGCTGATAGGAAGTTATGAATACACGGCGGGACTTGTTGACTGTCAGCTTTACAGTAGCATGACATGGTTGAGTTCTTTAGTTGCAGAACTACTGAACTCAGGAGTTTTAGGTCTTTTCTTTTAGCCTGGCCAGATTACCCAGAGAGGATTTTCCAAATTCCCATTTGTAAGATGAAGGCCCAACATTTGGGGGCCATGTGGCAGAAGAGGAGCTGAGGCCTCTGTGTTTAGAACACGCATGTTCACTCTCAGCTGTTTGCAGTTCCGTGGCTCCTAGCAGAGTCATCCATACCTCGCTCCAGACACACCCTCCTGCCCGTGCAGAGGGGAGTGCAATCCTTCCCTGGGCTGGTGAGGGGGGCAGGTATCCTTCACTCAGTCCTCCTCACCTCCCTTCACCCCCACTTCTGAAGGTAATTGACACCATCAATTCCTGAACAGTTGGGGGTCTTCTTCAATATAAGTCAGATCAATTCTTGGCTGCCCTCTTTGCTAAGTTAGTAGTATTTTTGGAGTCTGCCATTTTGTTTACAACTCATTTATCTGCTTTTCAGTTTTCAGAATTTTGTTACTGTTGTCCCTCCTCCTGTTCTTTCCATTTTAATATGTGAATGCCTTTTTTAAAAATAGAATATCACCAAGTATAATTTATTTATTTATATTTATTGTTGTTCAGGTACAGTTGTCTCCATTTTCCTCCCACCCTTGATCCTGCCCCCCTTTGGCTTTCTCCATGGTTCCTTTATACATGTTCTTTGATTACCTTTCCCCTTCTTTCTCCCATTATCCCCCTCACCCCTCCTCTCAGGTTACTGTCAGTTTGTTCTTTATTTCAATGTCCCTTTATTTCAATATTTTGCTTGCTTGTTTGTTTTGTTTTGTTGCTTTGTTGATTGTCACTTATAGGTGAGATCATTTGTGTATGCCTTAAAAACACCCTTTACTGGGATTTTAGTGGGGGCTTGCCAAGAAAGTGAAATGTGTGTGTGTGTGTGTGTGTGTGTGTGTGTGTGGTCAGAGTACTGTATTTATCCAGAAACCTCATGTTTTGAATTTCATGTTATTATGCTCTGGCTTTTACTGTGAGTGAGGAGGTGTTGATCTTTTACCTCAGTGTTTCCTTTATGTAACTGAATTGGTTGAGGTTCAGGAGAATTGCATCATCATCGGAACAGATAAAAAAGGCTGACAGCATTGCCAGAGCACAGAATAGCCCTTCCTACCTCCTAGTCAATGATGCCGTGCAAGTGGCTTGGGCTCTCAGTTTAAGAGCATTGGAAGTCAGAGTTAATCCTTAAGAATCTTTGTGGAAGGTCCTGAATAATTTCACAGGATATTCTTAAAAATCTCCAGGTGAGGAAATTTATGCTACTTCATTTTCCTTGGTTCAAATTAATTTGAAGCCTAGGTCCCTAAATCTGAGTAAGAAACAGAAAGAACACACAGAGAGAGCAAGACAGAGGTACAGGAGCACAAACACACTGCCACGCGCACACACACATGCTCCTAAAGAGCATGCGGCAGACAGGACAGGGAGAATTAGAAAGTGATCAATTAGGACATTAAGTGTTTTGTGGCACACGGACGCATCTGCATTTTGCCCTGATAACAAGGCCATCAGCTCATTTTCAGAGGGCGGCTGTCTTCTTCAGCTCCATCCTCAGATCAAAGACATACTGGCCGCTTGCATTTTCCAATCCGAATGGGAATGCTAATTTATACTCCTTAATGTGTGATGGTAAGAGACTCCTTCAATTAACTGAATTCTATAGCCAGCAAAATAAAAGGTATACAAAGAAGCACAGGCTGAAAGAGCCAAAATTCTCATTAAATCAAAAGGTCCAGTATTCATTACCTCGTGCATCTGAGGCTAAGCCCCAAATACAGGGATCATCAAAGGAGGCTTAATGGGTTAAATTGAGAATATAATCTAATTAAAACATTAGACATGGCTAAATTGTTCTTTGATATTCATCTAAAGGTTTCATTAAAAATAGGTGCTTGAGGTTTGTATGATAGGGGATTGTCAATTTTATGTAGAGACAACAAATTTAGGGACTTCATCAACACTGCATCAAATGCTCCCATTGCGTGGAGGCAGCAGAGACATCAGATCCGCTGGGGCGCAAGGTGTGGGGGGCAAGGCCAACTGACTTCATGATGTGGCTTTGGTAGGGGTCTGGATGGGAAAGAAGGCATCAGGGTCGATTTGGGAGGCAAATCTGTCATAGAGGAGGAACGGGTACATTGGTGCTCCGAACTGTTTAGCATAGAGACCTGCATTGCTTTTGTTCACTGGATATTCATTCTGTTCTCTACTTCCTTCTCCTGTGCACGCTTTGGATTTTAAATGTCTGAAGGTTGTTTCCTCCACTGTCAAATTTGCACCATGAGGGTAACTACTATACCTCTTGCAAAAGCCTGGGACCCTGGTGACAGAGGACATCCTGGGAGGCCTGTCAGCAGCCCGTCAGGTGGCCTCTGTGAGCTGTCAGCTCAGTGAAGGGCATTTGTGGAATCTTTTCAGATGTTTCCAAGGCTTCACTAAATATACAGGGGTCTGGCACAAATAATGCCCCCTTTTTAATTACAAAATCTTTTATTACAAAATCATAAGCATGTAATTCTATAACAACAATATCATACTGAAGCACATGTGACATTTTAGGTGAAATGTTCAAATTAAAACTATAGATTATTACACCCATATTATTACCCTACCAACCACACTCAATCAGGTGCTACTTCTGCTGGACCCTGCATTTGCCTGAAATGCTCATATCATTGTAATCAACCTGTTAGACTGTTTAATAGCAGAAGACCATTTATGCAGCTTATTGAAAATTAATTACTTACATGGCAAGGGGAAATGAAAGGGCAGTGGAGAGGCAGCAAGGGAGATAAACCCTGCCCGCCAAATTCTTGCTTCCTCTCTTCATAATACCCAAAGAGCCCCTATATTTGAGAGGTGGAGAGAGCTGAAAAGTCTGTTCACTTTGCATCTTGTGATGTGATTTTTTTCATTATATTTTAGGGAAACCCCAACTTTCCACTTATTTCACTAAGTCCAAATCAAGTAACCAAACATGAAGAAGAGGAATCTTCAAGACCAGGGAATAAAATTTTAAAATGAAAACTTTAAACACCATCTAAAACTTTTTGCTTTTCATTGACCAAATGTTTGCTGAGGAAACGTTGTTTTCTCAGTACCTTTGTGTGGAAGCTGTGTTACTCGCTTAGTGAGGTTACGTGGAAAGAAGAGACAAATCCTGTACGTAGTCTGGAGGCAACGGGGTGAGGGGACAGTGCTGAGTCTCAGGGTTTTAGCTCCTCTGAGAGCCTACTCCAACATATTTACAAAAGTGGAATAAATGTCTAAATGAAATTTTACTAGGATACATGTTTCTTCTTTATTTTCCCTTGACAGTATATAAGTTTTATCTGACAATATAAACAACTTATAATTAGGGATAGAGGGGGAAGGACACCCTATGGATAAACAAAATTGACAACATTTGAAGAATTTCACTTTGTGCTACTGTTTATTTATTTATTTATCAAATGGATTTTGGTTTATAGAAAAGTTAAGTGGGCAGTACATAAAGATCCCATGTGATCCCTTACCACCTACCAGCTTCCTACATCATTAGCTCACATTAGTGTGGTACATCTGTAACGACTGACAAACAGTATCATTAACTATTGCCAAATCCTACAGTTCACATTCGGGTTCATTTTCTTGTGTGGCAGATTCTATAGGTTTTGAGAAATGTATTGTGTACAATGGTGTACATCCAATGATACAGAATAGTTTCCCTGCCCTAAGTAACTCCTTTGTTCTAACTGTTCGTCCCACCCGCCCTCCCACTGAACCCCTAGCAACCACTGATCTCTTTACTGTATGTGCTACTGCTTTAAATCTTTTCCTCACTGGGAAAACAACTGAAGAGGTAAATACAGTGCTCCTGTATCTTTTTGTCTCTCTTCTTACCCATTAGGAATAGAAGTTATGAAAACACATTTAGCATTAGGGAGAAGTCTGCAATGCTATGAATGCTTGAGAGCTGAATGGGATACAGAGCATTCAAGATTCTTACTCTAACAGGTAAAAGGAATCTTTAAAAAAAGGTATATTTAGGACAGCAACTTTGATTTTTCCTTAAGAACTTTATATTTTCAAATGCTACTTCTAATATAATAATACATGTTTTGAAGCACATCTTGGAGAGAATTAGCTAAACTTGCCCTGATATCTGCAGACTATCCTCACAATTTAATTCATTTTCTGCTATTTTTCAGTAAGTAATTAAAAAGAACCCCTCTTGAATTTATCTAGTCTGCTATTGTAGCCTGTTTGCTATCAACTCAAAGTTCTCAATTAGGTCTAGTGTTGTCATAATTACTCGGTGTGTTTTTGAACAACTCCCAGATAATAACCGTTGGGAGGAAGAGTTATTTTCTCACTGTAGACTAGACTGTGCATGCTCATGCTTGCTGTGATGTTTTGACAATGATTCATTAACCAATAATAAGGCCCCAATTAGAGCCATTAGGCATTGAGGCCTTAGCTAGGCTTACCTTCTATTTGTTCCTCAACCTTGTCTTGTCTTGAGTTTCTAGATAACTCCCAAGAGACTCCTTTTTGTACAAAACAATACCATGAAGACAGCTGTCATTAAACTCAGCTACTTGTAAAAGCGCTCCAAGAGGATGTCTCGTTGGAACCTCAAGATGAAACAACATCATAAAAAAGGAGGCTGTAATAAGAGATAATGTGTGGTTTAAAGGTCCCTTATTTACCCCTGTTCTTAGTGCTCAGGCAGATTAGGCACTGTGTCTTTCAGTGGCACATATAACACCTGGTGAAATGCAGGCCCTCCGTCATCGTAGCACACACACTTAAAGTCCCTTGTTTTCTTGTAGGCAGATTCTTTTTACTTCTTAAATATTTGAAACGAACAACTATAAAAAAATCACTGATCCATATGAGTCTATATAAGGTTAATATTGTCATTAGTACAATTTAAAGGAGCAGCAAAACATCGTTTGTCACTCAGTTTTTGCAGTCTCTTCCCTGTCCTGGTGTCATAGTAGCTTAGTGATAGTCTGCTGGGTCTTGCGAGGTCCCTTGGGGCCAGAGGAAGGCCTGTTGTGATCCAGTTTTTCATTTCAACTCCAAGTGTTCAACAAATAGGCCTTATTTCTTTAGCCAAAGTCATTTTAGGTGCTGTTTGTCACTCTAAATATTTCCATACAGAGAATTTTGATGTCCTATAGTCCTATAGGCCCAATGACAGAGACTTGCCTGGGGAATAAAGACCCTGTGAAATGTTGTATGACACTTGACTGAATTTTTAAACCAGCGTTAACTGACTGTGTATTCTTGATAGTATGTGTGAAAATACCTGAAGGAGTTACAATGCTTAGGCTAACAGAGAAATGGTTGTGGGGTGATTTTTAAATATTCTGGAAAGAGAAGAAATAGCATCCCTTTTATTGGTTAACCTCTTAGTTGCTTTATACACATCTCCTACAGCTTTATCAGTGTAGTAATAAAGTTGCCGGGTTGTACATGTTAAAAATTTGATTAAGGTACACAGGAATGCATATTTCAGAATATGGAACTACATTATGGAAATTCAAGTCTAAAACGGAAATCCGTATCAACTACATGCTTCTGCCCACCCAGTAAAACAAGAACTACTTCTCCAGACACAGAAATACCCAGCAGGGCTGTCCTAGGTGTGGAAAGGCTGGATTCAGACCTGGCTGCTCAGCAGGATTGCCTACTTCCGAATCAGTGTTTCCTCTCCTGAAGAACTGGCGGTTGAACAAGAGAAGCCTATTCCAAGCTCTAAATTATTTTAAGATATTCTAGTGGAAGTGAAATATTTATAAAGATTTACACTGTCCCTTTAATATAAAAACATGGAAGTGTCTCTGAGCACTATTTTATCTTCCAGAGTAAGTTTAAATTTAAAGCCATTAAAAATCATTTCATGTCATGTTTCTTAGAAAAGTCTTGACCATATATGCTGATGCTTCCTCTTCTTTTACAAATATATTTTAGGAACTGTCCAAGCTGAGATTTTTCTAAACTTGCTCTTCATGTATGATATGATTTTCCAAATACCACAGAAACATGATTTGTCAGTTTACTCTTTATCATAAGGTATTTGTTATCTTCCCAGACTTGTGATTCTAATTGCTTCCAGTTTTAAGAGAAAATTAAGTATGGGCAGCTTTTATGCCTCATCATGGCTTATATAACATGCATACCACATAGAAGTAGGTCTCCAACGCTAGTCCTTATGCCGTCTCTGTAGGAAAACAGATCTGTCTTCAATCATTATTAAAATTGTCCATTTCTGGATATGGCATCTAAGGATGTGATGCCCATCTAACACAGGCAAGTAAAACATTAAATCATCTAGCTTCATTTTGAGACCTGGGAATTTTATAATGTTCATTCAACTTCAAAATATTATAAAAATAATTATTAATACTGACATCCATAGTAAACTATGGAATGATTTTGTGTTACCTAATATTATTTCTTTGTGTAAAAGTACATATTTGATAATATTTTAAGATATTTGTGATGGCAAGATGCCTAGCTAATTTATATATTTGGAGTAACTTTTTAAAAATTATTTTTAATTTTTCAATTATAGTTGATATACAATATTACATTGGCTTCAGGTGACTCCCCAGGGATTAGACATTAAATGATTTACTAAGTGATCACCTTGACAAATCTCATACCCATTTGACACTGTACAATTATTGTAATATCATTGACTGTATCCCTTATGTTGTACTTTACATCCCCATAACTATTTTGTAACCAATTTCAACAAATTTGTACTTCTCAGTCCCTTCACCTTTTTCACCCGTCCCCCGAAACCCCTTCCATCTGGCAACTGACAAAACATTCTCTGTATCTGTTAGTCTGTTTCTGCTCTGCTTGTTTATTTTGCTTTTTAGATTAATTGTTGATAGATAAGTATTCATTGCTATTTTATTGTTCATATTTTTTATCTTTTTTCTCCTTGTTAAAGAAGACCTTTTAACATTTCATGTGTACTGGTTTAGTGATGGTGATTCCTTCAGTTTTTTCTTGTCTGAGAAGCTCTTTACCTAACCCTTTATTCTAAATGATAGCCTTGTTGTGTAGAGTAATCTCAGTTGTAGGCTCTTACTTTTCATCACTTTAAATACTTCTTGCCAATCCCTTGGGGCCTGCACAGTTTCTGTTGAGAAGTCAGCTGACAGTTTACGGGAGCTCCCATGTAGGTAACTGCTTTTCTCTTGCTGCTTTTAAGATTCTCTTTGTCTTTAAGCTTTTGCATTTAAATTATGATGTGTCTCGGTGTGGACCTCTTTGGACTCATTTTGTTTGGGGCTCTCTATGTTTTCTGGACTTGTGTATCTATTTCCTTCACCAGGTTAGGGAAGTTTTCTGTTACTATTTTTTCACATGAGTTTTCAATTTTTTGCTCATTCTCTCCTTTTCCCCTTCTAGAACCCCAATGATACAACTGTTGATATGATTAAAGTTGTCCTAGAGGCTCTTTTGGAGTATACACACACACATACACATATACACACATATATAATGAAAAGTTATTATATATTAATATGACTATATAATATATTCATATATGCATATTAATGTGTAAATATGTATATATAAGTATATATTTTATACATGTAGTCTGTTCTGATTGGGTGTTTTCTTTGACTCTCGGCTTCATCTACTTTACTATTGATATCCTGTAAACTATTCTTAATTTCAATTAATGTATCCTTCATTTCTGACTGGTTCTCTTTATGGTTTCTATGCCCTTTTTCATGTTGTTGAAGTTTTCACTAATTTCCCTGAAGTCCTCACTAAATTCCTTGAGCATCCTTATAACCATTGTTTTGAACTCTGTATCTGGTAGTTTACTTGCCTCCATTTCATTTAGTTCTTTTTCTGGAGATTTCTCCTGTCATTTCATCTGGGACCTGTTTCCTCATCTCTGCATTTTGTCCACTTCCCTGTATCTGTTTCTGTGTGTTAGGTACAGTTGCTATGTCTCCTGGATTTGCTGGTGTGGCTTATGCAGTAGGTGTCCTGTGGGTGCAGTGGCGCAGCCTCCATAGTCACCCCAGCTGGGTGCTCCGGGTGCACCCCTCTTTGGGCCTGTATACTCTATCCTGTTGTAGTTGAGTCTTGATTGCTGTTGGTGTTACTGGGAGGGCCTGACCCAGGCTGATCTGCTGTGAGGACCAGCTGCGTCTACATGGAGGAGCTGCTGTGCAGGAGTGGACCCTATTGCGTAGGACTTGCTTCAGTGGGGCTCAGGTGCTCACTGAGTCTGGCCCTTGAGTGTGTCACTTGTGGAGGTGGTAAGGTTGAAATCCAGCAAGGTCTGAAGCCGTCCATTGATTGCACTGGCTCTGGGGCCTCCTGGGAGATGCAAGGTCAGCCATTGCCTGTGCCCTGCCTGGGGCCACCAGCATGAGCTACCAGGTGATCTGCAGATGGCTGCTACTTGCACTGGGCTTGAAGGTGCCCAGGTGAGGTCAAGCTGCAAACTAAATCTTGCTGCTGTTAGTGCTGGGCCTGGGGCCACTGAGCAAGATGTTTGGGGCATACTGAGGCCAGATGTTGCTTGCTTGAGAGCTGTGTTTTTTTGTTGTTTTTTTGAAAGTCTGAAGCATGAGGCAAGAGAGGCTAGTTGTATGAAAAAGCCACTGGAAACAGCTTGATGGGCTAGAAAGTCAGGTGAGGCAGGAGTCTCAGGGAATCACCCCAGTGGGGCAAACAGTGCAAGCCAGATTGATATTCAGATGTGGTGCCCGCCTACCCACACTTCTGTCAGGGAAAAAGCTGTCCCCCCAGTTCTCACCCTGACACCAGAAAATCAGTTCTTCCCTGTGTGTCCCTGGTGCCTTTTGAGCTGCTGCCCCAGTGCTGGAGTTCAAAGGGAGTGAGTCCGAGTAAGTCCAGGCACAGGCCCTTTAAGAGGATCATCTGGGACCCCAGAAGCCCTCCTTCTCACTAAGCCACAATCTCTGCTGATTTTTACAGTCGTAAGTTATGGGGACTTTCTTCCTGGTGCTGGGAGCCTAGGCTGAGGCCTGGCTCCTCAGGGGTCACCTCCACAGCCAAGATATCTGTCTGATTTTATCCACTATGTGTGTGTCTCCACACCTCCTACCAGTCTCAATGTGGCTGCTTCTTTAAAGTCTAGTTTTAAGGCTTACATTCAGCCAGATTTCAAATGGTTCTGAAGGACACTTTCTCTGTGGCTTAGTTGTAATTCTGATGTGATCGTGGGAGGAGGCAAGGACTGTGTTTACCTGTGCTGCCATCTCGACTGGAAGTCTGGAACAGGTCTCGCTGACGAAGTGTGGCTCTCTGAGCTGCCTGAGTCAGTGCCCCTGGCCTCGGAGGGTTTCTCTTTAGCGTCTTGATGCTCTGTTGGAACACTCAGATTTGTCCTGCCGGAGCAGGCGCCTCCAGATGTATCTTCATTTCTTCTAATTTTATAGGAAAAATCTTTGCTAAATTTAAAGACTTTAGAAATATTTTGGAAATAGTATCTCAAAATATGCTGGTGATTAGTCCAATTTGAGTTTGTTTTAGCAGAAACTGAAGTGTTTGTACATTTTTATTGTCAGGAATGTAAAAGAAAGAAACACAAGTTGATAATCTTATTTCTGGGTAATTTCCAAGTTTTCATTATGCTAAGGAAGGGTAGACATTGTTTAAGAAATCAAAAGATCCAATATAAAACCAAAAGGCTTTATTCCCTAACTCTTACTCAGCCCCAAATTCTGATTTGAAAATAAATAATTTAAATTTTTCTTCCTAAAAGGTAAAATATGGCACCATAACATAATAGGGCCCCATATTTTAAATCACACTCAAAGAGGGAGCACAGTTTGATTTTGATAACAGCTCGCCACTCTCAATGCGGAGAGGCTAGTTGGAGTTTCTTTGCTGCGTGTCCATTCTCAGGGCATTTTTGGTCCCCTGCACATGGGCCTAGACAATTTGAAGGACTTTGAAAGCAGCCACAGCTTTTTTCTCCCTTTCGTGTCTGCTCTGCAGTATTTCCAGCAGGGAGATTTCAGGCAAAGTGTCTTCTTTTCCTGCATAGGCTGGATCTTTCTTATCCTTTGACGTGTGGTCAGTCAGATTTGAAGGTTTGGGTTTTGGGATGGTCTTAGCATATTCCAAAGCCTGAAGACATAAAGAAAATTGCATTTGAAATAGGAAAGTGAGCCCTGGATTCCTTAAATGCAGTCTAGACTTAGGAAATGCTTACTGATAATATAAGCGAAGACTATTGCTACAATAAGGTACAAATACATGGATGGAAATGGAAACCAAGCAGAAAATGCAAATAATGTGGTATAATTTATAGGTTTAAACAAAATAAATTAGCCACATAAGGATTTGCTGTGAAAAAGAGTTGAAAAGGGTGTCGTTTTCTTTATAAAACAGAATTTTATTGAGTGTTTGAAAGTAGAATTTTCTTGTGTTTGATCTTATTAAAACCAAATTTATCATAAGGCAACATTAACAGGCCTTTCTATCCAAAAAGGACTTGTTATCACTTTAGGCCAGAGATATCAGTGTAGTTGATATAAAACTGCACCTCCATTATTACACCAACTTTTCTTGTTCGTAGGCTCTTAGAAATCTAACAAGTCTTTGTTAGAAATTATAAATGATTCTTTCTTCTTTTTTTAGTATACCTATATAGACCTGGATACTGGAAAAGGCAGTATTCTTTTTTTCTGACTGATGTTGATTTTGAAAGGCATTACAATAAAAATAAAATGACTAAATAAGATTTCTAAATCTGCTTTTATATCAGTTTTATATTTTGAAAAGAGTCTCTTGATGGCTAAAATAGGAGTGGATGGTAGGTCCTACAGGGAAAAAAATACCCTCAAAACAGAAAAACTCCAGCCTTCTCAGTTTTGTGTAGGTGACTTTGTATGAATTTCTAATTACAGATTTGTTGCCTTGAATCTCTTCATGAAAAAATAATGGATTGGAGGAAAAAAGAAAAGTGGCACCATAAAAATTCAAGTAGATTGAGGTTTTCAAGGTCTGAAGACAAAAGGCAATAAATAAAAAATATGCTGGTCTGGCCCTGGCTGGTGTGGCTCTGTGGTTTGAGCGTTGGTCTGCGAACCAAAAGGTCGCCAGTTTGATTCCTGGTCACGGCACATGCCTGGGTTGCAGGGTACGTCACCAGTTGGGGGCATGTGAGACGCAACCACACACTGATGTTTCTCTCCTTCTTTCTCTCCCTATCTCACATAAGTAAGTAAGTAAGTAAATAAATAAATAAGATGGTCTGTGAATGAGAACATAAAGTACAAATTCCTAAAGGCACCAAGGGTCCCTTGTCGTCCTCATTGGGACGGAGACAGAGACCTGCTCTGCAAAGCTCTGTGTCTCCACAGAACATACTTCCTGCACGTCAAGACTTGTAGTTGGATGACTCTGACCGAGAGAGAGCATTCTGTGTCTTATGAAATCATTTTTCTTGGACAGAGGAAGCTGTATATGATGACCCCTTAGGAAAAACATGGGAGAATAAGTTTGAGAGGGACAACAAAGACTTTTGTTTGACATAGCCACATAAACAGCACGAAAGCACTAACTTCCTTTTAAGCCTTACTCAGTGGTAGAAAATGAAATCAATAGGGGAAACTATCAATCCCAATTTACTAGCAAGTCACCTATTTGATTGTTATGTGTGACAAACTGGGACTACTACACTTAGAAGAAAACCTGTGGATGAATAAAGATAATAATAAACTTCAGAAGTCAAAGGCTGACCCTGTCATGGCATCGTAGGTGTGTGTGCCGTTTTTACATCCACGTCTGTCAGTGACGAATGGTAGTTAAAACACCCGTGTGTTCACAAACTGGGAAGGAATTCATGACCTTGTGAAGTAATAAAGGTTTCTTTTTAATTCTAATTGAGAAGGTAACTGCATTTGTGAGAATTTCTTACCTTCTGCCGAGAGAGGGCCGATTTTTCTGTTTTTGTTGTGTGTGGTTTTGACAGAATGGATAGTGTCTTCATGTTGTACTCCTTAACCTGTTTTGCATATTCCTTTTGGTGTATTAATTTCTGCATCTGTTCAGAGAAGCACAGTTACTGGTCCTGCTGGATCGCTGGGCTCTCTATTTAAAGAGGCACTGCCTGCAGCAAGCCAGGCCCACTGGCAGCAGCACCAGGGAGACGGCAGGGAAGCAGTTAAGCAATGTTTCTCTGGGAAGCAGTCTCTCTTGGAGGCAGAACATCTGCACAGCAGCCCACCCAGTGTTCCCTTAACATCGGCTAAATCACATCCAGCCTCTTCTTTGTTGCATTTACCCAATTTATTTTCATTTCTGCTTCTAACTTTGAACTAGACTCTCTTTCTATGCCTTGAGTGCAACTGCAGTTAAAACACATTAAACGGAGATCTGCTTTCCCTCGAGGACAGAGAATAAAGTGGATGCACTTTTCGTGGGTCAGGAAACCCTTACTCTGAGTGTCCTCTCTGTAGCCGCTGCTCAAAATTACCACGATGACTCTGCTGGGAAAGACCTACGAGCCCACAGCCCACCCTCTCCTTTCATGTGTGCGGGCCCCACTCTCCCGTGCGCGGGCCTTCGACACTGAAAGTGGGTGTGCAACACAATACTGGCTAAGTAATTTCATTTTTCAGTCAAAGAATGCCTGGGTCTCTGTTACCAGCGATATTTCAGAAGTGTCTCCATTCAGAGACATTTGAATTAGAACTTGGTTCTGGGGGCATCTTATACATCTTTGCTAAAAGACAGATGGGTCAGTCCACGCCTGAAGACACTGGGTGCACATCCCACTCACTTTGTCTCTGATGGACTCAAGGTCAGGTCCAAGGCCTCCCAGCTTCACGTCTCTTTTCTGGTAACCTTTCAGCTTGGGACTCTGAAAACACAGTCACGGAGACAGTTTGTTTTAAGGACTCAAATGCCCCCCACAGCTGTCACTGTGCTGCCCGAGGAAGGGAGGGCGGGCAGTGGAGAACGGCGTACTTTCTGCCAACTCATCCGTTTTAATGGTGCTCACTGGCAATAGTTTCTTTGGTATTTTGTAGCTGACTAGCTAACATGTTTTGACTTTTCCACTTCTGCAATTAAAAAATTTGAAATTGTGAATATTATGAATAAACAATTTCAAGTGAGCCAAGTGCTGTTTTGTTAACATTTCAACATAACATGTACATTACGACCTCGCTGCTGCTGCTACTACTAGTGTGTCTCATTTCGTTCGGTTCACCGCACCAAATGATGGCCCCGGAAGAGGCAATCTGAATGAACCAGGCCAGCACATTACTTCATATAAAAGCACCCTGCCTAGTGATATTATATTCAAAACAAAGTGAATATTTGAGCTAAGAGTCTAGGCAGGACCTGTTGGTAAACTCATATTCAGTGTGATTTGGATATTTTAAAAGGTCCAAATAATTTTATGTAACTGATTAGTATTTTTGTCTTGAAAGGCACAGAGTAATGTGAGGTAATTTAATTAATTGATTGTGATATTGAACCCAATAATAGGAAGGAAAAATTCTAATGCTCTCCTGACTATAGGATAGATGAAGACATTTTTCAAACTGCTGCTTTTGGCATTGACACTGACTTGTACTTGCAGCAGATGCCCTTGTGGGGAAAGCAAACCCTTTTTCCTTTGAGTCTGTGAGTTTATCTGGTTTCCTTCCTCAGGAAGGGTAGGAAGGACAATGCCAGAGAGAGGGTTTGGGTGACAGTAACTATCCTGGTGCACATCTCGGTCAGTCGGTCAGTCGGTGGGAAGAGTGGGAGGGAGGAGGAGGAGCCCAGCTGGGGAGGCGGCACTGCCGCGCTGACTCTGGCGAACTACAGGGTACATTTTGGAAGCTCCTGTTAATTAATGATTGAGTCCAAAGATTACAATGTACCTAATGTATCTTTTCCTTAGACAGAATTTGGCAGACAGTCCAGAGACTTAAAAAATTTTTTCATCACATTAGATACAGTTACTGTATATAATTCCCAGACCTTAACAGTGAACTCATGTCAACACCTTGTACTCTCAGTGGCCTGCTGACCGACCACCCAGCGGTCATGCCTATTAGAGTCTCCACTATCACTTCCCACTGTGGAGGCTTGGATCCAAACACTCTTTTCCCCAGGCCTCCAGCACTGAACTCTGGCCCATGAGGAATGAGTGCAAGTTTTCTGGTTGGAGAGAGGATACATCTTAGGAAGCTTTTATTTGGAATGGTGCAGCCCCCCCACCCCCTGCTTTCCCTTGACCTTGGCTGCAATGTGGAAGTGATTCCTGGAGTTGGAGCTTCAGAGGCAATCTTGTAGGCGAGGAGGAAAAAAGAATCACACAAAGACTGGTTCTGATATTTTGAGATGTAGAGCCATCATGTCAGTAATGACTTTCTTGGAGATTAATTGCAAGAAAAAGAACCCATACTTTTGAAGTAGTTGAAAATAAAAATTCTGTGACATGTAACTGAAGGCAAAATTTCTATGGTTGTAGAAATTTTCTGTGGTACATCTCTGTGCTTCAAAGGGCCCAAATCATGTATCACATTGGCAGCACTTCTATAGTGCAAGGACTACAAGTTCTGTAAATAGAAGTTGCTAATTAGAATGTTAAACATTTATAGTCAAAACTCTTTCAGTGCATCTAATTCTAAAAGGTGAGAGAAAGTCCTTTCCTAAAGAAGCCTTTGGGGGGACTTCCGGCAAGATGGAGGCATAGGTGGACGCACCGTAACTCCACGCACAACCAAGATTAGAACAACAACAATTTAGAGGCAGAATAACACCCAGAACTGACAGAGAATTTATCTGAATGGAAGTTGGACAGCCAAGAAGTTGAAATAGACCCGTTCATCCAGACTGGTAAGAGGGGCGGAGATGAGCTCTGGTTGCAGCGCGAGGAGTGCAGGGAGAGCTGGGTGCATAGGGCAACCGGGAGCACATAAGCCATCCGGGGCGCACAGTGGGTGGACCCTGAGTATGCAAGTGGCAACTGGTGGACCCAGTGAGGCTGCAATTGTGGACCAGGGTGGAGCACGCAGCCCAGGATCCTAGGAGAGTGGGGCTGCCGCCATTGTTCCCCCCGCCCCCACCCCCACATACAACGTCACAATCTAGCAACTGGGGTGCCCAGCCCCGGTGAACACCTAAGGCTCCACCTCTCACAATAACAGGAGTGACCAGGCAAAAGAGAGAGAGAGAGAGAGAGAGAGAGAGAGAGAGAGATATGGCTCCAATAGACCAAATCAGTGCCCCAGAACGCATCCTTTTGAGCGACCAAGAAATAGCCAACCTATCAGATGCACAGTTCAAAACACTGGTGATCAGGAAGCTCACGGAATTGGTTGATTTTGGGCGCAATTTAGATGAAAGGATGCAGGTTACCATAAAAGAGATGCAGGAAGATACGCAGAGGAGAGCCAATAGTGAAAGGAAGGAATCTGAGTCTCAAAACAATACAGTGGACCAGAAGGAAGATAGAATCAACCAAGCAGGAAAGCATGATGAAATAAGAATTCAAAAAATCGAGGAAAAGCTTAAGAGCATCCAGGACACCTTTAAACGTTCCAATATCCGAATTATAGGGGTACCAGAATGGGAAGGAGAAAAGCAACAGATTGAACATGTATTGATCAAATAATAAAGGAGAAATTCCCCAGTCTGGCAAAGGGAACAGTCTTCCAAGAAATCCAAGAAGCTCAGAGAGCCCCTAAAAGTTGGGCCCAAGAAGAAACACACCAAGGCACATGATAATTACATTAGCCAAGGTAAAATGAAGGAGAGAATCCTAGAAGTAGCAAGAGATAAGGGGACTGTCACCTACAAAGGAGTTCCCATCAGACTGTCAGCTGATTTCTCCAAAGAGACCTTACAGGCAAGAAGGGGCTGGAAAGAAATATTCCAAGTCATGAAAGACAAGGACCTACATCCCAGATTGCTCTATCCAGCAAAACTCTCATTTAGAATGGAAGGGCAGATAAAGTGCTTTTCAGATAAGGTCAAGTTAAAGGAGTTCATCATCACCAAGCCCTTATTTTATGAAATGTTAAAGGGACTTATCTAAGAAAAGAAGATAAAGAAAAGACATGTATAGTAAAAGGACAGCAAACTCACAATTATTAACAGCCACACCTAAAGCAAAACCAAAAGAAACTAAGCAAACAACTAGAACAGGAACAGAACCACAGAAATGGAGGGCACATGGAGGGCTAGCAGCAGGGGGGTAGGAGGAGGAGAGCGGGGGAAAAGGTATAGAGAATAAGTAGCATAGAATATAGGTTGAAAATAGATAGGGGGAGGGCAAGAATGGTATGGGAAATGTAGAAGCTAAAGAACTCATAAGTATGACACATGGACATGAACTAAAGGGGGGGAACGTGGGTGGAAGAGGGGGTACAGGGTGGAGGGGAGAAAAGGGGGGAAATGGGACAACTGTAATAGCATAATCAGTAAAATACATTAAAAAAGAAGCCTTTGAACTAAAATCATTAGCGGCTTCTGTTCAAGATGGTGGTATAGGGAAACATGGCTCACCTCTTCACACATCTACATCAAAATTACAACTAAAATACAGAACAACATCACTCAGTACCATCAGAAATCAAGTTGAATGGAATTCTGCCAACTATGGAATTAAAGAAACCATATCCATCGAGACTGGTAGGAGGGGTGCAGATGTGGAACAGGCTGGACTCTCATCTACATGTGGTGGATAAAAATTCCAGAAGGACATCTCGGGAGCAAGGAGTCCCAGCCCCATACCAGGCCCCCCAACCCACAGTTACAATGCCAGGAAGATAAGTCCCCACAACTTCTGGCTGCAAAAACCAGCAGAGATTGAGTTGGTGGAAGAAACTGCAGGATCCCCATGCAGTTCCTCTTAACGAACCCACACATGGGCTCACCTACTCAGACTCACTCCCTCTGTGCTCTAACACCAGGATGGCAGTTTGAAGGGCACCAGTGGCATACTGGGAGAGGCTGAAGTGTCTGGCATCAGAGCAAGCAGAAGCCATTGTCCCTTTTCTGACCCCTCCCCCCACAGAGCCACAGAGCAAGCAGGCTTGTGACATATTTGAGGCTCCATCAACCTGGCTAACACTTGTTTGACCCAATTTGGATTTTCCCAGAGACTCCACCATACCCAATTTAGAGGCCCACCCAAGCTGCTTTTCCATGTGAATGGTTGGTCTTGGCTCTTATATCATAACTTCCTAAATTCTATCAAATAAGTAACAGCTGTCCTCAGTGAGCTCCAGGCCAGGCACCAGCAGCAGCCAAATTAGTTTCACAGCTTGGTTTCACCTGGGAATCTCTAAGGCCAGCACAAGTAACAGCCTACTCAGGTTGCTTTATAGCTCAGGAAAGGTGACCCTTGGCAAAACACAGGTTGGGACTGACGTTGGCCTATACCACTCAGGATACCCCAGGGCCAGTGTACCCAGTGGATAGCTACAGACCATGTTGGAACACCACCCTGTCCCTGAACAGCTGATCCTCCACGGAGGATGGAGGTTGGTGATAAGTAGTCAAAGCCAATCCTTGCAGCTAACTGGCCTGGGTAAATCTCTCCCACTGACCTGCCAATAGCAATCAAGGCTCAACTACATGAAAAGGGTGTACTCAGCCAACGTGAAGGGCATATCTCAAATAACCAGCTTGCATGATGCGGGGAGCTGTGCCCCTCTAGACCCTACAGGACACCTGCTGCATTAGGGCACACTACCCACACAGGAAGTCAAAGCAGCTCTACCTAATACATAGAAATAAACACAGGGAGGCTGCCAAAACAAGGAGACAAAGAAACATGGCTCAAATGAAAGCACAGATAAAAATTCCAGAAAAAGAGCTAAATGAAATGGAGATAAGTAATCTATCAGATGCAGAGTCCAAAACACTGGATATAAGGATGCTCAAGGAACTTAGTGAGGACCTCAGCAGCAAAAAAAGATCCAGTCAGAAACAAAGGATTCAGTAATTGAAAAACAAGAACAATTTACAGGGAAATAACTAGAGTGGATGCCAAGAACCAAATCAATGATTTGGAAACTTAGGAAGCAAAAGTCAACCAATCAGAACAAGAAGAGAAAGTATCCAAAAAAATAAGGGTAGTAAAAGCAGCCTCTGGGACAAGTTCAAGGGGTACAGCACTTGCATCATAGGGGTTCTAGAAGGAGAAGAGAAAGAAGAAGAAACTGGAAGTCTATTTGAAAAAATAATGAAAGAAAACTTCGCTAATTTGGCAAAGGAAATAGACATGCAAGTTTAGGAAGCACAGAAAGTCCCAATCAAGGTGGATCCAAAGAGGACCACACCATGACACATCATAATGAAAATGCCAAAGGTTAAAGATAAAGGGAATCTTAAAAGCAGCAAGAGAAAAGCAAAGAGTTACCTACAAAGGAGTTCCCATAAGACTGATTTCTCAAAAGAAACTTGCAGGCGGGACTTCTGGCAAGATGGAGGAATAGGTGGACGCACTGTGCCTCCTTGCACAACCAAGATTAGAACAACAATGATTTGCAGACAGAATATCACTCAGAACTGACAGAGGATTTATCTGAATGGAAGTTGGACAGCCAAGAAGTTGAAGTGGACCTGTACATCCAGGCTGGTAGGAGACGACGAGCCGGGAGGGCGCGGGGCTGGCGCGGGTCGGCGGTGCACGGAGGTTGGGGAAAATTTGGCGCGAAATCGGCACGACAGCCATCCAGGGCGCAAGAATGCAGCGGTGATCCCTGAGTACCAACCTGCGACTGGTGGACCCAGTGGGGCAGCGATTGTGGACCAGGGCAGAGCTCGCGGCCCAGGATCCCAGGGAAGGGTCTGAGCCCAGGAGAACAGAATGACCACCATTGTTCGCCCACACCCCCGCCCCTGCCCCCACATATAACATCACAATCTAGTGACTGGGGTGCCCAGCCCCGGTGAACACCTAAGGCTCCGGCCCCCACTGTAACAAGAGCCACCAGACCGAAAAAAAAAAAAAAAAAAAAGGAGGAGAGACAGGGAAAGACATAAGACATGTTTCCAGCAGAACAGATCAGTCCCCCAGGACTCATCCTTTTGAGCGACCAAGAAATAGCCAATCTATCAGATGCACAGTTCAAAACACTGGTGATCAGAAAGCTCACGGAATTGGTTGATTTTGGGCGCAATTTAGATGAAAGGATGCAGGTTACCATAAAGAGATGCGAGCAGGAAGATACGCAGAGGAGAGCCAATAGTGGAAGGAAGGAATCTGAGTCTCAAAACAATACAGTGGACCAGAAGGAAGATAGAATCAACCAAGCAGGAAAGCATGATGAAATAAGAATTCAAAAAATCGAGGAAAAGCTTAAGAGCATCCAGGACACCTTTAAACGTTCCAATATCCGAATTATAGGGGTACCAGAATGGGAAGGAGAAAGCAACAGATTGAACATGTATTTGATCAAATAATAAAGGAGAAATTCCCCAGTCTGGCAAAGGGAACAGTCTTCCAAGAAATCCAAGAAGCTCAGAGAGCCCCTAAAAAGTTGGGCCCAAGAAGAAACACACCAAGGCACATGATAATTACATTAGCCAAGGTAAAAATGAAGGAGAGAATCCTAGAAGTAGCAAGAGATAAGGGGACTGTCACCTACAAAGGAGTTCCCATCAGACTGTCAGCTGATTTCTCCAAAGAGACCTTACAGGCAAGAAGGGCTGGAAAGAAATATTCCAAGTCATGAAAGACAAGGACCTACATCCCAGATTGCTCTATCCAGCAAAACTCTCATTTAGAATGGAAGGGCAGATAAAGTGCTTTTCAGATAAGGTCAAGTTAAAGGAGTTTATCATCACCAAGCCCTTATTTTATGAAATTTAAAGGGACTTATCTAAGAAAAGAAGATAAAGAAAAGACATGTATAGTAAAAGGACAGCAAACTCACAATTATTAACAGCCACACCTAAAGCAAAACAAAAGAAACTAAGTAAACAACTAGAACAGGAACAGAACCACAGAAATGGAGGGCACATGGAGGGCTAGCAGCAGGGGGGTAGGAGGAGGAGAGGGGGGAAAAGGTATAGAGAATAAGTAGCATAGAATATAGGTTGAAAATAGATAGGGGGAGGGCAAGAATGGTATGGGAAATGTAGAAGCTAAAGAACTCATAAGTATGACACATGGACATGAACTAAGGGGGGGAACGTGGGTGGGAGAGGGGTACGGGTGGAGGGGAGAAAAGGGGGGAAATGGGACAACACTAATAGCATAATCAGTAAAATACATTAAAAAATATAAAAATTAAAAAAAAAAGAAATTCTGGGCCTTGGCTGGTGTAGCTCAGTGGATTGAGCGCGGGCTGCGAACCAAAGCATCACAGGTCTGATTCCCAGTCAGGGCACATGTCTGGGTTGCAGGCCATAATCCCCAGCAACCACACATAGATGTTTCTCTCTCTCTCTTTCTCCCTCCCTTCCCTCTCTAAAAATAAATAAATAAAATCTTTAAAAAAAAAAGAAAGAAACTTGCAGGCAAGAAGAGGCTGTCAAAAAGTATTCAAAGTGATGAAAAACAAGGACCTACAACCAAGATTACTCTATTCAGCAAAGCTATCATTTAGAATGGAAGGGCAGATAAAGTGCTTCCCAGACAAGGTAAAGCTAAAGGAATTCATCATCACCAAGCCATTATTACATGAAATGTTAAAGGGACTTATCTAACAAAAATAAGATCAAAATTATGAACATTAACATGACAACAAACTCACAACTATCAACAACTGAATCTAAAAAATAAAAACAAAAAAACAACCAGAACAGGAACAGAATCATAGGTATGGGAGTCATTTGCAGGGTTATTAGCTAGGAGGGCAAGGGGGAAAAAAGGGGAAAAGGTGTGCAGGAATCAAGAAGCATAATGGTAGGAACAAAATAAACGGAAGGTGTTAAGAATAGTATCAGAAAGGGAGAAGAAGCCAAAGAACTTACACACATGACCCATGGATATGAGCTAAGGTGGGGAGGGAGAGGTTGCGGGAGGGAAGGGGGTACCAGGTGGAGGGGGGCAAAGGGAGAAAAATTGGGACAACTGTAACAGCACAATCAATAAAATATACTTTAAAATAAATATAAATCTAAATCTTTAAAAATAAATAAAATCATTAGTAATTAATAACAGTGCAGTATCTAGAAGAAATATTGTTCATTGAAGGTATTTCAAAACCTTAAATTCTTTTTAAGAGTCATTCTGCCATCAAAGCCACTACAGTTGCTTTTGCCTTTTTGACCTATTAATACTTTTATAAAATTGTTCCTAAGTTGCTACAATTTATTTTTTTTTTCACTAAGCAGTTTAGCATTACACTGTATTTTCCTATCACTAAATATTTTTGAAAATGTTGTCTACAAAAAATTTTTTAAAATTTAAGTATAGTTGGTATACAGTCTTATATTGGTTGTATTAGTTTCAGTGATTGAGCATCTTTATACCTTACAGTGTGATCACCCCACTAATTCTGGTAATCATCTGTCACCATGTGAATTCATCACAATATTTTCACTATATTCCCCTTCCCATTTTCA
This sequence comes from Phyllostomus discolor, assembly GCF_004126475.2. NCBI lineage: Eukaryota > Metazoa > Chordata > Mammalia > Chiroptera > Phyllostomidae > Phyllostomus > Phyllostomus discolor. The sequence continues at coordinate 71,744,923 of NC_040915.2, read as the reverse complement.
CCTATCCCTTCCCCCCTTCCTTCTGGTCATGATTCCTTTGTTTTTTGTTTCTACGAGTCTTGTTTTGTTTTTTTGTTTGTTTGTTTTTTTGAGATCCCACATGTAGGTAAAATCATAGTGCATTTGCCTTTCTCTGACTTTTTTCACTTAGAATAATACCCTTTAGAGCCATCCATGTTGTTGCAAATAACAAGTTTCATTTTTTATTGCTATGTAGTATTCCATTGTATAATACACATGTGTGTGTATGCCACATCTTCTTTATCCATTTACTTATCAGTGGTCATCTAGGTTGCTTCCATATCTTGACTGTGGTAAATAATGCTGCAATGAACATAAGGTACACATATCTTTTTGAGTGAGTGTTTTTTTTTCTTCAGATAAATATCCAGAAGTGAAGTTGTGAGGTTATGTGATATAGCTATTTGTAGTTTTTTGAGGAGTCTCAAATATGGGAACGTGGGTGTGATTCCTAGAGTTGCAGCTGTAGGGGCAATCTTGTAGTCAGAAGCGACACCAATTTGTATTCCACCAACAGTATACAAGGGGTCCCTTTTCTTCACATCCTTGTCAGTGTATGCTATTTGTTGACATTTTGATAATAGCCATTCTAACTGATGTGAGGTAGTGTCTCACTATGGTTTTTATATACATTTCCCTGATGATTAGTGATGTTGAACATTTTTTCATATGTCACTATTTGCAGATAACATGGTACTACATATAGAACACCCTAAAGAGTCCACCAAAAAATTAAGAGAATTAAAAAATTCAGTAAAGTAGCAGGACACGAAATTAATATATAGAAATTTGTTATGTTCCTATACACTAATAATGAACAATCAGAAGGAGAAATAAAAAATAGTAACATTCACAACTGCATCAAAAAGAATAAAATACCTAGGAATAAACATAACCAAGAAGGTGAAAGACCTGTACTCTGAAGACTATAAGACATTGAGGAATAAAATTCAAAAGGACACAAATAAATGGAGGAATATAACATGGATATAAGGAACCACAAAAGATCCCGAAAATAGCCAAAGCAATCTTGAAGAAAAAAAAAGAAACACCAAAGTGGGATGTACTCATGCACCAATCTCAAACTATAATACAAAGCTATAATAATCACAGTATGGTACAATCAACACAGTATGGCACTGGCACAAAAACAGATCAATGGAACAGAATAGAGAGCCAGAAACAAACCTTAACTTGTACTGTCAACTAATGTATGACAAAGTACAAATATTCATTGGAGCATTGACAGCCTCCTTAAAAAATGAAACTGGACCACTCTATTATGCCATATATAAAAATAAACTTAAAATTGGTTAAGACTTAAATGTAAAGCCTTGAAACCATAAAACTAGAAGGAAACATAGAAAATAAAGTATTTGACATCAGTCTGAGTAATATCTCTTGGATATGTCCCCTTGGGCAAGGGAAACAAAAGCAAAAATAAACAGGATTGCATCAAACTAAAAAGCTTCTGCACAGTGAAGGAAACCTTCAATAAACAAAAAGCAGCCTACTGAATGGAAGAATATATTCACAAATGATATATCCAATAAGGGGTCGATATCCAAAATATGTAAGAAAACTCATCCAACTCAATAACAAAATGAAATGACCCAATTGAAAAATGGGCACAGGACATAAAAGATATTTCTCTAAAGAAGACATAGACATGAAAGATGTTCAACAATCACTAATCAAAAATGTGATTTTTATGCATAACATTTTATTGTCTAGTTATAGTTGAATTATTTAGCTATTTCTCTAGATGTTGAACATTTAAGATGTACTAGGGATCAGTATTGTTTGTGGGCCACTCTTATGATTTCTTTGAGATAAATTAAAGAGAAGTGAGATATGGACACAAAACTCATGAACCTATTTAAGGTTATTAATGAACACTTTCATTAAAAATGTATAAGAATGCTCATTTGAACAAATAAGCAAACAAAAACTAAAACAGACTCATAGACTGTTTTAGTCTATGGTGATTGGTAAGAGACTCAGAGACTCTATGGTGATTTCCAGAGGGGCGGAGGTTGGGGGATTGGTTAAAAGAGGTGAAGGGATTATTAAGAAGCACAGATTTTGTAGTTACAGAATAGTCACAAGGAGTGTGTATCCAACTATGCTGTACACCTGAAAAATTAAAAAATAAAAATACATTTAAGAAATCATATGGTATTGAAAAGCCAAAAAAAACAGGAATGCTCTTTTTGTCTAACCTGCATTACATTGTGTATCATCACATTAAAACTTCCGCTAATTTTTTAATAGGTGAATGAACTGAGATCTTATATTTTTGCAACTACAAATTTGTTCTTTTTCTGACATGCCTTCTGTACAATTGTTTTGCAATGACTAAGGTGCTATTTGCCAAAGTAAACAAAAAAGGAGAAGAGAACCCCACTGGTATCGAAGTCATATATCCAATTTGTCCAAAACGGATGCGAAAGTAATGATCAGTGTCCTGAAATCGCATCCTTAGTCTGAAGCGGCTTAACTTGAGTCACTGCACTGACAAAAGACACTGTGAAGCATGAATAATCGCTTGCCACTCCCCAGTCCTAGTTCTTCCTTTCGCCTTAATAAACATATCCTGGCTGTCACAGAAGACAGAGCCCAGGGTCTAGCATAACGTATTGACAGGAAAGAAAGAGTGTAGCCCAACAAGACTTTCTCCAAATGACATTCACCCCTTTATGGGATAAGCTGCTTCTAGCAAAGAGACATTCTCAGGGGAGAGCGATGGCCCCTAACAGAGTTTGTGCTGGGTGACTGGCAGTGAAAAATCCAGGATTTACGTAACTTTGGTTCAAGTAATGCTCACAGCGCTGTAAATTTGATCTCTTTCATCAGAAGTCTTGTTAACAGCTTTGTGAGATATTTCACACACCGCAATCCACCCATTGAAGTTGCACAATTCAGTGATCATTTAGTATATCCAAGGAATTGTGCAAACACTACCCAGTGCAAATTTAGAACATTTTTATCACCCTAAATACAAACTCCACACCCATTAGCAATCACTCTCCTCCGCTACAAATCCAGCCCTAGGCAACCACTAATCTACTTTCCATGTCTTCAAAAGGCTTTTATAGTAAATAATCCTTAGAATTTACTTTGATTTACTTCTCCTTGGCTGTTACAAGACTGAAAGGTCACAATAGCATGATGCCAAAAGCAAAAAAAAAATTCAACAATGACAGTCCTGTTAGGTCTCCAAACACAGAGCTCTCAGCAAAGCCCTGAGGGTCTACCGCTAGTCCATGCAGGAGACGTGCACACACACACATACACAGGGTTCCCTGGCTCTGGTGGTGCGGCTGCTAAGCCAAACCTGCCCCTCTGAACTGGTGTTCACCACCAATCTCCTTAGCAGACGATGGCATAGGGCTTTCCCTGAGGAAGATTCCTTGGAAGGAACTAACGACACTTCTCTCAAGGCTGGAAGAGTGATTCTTATTGTAAACTTGGGGCAAAGTGAGTTGGAGCTGGAATGGACATACCGCTGTCCACGAGGGCTGTGTCAGCATGGACACCCTGTGCCTGCCATGGGGGACACTCCAGGGCTTTCTTCCAAACATTCCTCAGGGGAGCAAATGTGAGAAAGTTACTCCAAAAGAGGACAAACAATGCCCAGATACTGAGGGACAGGCGAGCGAAGGAAATCTGCTCTGCGGATTGCTAAACTTAATCCAAGTAAACCTCTTCTGAGAGGCACTCAGGCAGTAACACCCAGGTTGTCTGTGAGAGCAAACACGAGAGTTAATCGCTGCGGCTCAGCTCCACACAGTCAGCTGTCGGAGAACTCTGTCAGCAGTTATTTTGTGCTGGGTTGTGACAGATTTTTGGATGTCATCTCTTGCATTGTGTTAATCTCTTACTGCCTGACGCCTGGATTAAAGGCATGAGCAATGCTTAGTTTTTTCCAAATTAGGTCACAACAGAACTTTGAGGAGAAGAGGTGGTGCTTGGACCTATTATCTTGACAAATCCTCAGATTTTTAATGGGATTCAAGTTGATTCCCTTGGAAACCACAAGATTTGCTGACTAGCAAATGGGCATGACCTGGATAGTGATTCCTTCTGTCTGGTGCCCCAGCTACCTGCTGTCCTATACAAATAGCTCGGTTTCTAAATTACTTCAGCTTCTGGAACAGCTTAAAGGACAAAGCCTGCTTCTGTGTGCTTGTCCTAAGTGGGCTAAAGGTGTTGGGTGGAGAAAGTGGATATGTATGGAGATTGTAACATTTCTGAAAGAAGGCAGGAACGAGGGGATTTTCCATGGTGGAAGGAGGGGTTGGGAAGCATTAACTGGAAAGCTCTTTTCTTCCTCCTGCCTGCCCTCCCATGCTCTGAGATTTCCGGTGATACACACTGTCTCTAGGGTATGCCCCTCTACCTTTCCTCAGTAAACTTAAATTCAAATTATTAAGAGAAGGAGGAAGGGAAACTAACATTTAGCTGATGTCTGTTCTTTGCTAGCTAAGGCTTTAATACATTATTTAATATACTTATCATACCAAATCTACAAAAAGGAAGGACAATTCTGATTGTGCCTATGAGGAAAGAAGGGGTGCAGGTGGATTAATGATATGCCCAAGTCACAGAGCCCTGCAGTGACGGGGCAGAGACGAGGCCTCGGGAATGGCTGAGCCACCACTTCCACTGACCCTGCTCACCATGTATTGATGTTAAAGCTTACATTCTCCTTTTTTCCTTTTTTGATGGTTAGAATTTGTTAGCAACAAAACATTTTAAACTAAGGTATTCACATTGTTTTGTTAGACATTATGTTACTGCACACTTATAAAATGGCACTGTGGTGTAAACAAGTTTCACACGGCTGGGAAACACAGCCATCCATGTGAGTGACTTGACTGTGATGCTCGTGGGGTTGCCTCAGCCTAAACCCAGACCCCAGGTGCCTGGCTGCCTTGCCCTGCCCACAAAACCTGCTTTACTTGTGAAGTGCTTGGAAATGGTACTAACAGAGCCTCAGAACGTACCAGGCAATGCTGTTTCTGTGGGAAAAAGTGACTTGTGATCCCAGAAACATATCTCTGCATGTTTACCGTGAGACAGGGGACACTGGCTCCATGCCACCAGTTGCAGCTCCCAGCCAGGCAGGAGTGGGACCCCAGCAGAGCAGAGGCCTCGGAGCAGTGATCACATCTCAGCCCAGGCCCGCCCTCCTTTTCTCTCCAATAGCACCCCCCTCTCTTCGAGGCCAGCTTCCCCTTCCCTTCAAAGCCGCCCTTTTCTCTCTTCCTTTGGGGGTCCCACGCAAGGACCCACTGACCCTGTGATCCCCTAACTTTCTGGAATGCTTGGTGTCTGCCCACGCACCAACCTCACCATAGTCAACGCTCTCATGTGTCCCTCCCCAGACCCGCAGAATAAAGTACCCGTCTTCACATGAGAAACAAGGTCTGCCAAAACCCCTGCCCACCTCTGAACACCCCTCAGCACTCTGGGCCCCACTGCAGGGACAGCAGCGCTGGAGTGCCGCCTGTTCCTGGGCGCCTGTGCTGTCCCTAGCTTCCACCTGCCGCCCCTCTGCCAGCCATGCTCTCGGTCTTTCTGCTTTTGTAACCTGTGCATCATCCTCTCCGACGCAGCTCACAGTCATGTCCTGAACCTCTGCTCAACCCCCAGGCAGGGCTGTGTCCTTCTCCGCGCTCGCCACTGCTCCATTTGCTCCCTCCGCTCCCTCTCTGAATTGCACCATTATACTGAGGCCATTCACACATGTGTCTCCCCGGTTCCACATCACTGTAAACTTCTGCTGGGGACAGTCATGGCTCCTTCTCTTCACATCCCAACAGTCTCTAGCCAGAGTTCAACAAGTATGTGTCAAACTGAAGTGGGGGGGAGGATTTCCTAAAACTGCGTGTAGTGCAGGCCCCTCTGGATGAGCCCCACACCCCCGGTTGCTGAGACTGTTGCCTGCCATGGCTCACAGCGAGTTTCTCCCTAAGAAAACAGCCCTCGGCCAAATGGGAGCTGCTGGGCCCAAAGGTAGAGCCCTTCCCCAGGGAACATCTGTAGCCAATGGCTGGCCTGTGTGGGGTCAGGAAAGTCGGGTCCCTCGCCTTCAGGGGCTGTCCCAACTTCAGAACCCATGTAGCTTTGACTGAGGCACATGTGGCACCTGCAACAACACAGTGCGCCCACTCCCTCCTGCAGCCCTGTAGGCCTCTGTCCTCGCCCACGGGAAGCAGCCGGCAATCCCCACCCCCTGCATGCATATCCTGTTTCAAGGTCCTCTCCCCAGGGACCCAATGCACCACAGGCCTGCTGCTTCCAGCCAGCTCTGCCCATGTTGCCCTGTAACACAGAGTGCTGTTTCCAGCCTTTTCCTGACTATGTGACACTAGAAGCAAGTGATCTTCCCAGAGGGGATTTTACTGCCCGTAAGGGTGGAGAAATACAAAGGCTCCTTCAGCACCCTTTTGTCTCTCCCTGGAAACTTTTCCCTTTGCCACCCTTCCCTGTAATGTCCCTTATTTAACAATGTAGCCCTGATCAGAAAGATTTAAGTGCACAAAGGTGTAAGCCACAGTGAATCTTACTGGGAACAAAGAACTCAGTTAAGATTGGCAAGCATTTCGGAGGAGAGCCCAGTCCTTGGTTGCCCTGAGTACTTGCCTGCAGAAGCTGTGAGATTAGGGCCAGGAGGCATTCTCGGGTAGGAGGCCATGTGGGTGGGAGGGAAATACTTGGCAGCTGGGGCTTTCATTGCCCCAGCCCCACTTCCTCTTGTTCTTGGCTCTGAGACGATACCTGGAGACTCAGCGTAGACCAGGGCTGAGGCGGGTGGGGGGAGCTTTTATGGGCATGTGACATTTAAGCTTGTGCCAAAGGGGGACGGTTGCCTCTGCAAATGTAGACCCTTCCCTGACATGAAGCACAAAGGAAGTGGGCCCAGGCATCCCTGGTAGCAACCACTTTCAGGAAAACAGGAGGGAAATTCCAGGCAGTAGCAAGGGCTCAGTAAAGGACTTCCTTAGGACGTGGGCCACCCTGATGATGTGGCAAAAGCTCAGTAGTGACCATCCCGATTGCAGGGCTCTAATGATGGGAATGAAAATCAAGGTCCATCTATATTATCAAAACTAAAAGATTACTTGGTAAAAGGCTTTTATTACCTTAACGCTCCTTTTTCTATGCCTTTTCCCTTTTTCCAGTTGAAACAGATAGCCTTCAGAATTGCTACGACTAATTTTCATTTGGTGTCTTTGGCTTTTCTCTGAGTTGACTTGGGATTCACTTTCTATTCTTGACAATATGGGTGGGAAGGTGACACTGGCCAAGGCTGCTTCATGCGGCTGCACCTCAGTCAGCTGCAGCAAGGCGTGCTCATGCTGTTCCATGACCTGGGCAAGCCGCGAGTCCGGAGACACGCTCGCAGGTCGGCTGTTTGAGGAAGAATGGAACTTCCTTAATGAAAAAAAAAACATAATTCTGTTAATAAAATTTGGATAGGCACATACCAGAAAAGTCTTTATAAACCATTATTTTGATGAATTTATTACTTCATAAATCAAATTAGTGACTATTAGCTCAACTTTTTCATAAAAACACTTCTTTCTTATCTTAAAATGCTTGTTTTTTTTTCTTTATGATATTTGGCTCTCATTTAAAACTTTCCTTTAATGCACTTAAAATAGAAAAAAAGCCACAATTTTGAAAAACCAAAGAACTTCCCACTCCAAAATATCTAAAAATGTTGGATTAAATTATACAAACATCCTTTGCAATATATAGTTGAATTTCTAAAAGGAGCAGGGACTCTTCAAAGACCAAAAACAAAACAAAAAAAAACTCACCCTAAAACTAAAGCAGATTTTGCATAAGGTGATGGCTTTCCTAGAGAAAGTTTTGGACCCAAGAGCTTGAGTTCTGAGATTTAACCCTGCACTGGATATGTGAGACCATGGCCCCATGTGGGGCAGAGTCAGAACTCAGATGCCTGTAGGAAGCCTGTAACCCTTGAAGAGCTACAGTATGAATAAAAAAAAACAAGTTCTTCCTCCCACACTGTATATTGCACTGCATGGGGGAAACACGGGCAAGAAGGCTTTGCAAACAGCCCAGGAGCATCCATCCTTGCGGTGGACGCCTAAGGAAACCATACTGTACAGTTTACAGGGGTGTTTTTGAAACACGGTGGCTCTTTCCATGACTGTCGTGACTGGCCAAGATGGGCAAAAAAGGCTCCCTTTGCTATGATCTATAAATATTGATTGACACTGATGAGGTTGTTCTTTTTAATATTTGTTCATTCTTTTAATTGCTAGAAAATTGGTGACCAGAAACTCATTTTCTGCTTCCATCCAACTGTACTTGTTTCAGTAGGAGTAGGGATTTTAACACCCCATTGACATCAATAGATTGATGTTCCAGACAGAAAATCAACAAGGACATGGTAGCCTTAAATGACACACTAGATTACATGGATTTACTTGGTGTCTTCAGAATATTTCATCCCAAAGCAGCAGAATATACATTCTTTTCAAGTGCACATGGAACATTTTCTAGGATAGACCATGTTAGGACACAAAACAAGTCTCAATAAATTTAAGAAGACTGAAATCATATCAAGCACTTTCTCTGACCATAATGGTGTAAAACTAGAAATCAATCACAAAAAAAGAACTGAACAACATACAAAGACATGGGCTAGATACCATGTTACTAAACAATGACTGGGTTAATAATGAGATCAAGAAAAAAATCAAAAGATTCCTTGAAACAAATGATAATGAGAACATAACAACCCAAAATCTATGGGACACAGTTAAAGCAGTCCTAAGAGGGAAATTCATAGCATTATACATCTATCTCAACAGACAAGAAAAAAAACAAATAAACAACCTAAATTTACACTTAAAGGAACTAGAAAACAACAACAAACACAGCCCAAAGTGAGTAGAAGGTAAGAAATAGTAGAGATCAGAGCATAAATAAATAAAATAGAATCTTTAAAAAATATATAAAAGACCAATGAAATCAAGAGCTGGTTCTTTGAAAAGATAAACAAGATTGACAAACCTTTAATTAGACTCAGCAAGAAAAAAGTAGGACTCAAATAAAGTCAGAAGTGAAAGAGAAGTAACAACTGACACAAAAGAAAAACAAAGGATTGTAAGAAAATATGATAAACAACCATATGCCAACAAATTGGACAATCTGGACAAACTGGATAAGTTACTGAAAACATAAAACCTTCCAAAGCTGAATCAGAAAGAATCAGAGAGTCTCAACAGGCAAATTACAACTACTGAAATTGAAGCAGTAGTCAAAAAACTCCCAAACAAAAATCCTGGACCAGATGGCTTCGCAGAGTTGTATTTTATCAAACATTCAAAGAACTAATGCCTATCTTTCTCAAACTATTCCAAACAATTCAAGAGGAAGGAAGACCCCCAAGCTCATTTTACAAAGCCAGTATCATCCTAACTCCAAAACCAGATGAAGATACTATGAAGAAAGAAAAGTATAGGCCAATATCCCCAATGAACATAGATGCTAAAGTCCTCAACAAAATACTAGCAAATTGGATCCAGCAATACATTAAAAAGATCGTACACCAAAATTAAGTGGGATTTATTCCAGAGATGCAAGTTTGGTACAATACCACAAATCAATAAATGTGATTCACCACATAAACAAACTGAGGGATACAGACCACATGATCATATCAATAGATGCAGGAAAACATTTGATAAAACCCAGCACCCATTTATGATAACCACTCTCAGGAAAGTGGGAGTACAAGAGACATACCTTAATGTAGCAAAGTCCATATATGACAAACCCACAGCCAACATCATACCACTGGGCAAAAATCATAAGTGTTTCACTTAAAATCAGGAACAAGCCTGGAACAAGCTTTCACTGCTATTATTCAACATAGTACTGGAAGTCCTGGCCACAGCAATCAGACAATAGGAAGAGGTAAAAGGCATTCAAATAACTGTCATTATTTGCAGAAGATATAATACTAAAGACAGAAAACCCTAAAGACTCTACCAAAAAACTACTGGAATGAACAAATGAATTTCATAAAGTAGCAGGATACAAAATTAATATCCAGAAATCAGTTGCATTTTTATGTACCAATAATGAACTATCAGAAAAGGAAACTAAGAAAACAATCCCATTTAAAACTGTATTAAAAATACCTAGGAATAAATTTAACCAAGGATTTAAAAGACCTATGCTTGAAAAATTATAAGACATTGAAGAAGATATAAATGATTGGAAGCACATACCATGTTCATGGATAGGAAGAATTAACATCATTAAAATGTATATACTACCCAAAGCAATCTATAGATTCAACTCAATTCCTATCAAGACATCAATGGCATATTTCACAGAACTAGAACAAATGTTCCAAAATTGATATGGAACCACACACACACACAAAAAACCCCTGAAGAGCCACAGCAATCTTGAGAAAAACAAAGTTGGAGGAATCATGCTACCTTATATTAAAATATACTACAAGGCCATAGTAATCAAAACAGCATGGTACTGGCATAAAAACGGACATATAGATCAGTGAAACAGAATAGAGAACCAAGAAATAAACCCCCACCTTTATGATCAACCAACATTTGATAAAGGAGGCAAAAACATACAATGGCGTAAAGATAGTCTATTCAATGAATTGTGTTGGGAAAATTGGACAGATACTTACCAAAGAATAAAACTAGACCACTTTCTTATACCACACACAAGAATAAACTAAAAATGTGTTAAAGGCTTCCTTAAATGTTAGACTCAAAACTATAAAAGTTGCAGAAGGAGCCCTGGCTGGTTTGACTCAGTGGATTGAGTGCCAGCCTGTGAACCAAAGAGTCACCAGTTCAATTCCCAGTCAGGGCACATGCCTGGGTTGTAGGCCAGGTCCCCAGAGAGGGTGCATGAGAGTCAACCACACATTGATGTTTCCCTCTTTTTCTCCCTCCCTGCCTCTCTTTCTAAAAATAAATAAAATCTTTTTTAAAAGTTGTAGAAGGAAACATAGGCAGTAAAATCTGAGGCACTTCTTGTAGCAATATGTTTTTTTGATATATCTCCTCGGGCAAGGGAAACAAGAACAAATAAGGAAATGGGACTACATCAAACTAAAAAGCTGTTGCACAGTAAAGGAAATCATGCACAAAATGGAAAGGCAACCCACTGAATGGGAGAATGTATTCATCAATGACACATCTAGTAAGGGGAAAATATTCAAAATTTATAAAGAACTTATACAACTCACCATCCAAAACATAATCCAATTAAAAATGGACATAGCAAAAGACTTGAATAGACACTTCTTCAAAGAGGACATACAGATGGCCAATAGACATATGAAAAGATTCTCAGTATCACTAGTCATCAGAGAAGTTCACACTGAAACCACAATAACATACCACCTCATACCTGTCAGAATAACTATCATTAGTAAATCAGCAAACAAATGTTGGCAAGAATATGGAGAAAGGGGCACCCTCATGCACATTTGGTGGGAATAAAGATTGATATAGCCACTGTGGAAAGCAGTATGGAGTCACCTCAAAGAATAAAAAATGGAACTGCCTTATGACTCAGTGATTCTACTTCTAGGAACACATCTGAAGAAACTCAAAAAACACTGACTTGAAAGACTATATGCTCCCCTATGTTCATTGAGGCACTATTTATAATCATCAAGATCTGGAAGCAACCCAAGTGTCAATCATTAGATGAGTGGATAAAAAAGTTGTGGTACATTTACACAATGGAATGCTACTTGGCTGTAAAAAAGAAGTAATTGTCATGTTTTGCAACAGCATGGATGGACCTGGAGAAAATTATGCTAAGTGAAATAAGCCAGTCAGAGAAAGGCAAGTACCATATGATTTCACTTATATGTGGAATCTAATGAAGAAAAACTAACAAATAAAACAGAAACACTCATAAATACAAAGAACAGGCTGACAGCTGTCAGAGGGAAGGGTGGATTGAGGGTATAGATGAAAAAGGTAAAGGGATTAATCAAAACCAAAAAAAAAACCCCCAAACTCACAGACATAGACAACAACATGGTGATTACCAGAGGGAATGGCTAGGGGGTGTGGGGAGGTAGAAGACAGTAAAGAAGGGACAAATGACTTAAGGTGGTGAATACAAAATATAATATATAGATGATGTATATAGAGTTGTACATCTGAACCTTATGTAATTTTATTAACCAATGTTACCCCAATAAGTTCAATAAAAAATAAAATAAGGAATAAAATGTCATTGACTCTATATAACAATAATAAAAGTAATGATGAATTTAGGAGATATAAGGTTCTGGATAAGACACTGAACAAAGATAGTATGAAAGGCAGGAAGAGTGATAGGGTAATAAAAATACAATGATTTTGAGTTTGTTCTGGAGAAGAATAGGTATATTAATTTAACACCAGACTAGTTAAGTATGTAAGTTAAAAAAAAAGAATAGAATGTTAAAGAGCCTTATTTAAGAAAAAGAAGATAAAAATATGAACAATAAAAGAACAAACTCACAACTATCAACAAATGAACCTAAAAGGAAAAAAAACAACAACAAAAACAAAAACTAAGCAAACAACCAGAACAAGAACAGAATCAGAAAAATGGACATCATGTGGAGGGATTTCAGTGAGGAGGGGGAAGGAAGGAATAGGGGGGAAAAGGTACAGGGAAGCAGCAGCATAATTAGTAGGCATAAAATAGATGGGGAGAGATAAAAATGGTATAGGAAACTGAGGACTCAAAGAACTTATATGTACAACCCATGGACATGAACTAAGGGGGGGAATGCTGGAGGGTTGGGGGACAGCATGGAGGGAGAATAAAGGGGGGAAAATTGGGAAAACTGTAATAGTGTAATCAATAAAAATACTTAAAAAAATAGAGAAATATATATTTCTGAATCAGTACAGGGAAAAAGTAACAACATTCTATCAGTTCAATAGCGGATATAAAAGGAAGATGCATAAAAAAGGATGACAAGGAAGGACAGATTTAGATGGTAAAAATAAATCCAATATGACTATCACAATAAACAGAAGTAGCTTAAAGTTGGAATCTGCCCATAAACAACAACAAACCAAAGCATTCCAGAGGATATAAGATGGGGGAATATTTCCCAACTCATTTTATAAGGTTGGTGTAATCTTGATAACATATATATATGGGGTCAATGGTAGACAGAAAACCTTAAAGCCAGTCTCACTTCATGCAGGTAAATGTTAAATCCTTAACAGAGCGCTACCAAATCAAATCAAGTAATTTTTTAAAAATATTTATTTATTTATTTATTTTTAGAGAGGGAAGGGAGGGAGATAGAGAGAGAGAGAGAGAAACATCAATGTACGGTTGCTGGGGGTTATGGCCTGCAACCCAGGCATGTACCCTGGCTGGGAATCGAACCTGGGACACTTTGGTTCCCAGCCCGCGCTCAATCCACTGAGCTACGCCAGCCAGGGCAAATCAAGTAATTTATAAAGAACACAGTATGACTTGTTAGGTTAATCCTAGGAATAAAAGGACAGTGCAACATTAGAATATGTTAATTATTTAACCTCCTTAAAGTATGAATGGATGGAATATTTTTCTGCATCAATCTTTTTAATTGATGCATAAAAAGATTTGATAAAATTATCCCTTTATGATAAAAGTTCTTTGCAAAAGGAATAGGAATAGGGATAGGAGGGAATTTCCTACCTATCTCCCCCTCCCTATCTACCAAAAATTAGATATTATTTTTAATGCTAAAAATGTTAGAAGCACTCCCTCTAAATTCAGGGGAAAAGACAAGGCACCCTCTCTCTCAGGAAGCTAACTCTGAACCCTACACCTTCAACTGTAGCACTTAAATGTCTTCCGACCAATTCATGTAAAAGACTGTCTCCCTACTCTGAAAGTGAGATCCTTGAAGGTGCCCATGCACCATACTGCTTTTGTATCTTCTGTAGCATTTTAGCACTATATTCAACATACATCAGTTGTGTAAGAAACACATTTGATTGAGTGACATCACGAAATGTCTTCTGAAGTGATTTTTAATATAACTTTTTTTTTCTGATTGTAAAAGTAACATATCTACACTGTAGGGAACTTAAACAATTCAGAAAGTACAAAGAGGTTGAAAATACACTTGAACTTTCTTGCCAGAGATCACCACTATTGACATTTTGGTGCATTTTTGTTCTTCTGCACACATTTTAATACAGTGCAGCACAAATTCCTTAGGTGTAAGTTGTACCTTGCTATTTTCTTTTTATAGAAGCATTTCCTCATAACCATAATAATGGTTACATGATGTTAAATATCACAACTTACCTAGGTGTTTCCTTGTTAGATTACTGTGGTCATTTCTGTAAATGATATGTTTGTGCATACATATTTTTCTATATTTTAGATTATTTTCTTAGGACAGGCCATTACATAATTTGTTTCCTCCAAACATTACTGTAACCCTCAAAATATAGTGGTCTTTTTCTGACTGGGTCTCTCACCCTTCTCTGCTTCTTCCTCCACCCCCAACCTCTGGTTTAACTAGAGTAGGAAAAAGTAGAGGAGACAGGGGAAAAGAAAAGAAATACATAAAAGTGGACTGTTTTAGGCAGAAATCAGAGCCAAGGATGTGGTTAGTTGAATTTTTCCCTTCACCTGATATCCTGGGATTCCCGTCCCCCACCCCCACCAAACTTCCCACTTTGCCTCCCCGGCTGTCTCCACCATTCTCTCATTTCTCCCCCAGAAGACTGCTTGAGAAAAAAAATTCTTACCATAATATTTCCAAGTTCTTATATTTTGTCTCTGCATAAGTTTGTCTGCGTTGCTTCTTACTTCCAGCTGCTCGGTCAACATTTATGTTAGAAAGAGACTGAGAGCCTGTGTGACTCAGGGGCACTTGTCTCTCGGGAAGGCCATGAAGGTAGTTCAAGTCCAGGTGGGAAAGAGTGTTGGTGTGTAGCCGCTGGTATGAAACTCTTTTCTCTTCTTGGTCTTTGCGTCTTCTTTCTTTCCCAAAATTCATCACTGAGTGATATCCAATAGAGTGTTTATATGATATCTTGTCAGAAGTCTGCTGTGCTGGAGCAGATTTATTGGAGGCCACTTTGGGCTCCTGGCTTCCAAGTGCACTTGAGTGGTGTAAGTCATAGTTAGGGGCGTTCATGATCACAATTGTTTCATGCTCTGTTGAAGCATCAACAGGCTTATTTTGACTTTGTTGCTGTCTGGGAGTGTTTTTGTGGTGTCCCTGACTGACGACCAGCTCTTCAGTTACCAGAGACTTCAGGCCACGGTTGCGTTTCCGCTGTTTGCGACTGTGGTGTGTGGCTGGTCTTCTGGGAGGTTGCTGCCTGCTGGTTGTTTCGGGAGACTGACCTGTTGGTGCGGTACTTGGACTTGCACTTTCATATTGAGACCAGTGCTCCTGAGGTAATCCCAAAAAGATATTTTTGGTTAATGTAAAGCTAAAAAGTTGGTACATTTCCCAAATTTTAAATTAGTGTTTTTTAAACTGGGAGTCTCGACTTCTAGGAAGGTGAGCAGGGAATTGAAAGGAGATAAAGAGTCTAGAGGATTTTTTCCCAATTCAGTCGACAACAGGATAAGATAGCGCAGCAACTACTGCTGGAAATTTTAGATTATGAATTTTCCAGAAAGAAATAGGAGTTTAGCATGGGCTTTATTTCAAGGACATGCCTTTGACCTAAAATGTCATAAAATTAAGTGTTACCACATTGGGCAGGTGAGCAGCAAGAAAAGCTTTCCCTCTCAAGAGCTGTAATACAAGTGTATTTTAATTAATATGAAAATCTTAAAATATTAAGCAGAAAGAACACCAATGATAAGCATTGCTAATCAAGTACAAGTTTAGTATGAGATATAGTTCCTTTATCAGATCTCTTCCCTCATATAGTGCAGAAGCTAGAAATGACCTCTACACCAGATGAAACAAATCAGATTTTATTCAGAGAATTATAAAAGAGTCTGCGCTGTGATAGGATGTCTGTGAAGCCACAGGAGCGGTTTTGCTTCTGTCCCTTAATACAGCTTATTTAGGCAATCAAACATTGGGGGAAATATTTCAATTTCACACAGTCTTTATGCTTTTCATAGTCTTATAACAACAAAATGTACTCCTGAAATAATAGATACTTTATGTAACTATATTGTACTAAGCCATTTAGAAACCTTGTCCAAGAATAAAGCACTCATTACTTTGTGAAGAACGAGCTGAGTGAAGAGGCCTTTGGAAATAATGATAAAATGCTTACTTAAAGCAGTAAGATGCCCGTATGCATCTGCGTGTTGTGCCCCTGCAACACATTTCTTCCTTCCTGAACACACACGTACAAGATCTTTGTGGTCTGTATTCATGAACGTTAATCAAAATATGCAAGTTGCCTGGATCATTTGAGAAAAAAGCTTAAAGTAAATAAGTCACGTTTCTGTTTACACCATTTGTTTTAGCTTGCTATAAAGAATGATCGAAGTACTGAGATGAGTTCAACTCTTATTTCACTTTTCTGATACAATCGCTAAGACTCATCCTATTCCTGCATGATATTAAGTGGTATTCTATTTTGAATGAAATCTCATTATAATAATAAGGTTGAGACTATTTAAAACAGCAATAAACAATATTACTTCTTACATTGGATCTCTGAGTCAGAATGGTTTATAATTTGAAATTTAGAGTATGTTCTCCTTAGGATTTGTGCTTTCTAGATGACTGGCCAAATTCTGATCAGTTCCTCTAAACTTTAACTTTTACCTGTGGTGCTGCAAAAAGGAGAACTTCTCTTTCTGTATTTCAATTATGATAGGTCCTGGCCAGAGTGTTGTCCCAATACACCAAGGTTATGGGTTTGATCCCCAGTCAGGGCACATACAAGAATCAACCAATAAATGCATCCATAAGTAAAACAACAAATCTCTCTCTCTCTCTCTCAAATCAACTAAAAATTAAAGAAAAAATACAGATTCTTCCTCCCACACAGTGTATTGCACTGCAGGGGTTGGGGAGATGTGGGCAAGGAGGCTCTGCAACAGCCCAAGGACAGCCCAAGGTGTCCTTGTGGTAGACACCTAAGGAAACCATACTGCACAGTTTACAGGGGTGTTCTTGAAACATGGTGGCTCTTTCTATGACTGTCATGACTGCCCATGATGGGCAAAAAAAGGCCCCCTTTGCTATGATCTACAGATATTGATTGATGCTGATAAGGTCATTCTTTTTACTACTTGTTCAGTCTTTTAATTGCTAGAAAATACATGACCAGAAACTCTTTTTCTGCTGCTGTACAACTACTTGTTTCAGTTCTCCCTCCTTATTCCCATCAACAAAGAAGAAAAAAAAACACCTGTTAGAAACTTTTTTCCAAGGGCACCAGACCTGAAGTCTCAGGCCACCACTTGGCTTTGGTCACGTTCTACCTCTGCTGCTGCCAGTTCAGGTTATGATAGTGTTCTTCACAGGGTGCTTGGTCAACAAGGCCACGGACTCATCGTTTTATGAAACTTCAACGGTCTCAAGTGTTAAATTCACTATTCATGCAAATGTAAGTGCCTAGAGGTGGCTTCCAGTCCCCAGAGCAGAAGACATTTATGGGCTCGCTGTGGCTTCTCTGGCCTCCCCAGAAGCCTACTTGAGATCCGCATTCATCAAGGTTTATTACCCTACAGTGGAGGCGTCAGGTGTCACTCCTTAGGTGGCAAGACCTGAGCTCCCTGACGTTCACACACAAAGCGGTTCTCAGGCCATTTAATCTCCATCAGCACTGAAATCCTCTGTTTCATCGAGCTCTCACTGGGGCTCTTTTGTTACCAGCATGCACAATCAGCCCATACTCCATGCAATCAGAATAACTGCTTAATGGCAGTGGGTTTTCCTGCCACACACAGAGCAGGGTCCTTTGGCTGGACCGTTAGCATTGGGGAATCCTGATGCCTAATGCTACCATAACAATTTCTTAGTAAGAGCCGTACTTAGTTATTAATGTTTGTTCACACTGTGCCATCTGGGGGGAGTTTGCCCCAACCCTGAGAAAGGGTACCCAGAGGCTCTCTCTCCCATGGCTTTGCTGTTTGCATGTCATAAGCACAGGGAGAATATATGCTCTGATCTCAACCAAGAAGTCCATCTGCGTTCAAACAAAACCCATTTTGCTCATAAGGGGAGCACACATATAGCCTATTACCTCTCCGGCAGCTACCCTGATCAACCCTGGAGTCTTGAGTGTTGTGTCTGGGCTCCAAGATGAGTTCGGAGATAGAGAAGTTTCTGTAGTGTTTATTAACAATAAAGTTTTCAGTTAAGATGGTAGAGTAGCTAAACGCAGTACACTCATTCTGCCATGACCATATCAAAATTACAACTAAATTACAGAACAACCATAATCCAGAACTGCCTTAAATATAGCTGAATAGAAGTACTATAACAGAGGGTATAAAGAAAAACTGCACACAGACTGGTAGGACAAGTGGAGACGTGAAATGGACTGGTTCTCACACCCACGTGTGACAATTAAAAATCAGGAGGGATATACTGGATATGGAGGTCCCCACTGAGGAGTGAGTGGTCCCCAGCCCAGGCTTCCAGTGTCAAGAAGATAAGTCCCCATAACTTCTGGCTATAAAAACCAGCAGGGAT
Organism: Phyllostomus discolor; assembly: GCF_004126475.2. Lineage (NCBI taxonomy): Eukaryota > Metazoa > Chordata > Mammalia > Chiroptera > Phyllostomidae > Phyllostomus > Phyllostomus discolor. Next base: position 71,726,220 of record NC_040915.2, on the reverse strand, counting down.
TGAGGCTCAGTGAGACAGAGGGCTTCTGAAGTTCCAGGCAGTTCCTCCTAAAGAGCCTGCACATGGAACTTACTCAGACTCATTTGCTCTGAGCTCCAGTGCTGGGGCAGCATCTCAAAAGGCACCAGGCACATACTGGAAGGAACTTAATTGTTTGGCATCAGGGTGAGAGCTGGGGGAAGCTTTCTCCCTGACAGAAGTGCTGAGAGAGGCCAATGTTTCTTTGCTAAGCCCTCCTCCCACACAGCCATCAGGCAGGAGGGTGCCATATCTGAGTCTCCATCAACCTGGCTCACACTGTTTGCCCTGTCCTGGGGATTCCCTGACACCCCTCGCCACCCAGCTTGCAGGGCCACCCAAGCTGTTTCAAGTGGCTTTTCCAAACAAATTACCTGTCTTGGCACATATGTGGACTTTTCTTAAAGCTTTCAAATGTTCACAAGCCCCAAACAAGCAGGATCTGGCTTCAACATGCCCCATTCATCTTACTAAGTGGTCCTAGGTTCAGCACTAGCAGCAGCTCGCCTTCACAAGTGACACACTCAAGGGGCAGAGTTAGTGGGCACCCCTGTTCCACTGAAACAAGTCCTTCTGTGTTGGTTTGGTTCCTGCACAGCAGATCCCCCACTGTAGTTGTGGAAGTCTTTGAAACCAATAGGCCTGGAGATAAATCCCTCCCACTGATGTGCCAACAGCAATCAAGGCTCAACTACAACAGAAGGGTACACACAACCCACACCTGGAGTGTCCAGCTTGGGGGACTGGGAGCTTGTGCCATTGGGCCCCACAGGACGAATACTACATTAGACCAGTCTGTCAAGACTGGGAGATACAGCAGCTCTAGAAACAAACACAGGAGGCAGCCAAAATGAGGAGACAAAAAACATGTCCCAAATGAAATAACAGAATACAACTACAGAAACATAACTAAACAAAATAGAGAAAAACAATTTACCAGAAGCAGAGTTCAAAACACTTGTAAGGATGCTCAATGAAATTAGGGGAAGAGTAGAAGACTTACTGAGACCCTCAACAAAGAGACAAGAAACATAAAAAATTAGATAGAAAACATAAAAAAGAAAATGGCAGTCAAGATGGTGGCATAGGCAAATATGCATCACCTCCTCATACAACCACATCAGAATTACAACACTAAAATATAGAACAACCATCACTCAGAACCATCAGAAATCAAGCTGAATGGAAGTCTGACAACTACAGAATTAAAGACCACATTCATCCAGATAGGTAAGAGGGGCAGACACGGATCAGGCTGGTCCCACATCCATGTGTGGTAGATAAAAATTCAGGAGGGATATGTCTGGAGTGAGGAGTCCAGCCCCATACCAGGTCCCCCAGCCCAGGGTCCAGTACCAGGAAGATAAGTCCCAATAACTTCTGGCTGCAAAAACCAGCAGGGATTGAGTCAGTAGAAGAAACTTCAGGATCCCAAGCAGTTCCCCTTAAAGAACCCACACACGGCCTTTCTCAGATTCACTGCCTCTGGGCTATAGCACCAGGGCAACAGCTTGAAAGGCAACAGTGGCACACAGGGAGAAACTGAAGTGTCTGGCATCAAGACGAGAGCTGAGGGGGCAGCTTTCTCCCAAACAGAAAGGTTGGCAGAGGCCACTGTCCCTTTTCTGAACTCTCCTCCCATAGAGCCACAGACCTGGCAGATGGGTACCATATCAGAGACTCCATCAACCTGGCTAACACTGTTGGCCCCACCCTGAAGATCCCCGGAGACTCCATCCCATCCAAATTACTGGCCCACCCTTGGCCCAGTACTTGGTTAAAAGTACTGTTAACCAAGACTTTCCCATATGAATGGCAGGTCTTGGCTCATGCTTCACAACTTCCTAAATCCTATTAAACAAGCAACAGCCAGCCTCAGTAAGTCACCAGCCCTCATACCTCTTACTAAGTAGTCATAGGCCCAGCATTAACAGCAACAAGTCTAAATTCACAGCTTGGCCTCACCTGGGAATCACCAAGCCCAGCACAAGTAGCAGCCATCTCAGATTGTTTTACAGCTCAGGCAGAGTGGCCCTGGGAAGAACACAGGTGGGAGCTGACCTTGGCCTGTACCACCTGGGAAACCGCAGAGCCTCACACCCAGTGGACAGCTACAGACTATGTTGGGACACCACCACCCTGCCCCTACACAGCTGACCCTCCATGGAGGGCAGCGGTTGGTGGTCAGTGGTGTCAGCCAGTCATTAAGCTGACTGGCCTGAGTAAATCCCGAACATGGACCTGCCAAGAGTAATGAAGGCTCAACTAGAAGAGGAGAGTGTACTCGGCCCGTGCAGAGAGCACACCTCAAGTACATAGCTTGGGTGATAGGGGAGGTTGTTCCCCTGGGTTCTATAGGACACCTACTACATTAGGCCATACTACCAAGACTCCCTAGTCCTAGCAGCTCTACCTAATACATAGAAACAAACACAGGGAGGCTGCCAAAATGAGGACAGAAATAAACATGGCCCAAATGAAAGAACAGATCAAAACTCCAGAAAAAGAGCTAAATGAAATGGAGATAAGCAATCTGTCAGATGCAGAATTCAAAACACTAATTATAAGGATGCTCAAAAAACTTGAGTGAGGACCTCAAGAGCATAAAAAAATCCAGTGAGAAATGAAGGATATGCTAATTGAAATGAACAATTTAAAGGGAAATAACAGAGTAGATGAGGCCGATTATCAAATCAATTTGGAACATTAAGGAAGCAAAAGACTACCAATCTAAGCAAGAAGAAGAAAAAAGAATCCAAAAAAACAATAGCGTAAGCAACTTGTGAGACAACTTTAAGCAATCCAACATTCACTTCATAGGGGTGCCAGAAGGAGAAGAGCAAGAGCAAGAAATTGGAAGTCTATTTGAAAAAATAATGAAAGAAAACTTCTTTAATTTGGTGAAGAAAATAGACATGCAAGTCCAGGAAGCACAGAGCTTTGAGATTAGTCAGAGATCCTCTACACCTTTCACACTGTCACTCCTTTTCCTTGCCTAGAAAGTCAAGAGCAATTTAAGAGTGTCAAGAAAGAAAATATCCTAGTTCATTCTTTTGAAGCTTTACTTAATTAGACAAGTTTCTATTTCTTTTACTGACAACACACTCCTTGCTGGTGGGAGTCGGCTCCCTTGCACTGGCCAGTGAGGGCTAGACCCTTAGCTACGTACTGTGTCCAGTTCTGGGCACACAGTGGAAATGGGGTTTGGAAAACCTGTGAAGATTCCCAGGGACACACAGAATGGTTTGGAACAGCAAGATCTACTTGGAAAGGTCAAGTGAAGAGGGATTCCTTGGGTTATAAATAAGACAATAATTACCATCAATTATCAGTATTTTATTTTATTTTAATCTATTTAAAAAAATTTTTTGAGAAAGCAGGGGGAGGAGAAGGAGTGGGAGAAAAACATGGTCTATGGTTTGCCTTTCATGTGCCCCCAACTGGGGATCTGGCCTGCCACCCAGGCATATACCCTGACTAGGAGTTGAACCAGTGACCTTTCAGTTTGCAGACTGGCATTCAATCCAGTGAGCCACACCAGCCAGGGCCAACTATCAGTATTTTTAAAATGAAAATATATACGCTTAAATTGTGTCAGGGACCTTGCTTCCATCCTATCATCTTTCTTTCCTTGTCCTATCTCTAGTTTCTCTCTCTCTTTTTCCCCAGCATGTAAATGTGTTTAAGACTCTCCTGTTACAAAAATGGAAGAATCCCTCACTTGATCACACTCTCTAGCTAAACCTCTTCTCTTGATTCCTGTCAGGCCTGGAAGGGCAGGCTGTGCTGGTCTTCATTTCCCCAGCTCTCTTCTGACCTCTGCCCTGGGGCACAGCATTGATTTTCAGCCCCCATGGAAACCGCTCTGCTCAGGCCACCAGTTCCCTCTCAGTTGCTAAATCCTATGGGTTCCTTTTTCTTTAACTTCTAATTCTTTCAAAATTACAAAATTATTTTAAATTTACAGGAAAAAAATGGCAAGAATAGCACAGAGAGTCTCCAAAGATTCTTATATAAAGGTTCACCTATATTGAACATTTTGCCACATTTTGGCATTCACTCTGTCTTCTCTCCATATATTGCTAAATAGGCACACAAATACATTTACACTATTGTTTATGCTACTGTTTAGTTTTTTCTGAATCACTTGAAACTCACATATTTGAGTTGCATATATCATTCCCTTTTCATGGCACCTTTTTACTTGTCTTCTCTGTGCAGTTTGACCTTGTTCACGGATTTTTCTTTCTTAAAATTTTCATGTCTCCAGTTTCATGACACTGATTTATCCTGGTCAGCTTTCTACCTCTCTGGCCATCCCTTTGTAGACTCCCCTCCTGCTCTCCACCTGTACCTCTGTCAACCCTTAAAATTCTGTCATTCTCCACAGGGCCCTGCTCTTGACCCTTCTCTTTTCTGCCCTACAAGTCCTGGGGCATTTCAGCAATTCCGACAGATTCAGTCACCAGTGAATTCTAATGATGCAAATGTATTGCTAACTCAGATGTGGTCTTCTGCGTTCTGTGCCCAGTTCAGATACAAGCAACTCCAAACCCAACATCAGGCCCACCCCTGTATTCACACCCCCTTCCGCTTCAGCCTGGCACCAAAGCCCTCCTTTTCTTCCTCAGTAGAACTGATACCACTAATCAGACACTTGGACACTTACATTTTCCTTTTGGGTCTGGCCCTCAGCCTAGACTCAGATAAACTCTAAGCTACTCTTCAGGTTTGGAATTCCTTTCATTGACATCTACATGGTAATATGAGCAGGATTCCAAAGAAAACCACCCAGGACCACCCTGCAGACCCAGACCTGTGTTTGGTACCAGCAGGGGCCGGTTGTGCCCCACTGGTCCCTCGCTTCGTGTTGGGTGACCTTGGGTGAGCTCGCTCTTGGAATCCTGGACCTTCCTACTTTTGGGCCCAGGTCCTGACTTTATTTGAGCTGTTATTAGGAAATCCTCGAGGTGGCACTAAAAGATAAGGGTTGGTTGAATTGAGATTTACTCAGGAAAGGAAGAAGGGTTGGCTGTTTTACATTTCTGTCTTTCAATTGGGATTGCTTTCTGGGAGTCTGACTGAAAAAAAGTCTTTGTTGGTTAAATGAGAGACTGAACTCATTCAGCTCCAAAGAAAAAGGCCACCTGCTCCTTCCAGCTCAAAGTTTGAGTATTCTTAGATAACTAAGAATCACTGTGGGAAGGGGCAGAGTCTCACAAATGTGAAGGCATGAAGTAGTCCCATAGGGAGTCCCAATGCATCGCAATTGAATAATTGACTTGTCCTGGGACACGCAATAAGGACTGGCCATCCAGTGATCCAAGTCCTCACAGTTGTATTAGACAGCCCGAGAGACACCAAGGCACACTAGAAGGTTTGAGAGACTCAGAAGGTAAAAGTCTTGGAAGTCAACCCACAAGCAGCACACTATAACCCACAACATAATATTTCTAGAAGCTTATTCAAATTCCACTGAATTCAAAAGGAAATTGAATTCAAATGTGAAACTCTGTCTCCAGGCTGACAAGCCCCAAATGGGCAGCCACCTACTAGTATTCCTGGAGGACTCGTGTCCAACCCACACAGAGCTCTCATTCATCAGTATTTACAGAAATGGAAAGATTTAACTAAAACTGATCTCAGCTTAAGATGGCTAAAATGGGGAACTTCTGATCTATTCCAATTGACTTTTCTGCATGCACAACTGCAAAAGGCCAGCTCTAGTTAAATGAAATGAATGGGAGGCTTACTTTGTTTGAAAATTAGGTGCCTCAAGACAAGGCACAGATAAACTCTCTTCCCTCCAGTAAGTTAATTTGAAAGTTTTAGAGACTGTCTCAATTGAAAAGGGCTTCCAAAGCTACTCAGTGCCAACCACCTACTTCCATCCTATCCAACTTTTTCCAGTGACTTTTCCTCCCCCTTTTCCAACCACTCCACTGTATCCTCTGCTCTCTGAGCTCCCTGCGTGGACTGACTCCCCTTCCTCCTGCCTTTTCCCTTTCTTCTTTCCCTTCTCTGATGCCCTCACCTTCACCGACTAAAAAAGAAACTAAAAAATAACCCAACCAGGACAAACTAGAAAGACCAGAAATTCTGGTGGCTCCCTTTAGGGAAAAGCCAGTCTCAGAAAGAGGAGTACCAGCAATTATTTACACTGCTTTGATTAGGACAGAATTAAGAAATCTAACCAAAGATGTTCCTGATCCCCTCCAAGGCTCCATCAGACTTGCTAAGAGACTTAACTATTAGACTCCACAATCCTGGCTTTTCAGATTGGTCCCAAATGATACACCTATTCATTTCTGAGAGTAAAGCAACACAATAGTTAAATAAGGCTTTTGTGGGTGGGAACCTGTAGGTTTTTTAAGACAAAGAGAAATAGACCAGGATGCATGCAGGGAATTAGCCAATTGGTTTCACCAAGTCATTTCTGAGATTTCCCCCCCAAAAAAGACAGGGGGAGAAATTTCCCCCTAAAATCCAGCCGTGTAGGTAAAGACCCAATGAAACCATACTTGATTTCTTTGAACACTTTAAGAAAACTTTCAAACAACATTCAGAACTGACTCCACTTTTAATAATCACCAAAATTATCCATTTCTCAAGTTGCCATGTTTGGGGAGGATTAGATGAAGAGTTTGTTATTCAGATTAAACAGCATAAATTAAACTGAGCTACTTGAACGATGAAACTAATAAGTTAGGAGTTCTGGCTGATCAGTTATCTAAAACTGTTCAAAAGAAGGAAAAGGATAAAGTTACTAATCATGAATTTACAGCTCTAACAATTAAGCAATCAGGTCAGACCTTCCCAAAGGACTTTCAACAAGGGGACAGAGAGTCTGTTTTTACTGTAACAAGCCAGGTATCTTCGGAAAGACTACAGAAAACTGAAATGGCTTTTAGAAAAAGAAAAGAAACAGAAGCAAGCATAGGGCTACTCCAAAAATTACGAGAGTACTTCCCCTTCTCCCTACTGATACTTTAGGGGAGGCTGAAATTATCATAAAGGAGAAATTTATCAAGGCTCTTAAACATACCAGGACTACTGTATCTGTTGCTCACTCTACCCAATGAAATTGCCCTCTCCCTCAGAGTGAAACTTCTAGACAAGTTGTAGGGATAGCTAACCAATCAGTGTCTGTTTTTAATTCAGAACCTGTTGCTTTTCAGCTTAGGGATGGTAGTGGCAACACATAGTTTTTTACTAGTCAAATCTGCTCCATTTCACCTGATAGGACAGGGCTTTCTTGCAAATCATGACACCCACATAGCCTTTTCTCAAAAGGGCAAATGTAGTCCTGACCAGATGTGTCAGTTGGTTGGAGTGTCATCTCATACACCAAGAGGTTGTAGGTTCAATTCCTGGTCAGTGAAAAAAAAGGGGGGTGCAATGTATTTAGAAGTAAATGAAATCAGGCATCGAATCAATTGAGAAAATAATGATTTTAAAGAAGGCTCAAAAAGAGGAAACTAATTTTGAAGCTGAACATTTAAGTTAGCTACTCATGTCAAAATAACTATTAACAATACTTTGTCTCCACTGGTATTTGTCAATACTCTTTGAGACCCAATGCACTGGCCACAATAAGCCCATTATAAAAAATTTATAAAAGAATACTCAAATAGAGAGCTTATAACTCATGCACAAGTTCCTGTAATACTCCTTCCAGTAAAGATATGCAATGAGAAAGGCTAAGAATTTGCACAAGATCTTAGAGCTACAATGAAATTGTTATTTCCAGACATCCTGTGGTCCCAAACCCACATACACTATTATCTACCTTTCCTGTGGATTACAGTATTTTTCAGGAACAGGTTTAGGTAGTGCCTTTTCAGCATTTTGGTAGCAAAGGACGGGCAACATCTTTTTGCCTTCACTTGGAAAGGTTCTCTCAGTTCACTGGGACAGTAATGTCCCAGGGATGTACAGAGAGTCCCACATATTTCTCTCAAAAACTAAAGGTTGATTTAAATGATACTGAATTTCCTAGAGATTCCACCCTGATTCAGTATGGGGATGATTTACTTTTACACTCCAGGATATCATTAGACTTTCAAGAGGACACAATTTCTTCATTATAACATCTAGCCATAAAGGGACATAATGTCTTGAAAGATAAGACTTTCTTTTTGTTTACCCCAAGTAAAATACCTTTGCCACCTTCTAATTAGCTACTAATTAACTCTAAAAGACTCATAAGAATTCTAGCCTCTCCTCTTCCAATACCTAAGAAATAGCTTAGGGGATTTCTAGAGCTGACTGGATACTGTTGAAGCTGGGTCTCAAATTTTTCATTAGTACCTCAACCTCTATCTGGATTATTAAAATCAGATCAGCCTGATCCAATCCAATGGACTCACCAAGGGAAATGAGATATAGAAGCTCTAAAGAAGAATGATCTAAAGCTCCTACTTTGGGAGACTCAGTGCATAAACATCCTTTCTTCCTTTTTATACACAAAAATAAAGGACATGCTTTAGGAGTTTTTAACTCAGAAACATGGAGATCACGATAGACCTACAGGAATTGGAGCTCCTTCCTTGTATGCGGCCTGTTGCTGCTCAGCCACGTCCCGGGCTGTCCTCAAACCGTTCATTATCCTCACTGTGTTGAACCTTTACTGAACTCCTGTCACACTCATGGCTTCCCTGTCAGCCGACTGGCTTCCTATGAAGTACTGCTTTCCTCATCTAATATCACTTTTCTCGATGTAACTGTCGTAACCCAGTAACTTTACTACTTTCTTTACGGAAGGAAGAAGCCTCAAATTATACTTTTAGGAATGATTTACAGGGAACTGCTATTGATAATGCTGACTTAACTTAGGTGCAGATGGATCTTATCTAAAAGATGAACAGGGGCATTACCAAGCTGGATATGCAGCAACTTCCCTGGTGGACATAACTGAAAGTCCTCATCTACCTGAAATAAGATCTGCTCCAGAAGCTGAATTAATGGCTCTAAGCCAAACTTGTTGGTTGGTCAAAGATCAAATAGCCACTATATATTTTTTTGCCTGCCTTTTAAAAATCAAATTATTGCAGTGCTATGAGTCAATAATATAAGTTTCAAGTGTACAATTCTGTACGGCATATGTGAGTCACCACCCAAAGTCTAGTCTCTTTACATCACCATATATTTGACCTTTTCACCCTCTTCATCCTTCCCCCACTCCCTTTCCCCTCTGATAACCTTCATACTGTTGTCTGTGTCTATGAGTTTATTTCTTCATTTGTTGCTTTCTGTTCATATCCCACATATGAGTGAAATCATATGGTTCTTGTCCTTTTAAATTTGACAAATTTTTCTAAAAACAGATGATATCTATACTGATAGTCGCAATGCCTTCGGTGTAGTTCATGGAATGTTATGGACATCTGCCCTGTCTGTGACACTTACTTCCACCTATACTGAATGTCAAAAACTCCTTGACAAGGAGAAGCCACTAACAACTGAAGACCTGTACCCAAGAAACTGGACCAGGTCTGCGTCACCCCAGCCTTTACAGAGACTAACTTCAAGTTCTTGCCTTCATCCCTTGCTGATCTTGATTTATACTATAGGAAGGTTGGCAAAGATGGTAACAAACCCAACTGGCTCCCTTTTCCTTGTCTCTTTTTCATTACTCTAATGCCTAAAAAGGTTTTAGGTAAAACTTTAAGAAAGGAAATCAGAGTGATTGTTGGATATGTCATCAAATTCCTAAGTCAGTAGGAAACCAATCCTTACCATTAGTTGCACCTGTTACCAACTTTGGAACTATGTGCAATGCCACTGTCTTCCCAACCCATGTCCAACTTCACCTTTCAGGTAGAATCTATTCAAGAATGAGGAACATCCGTCCCTTGCTTTTCACTATCCCCTGTCATCTCCAAACTTGAATTTAACTCTGCTCCCTCCCTGATTCCTTTCTTACTTGATCTTTAAATGTCTACATGACAAAATTGGAAAGAAAAATATAACCAAATTATGTAAACTCATTCCTTCCAACCAATATCAACTCAATGGATTTTAGAAAACATGTATAATAAATGGTTTCACCTTTATTGAAAGGGATTCTCTCAATAATAACTGAATGGTCCATAGACAAAGATACTCAAGTTGGGGAGGTAGTTCATGCTCCACCCAAGTTTACTTTTATTCATGGCATTGGAGAAGATCCTTCTATTAAAGGATGGGTACATTGATGTTTAGACAGTTGGCAAATGGAAGGACTCTATTTTGGGGGGGCAATTCATCACTCCTTTATCTATTCATAAGGATCCCCCAGCATTCCATAGGACAAATTATTTTAACAAAGAGCTGTTTCAACAGAAGCAAAAACAGATCATAAGGCCTTAAAAGGAAATGCTGATTGGTTATCATGACAGCTTTGGATAAAGTATACTTGGCATGCTAATCCCAAGAGCCAGAATATATATCAGTAGGGATATGATTAAAAATTTACCTGCTGCCATCAGAAAATTGCTAAAGAGATGGCTAAGACTGAACAACAAAAGTCTCTAAATTCTCTTGCTTGGGTTGTCCTTGACAATCACATAGCCCTTGACTTCTTGCTGGCCAAACAAGGTGGAGTTTGTGCTGTTGCTCATGTCACCTATTCCACTTACATAAACACCTCAGGGGGAATAGAGACTTAATTAGAAAAGGTCACTCAACAAGCTAAATGACACCTGAAAAAAGAAAGGATGACCCACTACATGACTTGTTTAGCTGGCTACTTTCAGGATTAAGAACATTGTTTTGATTTCTGTTAGAGTTTTATGGTATTGGTAGGTTTGCTGATCCTTTTTGTAGTATTCAGATTCAAAGTCTATTGTCTTTCCCCCTGCTTGAAATCAGGTGCTCCTACTAAAATTATGGTGATGCAAAGAATAGAAATGATCTATCAAGCACTATGTCCTTTTAATTAGGAACGATTTGAACTCTTTTTCTGCTATTCCATAAATTGCTTGTGTATCCTTTTGGATCAAGAAGATATAGACTAACAAGACTCAGAAGTCTGACTACCTTTTGACAATTACACTTGATTTATTAATTAATGCATGCACCTTACTCAATAAGGCCTGGTATCCCTGTTAATACAAATGGAATCTGAAATGGCTGTAAGACAATGGCCAATTGTAATGGGTGTAAAGACCAACCTACAAGACTCTTAGGGTCTCTCTGAGCTTTAGAAAATTTTAGATGGAAAGACAAACACCATATGACCTCACCTATGTGTGGAACCTAATCAACAAAACAAACAAGCAAAATATAACCAGAGACATCGAAATTAAGAACAAACTGACAGTAACCAGAGGGGCGGTGGGAGAGGAGGAGGGGATGGGGGAAAAGGGGGAAGGGTTTTCAGGGTCAAGTATAAAGGTCATGTGGACAAAACCAAAGGGAAGTAGGATCAAAGGCGGGAAGTGGGGATACCTGGGGTAGGGGGGACTGGTGGGGGGGGCGAATGGAGACAACTGTACTTGAACAACAATAACAAAACGTGGTGGGGGAGAAAGAACATGGAACTTATAATACTGTATCAGGCATCTAGCTAAATCCTAAACTAAAATTTTCAATAATTCAACTGGCTGGTAAAAAAAAACTATTCTTTTTTAAAAAATATATTTTGGGGTGGGGGGAATGGGGGGGAAGAGGGGAGGGTTGGGTGGGTGGGCTGGAATGGGAGTAAGTGGGAGAAAACTGTACTTGAACAATAATTAAAATAAAATTTAAAAATATATATTTTTTATTGATTATGCTATTACAGTTATCCCATTTTCCCCCTTCACTCCCCTCCACCCTGCCCACCCCCTCCCACCCACTTGCCCCCTTTAGTTCATGTCTATGTGTCATAAGTTCTTTAGCTTCTACATTTCCCATACTATTCTTGCCCTCCCCCTGTCTATTTTCTACCTATTGTCTGTGCTACTTATTCTCTATTATCTTTTTCCCCTCTCTCCTCCTCCCACTTCCCTGTTGCTAACCCTCCATGTGATCTCCATTTCTGTGGTTCTGTTTCTGTTCTATTTGTTTGCTTAGTTTGCTTTTGTCTTAGGTATGGTTGTTACTAACTGTGAGTTTGATGTCTTTTTTACTGTTCATATTTTTTATCTTCTTTTTCTTAGGTAAGTCCCTTTAACATTTCATAAAATAAGGGCTTGGTGATGATGAACTCCTTTAACTTGACCTTATCTGAGAAGCACTTTATCTGCCCTTCCATTCTAAATGAAAGCTTAGCTGGATAGAGCAATCTTGGATATAGGTCCCTGCCTTTCATGACTTCGAATACTTCTTTTCAGCTCCTTCTTGCCTGTAAGGTCTCTTTTGAGAAATCAGCTGACAGTCTGATGGGAACTCCTTTGGAGGTAACTGTCCCCTTATCTCTTGCTGCTTCTAGAATTCTCTCCTTCATTTTTACCTTGGGTAATGTAATTATGATGTGTCTTGGTGTGTTCCTCCTTGGGTCCAACCTCTTTGGGACTCTCTGAGCTTCCTGGACTTCCTGGAAGTCTATTTCCTTTGCCAGAATGGGGAAGTTCTCCTTTATTATTTGTTCAAATCACTTTTCACTTGTTGTTTTTCCTCTTCCCCTTCTGGTACCCCTATAATTTGGATGTTGGAACATTTAAAGATGTCCTGGAGGTCCCTAAGCCTCTCCTCATTTTTTTGAATTCTTGTTTCTTCATTCTTTTCTGTTTGGTTGTTCCTTTCTTCCTTCTGGTCCCTTCCATTGATTTGAAACCCAGTTTTCTTTCCATCACTATTGGTTCCCTGTGCATTTTCCTTCATTTCTCTTATGGTAGCCTGCATTTGTTCATCTAATTTATGACCAAAGTCAACCAATTCTGTGAGCATTCTGATCACCAGTGCTTTGAACTGTGCATCTGATAGGTTGGCTATCTCTCGGTTGCTTAAAAAACTGGCTCTAGGGTTTTAACTCTGTTTGAGCTATCTTTTTTATTTTTTTCCTTTGGTCTGCTTGTGCCTGTTAAGTATGAGGGGCGGGACCTTAGGTGTTCACGAGGGCGGGGCAACCCAGTCACTGGGCTGTGATGTTGTATGTGGGGGTGGGGTCCCAGGGGGACAATGGCACCCGCTCCGCTCTCTCTAGGACTTCAGTCCCTTTTGCCGCTTCCCACAAGCAAATTGGGCCCCTCTGGTGCTGGCTCCCAGGCAGGTGGGTTTGTGTACTCTCTCAACTCTGTGGGTTTCTCCAAGGAGCCTCCTGTGAGGCTGAGAGAATCTCCCGGACTCAACCCCCACCGGTGTTTTCAGCCGGTGCCTTTAGGCTTTGTTTCCTGGTGCTGGGTCCCTGGGTTTCGTAGTCTGTGTTGCTGCCCATTTTCGCTTAGTTTGTCTGCACATGAATGTGTGGCTGTGGACAGCCAGCTGCCTTGCGTGCCTCACTGGGTCTGCTCGTTGCCTCCCATGCCCAGGGTCTGCCACCTGACCGTCAGCTGTCCCTGCCCGTCTGGGGTCCGACAACTGCCGTCTGCACCCTGTGCGCCCACATCTGCCAGCCACCACTTTTTCCTGCCGGGACCCGGGACACCTCAACCCCTCTCCGTAGGCCTCCGACTCCACCCCTCCTTACTGTTCTGGATGTATGGTAGTCAGACTTCCATTTGGTTCATTTCTCTCTGTTCTGGTTGTTTTTTGTTTGTAATTTTTTGGTTGCTTGAGGAAGCATAGTGCGACTACGTATGCCTCCATTTTGGCCGGAAGTCCAAAAAAACTATTCTTAATAACACTTTTTAGTGGGAAGCAGATGGGCCATATTAAAGAAGATTGCAGTACCTGGGAGCTCATCTTACTGTCAGATTATGAAAATCAAAGAGGTAAAATGGTCATGCCCTCAAACTATGTTAAATTCTGAGTTCACCCAAACCTGTCCTGTTGCATCTATCCCGACAAGTAACAATGTATGGTATGTGGGGAAGGGCCATTTTTGTTGGGAAAGACTAGAAAATTCCTCTGTTATTCTAAGTCATTTCTATTGTAATTACACTAAATTTACATTAAATGCTACAGGAATATGGTATAATACAGAGATTACAGGTAAAGAACTTTATCTCAGGCTAACAAAACATAAGAATATTAATACTGAAAATCAAATGTACTGGGAAATTGAACTCAATTCTCTCCATGGAGTTATTTCCATGGAAACTGGCCAGGAGAAAAATTAGAAATTTAGGTCATGAAATAGCTAAAAGTCTTCATTCATTGGGCCAAACCTCTCATAAAGTACAGATGGCAATATATGAAGGAGGAAAACACATTGTTATTTTGGTAAAAACCATGACAACACCTGTAAAGCATCCTTTGACTGGCTGGGACGTTTACCTCCCTCAAGCTCATCCTTACCTAAAGCAGATTATGTTTTTATTGTATGTTATTGGACTACGTTATTATTCCTCTTCCTGTTAGGTAAATGTTACATTAGACACAGAAGGATGAGGGGTAAAGTAAACAAGAAAACTCAGGTCATGGAGCTCATGGGTTAGAAACAATCCAGAATGTTTGTCATAATGAAGGCCCACAGGACCGACTGCCTCCCATCTACCTGCCCTTTCTTCTTTTGGGAAAATTAGGCCTTAATTCACATCCCATGGTTATAGTCTTGTCCCATCCCCAACTCCTCATGTTTCAACAAGAGAACGCAGACACTAAGACTTCCTCGGAATGAGCCTCCCTAGCACCATGGGACTACATTATCCCCAAATGGTTGGTCAATAAAGGCATTGTTCCAACTGATTTATAACCAAAAGGGGAAACTGTAAATGACAAGATGGCTTACCTGGCAGGCAGAACAAGCACAACACCTGAAGGTGACCATGCAGGATGTTCTGCTCATAAAAATTCCTAACTGAGCTGCTTATAATGAGAACTCACATCCTAGGCCTGTGTGGTAGAGTAATCGTTACCTGGAGTGAGCCCTGTGCATCTAGGATAGCATGCTTAATGTCAGAATGATCTCTTCTCCAGACCTTCAGAGATAAACAGCCCGTACCAGGGGGACATGACCCCAACATTCCTCACTGTTATCTCTGTTTGTCTTTTCACTTTTTATTGAATTTATTGGAGTGATACTGGTTAATAAAATTACATAGTTTTCAGGTATACAGTTCTATATACATCATTGTATGTTATATTTTGTGTTCACCAACCCACATCATTTACTTACTTCTTTACCCACTTTACCCACTTCTATGTCCCCCTACCCCTTTTCCCTCTGGTAATCACCATACTATGGTCTGTGTCTATGAGTTTTGCTTTTTTTTTTTTTTTTTGCTTAATCCCTTTAACATTTTCACCTAGCCCGCAGCCCTCTCCCCTCTGACAGCTGTCAGTCTATTCTCTATATCTATGAGTATGTTCCTATATTGTTTATTAGTTTATTTAGTTTGTTAGACTCCATGTATAAATGAAATTATATAGTATTTGTCTTTTTCTGACTGGCTTATTGCACTTAGCGTAATTCTCTGCAGGTTCATCCATGCTGTTGCAAAACATAAGATTTCCTTTTTTACTGCCACTGTGTAAATGTACCACAGCTTTTTTAATCCACTCATCTACTGATGGACACCTGGGCTGCTTCCATATCTTGGCCATTGTAAATAACACTGTAATGAACATAGGAGTACATATATTCTTTCAAATCAGTGTTTTGGCTTTCTTTGGATATACTTGTACACATAATGGATTGGCCATAAAAAGAATGCAATTTTGCCATCTGCAACAGTATGAATGGATCGAGAGGGTATTGTGCTAAGTTAAATAAGTCAAAGACAAATATATGATTTCACTTATATTTGGAATCTAAAAACCAAAATAAGTGAACAAGAAAAACAGAAATAATGTCAATGACAGAGAACATTCTGATGGTTGCCAGATGGCAAGGGGTGTGAGGGATGAGTGGAAAAGGTGAAGGGATTGAGAAGTACAGATTGAAAGTTACAGAATAGTCATGAGAATGTAAGTAGGGCTCAGGGAATACAGTCAATAATATTATAATAACTATGTAGGTGTCAGGTGGATGCCAGACTTATTGGAGTGATCACTTCATAAGTTATATACATTTCCAGTGACCATGCTGTACACTTGAAACTAATACAATATTAGATGTCAACTGTAATTTAAAATACAAGTTATATTAAAAATAAAAATAAGACTGGTCTGGAGGCCACTGCCCCAGGAAGGATGGTTGGGGCAGTCCCTCTTATCTAATTCCTCTGAAACCGGACCACAACTTATTGTTGTTATTACTACTGCCACTGCTGCACGTAGTTTGACGGTCCAGGTCAAAGCCTGGGTGACTGTAAAGGGATCGTTCCTTCCTAAGCAGGGATGGCACCCGGTCCACGCACGGCTGCTCCACACAACCACAGACACCGCTCCAGAAGGCAGCTATAGCTGCTTTTCCTGATTCCTCAAGAAAAAGTCAGTGGGGCATTTTCATAAAATTCTTCCCACAAACAAAATATAGTTTCAAGGTAGTAAACCCACGGGCAGAAAAGGATGTCATTATGCTCTGTGAAAGGATGTCATTACATCACTGTATGCTCAGTGAGCAGGCCTTCCCTTTCCACAGAGAGGCTGCAGTGAGGCTCTGGTCTCATGTTGAGGGTCGGGGTCCCCCTCTCCCAGGGGTGCAACAGAACCGCCAATTCCCAGAGGAAACAGGCTAGGAGGGGCACAGAACTGGACAATTTTTTGGAACTGCATTTTTTCCCCTTCCATTTTCTCCATGCCTTTCTTCTCAAAGGGGTTATAACTTCAAATGTTGGAGAGTGAAATGACTCTTCCTTTAGGAAGTAGAACCTTTGGGAAAATGGGTCAGGTTGGCTGGCTGAGCAAGCCATGGCCCATCTGGGCAGAAGCCAGTCTTACCCTGGGAGGAGGGGACTATTCTCAGGCATAAAAATGAACCCTTAAGTGATAAGAAGTGAGTCACAAACATGGCTTATATTCAGCAGTAACCCTTGAAACACATTTAAAATTCAATCCTGCAAGTAACCTTTAGCTGCTGGGCTCTTTGGTGCCAGTTATTTTCAGGATCAAAGGCAACTCTTCCCCTCTCATGGGAGTGCTGAGTGGACATCTGGCCCATTCCTCTGGTTGGGGAGGACATCTGGGGGGTGAAACACATAGCGGGTTCACTGGATTTGGTTCGGCCTTAGAGACATGGCCTTAGAGCCACGGCCTCCTGTCTCTAGCAAGGACTGTTTTACTTGCTGTTCATTTCAAGGGTTAATGTTAGTCCTCAGGGACCTACGTTGTTACCAAGAGAGATGGGAATAAACAATGTTTTCTCTTTCAAGCATGATCTTAGAATCAGTGTTTTGAGGTCACACTAATGACTGTAAACGCTCTGCGTACTCAGGGAACCCAGTTTTACAGGAGTTACGTAAACCAGATTCTGCGACTAATGTTTGCGTATGCCAGACAAAAGAATATAATGAAGTAACACTGCACTGCAAGATAATGACACCAAGAACAATAGAAATAACAACAGTATTGAATATACCTTGAATGTTCATAGTGTCAGTAGCTGTCCCAAGTACTTGGCATATATCAGTTAATCCTCAAACAAGCTTATCAGGTATATGCTATTATAATACCCTTTTGGAAATGAGAAAACTGAGGGACAGAGAGGTTAAGTAACCTGCTCAGAGTCCACAGCCAGTAAACAGTGGAGCCAGGCAGTATATGCAACTCCAGAGCCTGTACATTTGATAGTTTTGATAAACTCACTCGCTTATTAGGAATATCATCTTTGATTGGCAGAATTTCTCATTTGGCACTCTGAATTTGAATGATGTAGGTCATCAGTGGTTGTAAACTGTAGTAAGATATTAGAATAAGCCAGGATGCTTTTCAAAACTATCAATGCTCTCCCTCCCCAGGCCAATTGAATTAGAAATTCTGTGGGTGGCCCAAAATATTAAGATATTTAACCCTCCCACCTCTAGGTTTGGGAACCACTAATAAAGGCAGCTACATCATATTTAGGTCCCAAAACTATTCATGGGACTTAGGTCCTTCATTATCTCTATCCATTAGCTATCCGTTTTAAATTAAAAAAAATGGATTTCTCTGTCCTATGTGGAATTACAGCAGGTGACATTTCAGGAAAATCAAGTGACAGTTATATAATCATAATATTGGAAGGGACTCTGGAGGTGATCCAGCACAGCCTCTGATACTTCTACACCATCCCTGGTATAAGTTCATCCACTTGCTGCCCAAACACGGGCCCCCTCTCCTGGCCAAAGCTCTCTGTGTGTCTGTGTGAGCATAAGCTTAAGGATCTTCTGTGAATGAAGAAGGTGCTTGCGTGTATTCCCTTTCTGTGGGAGACCTGGTCCTTTCAAGCATCCCTTGGAGTAAAATGTTAAATTTCTCAATCTCTGTTTCATGAATGGTGAACATGCAATTCCATCACGGAGCCACCTAAATGCTATAAAGCTCTTCCTTACAAGAGCAGAAATATGTCTTCCTTCCCTTTCTATCCCTCTGTCCTCGGAAATAACATGGAATAAGCCAATCTCTCTTTCAGAAAACAGCTGAAACTATGAAAAGCTGACTACGGCGTCTTTCCTAAGCCTGCTTTTATTTGGAGGATCAGCCACGAGACTTCTGTGCCCTTCGTCCTGGGATGGGTCATTCAGGGGGTGCTCCTTTGGGCACTATGATCCATCTTCCCGCTTCTAATGTGACCCTGTAAATGCTAATGTGATTGACTTCAAAATTTAGATTCAGCACTTTATACTTGTTTTGTTAAATTTCCCCAGGAGGCTGAGTAGCGTGAGACCCTTGGGAGAGCGTGGGACTGAGACTCTGCATGTTCCTGTTTGAGTTCTCCATCTGCTGCTTCCTTTTTCTTCATGCTACACAGACTAGCATTCAATATGGAAAGAAGCAATGATATTTATTAAATATTAAGTAATAAGTAAGCAGTTGACAATGGAGATAACCTCATTCCTTACAACTCAATGTAACTTCTCTGGCACAACAAAGACAACATCTTGTTTCCTTTATCTTGAATGTAACCTTCTCTACCTGAATGTCTACTTATCACAATCACTGTGTGTGTGCAAACAGATGGCGTGCAAGTTTGGATACTTAAAGGCTAATCTGAAAATCGGAAAAAGTGACAATAGAACTTTTTCACTTGAATTTTGCTTGAATTTTCACTGCTACTACCAGAACTATTTGATGATAGCATTTTTCTGATTACAAATGGAAGTAATCAACAGGTTTTGAATGATTACCTACTCTGCAAGTGGGAAACTTCACAGCACCATGAAATAGTTGAACTCATGCTGAAATGGAGAGTTTAGAACTATAAATGCTATTGCTCAAGGTCAGGAACCATTTCTAATGTTTCCATCTCTTGGTCCCTATCGCAGTACCAGCTCAAGAAACATTAGATGACTATAAAATGTATTAGGTGCCCTGAACAGTGTGGACTGGGCTTCATCCTGCAAAGCGAACGGTTACTGGTTTGCTTCCCAGTCAGGGCATATGTGTGGGTTGGGGGTTCAGTCCCAGACCGGGTGCATTCAAAAGCAACCGACTGATGTTTCCCTCCCTCTCTTTCTCTGGCCTTCCCTTATCTCTAAAAATATATAAATAAATACAAAATAAATAAAAATTTTCTCCCATTAAAAAAAGTATTTGATTTTACAACTTTGTCATCATTATTACCTAGGTTTCAATCACTCATTGTCATGAAACACAGCTCACTTAAAAGAAAACACCAAGTAGTAGCTGGCCTCAGTGAGCCCCAGTCCCAGAACTAGCAGCCTAGACTCACAGTTTTGCTTCACCTGTGAATCTCCAAGCCCAGGACAAAAGGCAGCCTTCTCAGATTGCTTTATAACTCAGGCAGGGTGGCCCTGTGCAAAACACAGGGGAGGGGGCTGATTGTGGCCTGCACCAGCCAGGAAACCCCAGGGCCAGAGCACCCAGTGGATAGCTACAGACCACATCAGAGCACCACTACCCTGCCCCTGCACAGCTGATCATCCACAGAGGGTGGAGGTTGGTAGTCAGTGGTCACAGCCAATCCTTGCAGTTGACTGGCCTAGATAAATCCCTCCCATTGACCTGCCAACAGCAACCAAGGCTCAACTACAAGAGGAGGGTGTACTCAGTCTACTTGAAGGGTATACCTCGAATACCCAGCTTGGGTGATAGGGGAGGCTGTGCCACTGGACCCTACAGGACACTTACTACACTAGGCCTCACTACCAAGACATGGAGTCAAAGCAGCTCTACCTAATGCATAGAAACAAACACAGGGAGGCTGCCAAAATGAGGAGACAAAGAAACATGGCCCAAATGACAGGAAAGATAAAAACTTCAGAAAAAGAGCTAAATGAAATGGAGAAAGAGCTAAATGAAATGAATCTATCAGATGCAGAGTTCAATGCACTATTTATAAGGATGCTAAAGGAACTTAGTGAGGACCTTAACAGCATAAAAAGATCCAGTCAGAAACAAAGGGTACACAATTGAAATAAAGAACAATTTACAGGGAGTCAACTGTAGAGTGGATGAAGCTGATGATCAAATCAATGATCTGGACATAAGGAAGCAAAAGACAACCAATCAGAACAACAAGAAGAAGAAAGAATCCAAAAAAAAAAATAGTGTAATCAGCCTGTGGGACAACTTTAAGCAATCCAACATTCATTTCATAGGAGTGCCAGAAGGAGAAGGACCAAGAAATTGGAAATCTATTTGAAAAAATAATGAAAGAAAACTTCTTTAATTTGGCGAAGAAAATAGACATGCAAGTCCAGGAAGCACAGAGAGTCCCAAACAAGATGCACACAAAAAGCCCACCCCAAGTACATAATAATTAAAATGCCAAAGGTTAAAGATAAAGAGACTGGGGGGGCGGGGGCGGGTAACAGAGAATGGGTGAGAGGTGAGGGGATTAAGAAATGCAAATAGGCAGTTACAGAATAGCCATGGGGATGTAAAGTACAGTATAGGAAAGGGAGTAGCCAAAGCACTTACACACGTGACCCGTGGCCATGAACAAGGGTTGGGGGATTATCTGACGAAGTGGGATGGGGGTGCTGGGGGCAGGAGGACAAAGGGGGAAAAGTCAGGACAACTGTAATAGCATAAACAATAAAATATAATTTAAAAAAAGAAAAGAAAAATCAACTCTGTCCTGGGTGAGAATTGAAAGCTGAGAGTATAAACAAATCTAAATAGGCTGCCTAAGGAGACAAGGAAACAATCCTCTCCCAAACCTCAAACCTGAGATGTCTTGGACGAGCTGTTATCAGGAGCCTGATAACAGGAGAAAAGTCGGGTTTATTCCTAGATCTGCACTGGGCAGTTTATCCCCTGGCGGTTGTCAAGAGGACTTGGTTTAGTTAATTCAATTTTTCACTGATGATATTGATTGACAATGATGGGATCTATTACATAGCTTTGGTAAAAAGTTTACAAATTAAAATGGCATTGTCTTACGCTTCCTTCCCCAGAGAATGTGGGAGGTATGGTGCTTCCATCCACAGGCTGTTTTGTTGGAACTCAGTGTCTGAGCCACCCCAGTGGGCGCCGCTGGGCAAGTAAAGCATGCTTCTACATTATCTCTTTGAAAGTGGAATGGGACACAACCTCTGCCAGCTATTTTTTTTTTTTTTTTTGTGAACCATTCTATTAATACCAATCAAATTGAGAAAATGATCAAATGAAATTGCATTTTGAGCATCATAAGCTGTGTAATGTCTATTCTGTTAAATTGGGGCCTATAATTGCTTCTCTACTGAAAAGATACAACAAAGACAGCAATCATGGCATGTCATTATCCCAGACTAGAAAACCGGCCTTTGCTGGGAGGACTTCAAAGGCTTGTGGTTCTCGAATTGCATTTGGCTGCTATTGTAGAAGCGCAGGCAATCTTGATTAGGTGTTTACACTGAGGGAAGGCACAGAGCAGGGAGCCTGAGTGCCTGGGTCTAGAGCCATTAAAAAATTGTACATTATGTTCCTTGCTTTGAAGTGAGGGTTTGTAGGTAGGAAAGCAACTCAGACTGAGCACAGCTGAGCTAGATTGGGCTGCTGCTGCTCCCTCAAAGAAACTCATCAGGTTCTTAGGGAATCAGCGCCACACAAAAAGTTGATGCTTTACCAAGCGCTCTATGTGAATTAGTGTCTCTGCATAGGCACACACTGAAATGTGTTTAAATAGCACATTGTAGTTATGGTCAGCCATCATTGCAGATTTTGTTCTTTTTTTCCTTGATGTTTTTTTTATCACTGACCTCATGTTCAGATGTTGTGAAGGGCCTCACATTAATTTACTACGTTCCTTATTATTCTCATTCCTTGATGATACTAACAACTAGTACATATCCAAATAAAAACAGGCCAGATTCTGATTTTTAAAATGTATTTCCTTACCACAATTCCAACACATCGGTTATTGAGTTTGTCTCCTTGAGGCATAATCACTGGTTCAGGGTGCATTTCTGTGTTAACTTGGTTAATGAGGGAGCTGCATTTTTCATTCCCAGCCCTGTTTCTAATACATTGTGCTGCGTTGGTTCATGCCCTCTAACGTCAGCACTGCTACCTCCTGTGTTTATAAACAGCCAGCAGAAGAGGCTGAGGCATGACTATACAAAGAGGGTAGCCCTGTAAGGCTCCAAGGCGGATATTTTGCACAGCTCTTTGAATTATTCAGCTATGTAGAGACGAGACACGTGAAAGAACTTGGTTCTGCTGTTGGCCACTTTCTCCACTCCTATAGGACATTTTATGATGTATTTAGCAGACATGTGCTCAACAAAAATGAGACGACAGGGAAACCTTTGGACGTGTTATTTTACATTCATTTTCCATATACAATGAGTTTTACAACCCTAAAACTGATTATGCCAGTCACCTTCTTAAAGACACTTCAGTGCTTTCCACTGCCCCAATCTTGAAAAATTTATAAGCTCCTCTACCCCAAATTTATAAGAGCATGCATCCCCTGCTCTTCAGCCTAAATTCCTTCCTCCCTTCATTTTGTACCGTTGGTCCCACTGGCGGGCCACGTGTGCTGTTATCTCTCATCTCTGCTGTGCCTGGTCCATTCTTTGCCCGGAAACTTCTCACAGCACTTACTCTGACCAATCCTGTTCACTGTTCCAGGTCTGGCTGAAATAAAACTTCCTCCAGGAAGCCTTCCCAGATACCCTAGGGGTTAAAATAGATGCACCTGAGTACATGTCCTTAGTACTTTGTACTTTCCCTTTGGCAGCAAATATCAGCCTAGTAGTTATGTTCGTCTTCCTTCTGGACTTTACGTCCCAGAAGCAGCAGAAGAATGGATCTGTGCAGGGCTGTGTGCTGTGCTGCTCCAGTCCCGCTCCTCAAACAAGCTGCACGCAGCTTACGCATGCCTGGCCCACACATGCTTGATAAATATCACTGAGTGAAAAAAAATCAGTGTGCATTCATTGCTCATTGAACTCTCCATTTACATCAGAATACATATATGAGGGAGGACTCCCCAAAAAGCGGAATTATCTTCTGGAGGGTGGTCCTCTTGTCGTACAGGCATCCCTTGCTAGGTGAGTATCTTGGAACCAATCTATATGTAGCTAAGGTTGTTGAGAGGCTGCATCTGGCTTCAGTGAATTTTTTTTGAAGACTCTTTCAGTGCATTTGCCCATTCCACAATAGGTGATTTAAGAGCATACCTGCCCACACCATGCTGAGTGTTCAATGGGTTTTGACCAAAAAACTGCGTGACTCTCATGCCCTACCCTCCCAATTCACCTGATCTCACCCTGAGTAACTTCTGTTTGTCTCCCTGGATGAAAAAGTTCTCACAGGGAAATGTTTTGCCAGTGTGGAAGAGGTGAAACAAAAAATGGCAGAAGCACTAAAAGGCATCAAAATTGACAAGTTCAAAACCTGTTTTGAGCATCGGGGAAACATCTCAAGGTGTATTGCATCAAATGGAGAGTACTTTGAAGGTGACTGAAATTTAAATATGTAAGAATAAGTACACAATTTTTTATAAATAAATTCTGGGTTTTTGGGAGTCTCCACTTACAATCTATCTCGTCTGGCTAGATTTGTGGTTGGTATTAAAGCCAGGCAGCCAACTGCCAACAAGTAAGGTAGAACTAGGACCTCATCTTCCATTTTCCCTTACTAGGCCCCAGGCCCACTGGCCCTTCAGCCCTTCGTATGTGCTATGTCCTTTCACACCATACTCTTTTTTCCCATATTTGCAAGGAGGACTCCCTCACCGTCTTTTTGAGCTGTTTAAAATCAGTACTTCCCCAGCCCCAATGCTCCTTAGCCCTCTGCTCTGCTTCACTTCTTGCCTTAGCACTTGTATCACATACTAATACACATACGAATACTTTGTCTGTTGTCCACCTCCTAATAGAAAGTTAGCCTGGGTTTTTGTCTCTTTTGTTCAGTGATTTATTTTCATGAAGTATCGTAGGACAATGACTGACAAATCATAAGCTCCTAACAAATACATATAAATCATGAAGAAATTACCCATTTTCAAAAATGTGAGAGATTTTTAGGAATGTCTCATGCAACCTGTATCAAGGCTGATTCGCTGGCGACCTGAACCCTGCATAACCCAGTGAAGACTGTCTGAGTGGGACCTTTGACGGTCACAGTGTTCAGACAGCCCATCACTCGGACCCTTCAGTGTGTCTCTACGTCACTCCGAGAAAAGGCCCAGATCCAGCACAGTGGCTCTGAAACCTGAGAACATATCAGAATCACTGGAGGGTTTGTTAAAGCTCAGAGGTTTATATATTCAGTATTATTTTGTGTTAGTTTCAGATGTACAGCATGGTGGTTAGACAACCATATATTTTACCAAGTGGTCGCCCTGATACTTGCAGCACCCACCTAGCACTGTATGTAGTCAGTACAATATTATTGACTCTATTCTCCATGCTGTGCTTTACAGACCCGGGACTGTTTTGTCACTGCCGATCTGTACTTCTCAGCCCCTTCTCCCTTTTCACTCATCCTCCAGGCCCCTCCCAAGTGGGAACCATCAATCTGTTCTCTGTCTATGAGTCTGTTTCAATTTTGTTTGTTCGTTTATTTTGTTTTTTAGATCCCACATATAAGGGAAATCATATGGCATTTGTCTTTCTCTGACTTATTTCCCCTCTAGGTCAATCCATGCTGCTGTGAGTGATATAATTTCATTCTTTTCTATGGCTGAGTCATATTCCATTCATTGTACCTATGTACCAGAGCTTCTTTATCCACTCATTATTGATGGGCACTTGCGCTGCTTCCATACCTTGGCTATTATAAATAATGATGCAATGAACATAGTGATGCATATATATCTTTTCAAATTAGTTGTTTGGGTTTCTTTGAATATAAACCCAGAAGTGGAACTGCTGGGTCATAAGGCAGCTCCATTTTAATGTTTTGAGATGACTCCATACTATTTTCCACAGTGGCTGGACCAATCTGCATTCCCACCAACAGTGTACAGGGGTTTCCTTTTCTTCATGTCTGTGTCAACACTTGTTGATTTATTGATGATGGCCATTCTGACAGGTGTGACATGATATCTCATTGTGGTTTTAATTTGCATTTCTCTGATGATTAGTGTCTTTGAGGGTCTTGTCATATGGCCATTGGCCATCTGTATGTGCTCTTTGAAGAAGTATCTATTCAGGTCCATTGCCCATTTTTTAATTGAATTGTTTTTTGATGTTGAATTGTATGAGTTTCTTGTAAATTTTGGATTTTACCCCTCATTGAATATATTACTGGAGAATATCTTCTCCCAATCAGTAGGTTGTCCTTTCATCTTGTTAATATTTTCCTTTTCAGTGCATAAACTTTTTAGCTTGATATAGTCCCATGTGTATATTTTTCTATTTTTTCCCTTGCCTGAAGAGATATATTAGAAACAATACTGCTAAAATGTGTTAGAGATTTTACTGCCTATGTTTTCTTCTAGGGCTTCTATGTTTTCAAGTCTTACATTTAAGTCTTTAATTCATTTTGAGTTTATTCTTATATATAGTGTAATAAGGTGGCCTAGTTTTATTTTTTTGCATGTATCTGTTCCATTTTCCCAACACCATTTATTGAATAGACTGTCTTTACCTGTATGTTCTTGCCTCCTTTGTCAAATATCAATTGACCATACAGGTGTGAGTTTATTTCTGGGTTCTCTACTTTGTTCCAGTGATCTATATCTGTTTTTATGCCAGTAACATGCTGTTTTGATTACTATGGCCTTATACATATAGTGTGATATCAGGTAGCATGATACCACCAAGACTGATCTTCTTTTTCAAGATCGCTGTGGCTATTCAGGTTTTTTTTGGTCCCATGTATGTTTTTGGAGTTTTGTTCTAGTTTTGTGAAAGATGCCATTCATATTGATAGAAATTGCATTGAATCTATAGATTACTTTGGATAGCATGGACATTTTAATGATGTTACTTCTTCCTATCCATGAGAACAGCACATGCTCCCACTTACTTGTATCTTTTTCAATGGCTTATTATATTCTGAGTACAGGTCTTTTATCTCCTTGGTTAAATTTATTCCTAAGTATTTTTATGCAGTTGTAAATGGGATTTTTTTTTAGTTTCTCTTTCTGATAGTTTAGTTTATTATTGATATATAAAAAGGCACCAATTTCAGTTCTAGTAGTTTTTGGTGGAATCTTTAGGGTTCTCTTTATATGGTATCATGTCATCTGCAAATAGTGACTGTTTTACTTCTTGCTTTCCATTTTGAATGCCTTTTATTTCTTCTTGTTGTCTGACCACTGTGGCTAGGATTTTCAGTACTCTGTTGAGTAAGAGTGGTAAAAGTGGACATCCTTATCCTGTTCTTGTCTTGAGGGAAACTCTTTTAATTTTTAAAACAGAGTTTTAAAAGCCTCACTTTAGAGTTTATGATTCAGGAGTTCTGAGTGGGACTCAAGAATCTGCAATTTTAATGAGTTCCTGGGTGCTGCTACTGCTGGTTCGAGGACCACATTCTGAGAATCTCTGCTTTAAAATGCTATACAAGGGCCTATGTGAAAGGCACCTGCCAATTTCTCCAGCTTAAATACCCATGCTCCCTTCCTCACAATCTAGCTACACACAGCACAGCACTATGCCGCCTTCTCCTTAAGTAAGGTACTGGGTTAAGCAATACTTCCCCATCCTCCTTTCAGATGTCTCAGATAATGCCCACAGCTGAATGCTCACGGCAGGTCAGCTACTCATAAGTATGCCTCATACTTCTGTCTCCACTAGTTAGTTTGCATGTTTACCAAGAGTCTTTTACATTTGTTCCCAAGCCTGTTTATTCTTATTGAAAGTATTGAAGTTATGGAATTTATTTAAAGATTAGACCCTATGGGGAAATCTGAGTGTGGATAGTTATTTTCATTAAAAACTAAGTTAAATAATATAGAATAACCCAATAACAGCAAATGGCAAAGTAACATGTTGAGGAAAAAAATGTAAAAGATAAGTGGAAACATCCATAAAAATCTGTAAAGATTTTGTTATTAGATTGTTTCTAAAGGCTTTTTAAGTTTCTATTTTCCTTTCAAGAAATCAGTAGCAGAGATCAGATGCTCTCAAACTGATGAAAGAAAGACAGTGCGAGACTCCAATCAGCAGATTGTGCACCGACAGGAAAGGCCTTGGCTCCCCAGGAAAAAAACAGCAAATTCACATGTATTTTATGTTGTGAGACACATAGGTATCACTTCCCATTCTGCTTTAAACACTTTATCTGATTAAAGTCCTGCTAGTTCCTGCTATACCAGCAGGCTTCCATAATACTTACACAGTGTCCACTCCTCCTCTACACCATTGCTGTGCTCCCTTTTCCTGCGACTCCTTTGCTGCCCACCTACACCTGTTTCCTCTGCTTCTTTTAAAGAATCAGGTCATGAGGCCTCCTCTGTGAAGGCCTCTCTGACTTCCCCTGACAGGCAGAGGCACTTCTTCCCGTGGGTTCACTCGGGACTCCACATGTCTCCGGTGCAGCGGTTATCTCTTGGTACTGTTTATATGCCGGCTTCCCACTTGCCAGAAGCTGCTGAAGAGCAGAGTCACTAATAGCAGCAAGGGTGATGCCAGACTGAGTGAGGCTGAATCAGTACACGAGGGCATTTAATAAGGAGGCCAAGTGATGCCCATCGCCTTGCTCCTGGCTTTATCGCACAGCAGTGCAGTACGGTACCAGTGAAACAGGCAGCGCTATCAGGCACACCAGGCACATGTTTGAAAGCTATCCTTAGAAATGATTATGTATGTTGGCATTCCACTTTTCGAAAGGGAATGCTTCAGCTATGTGTGAAGTTTTCTTTTCACAGACCTGTCATCAGTAATGTTGAATTAATGAAGCATCACTTTATAGATGATACAAATCATTAGGCAACTAAGAGATGAACAGTGCACACAAGAAAGACGCCTTACAAATGCCTTGTATTGAAAATTCCATAAAGTTCAATTTAAATTACGCTGTTGTAAGTAAGTGCTCTTGTTGTAGTTGCACAGGGCAAAATGAAAAAATCTAAAAATCAATAAACATACACAGAGTAGCCACTCTGTAGAACAATTTTTACATATATAATAGGAGAGGTGGGACTCAAAAACACCAGCAAACTAGAAGAATTCTATAAAAAAAGAGTTCCATGTTTCTAACTGAATATAATTGGAAAATAATAAAGGTAAAGCTTAATTTCATAGACAACTAAGAGTTTCCCTAAACTCAAAACTATGGCAAAGGAGAGCAATATCTCACTTGGTAATGATTTTATCTGGTAAGAAATTAAATTTAAATCAAATGTTCAATAATAAATATGACCTTTACATAGGGCTATATGATTATACCAAGTTTTCTCTTACAGTAAGTACCTTGTTTGGTCACCCCAGTAGTCTTGGGTCTGAGTTACAGGGCAAACACCGGTGACCTCACTCTACTAGGGAAAAATAAGGCCCAGCAAGATTTTGTGATTTTCTAAAAGTGATAAATTGCTTCAATAACAATAGGGCTCAAATCAAGTCTTTTGAATACAGGAATACAAATTCCAGTATTTAAGTCAACAGCACAAGTTCCAATTAGTTTTTCTTATTATTTCATTTTTTAAATAATAGAATTCTGGACTCCCTCACCCCCACATTTAAAATTGCATCCCTTTGTTGAAAACAGTACTTACTGAAGGCCAGGCTCTGGGAGCCAGAGGTGTCAGCACATGCTCTCGTGGAGCTCAGAGTCGTGGGAAGGCATACAGACACACTAACAAAACTAACTAGTCGCTGTGCTGGCTGTTCTGGGACAAGGGAGGCAATGGGAGGAAGGGTGTTTAGAGAGTCTTCACAGAGGCAGGGGCCTTTAAGCTGAAGCTCCAAAGGAAGGTAGGGTTTTCTTAAGCAAACAAGTCAGAGAAGCGCAGTGGGTCCATCAGCATGAAGAGACCTGGGGATGCAGGGAGGGAGGTGGCGTGACAAAGGATGAGGCTGAATCCGCAGGAAGGTCACAGAGGCCTTGAGTACCACTCTGAGAAACAGCATGGCAAGTGTGAGGGGTGACTAGGTGTATGCCCTTTGCTGACAGCCTTTTGGGAGCCACACCACAGAATGGGCTGCTAGACCATAAGGGGGCTATCCTTTTGACTACGCTTCGTTCTTTCTCCACCTGAAGCCACACACTCTCAGGCACTGTAGCCTGAACTAACGTCTGTTCAGAAAGGCCTATGCCCAGAGTGAACTCCTTTCCTAGCCCAGTGGTAGTAACAGCTTTCCTTGACTGAGTGTCTGCCAGGCACCAGGAGTTTTGTAGGAATCTTCCACTAGCCTCCAGGGCAGAAACTGACTACATACAATAGATGAAGCACATAAGGCTTAAAGAGTCAGTGGTTCAAGTATCCAGGAAGCACTACCTGCTAGTATGCTTAAGAGCCAGGATTTAATAATTCGTGATGGATTCCCACAGCAGGGTTTGCTTGGGTTTCATTTTTCTCCTGTTACATTAGGTCACTGCTCTGAGAGAGGCTGCCACCGAGGCTGGCTCGGACCAAAGCTGTCCCCCAGGGCCTGCCAGCACAGTCCACTCTCCTCTGGTCCACTCACGCACGGCCTCAATGGTGTCACCTTGAGAGCACTTTCCCAGTGACATCCCTCATTCCTTTTCTAAATAGTTTATTCAGCCTCCTTTGAAGCACCTGAAATTATTTTGCTACATGTTACATTTTTTGCCTGTGTCACATGACTAGCCCCTTCCTTCCAGGTGGGGCTATGAACATCTGCACCAGGGACAGCACCTAGCACATAGTTGTTGCTCAATAAATGTTTGTTGCTGACTGACCTGCTGGCTCAGCAACAGCCACAAAGGTGTGTTGAACTTGAGAATGAGAAGCGGATTCTGTAAGTGGCTTTATATCGTCTTGAAGACTCTATGTAGTTAAATAATCTTTCTATATCCACATTTGTAAAGTATCTGTACTTTCTTTCCAAGAAATTACAAGGAAAGAGAAGAATAACATGTATAAAGCACTTAACTCTCTTCTCTGAGCCCATACTAAATTTCAGCATCACCAGTCTTAAAAGTCACATTAAAGTCAAGATAGAAAAGAAAGGTAGCTCATTTTTCAAGACATAATTTCCTTTACTGGTAGAACATAAACTGACTCAAACTCTAATGAGTTTCAGACAAATCCTTCTGGCTACTGAGTAGCTCATGAATCCAAGCACTGAATGTTCACCAGCCAAGTTTGTGTCTAGATGTGGTGCTTAGGTGCCCTCTAGTGTTATGTTTTTTTATTCAATTCCTGGCTCTACGCATCATGTGACTAAGATCTGACTGTGAATTCCAAAGTGACTTTTCCAGTGCATTTTAATGTGCTATTGACAGGTCTATGAAAAATGCCCAAAAGGTTGTGCAGCAATTGAATTTAAAAATCAATGGTTCTACTCTGAGCCATTACTTACAAGCAGAAATAACACAATTTTGGTGACGCTGAACAACTCAGGGCATGAAGGTACAAGGGTTCCTACAAAATGCTGTGTAGTACAAGTACACAGTCATGCTTCAAAACCGAGAGCTCGGAAAAGGTGTGGCGTGCACAGCTGTGCTCCCGCCGGCTCCTCTCCACCCTGTACAATTAACCATCTGTGGGCCCTTCCAAAGGTTTTATGTATGCCAAGGAAATATGATCTATATTTGTTAACCTCCCCACCATTTTACACTGTTCACACTACTCTAGACCTTTCCCTCTTAATAATAAATCCTGATAAGCTGTCCATAACAGTTTATAAAGATCATCTCCATCTTTTTAAATCGTCACCCACAACAGTGGGATGTTCACTGATTCTTTAGAGAGGCAGGGAGAGTGAGATGGAGAGAAAGAAGGGCGGGGGAGAGAAACACTGATCGGTTACCTCCCCAAGAGTGTGCCCTGACCACGGACTGAACCCACAGCCCAGGTACGTGGCCTGACCAGATTCGAACCAGCAACCCCTTGGCATCCGGAGCAACGCTCCAATCGAGCCTCTTGGCCAGGGCATCCTCGTTTTTAAGCAGCGGCAGTTGTACTCTATTGTTTCAATACACCATGATTTACTTCAGTGCTCCCAGATGACAGACATTCGGGCGGTTTCCAGTCTTTTGTTATTGTAAAGAAGGGTGAAATAAATGACCTTACACAGGAGTTATTTCAAAACTGCACACATGTAACTAGGATACACTCCTAGGTGAGGCATGTGTCGGGTCAAACAAAAATAATAATCACTAACCTTTATATAGTGTTTGCTCTAAGCCAAGCATTGATCTGTACATTCTACACAAATTAACTCATTTATTCAACGTGCTTAATAATCCTAAGAGGAAGGAACTATTATTATCTCCATTTTAAAATGAGAAAACTGAAGCACCGAGAGGTACAACAGGCTGCTCAGGGACACGCAGCTAGCAGGAATTAGTGTGAACCCACCTGTCTTCAAAGTCTACACTCCTGGCCATTACACTTGATTTTCTCAAGGGGTGTATGTATGTATATTTTAAATAGATACTAACAAAATTTCCCCCATACTGGTATACTAATTTATTCTTTCACCAGCTTGATTGTACTTTTTGCCTATAGGTTCATCAGACTTGGGAAATATTGTTGGTTTAATTATAGATAAAAAATGAAACCCCAGTGTAGTATTAATTTGCATTTCTCTTATAATAACTGAGGTTGAATATCTTTTATATACCTAATAGCCACATGTATTAACTTTTCTGTGAATTATCTTTTCATATATTTTGTGTAATTTTATACTGGAGCACTGGTCTTTTTCTTATAGATTTCTAGGAGCTCTTTAGGTATTTAAGATATTAGTATATTGTCTGTGATATAAATTAGAAACATTTTCCCTAGTTTATTCTTTATATTTTGACTTTCATATGCTTTCTTCCTATAGCAGTTTTTGATATTTATGGAGTCAAAGTTATCAATCATCTATAGATTCTAGATTTTAAACAACTTTAAGATTATAGAGAATTTTCATATTTTTAATAGTTTTTTTGTGACTTAAAAATTAAATATTTAATTAATTTAGAATTTATCTTGTTGTATGGCATGAGGTATGGATCCAACTTTAGTTTTCCCCAGGTGGCTTATCCAGTTGTTTCACTGAGCAGCTCCTGACTCCCTCACTGATTTGCGACCCCGCCTTTATCAAATCTTCATTTTAGATCTTACATTCTCATATGGAATTTGGTTTTATTTCTAGACTTTCTATTCTACTCTTCCATTTTTCTACCTGCACATGCATTAAATACTACCTTAGAATTTAATTATTGAGGCTTTATCATACACTATACTATCTAGTAGGGCTATATTCTCGCAGGACTTTTAATTTCCAGAGCTGTCTTTATCATTCATGCCAATTTTTCATGTGAACTTCATAATCAGCTTTTCAAGTCTTATTTTAAGAAAACTATCAAGAGTTTTATTGGGATGTTATAAGCTTCTTTGACTCACTTTCAAATCTTCCTAAGTACAACACACTACTTAAGACCCTTAAGTCTGATTCAAAGGGGGCATAGGTGCTTACAAAAAATAAAAATTAAAAAGCTGAGTCTTCTTGGTTGTGTGTAATAGTAATTGAGATTTATTTATTCATTCATTCAACAATAGATGTTATTTATCCTCTCGATGTTCCTAGTTGTAAGACATCTGTCATCTTTCAAAAAAATTAGAAGAAAATAGATGTTCAAATACGAAAAACTTACAGAAGGATGCTGCTTAATCTAACCTGCCATCCCAATTTCATACCTCCTACCTCTCAGTCAAAGGAATACTCCTAGAGGCCACTGATATCACCAAAGCTTTGTGGATACTGACTTACCCCACTTTGGCTTTAGTTTTCTGATAAATGCCTTGTTTTTTATACTCTCGCCACTTGTTATTCAAAGTGTGGTTCGTGGAGCAGCCTTGGCTTGTTACAAATGCAAGCTCTTGTGTCACCCCAGACCTACTGGATCAAAATCTGTATTTTAACAAGATTCTGAGGTAGTTCATTAGCACTTTAAAGTTGGAGCAAAAGGTCAGTGGTTCTCAAAGTGTGGACCTGATAACAGAAGGGGCATCCTCTGGAACCACGCAGAAAATTCAGATCCTTGGGCCCAGCCTGACACCTCCTGAACCAGAAGTTCTTGGGCTCCGTCCAGTAACCTGGCTTAATGAGCCCTCAGATGATCTCACGCGTGCTAATGATTAAGAACCACTGCTCTGGACCAGCGATCAATCTTGGCCGGCCCTGAAAACTCCCCGTGCTTATAGGGCACCCCAAATGAATTAAATGAGAATTTCAGAATTTCGGGCTTCAGAACAGTGAGTCACCATTTTTAAACGTTTCCAGGTGATTCCAACGTGAAGTCAAGGGTGAAGAGCCTCTGCTCTGTCTCAAGCAAAACTTCTCAAACCTGCTTCACATCAGAGTCACCTGAGGGTCTTAAAAAAAAATTCTGATGCTCAAGTTCTCACTCACAGATGTGAAGCAGCCTGCAGGAAGCTGAGAATCACTTTTTTTCCACCCAATGTTTAGTTTCTCAGGAGGTTCTAATATCCAGCCAGGAGTTCAAACCACTGCTTTAGGAGTACCTTTTTCCCCATATAAACCTCAAGTCAGCCTAAAGAGGATCAAGTTTGGATGTAATGGAAGAGATGTAGCTTTCAATTCCTATATATTTACTGAGTCCTTGCAGTGTGGGTGGCTGGTTACTATGAAGATTAAAAATAAGTTTAGCCCTGGCTGGTGGGGCTCAGTGGACTTAGTGCTAGCCTGTGAACCAAAAGGTTGCTGGCTCGGTTCCCAGGCAGGGCACATGTCTGGGGTGCAGGCCAGGACCCCAGTTGGTAGCATGTGAGAAGCTGCCAATGGATGTGATCTCACATCGATGTTTCTCTCCCTCTCTTTCTCCTTCCCTCCCTCTCTCTCTAGTAATAAATAAATAAAATCTTAAAAAAATATATGTTCAAAGCATAGTTCCTGCTCATAAGAAGATATATAAATCTGCGCTGGTGCAAAAAGACTACACATTTCTTAAACTAAATAATTATTTTAAAGTAATATGTTTCATGCTACCGACTATAATATGGACTAAAAAGTTATACATTATCATTATATCATTGTTAGGTCAAACTAATTTTTATCCTTCTAAAAGAATATAAAATGAGGAAAATATATGTTAGAAATGGTTATGGAACAATTTTGAATACAATTAGCAACCAGCCCTTAGATATTTGAACCTGGAGAAAGCAATGGACAAGGTAAATGGCTAAAGGCTAATTCACGAGCTTGAAGACTGGGAAGCCCTACAATGCTTTAAAGTCTCTTGCTATAATGAAAATTGTGCTATGGAATCACTGACAACTCAACCCAATAAGGTTTAGTAAATTAAGTTATAACTACTAAAAAATTAACAATCAAATATCAGCAATGAAAGAGTTTATATTTAACATTTTCCTTTTTATTATTAGAAATATAACTACTTATTTTAGCCTATTTAGCTCTCCTTTTATATCAGCTTCTTTTGACAACACATTTAAAAAAAAATTGAAACATATCCTAGCCTGAGAGAAATAATTAGCTATAAATATTTTTCACATATACTAGGCTATCAAATTTATTTATAATTTTAAATGAGCAATCAAAATTCAAAATTTCATATCAGTTTTGTGAAACAAGCAAGTAGATTAAACATCTAAAACTGGGTCAAAATCTTTTAAACTCTGCTTCAATTTAGCTAAATATTTGTTTTGATAATTCAGCTAAATATACGACACCCACTCCTTTGTTTTATTATTAGTCACGAAGGCAAGGATGTGACATAATTCTTTAAGACTACAAAAGAAATTTCTTTTTTAAAATTTAAATATCTAATTGGCTTTATTAAGTGAGTCATGAATTGGCAGCATGTCATCTAGCAACTGGAAAGGTGCTCCTTCTCAAGGGAGTTTCTAAATCAAGAAAATAATCACAAATGTTCACCCCATCTCTCTTGTTCCATCAGAAAATACAGGTTAAACGAGGCCAATTTAGGTTTGGAATAGGCTTACAGGAATCCCCACTTAATGTTGTAAGGTCTCCTTCTATTATTGACCCCACCATAGCAGATGATGAATTTCAAGCTCCTCCCCCAATAAGGGTGGTGGACACTTATTCAACCACATTTTCTTCTCGTGTCCACAGGGGAACCATTCATTAGATGGTGGGTTGATATGACCTTTACCTGCACCCACGAAATAGAACTAAGTTTTCTGGATTCAACAGGTTTTGAATCCATCATCTGGGATAGAATTTACCTTTGAAATGGTCATATAAGAAAGGGAGGACATTTATTATTATCCTAATTTTATAGATGGACAGACTAAGGTTTAATCAGGATAGGATAGTAAAGGATGCTGTAGGGATTATCAACGGGAGTTGGAAAGGTAATAGAATGTTTTGGATTTAAAAAAATACCCCATGTTGTATCTGCCCTCCTCCCACTCCCAACCAGTAAGTACACAGCATCTGACTGAGAATCACTTCTGTACGTGAGTTGCCACTATCGAATGTCTTGTCATCTCCAATGTGTTGGGGGCAGTTAA
Source organism: Phyllostomus discolor (assembly GCF_004126475.2). NCBI lineage: Eukaryota > Metazoa > Chordata > Mammalia > Chiroptera > Phyllostomidae > Phyllostomus > Phyllostomus discolor. The sequence continues at coordinate 71,690,081 of NC_040915.2, read as the reverse complement.
TCAGGTTGCTGCAAAGGCAACCGACACAGGGAATCAAGATTTCTCCATTGGAGTGTGTAGTTTAAATAAAGTCTGTAGTTCCTTGAATGAAAACATTTTAGAGATAATCAATGAATTGCAGCAATTACAGAACTATAAACCATTCATGACTTTTACTTTGCTTTTAGGAATTTGTGGAATAATTCCCTAGGGCATTAGATTTTCTTAGGCAGGTATTAACACTGCCACCACTTTCTCAAAGAAGTGATACCCAGCCATTTCAAACAAAGGCAAATTCCAGTTTAGTGCTTAGTGTTTCAGGTGACTTTTTTTTCTTTATAACTTGAGTTCTGGTTCAGAGCCAAGACTCAAACTATAAGAGAAAGTTTATTTAGAGATTTACAGAGGTACGAGAATTGAGTGGCAGAAGAAATGAGCTCAGGAAACAAGTTACAGAGTCAAAAGAAGGGGCTCTTGGAGCTTAGGAGAGAGAAGGGTCAAACTAATGTGGGGTGGGGGGATGGGAAAAACGGGAGCCTGCTCCCAGGAGGGAGAGCACCCTGGTGAGATTTTAAAGTAACTGCTACATACCTGTTCTGTGTGAGTTTCCTCCCTTTTTCTATTGTGAAGTTGAAGGTAAGAGTCCACTTTAGGGGTAGGTAATCCCAAAGTCAGCTTATTTTTTTCCACAAAATATTGTTTGGACTTCCTTCGGCGAGGGCCACGTGGTCCTGACGAGAAAACCTCTTTACGTGACTTGGAACTCTTCGAGTAAGGAGAGGGGCTTCTGGATTTCTCTGCCACATCATTGTCGCTCAACTCTGAAAACAGCTTGCTGCGATGGGCACCATGCTCATAGTTTGGGCTTAAAAATTCACTACCAAGTAAGGAGGCTTCGCTCTGTGGGCTCTTTTTCTGTTCGCCCTTCCCCCCTGGGAGTTCCAGTGAAGTCTCCCTGGAGGGGTAGAGTGGACCCAAAGTCAGATTTTCTGTGGAGCTGTCTGGAGACTCTGGCGATGTTTCCACACTCAATGACTGCCCTTCTCCTCTCTTACTCTTCCAGTTTGGGTCATAGCGGAGATCTGAGTATTTGTCTTCTTCTGGGTGTTGGCTGCCCAAAGCAGAAAAGAAATGCCAAGTACTTAAGATAAATTTACTCATTACATTTAGTTGCTCATTTTATTTGAAATCAATCTCAACCCATCTCCGATAATTTTCCTTTTACTATCAACATGTTAAAGACATTATTTCAGGCATTTTCAAATTAGGCCTGTACACCACCCATGAAAAAGGTCTTAGAGGCACCTTGAGAAAGGTCTTAATTATTCAAGTTTATTAAAACAGGGACTAGAAACTGGGGACAGTTAATTTCTAAACACCAGAAAACAACTAACAAACAAATGCCTCTAATATTAAACCAGCCAATGACTGTGGTCTGAGAAATGCTATTACTCATGAACACCATAAGTATTTCAGCAGCTGAAGATGAAGCTGACTTCACGCTCCAGCTGGTCATGCACACATTTGGCTATTTATCTAAGAAGGAAAACACGAGCATTACCCGGACACTTGTCTCTGTCTACTCCCTTTCAGGAGGAAACGAGATATATCCCAACTGAATTCCTACACAGGTTCTCCTCCTTTTCGATGGTTTTACTTTTCAGTTCATTTTATGTTTGTCGACTTTATCAAATGCACTACAGAACAATCCCCAAGATTTAGAATCAGGTGGTGGCTCAGGTCTCTGCACAGAAAACTCAGCAGACAGGTCAGGGTTTACTTTAAGCTGTAGGGCAGCCCTATTTGAATAAAAGGTTAAACTGATTGTCCTGGCTGAGGGAAGTGAACTTGACCCCAAATAAAGTCCTCTCTTTTCCCCATGGCAGTCTCAATTTGTAATGTACCTTCCAGTCTTAACCCAAAAAGAAAAAAATGCTGGTAATATGGCATATTTAATGGTCCCTTTGATCTTCAAAAGCTAAATGGGAGAGATTTTCCTCCCTTGAGTTCAGCAGATGCAATCCTCTAATCAAAAAGGAAAATGTAAATCAGCCAGCTTTTTTATGCTATTTGATATTCCCATTTACTGAGGACATAATTTTATGCTGAGTAAACAAACTAATGGTGCACCTGATGCTAATTTACTCTTCTTAACATGGACCTAGATTTCTTTGATTTGATGTAAAGCAAAAACTAGAACAAAAAGCCAAAACTCCCATGTCTTGCTAAATTGTTGTTGTGAATTTTTCAGTTCACATATTAAGATGGAAAACTTTCTGGAATAGGAGGGTCTTCCTTTGCCACATATCAGGGAAAGAACGGATATATTCCTCCAGCAAAATGCCTGGATGAAGATGGCCCTCGTCTATCAGGAAACTGAACGCCAGATTGTGTGCCTCGCCGTGCCCTACACACCATGACAACCGACACCTTTGGGGCTTGGACAAGCTTTCCTCTCTGATGTCCCTTCACAGGACTCACCACAATTTTGGCTCTGCCTGTTGCTTGTTCTAAGGGTCACTGGGTGTGTCTTAGGGGCATGGAGCTGTCCAGCAGGACATGCAGGACTTGGGACTGTATAGGCCTGGACTTAATTAAGTTCTGGGTCTGTCACTACCTGCCTGAGTACCAGCTGGCAGATCATGTTCCCTCAAGCCAGTGTCTCTCCACTGTAAGTGAGGATGAGTTACATTTATTCTATTTCTCAGGACTGCATGAGGATCAAAAATGAGACATTATATCTGAATTAACATTCTGTATTTGGGCTTATTTCACTTTTCACTCTGGGGACCTTGTCCCCTCAGCTGGTGACGGCTGTGGGCACCGGGCACTGCGGGTTAGCCTCCCCTCCCTCACCGAGTCCTCTGCCCTCTGCCAGAGACGGGAGAATCAGTAAGGTTTCTTAAATAAAGACCCGAGCCTCTAAAAATACTCTAGTCAACGCAAATGTAGTATTCAATATTTATTTAAAAAAACCAATAGTAGTAAATTAGAACATAAACGTGCAGAAAAGCTTCTTGCATTGGACCAAATTAGTGACTGATTTTAGGGCTTATCTTGCACTGTTACAGGTAAGGTTCCACTGTGGTCGTTTAGGCAGGAATGAAAGGCAAGGCCCGCCCCAGGTACAGCTTCAAGTAAGCAAAGATATAAGATATTTTCTAATGAAGAAAGGGGCTGTTTCACCATATCCACGATATATTGAAAGGAAAGAGTGAACTTAAGTCTCCTCATTGATGTGTTTAACTCAACAGAATTGAACTTTCCTTATCCATTTGCTCACACATTGATCAGACAGGTATTTACTGAGTGCTTGTGAGCCTGAGGAATACCTCAGTGGGCTCTCAGCCTCGTGGGGGGAAGCAGATTAGGAAACAAGCAATGGCAACAGGAGTGACACCAGAGCTCTCAGAACTCAGCAGGGATAGCCATCCCGTCTTGCAGGGTCAGGAAAAGCTGAGGCCTAAGGCCAAGAAGGGCAGGAAGTATATGACAGGCTGAGGAGACAACATGGAAAAGAATGGAGGGGAAAGAAAACATGGTGCTTTCCAAGAACAAATTCTGTGTGGGTGAAGTGGAGGGTGGGAGCAGGGAGGGTTGAGGAGTACAGCTCAGAACTAGGGAGAGGTCATATCTTGAAGGGCTTCATGAACGCTGTGAAAGAGTTTGGCTCAACTAAATTTATTGCAGAGTTTGAATTTAATTAGCAAAAACAATTTAATTAGAGAGCAAAGACATCATAACACAAACACTTTCAGATAGTGAAAATAATGAACTTTTGAAAGGAATTATCTACAGAGGTTGTAAGGGTTTTGGGGGGTTGGAAGGTGTTAGAACGTGTAGTCCTTCACGGTGTTTAAAGTAGGGGCCGGCGACCTTTCAAAGTGACTCATCTCATGGGGATCACTGTTCTGCTCCTTAGTCATGGGGAAGGACGTGGGTGCTGATCTAGGGAATGCTTAGAGTGAATGTCTAGTTTTTTCCCAGAACAACACTATGAGGTCAGTACTATTATTATCCCCATTTAATAGATGAAGAAACTGAGCCTTAGAGAGCTTGTGTAACTTTCACAAGGCCACAGAGCTAACAAATGGAAGGGCTGGGATATAGACCTGGCAGTCTGTCCTAGGACCTGGCTCCTGTCCATTAGGTGGCCCTTAATCATGTAGCTGTTCCCAAAGGTGGCAGTGAAGCACACATTGTCACAGGGCCTGCCTCATGGAAGTTAGTGAATTGATCAGTTAGTCAGTTGGCCAGTCAACAAATATGTACTGAGTGGCTCCCCAGGTACTAGGCACTGAAGATGGAGTGGTAAGCAAAACAGAAGCAGGCTGATGGACCTTGCGTGCTAGTGAGGAAGATGGGCTTGTTGCACCAACTGTAATGATCAATTAACAAATTAGATAGGTAAAGAGATATAGAATGTTATGGGTATTTAAAATAGGACATAACCTTGTTTGTCACTGAAAATATGTTAACCTTATTTGCAGATTCAGTTGCTAGAATACATCACAAAGTCCATTCCACCTCTATTGTTCTATGATCCTATGATAAACTCACAAAAGACTCAATAACCAAGGAATGTCTACTATTAAGAAAAGTAGTTGATCTTCAATGACTGAAGGAAATGGATTCCGAGTTCCATCTGTGCAGTAATACCACTGAAAATACCGGCACTCCGATTGGTCATCATTTTAATCAGCACCAGCTGACAATGGCATGACATCTAGTCAGTCATGGTGTAGACCTTCCTCAGTCCCAGGGACTTCCCCTGGTGCCGTGCTTCTCTGAGTGACCACGAGGAGTACTCTGGTTCTGAGAAGGGCCATAGCGGAGCATCTCAGGATAAGGGCCCTGGAATCCGACTGCTGGTACTCAGTTCCTGGTGCTACCAGTTCCTGTGTGTGTATGGGCCAGTCAATAAACTTCTCTGTGCCTCTACTTCCTTATCAATAACACAATATGGTTTATAATACTACCTACCTCAGAGTGTGGTTGAGAGGATTAAGCAAATTTATAAATGCATAAAACTTAGAACTATGCCCTCAACACTGAGTAAAGACCTGGTGAGGGTGAGCTCTGAGGGTGTTTCAGTGAGCTCTCTCATTGGTTGCTGGCTTGCTGTGTATTACCTTCAGTGGCCATGAGGCCACATTGCTGTGTACTGTGCTTCCTGCTGACGGGCCTCTGGGGGTTCTTTCCCCAGAGCTTACCTTATTGCCAGGGTACTAAGTTGTCTTGTGACGCACTAAGTGGCAACTTAGTGGCCTGAAAAAATTAACACATGTTTAAAAATCCAGTTTTTAACACAACTTAAATGTCATGGACAAATCTGTCAAAACTGTGATTTAGGAAATGAGATTAAGAAATGTCAGTGTCTCTGCAAGACAAAATATTTTAACTGCTGAAAAGTGGTGAGGAAGATAAAACTAGGAGAATCAAACTACTGAGACCTTCAGAAATTCTAGCCTCAAAAAATTTCTGTTTTTTTAATCCTCACCCAAGGACATTTTGTTTTCATTGTTTTCAACGAGAGAGGAAGGGAGAAAGAGGGAGAAAGGAAAAAAAAAATCAACGTGAGAGAGAAACATTGGTTGGTTGACTCCTACAGGCGCCGTGACCAGGAATTGAAACCACAGCCTGGGTACGTGCCCTGACCAGGAATCAAACCCACAACCTTTTGGCCTCTGGGACAATGCTCCAATCAGCCGAGCCACACCAGTAAATTTCCATTCTTAAATGCCATAAAAGCAAGAGTGATGTTTAAAGTAGAATCTAGAAACTACAGAGGGTTTTGAAACAAATCAGACAAAATGAATAACTTTGGCTAAGAAAAATGTTTTTGAACCAATCGTTTGAAGAGACACTCTAATAATGTATGTATATGAGACAGAGTCTGAAAATGCAGCTCTTAACAGAGCATTAATCACACTTTAGCGTTTACACCTGTGTCAACTATCTCACACTATTCCCTCTTCCCTTTCTCTATGGAAATCACGTTGGTACAAATAGGAGGTTATGTTTTGCCAAATCACCAGCACAGAAAGCTGTAATCCTTTACAGAAGCAAGTCTAATGGTGGAAATAGAACACGACACTAAAGAACCCCATTGTGCTGGGCCTGTGCGCTGAGTTGCTCAATTGTGTTTTGTGGTCCAGGTCAACACGCAGGGACAGACCGAGTGTGAAGTGCTCCTTCATCAGTGATCATCTCCACACAGAACATGCACCTCTCTCCCTCTGCGTTCGACAGAAGCGTCACACCAACAGTGAGCACGAAACGCTTTTGTTCATGTTCAGACAACAGATGCCAGGTCTCCTCTTCAGATGCCGGGTTAGAAATGGATGCAGGGAGGGAGGGGCGGGGGTCTCTCATGCATGGGCCATGACACTTGCTGGCTTTAATGGACCATATTTGATTAATGACTGTGACAACTTCAAACAAAGCAAAATAAAATCTCCATTTAATGAAAAGCCTCACTTTCAGTATAGTATTCAGTCAAAAAATTACTAAAATTAGAGCATGTTTCTAGCACAATTAACATCCTTTGCACACATAATAAAATTTTCAATAACTGGCCATTTTGTCTGTTGAGAAGGTGAATAAAAGCATTGCTATTAATCATTTAGCAGTTATTTATTTGCTACTTTATTTAAAGTAGCCAGTTAAATTGAAACTGCACATGTTATTATTGATTTAGGTTTAATTTAATCCTTTTAAATAGAACAATTATTGCCAATTTGTATGCCATTAAATCTTTCATGCATATGAACAGCAAATTCGATCTTTATTTAAATGTGAAGTTTTTAATGCTTTTTCAAGAACTATAAAATTGACAACTGTTTCTAAGGATTTCTGAATTCTATGCTCTTCTTAATCTTTTATCAACAGCTTTTAAGTAAATCAAATGAAAAAAAACCCCAAATGATTAAAAAATGACTTTTGCAATTATGAAATAAAATGGTTCCTCAAATACACTGCAATGCTTTGCAAGGATATTTACAACCCAGAATATTTCATTTAATGCAGGCATTTACTCTGACAAAATAATTAAACATTCTAATAGAAAAAGGGTGGTTCGATGAACTGAAGGTGGAAGACCACCCACGGGAATACAAGGGACTGGAGGACTGGATTGTCATCTAGTGAATTTTATTTACAGCAGTTACATACTCCAGATAATTCCACTTAAAACCCTTTCTTTTATTTGACAACAAGTTTATGTCTGAGAAATAACCAGATATTTGTCCCACATTATCAGACTTGTTAGGAACAGTCTCGGTTCAAGGACAATCTGTGAGTCCAGTGAAAATAAACAGCCTGAGGAGGGCATGTCAGTGATTGCAATGTGAAATTCCAGTTCCTCAATTCTATTAAGTTTACCTTTTGTGCAGCAAACGCTGTGTTTTCGCAAAGGAAACGCTGTCTGACACAGCATCTAAGAACACAACTCCTCGCACTCAGTGAGAGTTGACAGCGCTCTGCTAAACTAGAGGGGCTTTGTTGTTCGTTTCATTTTCTAAAAATAAGGGCGAAGAGTCAGGGATCCAGATTTACAGAATTTCTGGATGTTACACTTTCTTTAGGTAGCATAACCAATGAATGGACTTTCTTTAGATAGAATTTCTTGCATTTTAAAAGCCAGATGTTCACAGCACTGAAGTTTCAAGGTGGCTGTGATGTCATGGGAAAAGCGGAGGCCAGGTCTCAACATTTGGGTCCCAGGCCGGGTTTTGCCACTGACTACAGCTGTGTGAACTGGACTGAGTCTTCCCCTGACCCTAGGCGCCAGTTTCCCCTGTTGTACGATAAGGGGACTAGGCTGAACTTTAAGAATCCCAATGGCTCCAAAACTCCACTATTTTAGTAACTGGGTTGGGCCTATCATGTAAAACTTGGCAATCTATGTTTAAATGTTGGGAAAAGCACTTATTTTAAATTCAACACATTAAAAAGTATAGTTATCACAGCTTTCTCTATTTTCAAACTCATCACAGAGTGGAAATAAATGAAAACCATAAAGGTCATGAATTAAACTATCCCTTTAGTTTAACCCTTTTTAAAATATTTTAATCAATTTATTTTTAGACAGAGGGGCAGGGAAGGAGAGAAACATCAATGTGTGTTTGCCTCTCATGCGCCCCCTACTGGGGACCTGGCCCACAACCCAGGTATGTGCCCTGACTGGGAACTGAACCAATGACTCTTTGGTTGTCAGGCCAGCACTCAGTCCACTGACCCACACCAGCCAGGATAGTATCAATCTTCTTAATTCTCCTGATGAACTCATGTGCTTGCCGGTGATATAAACTTAAATTATACTTTGTAAGGTTTCAAACTCACTATTTATTTACTTATTTTAATGTAGTAATGTATCCCTGTTTTGAAATAAGCTAGAAATGAAATGGTTGTTCTCGGAAGGCAATAAACCTGAGAAGTCCCTGTGACTGTAGCTTTCTGGCAAGGACTCTGCCCTTAACAGCCACAATCCATGCCCTCGAGTACTCTCTAATCCCTCCTCTGACTGCTCCTCTGTTACGATGGCACCACGCCTCCGCTGAGGAGTGCAGAATAGGGGCAAATGAATGGACACAGAAGAGGAATGACTAGTACCTCTCACCAAAAGTCTCGTGTCTGATATACTTACTATTCCTGTATGATCTGAAATAGCTACGATGCTAGTAGCTATCCCTGCAATACTGTGTGAAATCCCTAGAATAAGGTGTGTAATGTAATGTACTTGATAGCAATCTATCCTAAAAACAATAGAAATCAACATAGATGAATACTGATAGAACCCCCCAAAAATGAAAGTTGACTCCTGGAAACTCTCAGATGTTCTTAATAATAGAATAGTAGACCTAGCCTCAAGTGTCATTTTTATGCTCCCCATCAGTTAAAAAAAAAAAACAAAAATAAAATCTCTACACCTATGAGAGAAAGTAGTCTATCCTCAGGTTAAGTGTTTCCACTGTGCTATACAAAGCAGTCTGGGAAATTTGAGGGGTAGTGAACATGCTGAGTGTTGGTCCTTACCCACTATCCATCTTGGTTATCTAGTACTGCTGTTTAGGTCCTAGAAACCATCATTCAATACTCCACCTGATTGTGGTATTATTAATCTGAAACAATACAGAGGGGAGCATTTGCGTGGAAAAATTATATACCTCCATAAAACAATAAAAAATGCAGGTTGTTATACTGAGTCTCTTTCTTACTTTCAGACAATTCTGACCATACAATTTAATTTTTAATTGCTCATGGTGCCTTTCTCTCATCCAGTAATTTCTGGCACAAGGAGGTTTATTAGACAGAATAGGGGAATTTTTTTGCAGGCGGTGGTTCCCAGGAGGTGAGAGGAAGACACCTGTGGACCTTGAGGAACGAGCAGCTCCATCTGCCAGGACAGGGGGAGGAACGGAGGCTACTACGACTCTGCTGCCCTAAGAAAGACACAATCAATGCTCATTTATTCTGGGGGCACAGAGTCCCTCAAAATTTAGATGACTTTAATAAAATGAATAATTCTACATGCATCTGTGCTCTGGCCTCAGCTCAGTCCATATTAAAAATGTTATACCATTACTATTTGTTGGATAGTAAAATGGAATCTTTTATCAGATCAGCCTTGATCACCTATCTAGATACATATAATTAGAGGCTCAGGCTCTGCCTCTTAACAACTACATACACTTACGCAGCTCCCAGGACCTCAGTGCCTTGGCAGCAAAATGGGGATAATCGTGTCTATCTAAGAGGCCCCTGTAGGGTAAATGAGACAGCATGCATAAAGCAAATAGTTCTACAAATGGTAGCTAATTACACTTGCATGTACCTGTGAACAAGACTACACACACATACAAACACATATACTAGGCACTGCACTGCTGCTCTCTGATTTTTTAAAAACATGGAGGGTTTCAGAAGGCCCCAACTGAAGCAGGTATTTCTAATGCTCTAGGATGACACTGATCTCTTCTTCGTGAGCGCCAAGGGTCATAAGGCTAGTTCTGGAGTGGCATTGATGGGCAATCATGTGAAGGCCCTCCCTCCACTCTTGAATCATTCACTATAGTCAGTGCAGCTCCAATTTTTGTTAAGAAAAATGTTTTCTCTAATCCATGTACATTGAACTATGGCTTGGCTCTGGTGAGGTAAAAGGAGTAATTGCTTGGAGGAGGTTCTAGTAACATCAAAACCCAAGAGCAGGGCTCAAGGGATTTGTCAGGCAGGTTTTATTTCATTTTTAAGTCTATTTTATTGATTATGCTATTACAGTTGTCCCATTTTTTCTACCCTTTATCCCCCTTCACCCAGTACCCCCATTCCCTCCAGCATTCCCCCCACTTAGTTCATGTCAGTAAGTTCTTTGGCTTCTCCATTTCCTATACTATTCTTAACCTCCCCTGTCAGGCAGCTTTTATAAATGTTGTTTATAAAAGCAAGAAGAAGATTTTCCTTGGATTTAAGACCAGACTTTAACTAGTTTTTTTGAACTACAATTCCCAGAATGCCATCTACCTTACAGAAATGAAAGCATACTTGAATTTTATATTGAAAATGATATCAATTTATCTCCTTCATGGCTCATGAACTACCAGATCTGAGTGACAACACACCCAGGCAAACTCTCAAGACCTAAGTAGGCAGAGAAAGGGCCAATGACTAAACACTCACATGGATATTGTTTCTGAGGCATAATTTAGCTGAATGCTTCAGTTCTGTGTTCCTTGTAGTGGAGAACTGTCCTCCTACTGTGCAATGTATAACTCATTCTAACCCTGGGGATTATAATCTATCATTAAACATTTCCAAGGCTAATCAATCAAAGAATAATAGCATTATTTAAGGAAATCTAAATCAGAAGGCCAAGGCCCTAACCATAATTTTTATTTTTGTATTACTCTTTATTTTCAAATATATTGATTGGTATTTACATTGTCCTTGGGTAAAGAGCAAAGTTAAACAGCATTGGGTCCCTGAGCATCAACTCAAAGAGGAAAAACTCAACACTGGGGAAATGAGGTCACTTAATAAATCCTTGTGCTGGTTTCTTCATGTAAAAGTACAGACAAGAATACCTGTCCCTTGCCAAAGAGCTTCCCTTTTCAATGCTCTCGTTTCTATAAATAAAATGGCTACTGTTTGTCACCAAGAAAATGACTCCCTTAGATTACAGCCATAAGAAAAACATGGTTTAAAGCACAGAGTCAGACTGCCTGAGTTTTCTGTTCCACCACTCACTAGATGTAATAAATGGGTATAATATAACCTTTCTAAGCCTCATCTACAACCTTTAAAATGGGATCATTATAGTGACCACCTACCAGGGCCGCCACAGGACTAAATGACATAATGCATGTAAAGTGTTTAGCACAGTGATGGGCCAGGATAAGCATGCTGTAAATGCCAGCTATTGTGCTTAGAACTTTAAAGTGGTCTTTGGCTTCTCCTGTTCCTTCAGTTATCATTCCTAATCTGTCACCAATTCATGTGTGTGTGTGTGCACGCGTGCGTGTGGGTATATTATATATACATATATATAATCTGCACTAATTATAAATTACCCACGACAGAAATGAATAAAAGAGTGCTAAGAAGGATTATGTATTTGTTATCTTCTGAGGGGGAAAACAGGACAATGGATTTGGGACGGGGAGCAAGAAAACTTTTATGTCTTTAAAAATATGTATCTGAAACAAATATGGTAATAGGGTTATAACCATTTCCTCTATACTGTTCTCTAGGTTAGAATTTTGTCAAAATTAAAGTAGCACTATGGCACTAGGCTAGTTACTTCACCTGTTAGCTTCATTTTCCTTATATCACAATGGGAATGTGTAACTGTACTTTCTCACAGCATGACAATGAAGAATTAAGTGAAATTACAGATGGGCCTATACAAAGAGATATTGTTACTGTTAATAGTTGTCGTCATTGTTGGGAATTTACCATGGGCAGTCTCTTTGTCCCTTGTGTGTTTATCTTCTAATTCAAAATGTGCCAGCAATGTTCTTTAAACATTGCTAGGGACTTCTGGTCAAGATGGCAGCATAGGTAAACATGGCTCGCCTCCTCACACAACCACATAAAATTACAACTAAATTATAGAACAACCATCACTCAGAACCATCAGAAATCAAGTTGAATGGAAGTCTGACAATTACAGAATTAAAGAAATCCCATCCAGACTGGCAGGGGGTGGAGACATAGAATGGGCTGGTCCCACAGCTACATGTGGTGGATAAAAATTTGGGAGGGATATCTCAGGAGCCATGAGTCCCAGCCCTTCACCAGGCCCCCAGCTCAGGGTTCCAGTGCCAGGAAGATAAGTCCCAATAACTTCTGGCTGCAAAAACCAGCGGGAACTGCATTTCTAGAAGAAACTTCTACAGTTCCAAGAAGTTCCTCTTAAAGAACCCACACATGGACTTACTCAGATTCACTCCCTCTGACCTCCAGCACTGGGATAACAGCTTGAAAGGCACCAAAGGCATACAAGGGGGAACTGAAGTGTCTGGCATCGAGGCAAGAGCTGGGGGACAGCTTTCTCTCATACAGAAAGGCAGGTAGAAACCACTGTCCTTGTTCTGAGCCCTCCAGTCATGAAGAGAACAGGCAGGTGCCATATTTGAGACTCCATCAACCTGACTAACACAGTGTGCCCTACCCTGGTGATCCCACATAACTTATAGACCCACCCAAGCTGTTAACAGAGAGTTTTCCATATGAATGGCTGGTCTTGGCTCATGCTTCACAACTTCTAAATCCTCTCAAACAAGCAACAGCCAGCCTCAGTCAGCCCCCAGCCCCCATACCTCTTACTAAGTGGCCCCAGGCCCAGCACTAGCAGACAGACTAGATTCATAGCTTGGCTTCACCTGTGAATCTCCAAGCCCAGCACAAGTAGCAGCCATCTCAGATTGCTTTATAGCTCAGGCAGGATGGCCCCAAGCAAAACACAGGTGGTGGCTGACCTTGGCCTACACCACCCAGGAAACCCCAGAGCCTGTGCACCCAGTGGACAGCTACAGACCATGTCAGAGTACCACCACCCTACCCCCGCACAGCTGATCATCTACAGAGGGTGGAGGTTGGTGGTCAGTGGTCACAGGCAATTCTTGTAGCTGACTGGCTTGAGTAAATCCCTCCCATTGATCTGCCAATAGCAACCAAGGCTCAACTACAAAGGACGGTATACTCAGCCCTCACAGAGGGCATAACTCAAACACCCAGCTTGGGTGACAGGGGAGGCTGTACCACTGGACCCTACAGGACACCTACTACATTAGGCCACACTACCAAGACAGGGAGTCACAGCAGCTCTACCTAACACATAGAAACAAACACAGGGAGGCTGCCAAAATGAGGAGACGAAAAACATGGCCCAAATGAAAGAACAGATCAACACTGTAGAAAAAGAAGTAAACAAAAGGAAGATATGCAATCTATCACATGCAGGGTTCAAAATATTGATTATAAGGATGCTCAAGGAACTTAGGATCTCAACAACATAAAAAAAATCCAGTCAGACATATAGATGGCCAATAGACATATGAAAAGATGCTCAACATTACTAACCACCAGAGAAATGCAAATAAAACCACATTGAACTACCATCTCACACCTGTTAAAATGGTTATCATCAATCAATCAATAAACAACAAGTGCTGGCAAGGATGTGGAAGAAAGGGAACCCTTTTGCATTGTTGGTGGGAATGCAGATTGGTGCAGCCACTATGGAAAGCAGTATGCAGATACCTCAAAAAATTAAAATTGGATCTACCTTTTGACCCAGCAATCCCACTTCTGGGAATATATAAGAAGGAAATGAAAACACTAATTCAAAAAAACATAAGCACCCCTATGCTCACTGTAGAATTATTTATAATCACCAAGATATGGAAACAGCCCAAGTATCCATCAATAGATGAGTGGATAGAACAACTATGGGACATTTACATAATGGAATACTACTTGACCATAAAAAAGAAAATTTTACCTTTTGCAACAGCATGGACAGGCCTGGGGAACATTATGCTAAGTGAAATGAGCCAGTCAGAGAAATACAAATAAATACAAATACCATATGATTTCACTCATATGTGGAATCTAATGAACAAACTGAACTAACAAGCAAAGCAGAGACAGATTGATAGATGCAGAACAGGTGACAACTAGTTGGGCAGGGCGGGGGGAGGTTAGGGGGTGGAGAGATTGATTAAAAAGGATAAAGGACTCATGGATATGGACACCAGTGTAGTGACTGCTGTGGGGAGAGGGGTATAAGGTACTAAATGTAAAAAATTATAATGAAGATTATATATTTAAAATAAATAAGTAAAACAACCAATTGAAAAAAAAGATCCAGGTGATCAGTGGAGAAATCTGAAGCAGTAGCCCAGAGGAGTTGACACAAAACATCCAGGGATGGGTTTGTGAAACGTGGGAGAACTTATCGAATGTCTTCATAAAGTCTGGGGGAGGGGAAGGACTCCCTGCATTCCCTTGAATGGAGGCTCTGCTCCTTCTGAGTTAGCCTTTAAAGAGAAAACTGAAGTCGAAAGGCTAGAGAAATTGTTATGTAGTTTACTTCATATGAATACAAGAAACAAAATCCTATGTGACACTGATGTACTAGCGTTTGGAGGTAAAGTGACAAAATCATGTCAGCCAATTCCAGAACGACTTGGAGGGTAAAGGGAGGAAGCTTTAAATATAAAAGTCTATTACTTCTTGAGGATCTAAGATGGCGTCGGAGTAGGAAGGAGCAGATTTGGCTTTCCTCTGCTCAGGGGAGAGAGTCCTGACTGATCTTTGGAGTAGAAAGGCAAGCAACCAACATATTTCAGCATTTTTGAAAACAGAGGACCAAGGATTGTGGCAGAACCGAAAGAACAAAGAACGGATCCTAGGGGGAGTGCTGCATCAAGGTAGGCTCCCAGGACAGGCGTGTGGTCCCGGGGCTGCAGCCCCAGGCCCGGGGGCCGCGGCTGGGTTTACCATAGGGTTAGTGGGAGAGAACCAGGTCAACTGCTCCCTCCCCAGCCGAGCAAGGTCTGGGCAGCTCTGGGAGGAATCCAGGTGCTGGCAAACACACCGGGTGGCGAGCAGCTTTGGAGGCGGTGAACACCAGAGCCGAGTCGCGCTGCGGACCCGGACTCCCAGGGTCACCGTTCTGGCTGGAGCTTTGGCGGTGAGAGAAGCCGGGCCACTGTGGAGAGCGGCGGGCTCCATCGGGAGGAATTTCCCAAGAGGAAGGAGTGAATGGACACAGACACTGTTTGGGGAATTCTCCTGAAGTGATCAGTGGCTCTGGCCTGTCTGCTCCCCAGCTGTGAGCGCGCAGGCGGCGGACGGGCCGCGGAGCCAGTGCGAACCCCACGGGCCTAGGAAGAAAAGCCAAACAAGTCATCCTTCAGCCTGCCTCAAGCAGCAAGAGCAGAAAAACCGGTTTGGCCACTTTGAAATCAAGAGACTTTTTAATTTGATTCTATTTTTTTTAACAATTTTTAAATTTTTAAGTTTTATTGTTTTTATTCTCTTTTGATTTCTTTTTCCTCTCTTACCTGATTTCTTGTTTTATTCCTTCCTCCTTCCTGTCCTCCAATTTTATATCTTCTTCCTGCCTTCATCTGCCTTTTCTATTTTTTTCTTTTTTAAATTTTTTCCTAAATACCTACAAGTGAGACAAAATCCTGGATCGGTGAAAAGACCAAAGTTGAACCCAAAGAAGGGGCATCACAACAGCTGGGACAGTGAGATAAATGTCACTCTGCTATTACAGAGAACCTGCAAGTTATTGCATATTTGTATTATTATTATCTTTCCAGTGTTCCTACATCTTTTTTTTTAACAATATTTTTATATCCCTCTTATTTTTGTATAGCCTGCTTTGCTAGGCTGGTTTTATTGTATGACCTGACAGCTTTCCCCTGATATCTCTTTCTATACCGTATTACTAATCTACTGTCCTTTAACTCACCTGTGTCCTATCAGCACACTACTCAATGTTCTGTACTCCCTATCCTTATTACCTAGATTTCATAGACTCTGCCATATGAATGTTGCCATAATATTATTGTAAATAACTGCTGTTCCATGCAATTGTAATTACTTCACAACACCCCTCCACCCGCAGATCTTAGCCCATTTCAAAGTTTCCTGAACTCTATTACTGTAGTGGTTAACTCTATTCTCTCACACACTACACCTATTTACTATCCTTTACTCTCACCTTACCCCAGAATCTGACCGCCCACAACCTCTCTGCTTTATAGATCCAACTCACAATCCTTCCTCCCCCAACAAGAGTCTTATCTTCTTTCAATCCTTTCTAAAAATCAGCTAGCTGGGTGGAAGAACACGGTTAACACTATACATAGTGAAAGGATCTCCTATATCTTCCCTACTTGCTACTACTGTAAATAGCATAGAATTCTCGGTTGCTGTCTTAAACCATTTTGCCTTCCCCTCCATCTGATGACAAAAAAGAATAGGTGGAGGAGGTGAACACCAGGATACCCACTGGAAGAGGAAACCCAACAACTAAGGAACCACTAACAGATAACAGCAGAAGAAGGTGAAGGAGGGAGTAGTAACCACACAAACCTCAATCCAGGGCTTATCTGGACATACAACTAAACAGTAGAGACAGTACCCAATACAAACAACTGAACAAGATTTCTTTAAACCTTGTACACACAGAAGAACCAGCCTCAACACAACCTGCCCTCACCAGCACAACAAAATACAGAAGGTGGTGGACAGAGTGACCCACATTTAACCAGCTGGCGGGAAGGAACCACCAAAGAAAGACTCAACAACAATCAAAACCCAAAGGCAAACACAAAGCCAACATAAACAACAGCCCAAGACCAGCGAGCTTGGGGGGTCAAGGAAACAGCACCACTGAAACTCACTGCTACTCTACTAAAGAAGTTCACATCATAAACCGAGGGAGCCAGAACAGATCAATATAAGAAGCTGAGGTGAACAAGAAGAGTCTCACAAACAATGGGAAGACAAAGAAATACTCCCCAAATGAAAGGAAAGGAGGAAGCCTCAAAAAGAATGCTAAATGAAACAGAGGCAATTCAACTATCAGATATTGAATTCAAAGCAGTGATTGTCAGGAAGCTCAATGAGCTCACAATGAGCTACGAGAAACTACAGGGAAGCTACAATGAACTCAATGAAAACTACATCAGCATAAAAAAGGAAATAGAAACTCTCAACAAGGGCCAAGAGGAAATGAAGAATACAATCTCTGAAATGAAGAACACAGTAGAAGGAATGAAAAGCAGGATTGATGAAGCAGAAGATCGGATCAGCGAGCTAGAGGACAAAATAGAAGAAAACACCCAGAAAGAGCAAGAAAGGGAAAAGAGGCTCAGAAAGAATGAAGAGGGATTAAGAGAAATGCAAGACAATATGAAACGTAATAATATCCGTATAATAGGGATACCAGAAGGAGAAGAAGAAGAACAAGGGATAGAAAACCTAGTTGAACAAGTGATGATGGAAAACTTCCCTAATTTGATGAGACAAAAAGTCACACAAATACAGGAAACACAGAGAGTCCCAATCAAGAGGAACCCAAGGAGGCCCACCTCAAGACACATCATAATTAAAATGGCAAAATTTCAAGACAAAGAGAGAATCTTAAAGGCAGCAAGGGAGAAGAAGGAAGTAACATACAAGGGGGCCCCAATAAGGCTAACAGCTGACTTCTCAATGGAAACACTCCAAGCCAGAAGAGAATGGCAAGAAATAATCCAAGTAATGAGAACCAGAGGCCTGCAACCACGACTACTTTACCCAGCAAGGCTCTCAATTAAGATAGAAGGCCAAATAAGAAGCTTCTCAGACAAAAGAAGTCTAAAAGAATACACCTCCACTAAACCAGCTCTGCAAGAGATGCTGAAGGGACTGCTTTAAGGAAAGAAAGGAAAAGAGAGAGTGAGAGAGGATCACACGTACATAAAAGGCAATGAATAAGTACCTAACAATAATAACCTTAAACGTAAATGGACTAAACGCTCCAATCAAAAGACATAGAATAGCTGATTGGATAAGAAAACATGACCCACACATATGCTGTCTACAAGAGACCCACCTCAGGATAAAAGATCTGCACAGGTTAAAAGTGAAGGGCTGGAAACAAATTTTCCAAGCAAATGGACAGGAAAAAAAAGCCGGGGTAGCAATACTCATATCTGACAAAATAGACTTCCAAAGAAGACCCATAAAGAGAGACCCAGAAGGTCATTTCATAATACTCAAGGGAAGAATTCACCAAGAAGACATAAATATAGTAAATATATATGCACCCAACATAGGAGCACCTAAATACATAAAGAAAATCTTAGAGGACTTCAAGAAAGATATGGACAGCAACACAATTATTGTGGGGGATTTTAACACCCCTCTATCAAAAATGGACAGATCTTCCAAACAAAACATCAACAAAGATATTGTGGCATTGAACAATACCATAGACGAACTGGGCTTTACTGATATTTACAGAACCCTCCATCCCAAAGAAGCTAAATACACATTTTTTTCAAATGTACATGGAACATTTTCAAAGATTGACCACATGATAGGACACAAAACAAGCCTCAACAAGTTCAAAAAAATTGAAATCATAACAAGCAATTTCTCGGATCACAAGGGACTGAAACTAGAAACCAACCCCAAGGAAAAAAACCCAAAACACTCAAATTCATGGAGATTAAACAGCATGCTATTAAACAATGAATGGGTCAAGAATGATATTAGGGAAGAAATAAAACGGTTTTTGGAAACAAATGAAAACGAACTCACAACAACCCAAAACTTATGGGACACAGCCAAGGCAGTCCTGAGAGGGAAGATCATAGCGATACAGGCCCACCTAAAAAAGTTAGAAACATTTCAAACAAACAACCTAACCCTACGTCTACAAGAACTCGAGGAACGACAACAAAGACAGCCCAGAGCAAGCAGAAGGAAGGAAATAACCAAGATCAGAGCAGAATTAAATGACATAGAGACTAAAAGCACAATTCTAAAGATCAATGAATCCAAGAGTTGGTTCTTTGAAAAGATAAACAAAATCGACAAGCCTTTAAGCAGACTCATCAAGAAAAAAAGAGAGAAAACCCAAATAAACACAATCAGAAATGAAAGAGGAGAGATTACAACAGACACCACAGAAATACAAAGGATTGTAACAAATTACTACAAAGAGCTGTATGCCAAGAAATTTGAAAACCTAGATGAAATGGACAAATTTCTAGAAAAATATAACCTTCCAAAACTCAATAAAATGGAAGCAGAAAGCCTGAACAAACCAATAACAGCAAAAGAAATTGAAGCAGTAATCCAAAAACTCCCAACACACAAAAGCCCTGGACCAGATGGTTTCACAGGAGAATTCTACAAAGCATTTAAGGAAGAACTAACACCTATCCTTCACAGACTATTTCAAAAAATCCAAAAAGATGGAAGACTACCAAACTCTTTTTATGAGGCCAACATCATCTTAATTCCAAAACCAGATAAAGACACAACAAAGAAAGAAAACTACAGGCCAATATCGCTGATGAACATTGATGCTAAAATCCTCAACAAGATACTGGCAAACCGCATCCAACAGTACATTAAGAAGATCATACACCATGACCAAGTTGGATTCATTCCAGGTATGCAAGGATGGTACAATATACACAAATCAGTAAATGTAATACATCACATAAACAAAAGCAAAGACAAAAACCACATGATCATATCAATAGGTGCAGAAAAAGCATTTGATAAGGTACAGCACCCATTTATGATAAAAACACTCAGTAAAGTGGGAATAGAGGGAGCATTCCTCAACATAATAAAGGCCATATATGAGAAACCTACAGCCAACATTATACTCAATGGGCAAAAATTAAAATCTTTTCCACTAAGAACAGGAACAAGACAAGGATGTCCACTTTCACCACTTCTATTCAATATAGTACTGGAAGTTCTAGCCACAGCAATCAGACAAGAAAAAGAAATAAAAGGAATCCAAATCAGAAAGGAGGAAACAAAACTGTCACTGTCACAGATGACATGATAGTGTACATAGAAAATCCTATAGACTCCACCAAAAAACTGCTTGACCTAATAAATGAATTTGGTAAAACAGCGGGATACAAAGTCAATATCCAGAAATCAAAGGCATTTCTGTACACCAACAATGAAACAGCAGAAGCAGAAATCAAGAAAAAAATCCCATTTGAAATAGCAAAAAGGAAAATAAAATACCTAGGAATAAACCTAACCAAAGAGGTAAAAGACCTGTATTCAGAAAGCTACATAACACTGAGGAGAGAAATCAAGGAAGACACAAACAAATGGAAACATATACCATGTTCATGGATTGGAAGAATTAATATCATTAAAATGTCCATACTACCAAAAGCAATTTACACATTCAATGCAATACCTATTAAAATACCAATGGCATATTTCACAGACATAGAACAAACACTTCAACAATTTATATGGAACCATAAACGACCCCCAATAGCTGCTGCAATTTTGAGAAAGAAGAGTAAAGTAGGAGGAATCACAATACCTGACACTAAACTATACTACAAGGCCACTGTAATCAAAACAGCCTGGTACTGGCATAAAAACAGGCACATAGACCAATGGAACAGAACAGAGAGCCCAGAAATAAACCCAAGCCTCTACGGTCAATTAATATTTGACAAAGGAAGCAGCAACATAAAATGGAATAAAAATAGCCTCTTCAACAAATGGTGTTGGGAGAACTGGACAGCTACGTGCAAAAAAATGAAACTCGAGCACCAACTTACACCTTATACAAAAATAGATTCAAGGTGGATAAAAGACTTAAATATAAAGCGTGACACCATTAAAGTCCTAGAAGAGAACGTAGGTAGGAAAATCTCAGATATTTCACGCAGAAACTTTTTTACTGACTTGTCTCCTAGAGCAAGGGACATAAAGGAAAGAATAAACAAATGGGACCTCATCAAAATTAAAAGCTTTTGCACAGCTAAGGAAAACAGTATCAAAATAAAAAGAGAACCAACTGTATGGGAAAACATATTTGCTAATGATACCTCAGACAAGGGTTTAATCTCCAAAATATATAAAGAACTTACACGACTCCACTCTAAGAAGACAAGTAACCCAATTAAAAAATGGGCAAAGGACTTGAACAGACACTTCTCCAAGGAGGACATACAGAAAATCCAAAGACACATGAAGCGATGCTCAATATCGCTAGCCATCAGAGAGATGCAGATTAAAACCACAATGAGATACCACTTCACACCAGTCAGAATGGCCATCATAAACAAAGCAACAAACAACAAGTGTTGGAGAGGATGTGGAGAAAGGGGGTCCCTAGTGCACTGTTGGTGGGACTGCAGGCTGGTACAACCATTATGGAAAGCAGTTTGAAACTTCCTCAGAAAACTAAAAATGGATCTGCCTTTTGACCCAGCAATTCCATTGCTGGGACTCTATCCTAAGAACACTAAAACACCAATACAAAAGAACCTTTGCATCCCGATGTTCATAGCAGCACAATTTACAATAGCTAGGTGCTGGAAGCAACCTAGATGCCCATCAGTAAATGAATGGATCAAAAAACTATGGTACATTTACACAATGGAATTCTATGCAGCAGAAAGAAAAAAGGAGCTCATACCCTTTGCAACAGCATGGATGGAGCTGGAAAGCATTATGCTAAGTGAAACAAGCCAGGCAGTGAAAGACAAATACCACATGATATCACCTTTAACAGGAATCTAAACAACAAAACAAAACAAAACAAAACAAAAAACTAACAAAATATAACCAAAGACACTGAAATAGGGGATAGTCTGACAGTGGCCAGAGGGGAGAGAAGAGGGAATTTCAGGTGGGAATGGGTAGGGATTACAGGAACAAATTTGGAGGACACATGGACAAAAACTAGGGGTGGGGGGTAATGGGGGAAAGGGGGGAGGGTTGGGTGGGTGGGCTGGAATGGGAGTAGGGGGGAGAAAACTGTACTTGAACAATGATTGAAATAAAAAAAAAATTAAAAAAAAAAAAAGATCCAGTCAGAAACAAAGGATTCACTAATTGAAATAAAGATCAATTTATAGGGAAACAACAGTAGAGTGGATGAAGTTGACAATCAAATCACTGATTTGGAACATAAGGAAGCAAAAAACAAGCAATCAAACAAGAATAAAAGGAATCACCCCCAAAAAATAAAGAAATAAGGATAGTATAAGCAGCTTCTGGGGCAACTTTAAGAGGTCCAACATTCACCTCATTGGGGTGCCAGAAAGAGAAGGGAAAGAGACTGCAATTGAAATCTATTTGAAAAAATAGTGAAGGAAAACTTCTGTAATTTGATGAAAGAAACAGACATATAAGTCCAGGAAGCACAGAGTCCCAAACAAGATAGACCCAAAGAGCACCACTCCAAGATATATCATAATTAAAGTGCCAAAGCTTTAAGACAAAGAGAGAATCTTAAAAGCAGCAAGAGAAAAGAAGCTGGCTACCTACAAGGGAGTTCCCATGAGACTTTCAGCTGATTTCTCAAAAGAAACTAGAGGAATTGGCAAAAAAAAAAAAAATATTCAAAGTCATGTAAAGCAGGGACCTACAGGCAAGATTGCTCTACTCAGCAAAGCTATCACTTAGAATCAAAGGTCAGATAAAGAGCTTTCCAGACAAGAAAAAAACTAAAGGAGCTTATCATCACCAAACCATTATTAGATGAAATGTGAAAGGGACTTATTTAAGAAAAGATTAAAACTATGAACAATAAAATGGCAAAAAATACAAATCTATCAACAATTGACTCTAAAAAACAATCTAAGCAAACAGAAGAAGAGAGACAGAATCATGGATAAGGAGAGTGTCTTGATGGTTGCCAGATGGGAGGGAGTTGTAACAGAATGGATGGGAGGTGAGGGGATTAAGAAGTACAAATAGGTAGTTTCAGAATACCCTTGAGGATGTAAAGTGTGGTATAGGAAATGGAGTAGCCAAAGAACTTATACACATGGCCCACTGACATGAACCATGGTGGGGGGATTGCCTTAGGGAGTGGGGGGTGCTGGTTAGAGGAGGACAAAGGGGGAAAATCAGGGCAACTGTAATAGCATAATCAGTAAAATATAATTTAAATAAAAACATTGCTTTACCTCACGGCCCTCCCCAGGCACCTGCATCTTTTCCTCCTGGCAGGCCCTCCAGTCACCAGGTGTGGCTGGCTGCCTAAAGCCTTCCTGAGCCCATTGTTGCCCTCAGCACTGGGGCTGTGCCTTATTGACAGAATTTATCACTTGTAATGTATTTTGAGATCCCCTGTAAACTTGATTCAACTCAACATTCCCAG
The DNA here is from genome assembly GCF_004126475.2 of Phyllostomus discolor. Taxonomy (NCBI): domain Eukaryota; kingdom Metazoa; phylum Chordata; class Mammalia; order Chiroptera; family Phyllostomidae; genus Phyllostomus; species Phyllostomus discolor. The sequence goes on along the minus strand of NC_040915.2, from coordinate 71,666,704 downwards.
TGAATAAAAGAAGGATGGAAAGAAGAAAGGAAAAAAAAAAGGCTGAGGACCATGCTCAAATTCTGTTTCAAAAGAGCCCTGAGCCCTTGCTGTGACTGTGTTCCTGGATGAGTCATCTGAGTTCTGTATTTGGTGCCCTGTTGGAGTAGGAGCTGTTTTCACTCTAGTATGGCCTCTATGATCAGGCCCCTACTCGGCGCACCTTCCCTACACTGAGAACAGACCCCCTGCCATCAATCAGTTTTCCTTACTATGCCACACATGTCACTCTGTTTTGTTTTGTTTTGTTTTACCAAGTCTACCTTGTCTCCAAAACCCTACCCAACCAAGTTCTAGGAGTGTCAATAAACTTTCCTGAATATATTTTACCCCTAATTTAAAAAAAATCTAACACATATACAACATAGTCAGTCTCTGTTCTCAGTACTTTATATATTTTATTTATAATTTATTTTAGTGTCACAATTACTATTTGAAGTAACCATTATTATTATCCCATTGTTACTGATGAGGAAACGGAGGCACAGAGAGATTAAGTGGACTTGGCCAAGGTCATACAGCTAGTAAGTGGAAGAATCTGAACCCCATGGTCTGTTTCAGACTCTATGTACTTCAGCACCGCACTAAAACATCTTTCTAATCAATAGCTTTTAACTTCTATATTCTATCACATTTACATTTTCATTAACACTAGGAGTAATATTGCACAAATTTATTTTTTCTTATAGTTTGGTAGCTCATAGCATAAAGTTAATGCCTCATCAACACTGATTATTAGAGCCCTGGCCATGTGGCTCAGTTAGAGCACCATTCTGTAGACCAAAAAGGTCGCAGGTTCAATTCCCAATCAGGGCGCATACCCAGGTTGTGGGTTTGAAGTCTGATTGGGGAACATACAGGAGGCAACCAATTGATGTTTCCCTTTCTCTCTCTCTCTCTTTCCCCTTTCCTCTCTCTAAAGGCAATGAAAAAATGTCCTGAGGTGAGGATACAAAAATACTGATTATTAGCAACTGAATCTTTATATGATTATATAAGCCCTGGGGGAGGTACCTAACCCCAGAATGTACTTTACAGACCTTTATAGCAGTCCTAGGAGAAAGACAGGATGGTTCATTTAACAGGTAAGAAAAAGTGAGATGCGAAAGAGATAAGTAATTATTCTACATCATACACTAAACACCAGTGCCTGGACTGAATCGAGACCACCTGACCCCAAGCTATGGCACTTTTCTATATTAGCAGTGGAGACACTTGGAATATGGACAGGAAATAAGGAACACAAGAAAAGCAAATGCCCTTATTAATACCTCTCCTTGCCTTTTGCATATTTTTAAATATAAACAATGACTATGGCCAAAAGCCCGGCTCTGAGCTGCCATCTGATGCATGGAGACCTAGCTCACACACATGACAGGCTCATTATGGGGGCCTGACCTCACTCTCAAACGGCATTATGGCCAGTAATTATTTAACACTTCAGAAAGCACTGGTATCTTATACAAGACAGCTTCTTACCTGTTTTTCATGCCACTGTCCCAAGAACGGAGGTTGTCCTTGCTGGCCACCTGAGCTGCCTTTCTGCTTGCTTCCTCTTCTGTCTCACTAAGGCTATCCTGTGGACGGCTTTCCTCCTCCAAGCTGTCAGTCTCCACATTGTGGTCCTGGATTCTGTCTTCAAGTTCAGATGGGGAATTAACCTCTTGAGTGAGGCTTTCTGAATCAGCTTCCAGGGAGTCTTTTGAAATCAGATGTTCGTCTTCTTTCTTAAAAGGTAACTTTGTGGACTGAACTTTTAAGTTGGCATGATAGACCGGAGATTGAACAGATAGCTTGGGAATTAATTTACTATGACTCATCTTGAAAAAATACAAAAATTAACAGGGATACTTTTGTTGATAGGAGCAGTTGGCTGAATATTTAAAGTTGTGGTTCATAAAAGCATTACCTAAAAAAATTACATTTATGTTACTCTGTGACTACTGAAATCTCTTTAATCACAATGTTAATCAAAAATTTAGATGAGGACAAAAACCTTGTTGTATTATCTGCAGGCTTTCATGTGCACCCTTTTGTGTGTGAGAGGAAGGTCTATTGGCAATATCATTGTGTTTTTCTCTCTGGAGGAATACATGTGATGAAGAGCTTCAAACCAGCCTGGGTAATCAAGGGACACTTACTTCACTGAGGAAATCAAATGGCTTGCGGAAGCACATTCCTTTTCCAGCTTCCAAGGCCCTCTGACAGATAAGCCTGGACACGCCAAGTGGTAATTACAGACAGGACTTTGATGGCCTTATTTCAAATACCCAGGGCACTGGTACAAATATGCCATTGTTCAGTTGTATTCATGGACACAGTAAAACAGGTTCATGGTCTGTCTTCTGGAAAGCAGAGGAGGCAGAGAGAGCAAGAGTGTGGTTTCCATAGTCAGAACTGTACAGAGGGAAGCTGTTTGGTTCCTAGACCTGCACTGGCTAGCTTCGTCATTGGGAGGTCTTTTTGGTATCCAGGTTGCTACTAGATCAGAATGTGTAATTTAGGGGGTCATTACAGGGAGATCGACATCAATACAGTGTATATATATATATATATATATATATATATATATATATATAAATGGTTAACTGTTCAACAAAAGATTTGGCCATCTTGTGAATTCTACCACTGAGCAATTCACAGCAGAGGCTGGATGTCCACCTACCTGGAAGAGATGCTGCCCCAAGGGGTGTTGGGAGATCGGCCTGAACAACAGCTGGGGTCTCTTCTCACTCTGTTAAGGCTGTCACTGCGAGTGAGCCCTCCCCACCTCGAAAGGCTGTTGTGAGGGCCCAGAAGGCAGTTTATGGAAAGGGTGCTTTGAGTTCACCGCAGACTGAAAGGAGATGATGGCTTCCGATTGTGCTCCCTTTCATCTCCACCCAGCATTTCTCTCTGGTCTGTCTTCTCTCTCACTGCCTTTATGCCATTTTTTTCTCTAGGTCAGATTACAGAAACCTTCCACATCAGAGATTACTGCAAAATTTGCTTTAAAATGTTTGCTCTTGTTTTTGTTTCTGTTTTTTGGGTTTTTTTTTTTTGCTAGATCCTAATTTTAATTAAACAACATGACCTTATTCCTATTCCTGGCATTGCTTATGTTGACTTTGTTGCTAACGTTCCCAAGAAACATCATCAATTCCTTGGAGAAAAGCACCTAGCAAACAAAACAGACAAAAGGTAACATTCATATGGAAATATTATTGTCGAGTGTACAGACTGGTTTGTTGTATTGTCTCTCATTTTAAAAATAACATCTATTTCATTCTACTGTATTAATTTAAAGTTGGCAAGCTGATGAACTATTGGTTTTAAGGATATTTTTACAAAGCAGCAAATCAATCAAGTCACCGAAGGTTTTAAAACATGTTTTACTGCACGACTTCAAGTCACTGTACTAGGGGTCTTAAAGAAAAAGCTTAAAACAGTCACTATATTTCAATTTGGAAAATGCTTCCTCATGACATTAGTTTCTTCAACTTCTCTTCTTAAATGAGATAGTGTCTGTTGCAGTTAATCAATAAAAAATGTCCATAAAAGTAATACTTTTTTTGTTCACAGATTAACGACGTTTGTGAGTGCAGGAATAAAGCAAAGCGAAATACCACAGGTCGAGCTGGGTATCCTGCGGAGGCCTACCTAACCTCACACAGGCCGGCCCTACAGCAGTTGAAGCCTGTAGGTCGGCTCAATGAAAAAGGGAGCATTTTCAAAGTAATGGAGGTGACTCCCTAGCGGCCCAACAGTTTCTACTTAAGTTCCTGACCAAGAGAGACTGACAAATCTCGGTAAACAATCCCCACAGGGATACCGCGGGTCTAGGCGCTAGCCCTGGGAGGAATCAATTTCCTGCGGCGAGTGAAAGGGAACGCCGCTTGCGCTCACCGAGATGAATGGGAGAGAAAAAGTTGCCGTTTTGGAAAAGGCCAGAAGCTGCGCATAGGCGCGTTCGGATTTGTTTTCTCCCTTTGCTTTTTCTCTGATGGACAAAGCATGGGAGACAGCATGGGCGGTTTAAGTTCCAGTACACGCGCCGGAGTCCGGCGGGGCTGGAGCCCAAGATCGGTCTTAACCGAGGACAGAGCGTCTCTCAGAGTCTGGGCACCAAAGCCGGCTCAGGTGCCGGCGCTCCGCCCCACCCACTCCCCAGGCCCCCCGGACCCTAGTTCCTGCCTCGGCCGCGGTCCGCCCTTCCTGTCCGGGTCCTAAATGCCGTCGGGGGCCGGCTCTTTGAGATTTCCCGGGTCCCTGTCCCGTTTCCACTCCTGCCTCCGTCCCCGGGGCGCACCGCCCACCCCTTCCGGGTGCAACCGCCTTCACCTGCCCCGCGCTCCTCCGCCTCCGCCGCCTCCGCGACCCCGAGCCCCGACTCTTCCCGGCCGCCGCCCCGCCCGGCCTCGCTGGGCACCGCCCCTGTCCCTGCCCGCCCGCGTCTCCCCGCGTTGCTTTGGAGACCGAGGCCCCCAGCGACGCCGGCGTGGCCCGCGGTGAGCAAGGTCACACCGCGGGGAG